>NC_141101.1:14186503-14791503 GCF_041138505.1 Cibotium barometz
CTTCTCTATTGGTATAAGCACTCACGCATAGTAATAGAATAATAAGGTCATCCACTGAATCTTGTAGTAGTAGTACACATATCTAGCAATAGTGGCACTACATCAATGGTGGGAGTAGTGCATAGGAGTAGTAAACACACAAAATAATGGTGGTCTACCATCATTGGGCCAAGTCCAAGCTCAAGCTCAAGCACAGGTGAACCAAGCAAGTCTATCTCAATCCAGGCATCAAGCCATGCATCAACAACATCCACCTATCAAAGGTGAAGATCTCAAGGGGAACCTCTAGTACCATACTCAATATGGTAAGCTTAAAACTACCTACTTTTTAGAGAACCTCATTAGAAGACCTCATTTGAAGATGCACATGATCACATTAAAAAGTTTATCAATGCATGCAAGGTCAGAGGGTTGGAAAGAGAGAATGCATATCTTGTATTATTTCCTTCAACCTTGGAAGAAGGAGTTGGAAATTGCTACTTTTCTACTTTGGATAATCTAAGGGATGGGTTCTGAAGGACCTTTAGGCTTGGAAACTTTCATTATATGATTGTCCAAGAAAACCACAACCTTCAAATGCAAATTAGTGAGAGACTGTGCCAAAGCTAGTCACAAGAGTCAAGGTACTTATGCCATGATTACCTTCCAACCCAAGAGGTGCACTAAGGAATGCATAGCACCAAGCCTAGCAAAGAAGTCCTCTTCCTCTAGGAGGGTAAGAAGTAGATGAGCTTCAACCTACCTATAGGAGGGGTAAAAAGGAGAAGACCAAAAGGGTACAATAGAAGAAAGAGGAGAAGGACATGCAAGAAGAAACCCCAAAGAAGAAGACCCACAAGAATTATCAACAGAAGACCCAAAACCTACCTAGGCGAGGTAAGAAAGAGAAGAAGACCCAAAACCTACCTAGGCGGGGTAAGAAAGAGAAGAAGAACAAGACCAAAAGGGTACAATAGAAGAAAGAGGAGAAGGACATGCAAGAAATCCCAAAGAAGAATACCCACAAGCATTATCAGAAGAAGAAGGAGGAGTGTGGGGAAAAGAAGTGCAATGACAACCCCATGACAATTGATGAGCTTCAACCCACCTAGGGAGAGGAGAGGTTAGGTAACTTTAGGATAAAAACATAGCCCTACTATGACCCCCCATGAATGTTGAAAGAGATAGATGACCAATTTAGAGATTCCTATGATTGTCCTGTCGGACCATTGAATCGGTAACCATCAAGGATGGAGTATTAAAAATGTGGCATGACACATCTTGCACCCCTTCATGGATCGCTTTAGTGGGTTTTACCCCTTCGTTGATGGCTTTAGTGAGTTTAATTAGGTGGAGACTTATTATGAGTATAATTAGGTGGAGACTTGTTATAAGGAGTAATTCATGGATTTATGTTGGGAAACAAGGACCCTTCAAATATTAAATTGCACAAAAATAAACGAGTAGAGACAAGAACACAAGATTGGGTCCAATTTTCCCCCACAGAAGAGTGAGCCCACACTTCCTCTTGGTATATTTTTTATGTATTTTAATCGATTATACTCAAAATAGCTTTTTGGGGCTTAAAATACATCTCAAGTGAAAACAGTTTGCTTTACTTTACGTGCAAGATCTTCTTCTAAAATTGGATAATAACCTTATGACCAAGTATTATTTACAACCTTTGTACCAAAAATCAAATGTATGTAAGAGAGCTTTCACATGTCCAATGTAAATAGTTATTCTTTGCCATAGAATAATATAGACGTCACTCAAAATGGAATAAATGAGTGGTCGTCCAAATGATAAAATAATAACTTGTCAATGCCCAAAGTTGAGCATCCCAACATCTTCTTGACCCCACTGGCTCACCTCCATTCTCCAACCCAAGGATCTGCACTTACATCAACTATGCCAATCAATTAATAAATTAATTGTTTATTATATTACTTACATAATTTTTCATATAAAACCCAAATAATTGAACCGATGCAACTATTGTCGTGCATATACAGGGTCATCCGTGTACGTTCAAAGTAGGCTATGATCACTTAGATTTAGAAAGGCATCCTAATCTAAATCTATCTTGACATGCTCAAGCATATTTTGATGCATACCCTTGTGCTATAATTGCTGAACTTTTCTACCCCATTCTTTCTTGTAGTTACTCGTACTAGTGGATCAGGCATCGTGTCGTCGTTATGTAAGATGGACATCCTCTTGCATATGAAAGAACTAAAAATTAAAACCTTTCGAGACTACGTATAACACTTACAACAAAGAAATTCTTATTATTGTTCATGCACTTCGTATATGGAAACGTCATTTGATGGGATCTAAATTTATGATTAAGATTGATCAACATATTATAAGACATTTACTTTGTAAACCTTTAATTTTTTATTATCATATTAAATGGGCTTCATTTATTAAGAGTTTTCATCCTCTCATTCAATATTAACTAAGGAAAATGTTATAGCTGACGATGCATTGAATAAATGTCCTTCCATTGTAAATATTTCATTTCTTGATATGCATTCCTTTTGATGCTATGCATGATACATATGAGAATGATCTTGATTTTCATGATACATAGTTGAAAGTGCAATCAAAGCATTACTCACCTACTGATATATATTCATATAATGATGGATTTATTTTGTTTGAAAAGCATTTGTACATCACTCTACCATTTCGATAATTTATTTTAGAAGAATTTCTCACTACTTCAAAAGTAATAGAAGATGATTTTTATTGACCTCATTTAAAGAATGATGGTGCAAATTTTGTCTCTGAATACATCGTCAATCAAATAATCGAGGCATCGTGGTAAACAACATGGCTTTCTCATGCCACACTAATGCTCCTTGGAAAGAAAAATCTATGGATTTCATTACTATTTTTCCTATTACATCTGCACAAAATGGCATGCTATGGACTATCGTTCATAAATTTAGTAAGCAAGCATATTTTGCATGTAAAAAGATAATATCAACTTTACATATGTTTATTAGGTATGTTTTCACACACCATGGATTGCAAAAATTATCATTTTTGGTCGTGATTCTCTATTTTGAAGCCCTTGGAAGCATAATTAATTAAAATACACTAAGAGGAAGTGTGGGCTCACTCTTGTGTGGGAGAAAAGTGAACCTAATCTTGTGTTCTTGTCTCTAATCTTTCATTTTTATGTAATTTAATATTTAAAGAGTCTTGGTCTCCCAACAATGGTATAAGAGCTAAATACAATCATCACTTCATGGAAGCAATTGACTCAAAATTGAATAGATAGCCTAAGGTTGAAGAGGAGGCCCGCCATGGACCATTGGGCAAACAAATTCCAAGTGGTTATTAACCAAAGGTGAAGGAAAAGGTGGAAAACCACTTCTACAAAACCAAAAACCACCCTTCTACAAAACCAAAAACCACCCTTCTTTCCCAATTTAATGTTTGAAGAGTCCTTATCTCCCAATAGTTTTCTTGGGATTTTAAGGGATTTTTAAAAACATTTTTATGGGTTTTTTTTTGGGTTTTCTGGGCTAAATTTTTTTAAAAGAAAACTGAAATGTTGTAAAAATACTAAAAATTACCAAGAAACAACTAGAAACTTTGGGAAGAGCTAATTGAAAAGGGAAGGACCAAAGGCTTCAAAAAATAAGTTTTTTTAGCTTGAAGAGTAAGCTTTTTAGTGTATTTGACCTTTAAAAAAAAAAGTAAACCTATACGGTTTGTCCGTCCGTCCTTCTATAGTTAATTGGGGATGCCTAATTTTGCCACTATGTTTGTAGCATGGCACTTGGGTGATTCCAAATATTCCATGTGATGGCGGAACTAACTGTTAGATTTGATACTTATGTTGTCATGTAACTTTTAGCATGTGTTTTGGAATGGACAACCTGTAGGTTGGTGAGATTA
Source organism: Cibotium barometz (assembly GCF_041138505.1). Classification (NCBI taxonomy): domain Eukaryota; kingdom Viridiplantae; phylum Streptophyta; class Polypodiopsida; order Cyatheales; family Cibotiaceae; genus Cibotium; species Cibotium barometz. Next base: position 14,190,398 of record NC_141101.1, read on the forward strand.
ACGAGCTTTGTGCTTGTAAGCCGATATGGCTAGGATGTGATGGCGGTGATATGGCATGAGCTATTATCGGGACGGTTCTCATTTTTGGTATTTTGGCCGTAGTATCTACTATGAGATTTTGTATCATTGTTGGCCACCTACTTGGGCGTGGATGTTGAAATATGGTGCTTTTCATGTCATGTATGGGGCACAGGTACGTGAGAACAAGGTAGATGAAGCCTTAGGATGTCACGAAATAGGAATGGAGGAAGGCTAAGGTTATTTGGGCATGTGAATGGATGAATATAAGAAGGAGTCAATGGTCAAAAAATAGGCACGTGGAAAGTGCAAGGGTGCACAAGACATGTGGGCATTTATGAACACATGGATAGCAAAAGGGTACATGGAGCATGTGGATCAGAGCTATAAATGGATGTATCAAAATTATTTCCTTAATGCAAAAACGTGAGCATGTGATTAGCCCTAATCTATACCTTGTTTATCTTTATTAAGCGTCAACATTATGTTCTGTCTTCCTCTATGTTTCATCCACCATAGCTTTTATTCTCTCATGTTCATGCCTCAAATCCATCTCATTTAACATGGTATGAGAGCCAAGACACTTCATGTTTACTCTTGACACTAAGAATTAGAAAAGAATTAGTACTATCATTAGCTCTAATCATAGTTTTTAAGCAATATTATCACTTCATCGTCGTCGGTGGTAACAACTCTTACTAATATTCCAAATCTTACTCTTGAAAGTGTTGAATCCTCTTTATTTGAAGAAGATAAGAAACTAAAAGGTCCAAAACAAAACAGTAGGGAGACTGCATTCTTTAATAAATCCAATATCAAATGTCATCATCATGGAAGGATGGGGCATGTAATGGTCCAATGTCATCATCGAAACAAGCCTAAGCTTGTATGTGATGCATGTGGTAAGATAGGCCACCTTGAGAAGAATTGTTGATCAAAGGAAAAGCAACAAAGCAACTTGATGGTGGAAACAACTCATGAGGATGCTCCACAAGAACACCTTTTCTAAGTGTGATGATGATGATTCATGTCATGTCTTATGTTGATGTAAACCTTGGGATTGGGCAACCCTTGGTGAAGATGTTCCCATATGTATGTGGATGTGATGATGTCTATAATGTCATGTCATGTTGATGTAATCACTTCTAGCCACCACCAATGATGTAGGCTAATTAAGTGATGTATGTGGATGTAATTGTCTACGATGTCATGTCATGTTGATGTAATCACTTCTAGCTATCGATGATGTAGGCTAAGTGATGTATATGTGTGTGTATCCATTAAGGGGGGGGGGGAATGTCATGTCTATGTATGTCATATTACCTTCTTGGGATGAGGCCCATTTGGGCACCAAGGGGGGGGCGTTGAAATATGGTGCCCGTCATGTCATGTATGGGGTACATGTATGTGAGAGCAAGGTAGATGAAGCCTTAGGATGTCATGAAATAGGAATGGATGAAGGCTAAGGTTATTTGGGCATGTGAATGGATGAATGTAAGGAGTCAATGGTAAAAAAAGTAGGCACATGGTAAGTGCAAGGGTGCACAAGGCATGTGGGCATTTATGAACACATGGATAGCACAAGGGTGCATGGAGCATGTGGATGAGAGATCTATGAGAGCTATAAATGGATGTATCAAAATCATTTTCTTAATGCAAAAATGAGAGCATTTGATTAGCCCTAATCTATACCTTTTTATCTTCATTAAGTATCAACATTATGTTCTAAGCATGTCTTTCTCTGTCTTTCATCCACCATATATTTTATTCTCTCATGTTTATGTACTCAAATCCATCTCATATTTAGCCACCCACTTTTGTTATACTTGGGCATGGGCTTATTGATTTTGTTGTTTGCAAGTGAATGGGTTCTTTATGTATTTTTCCTCTAGTGGTTTAGATAGGAAGAATTTATCTAAGCTTGTGTTAAAAGCAACTCTTATTTTTGTAAAGGGCAAGCCCACGCATAAGCGTGTAACTATTTTTGGCTTATGGGCTATTTTTATGAATAAAACATAAATACTCAAAAAGTGGGAGGATGCTGACACTTCTTGAGGGGGGATAGATTGCACCCAATACTCTCTCATGTGTTTACTTTTAATTATGATTTATGCTATCTTGCTCATGGCAATAATTGAAGTTATATTTTTAATCAATATGATAGAATGTGGTGTCTCCCTAATGTTGAAATTATGGTTAGGATTGCAACAATGCACACACACAAGATAGAGATGCTTGAGAGCACACAAACTCAATAGATTAGAATAAACAAATGTGTGCTAGATACAAAAGATAATTACACACCCCAAAATGAGTAGATAAGAGGGTGTACATACGCACGGGGGAAAAAAACCTCCTAGTGAGGAAAAAAGTGCCCCGACGGTCCTAAGTGTGTTAACACACATCACTACCATATAATGCTGAAAATCCTCCCTGGAGTGATGATGTGAAAATGTACAGAGTATGGCCGATTAATCCTGAAAAGGAAATAAGCCCAAAGCTTTACGAAAAGCTTCGAACTTTTCGCAAGGAAGAGCCTTCATAAATAAATCTGCCATGTTGTCATCTGTAGGCACATAGACCAAGCTGATTTCTAATGCATAGAGTCTTTCCCTGACATAGTGGTAATGCACCTCAATGTGCTTAGTGCGAGCATGAAACACTAGGTTCCTCATTAACTGCTAATGCGCTCTGTCTATCAATGAAAATTGTAGTGCTAGACGATTGTCCAACACCCAAATCAGCCCCATAAGACATCTAAGCACACTCAACTGTAGTTGTAAAAGCTACCCTGTACTTAGCTTCATAGCTAGAAGTGGCCACTGTAGGATGTTTCTTGATGTGCCATGATATACATGAATCACCAAGGTAAAAGCAAAATACACTAGTGGACACTCGTGTGTCATAACATTCAGCCCAATCTGAATCACTGAAAGCATGCAGTTGTGTTATGGGCTACCACACCTCCAAGAGGGAACTCGACACATTCACCTAAAGAATGAGCAATAGATCACAATTGTCGTAGGGTACTTACCAATGCTTCAAACTTGAGTCCCTTGAGGCCTCCAAGCTCACTTGTTAAGCTCCAACCTCCAAGCTCTCATCGTAGAGTCGCTCACACCGTCGCCGCATAAGGCAATCTCTCTCTCTCTCTCTCTCTCTCTCTCTCTCTCATACAAGCATGAAAGAGGCACAATGCTAGAATGCTCTCACTCCAATCTCTCTCAAAACATAAGGAAGAGCTCTCTATAGCACAAAGGGGATTGTGTCTCTTCATATTATGAGAAAATGCCTTATATACATTTGGCTCTTATTCACACTTGGGCACCCAAAACTCACTTACTAGGCCTTGGGTGGCTAATATCTCATAATGTACAACTTTTATAGTGCCTTTAAATGACACTTATTAATGTCCTCAATTGAGGATCATGTTTTTCAATCCAAAAATGGGACTCAATTGAGGATCATGTTTTTTAATCCAAAATGGGATTAACATCCCCCCCTTCCGGATGTAGGTTCTGTCCCGCAGAACCTGTTACCGAGGCCTAAAGACCTAGTCACCGAACTCATGTCGGTAGAAGTTTCTCCTGGATTAGAGCTTCTTGAGAGTTGTCGGAAAGCCAAATGTGATCTCCAGAATCTGGTATCCACCATGTCTTTGAAAGTGATGTGCATGTATCCTAGAAGACATCAAAGCCAGTGGTAATAAAGCATGATTCCCTTATCTGATGGCCCTTGGTTGGCCCTTGGTTGGCCCTTGGTTCATGTCGAACCTCAAGTGTTCTGCCTCATAGCCATCATAAGGTTTCTTTGGTTGGTCTATGAGCACCACCACTAATTTTATACGGAAACAATAATTGATTATAAATGTTACTATCCTTATCTCCAGCAAATCAACTAACTGGCCAGCTTTGTGTGCTTGGCCACATTTTCCCATAAGGTGCCCTCTCCCACCAATGGAAGAAGTTCTTCTAAGTCAGGTCCTGGGGCGCGGAGAGTGTATGGCACATTATTTTGTTTCGTTGGAGTGACTTCTGAATATGCTTCTGGCATGATCCGGCGTGTGGGCTTAAAGGGAATAATCTGCATGAGTACCTTGAACATTAATTTGGGCTTTAAAAGAGGATTACATGCTCGTATGAGCCCCTCATATTCTGCAAAACAACTGACAAAGAATCCAATATGGTATCATCAGTAAATGGTTCAAGATTATCTTGCGGGATGGTGTATCTTACCTCTTGAAAGTGCCTTGTTGGAGATGGGGTAGGTGCCAGTACCTCCTCGGGGGTGAGAGTGTTAGTGGAAAAATCTATCTCGGGAGGATAAAAAAATGAGAAATGCATTCAACCTGAGATGTGTTAGTAGGTTGTGTGTTAGGATATGGGTTAAGTAGCTTACTAGAGTGACATTAGAATAGACAGGGTAAGTGGATTTTGAAAATGATGATGAAGATTCTTCTTGACCCTGTCCTGTGCTAGGGGGTGGGTAGTCGGCTTATGAGACTTAATAAATTCCCGTAAGTCTGAAATTTCTTCTTTGTTTATAGTGGGATACTCTATATGGGTAGCATCAAAATTGTATTGTACAGTTATCAGCATAGCTTCTAAATGTTTGTAGATATTAGTGTAGAGTTTTAGAATGCCAAAAGGGTGATAGAGAGTGGACTCACATAGGTTTAGATGGTGAGTGTTATATACCTCTAGCCATCGTGACTTATGACCATGTGCTACTACTTCGTAGTTGGCGAGCATCTCTGGAATGTCATCTGGGGACAAACATGTCTAATTTTTCGACACTGTTGTCCAGAATTTTTGAATTTTGGAGAACGCGACACCAACTACGAAAGTTTAGCACGATAGGATGTAGGGGATATAAAAAGATATCTTGGGGATTAGTTAATACTAAGTCACCCCTCAAAATTCCCATGATCACGGTAGGATCAGCGTCTCTTTCTATATTTTGTTTGATTAATGTTAGTTCTCCTAAGCCTATGTCTTCAGATAGATTTATGTCATAGTGAAGTAGAGAGAGGGTTAGTGTAGATAAAAACAAAGAAAGAGTTTGAGGAGGGGCCCGAGGAGTTACTGGCAACTGTCCCAACTCGGAGGTGCGCTCAAGGAGGAGACGAAGATCTTCATTAGGTTCTGGTCGCTGACTTCTTTCTTGGATTGCGAGCTGACGCTCCAATTCTTGTAGGCAGCAGGAGTCTGTGCTGCTAATGAGATTTGAAATTGCTGTTTCTCTAACCATCCTTGCAGCATCTAGTTCTTCAAATCTTCGTGTTGCATCTTCTTGGATCGTCGAGCGGTTGCTTCCCTTGCCTAAGTGTCGGTAATTTGTTGGAGTCTTTGGGCCGCCAACCTCTTAGTGTCTTGAAGTTGTTTCGTAAGCTGTGTCACTGTTTCCTTGTGTGCTTCGGTGTGGCTTGCACTTATTGTTTCATTGAGAGCTTTGATCTTCTCTGCATGAGTCTTGTTGGTCTGTTCCCTTTCCTATTGTAGATGGTTTGTCCTCTCCTCCTCTGCTTTGAGTTGTGCTGTTAGTTGCGTGATTTGGTATTGCAATGCTTCTTCCTTGGCTTGGGCATTGGCTTGGAAGTCTTGTACTTGTTGTGCATGGAGTGTCGTGAGTTCCCTTGTGTGGTTGACTTCTATCTGGAGTTGTTCCTTTGCTTGTTCCAATTTGGTATTGAGATCAACATTCTCCTTGATCTTTTGTACTATTGTTTGTTGGCTTAATACCACGTTATTATTCTCCAATGCATTGTACCTTTTCTCCTGCTCCTCTGTAGCTTTCAAACTCTTCATAATGACCTCTTTATGGGTTGTCTCAGCTGCTTCTAAGTTTGCCTTTAACTTTTAAACTTGTGCTAATGTATCCTTGACTTGCTTCCAGAGTGCAGTGTTACGGTCATGGAGCATATGGGTTGTTAGGAGGTGGCATCGCCAAACTTTTTATTCCTGCTCCCACATTGCATTAGTGCTTGATTCTATCTCTAGCCTAGTCTATGGTTGGTTGAGCAGCTCGTCAAGTCCTTCTACGGTCTCTTATAAGAATTGTTTATAATCGATGTTCTATAGGGAGGTCAGCTGGGGCAGTCGTTCTTCATCTTTCAATCTTCTCCTCTTACTTGGACTTGATGGCTCTAGAGTTCTTTGTCTTTTACTTGCTTCCATGGGGGCTTCTGGTTCCTGTACTTGGGTTGTGGATGCCTCTACATCTTGTCTTTCCTCAGCTTGTAGTATGAGCATTGTTAGTTCTGGAGCCGTCTCTGTTGGTGTGTCTGCCAGACTTGAGTCTTTGAGAGGAGGTAAGTTTGTAAATATAAGTTGGGCGAGGCCTGTTGGAGGATTGATCTATTGCTGGGATTCCTATGTGGTATGGCTAAGAATATTTTCTTTCAGTGCCTCTTGGTAAGTACGGATTTCTATGTGGCTTTTCCTGGAGGAATCGCCTATGCTTTCTAGGCAAGGGAAGTTTTTTCTGAGTTCGGTTTTGGAAGAACCGAGGGATTAGTGTCTTGTCCGGACATTTGTGGGCGAGGCCCCAAGTTGGAACCCTACCCTGTGCGCAAGGTTGCTACTTCTGCTACCAGCACTCCAGAGTTGATGCGCAGAGGTGGCAGGGATCTCACACTATCGTCAGGCGTAAGATCGTCTTCGATGAGTTTTCCAGATCTTAAGTACAGGTATGTACGATTTGATAAGCTATTTGTCAACCTAATTTGATTTTGCTTCCGATTCTATTGCTTTGTTTCAGAAGTCGTGAAACCGCAGAGAATGGTTCATGGTGTGAAATTGCAAGAAATGGTTCACGGCATGAATGTTATCCTGCACTTTCACGTGCTCAAATTTTTTTGCCTTTTGGGTTAGATCCCCTCTTTTTGATATAGGTTGCCTTCCTTAACTGACCCTTGTGGCCTTGGTCTGTCTAATCATTGGATTTGGCCAACCCGTGAATCTGCAAAGAATGTTTCACATCATCAACCAGGAAGGGTTTCACGCCATGAAAAATTTCAAAGGGGTTCACATCATGAACCAGGAAGGGTTTCATGCCATGAACAACTTCAGAATGTTTCACGTCGTGACGCTTTACTGAACTTTCACATGCTAAATTTTTTTGGCAGACTTTGCGGTGTCAGAGGCATCAGGATAAGGTTGTCTATTTTCGGCAAGGCAATCCTGTGATTTTTGGCATTAATTGTAGCACTGATTTCATGAGCGATTCACACGATGTGAAATTGCAATAAATGGTTCACGGCATGAAACCCTTTTTCTGCAATTTCATGTGGTACTCGCTCGAAAGTTATGATTTTGGGTGCATAATACTTATCCAATTGATACCAAATTGATTGTGCCACTCCTAAGGAATGAAATGTAAGTTCTTGGCACAATCAATGGTCCCTTATGTTTTTGATTTTTATGAATTTCTAAAAAAGAAAGAACAAACACCAACCTGCAATTTCATGTTGGTGTTTTCAATGATGCGAATATCAAAATTAACAAGAACAAACAGTGAAGTTTTATCCTAAAACCACTCCACCACAAACATACACAACATCACAACCAATTTCTCACAATTTCTCCCTAACACACACATCTTATCCATTCATTTTCCACACAATGCACTACTAGAATGCAAGGGCAATGATGAATCCTATGCAATGGGAGCTGAAACTCCAGGAGGATGGAAGAAACAAAGGTGTTTCCCTGGCAGCAGCGGTGTCAAAAATGTTATGGTCTACCACACCTCCAAGAGGGAACTCTACACATTCACCTAAAGGATGAGCAATAGATCACAATTGTCGTGTAGGATACTTTACCAATGCTTCAAACTTGAGTCCCTTGAGGCCTCCAAGCTCACTTGAGTCCCTTGAGGCCTCCAAGCTCACTTGCAAACTGTTTCGACCATAACTCTCTGATAAAAACTCAGAATATAGTTGTATAACCAGTCAAAAGAACGGGAAGGCATCTGATCTACAAGCATGCGTGGGCAGAATAGACAAAAACGTCTGTATATAGCCACAAACGCACCATCTTTAGAAACGCGTTGTTTTTCCATATTTTTAGTATGCATGGACTCTAAATGTGTAAAAGTACTCTAAATATGACCTCTTATCACCTAAACTCGAAATTCTATTTTTGGGAATACTTATCTCTTAATAGAACTATTCTTATGTTCTTATTTCTTTTAGGATTTTTGGAGCTAATATTTTTATTCTAACACTTTCCTAATGTTTCTAGCCTTGTTGTCTCACTCTTCTCTAATTACACTCTCTTTTCTTATTGAAATCTATATTGAAAGAGACACATACATACATGGCTTGGGAGGGACCTTACAATCTCCCCCACTTAAAAGATTCGAGATGTCCTCATCTCGCGAGCTAGGGTAGTATCTAAGTAAATCCTCCTGTCTCTTTCAAATTGGTGTCCCCACCACTAGGTAAAAATTTTCCTTTATCTAAACATTGTTCTTAAAGATTCGTTTATTTCATGTGCTTGGCTCGTTTTGTTGTGCCTCCAAAAGGTCTTTATTATTCTAATTTCATGTATCCATATACTCTCATATGGTATGAACCTTCGAATTCCTTATTTTATACCTCCATGTAATATGGTACTTAACAAATGGTCATGGAAAAACATAAGGGAATCAATCCTTTATGCAATCTAACCTATGATAGCAATTTCATAATCTTAGTATCGTCTTGTAGAATAGCTCTATTCATCATCATGCACATTACTTCACATGAATCTTGCACCAATCCTCTTCTATTTACTCATAGAAATACTTGTTGAATTCGATTATCTTTAACCCTGCTATCTCTATTTTTTGACTTAATTTTTGCTCTAGCTCATGATTCCTTGTAGCCAAGGGTGGGCTTAACGTTCCTCTTGAATTAGGAGACCTCTTCTTGATTAACATAGAAGGACTCATGTCTTTCTCGACACTTTCTATACAAAAAAACTTTATCACAGTCTCTGGCTATAATTATGGCTTCTGAAATAGAGGATGGTTTCACATTCTTGATGAGGTTATTCAAAGGTAGATTAAGCTTCCAAATGAATCGATGGAGAAGAGTTACCTCATCCATCTCTAGAGCAAATCGGAGAAGTTTAACAAAAGTTTGGTGTTATTCTTTTAGGGTCTTCCTTTCTTGGGTTAGCTCAAAAAAATTCATTCATTTTATCCTCTCGAAATCCTAGAGGACAAAACCTTTCACGAACGTGTAATTTCATGGCCTCTCATATAACTGATTCTAGTTCTAGTGGTTAGATTGACAACAGTGCTTCCAACTAATTCGACATTTCTTTCAATTTTTAGACGAGCAAGAGTGAACTTGCTTCTTTCATTATATCCATGAAAAGTTTGAAACTATCAAATACTTATCATAGCACCACATTTAAAGGCAGTCAAGATTAGTACATCTAAGATGTTCATTTTTTTGAGAATTACATATCTGGTACCTTGGGATTGACACATCCAAAGATTATCAGGATTGACATATCTGAGATGATTAGTTTGCTAAAAATTACACACCTAGTATCTTGGGATTAACACATCTAAGAGCATGATCCTCTGGGAATTACATATCTGAAGTTAGACCCATGTTTGTCTAAGATGGGTTCTAGATCTTGGATGATCGTCCTAGTGTAAAGCATCCAATGGTGGATGGCATTCACACGTCACTATTCAAATCTTAATGGAGTTATAATCTTAATAATTTATAATATGCAAGTTAATGAGATATATCCTGAAAATTTCTCTAGACAAGTCATTCAGTCTCTCACTAGTTTCTTAATTTGATCACCCTATGTTTTTCCTCACAAAATGTTTTCTCCCCAATCTTATTTCTCAAATTTATTGTACAAATATCTTGCGTGTGCACCCCCAAGATACAAGCACAATTTCATAAGATGATTGTCTCAACATGTGAGGATATTCAAATCACTTCTATGGCCAGTAAAGATGACTGATTCGTCCTCATATGATAAATAATCACTTGTTTTAATCCCTTGATAGTTAACCTTTGAAAAACAAATCCTAGGAACTAAGATCGGCTCTGATACCACTTGTAAGGTTCCCCCCTTTCAAAAATAGGGGAAACACTTAAGATAGTCCGCTAAGTCTTATCTTAGAGAAAATTTCCTACTTATCGACACCTTGACCATACAAAGATTCAAGGATACGATTCATAGGTAAGACCTAGTTCTATCCCGCAGGGAGAGCGTGGTCTTCTAAAATCAAATCACCCATAGGGTAATTGATCACATAAATTGGGTAACTACAAGACTTGATTTCTAGAGGCAATGCTTTTTTCCTCATCCATGCAAGGCACAGCCGCTAGCCTAGTCTTCTAGAATAGAGTTGCCCGAGAACCTATTTATCTAGCGTAGGGCTTTCACTTAATCTGTTGGAAAGCTACCCGACTAATCGAGTCCACCCGTCCGTAGGATGGTGCCGTCGGGGCATTCCATCCTCCCACTTTCCACCCTACTCACGCGTCAATTTGTTATCTAATTAATCCTACCACACTGTTTGACATAAACAAACATGTTCCTTAATTAAGACCCTTTTCACAAGGTTTGTTAAAATAGCCTTTTTCTACAATACAATCATACCAAAGACAAGATTTATAAAAACAAAGTTAAACATGGATCAATTTCATACAAGCCAAACTGGCTCTCTTATTCTTTTCTTTTATACCGCCGATTATCTAGAATTCGGCCTTTCAGCCTCCACATGCTGGGCAAAACCCTATGGGACCATACACCTCATCGTCGACCGCTAGCGAGGACTCAAGCCGGCCTGTTGCCCTCTCAGGCTCCATCGCTCGATCCTCCCGCCCCTCAGAGGGATGTCTGCGCACTAGGGTGGGCTAATTCACCGCACTAGCCTGGGCCCTCAGAACTAGGCAGCATCACAAACACTCGCCTCAATCGGCGAACCTCATTCTCCCAATGGTATGAGGGATACCATGGGCCAACTCCGGGCCTTACTATCGTCTCCGCCATCTGGCTATACAAGCACAAGAACGAACTATTCTTATGTTCTTATTTCTTTTAGGATTTTTGGAGCTAATATTTTTATTCTAACACTTTCCTAATGTTTCTAGCCTTGTTGTCTCACTCTTCTCTAATTACACTCTCTTTTCTTATTGAAATCTATATTAAAAGAGACACATATATACATGGCTTGGGAGGGACCTTACAGCTTTGGTGATTGTTCCTCTTTTGGTCCCCTTGTTGTCGTAGTTCTTGAGGTACTCTGCACATAGGTCTGTGTTGATACTTTGTGGGAATATCTGCGCCATCTTACCTAGACCCACTTTGGTGTGTATGAACCATATTCTTGTTTGGGCACTCCGTGACTCGATGCGGCCCTCTGCAACCAAAGCATTGTAGGCGGTCCTCTTCTCATGTTTGAATTCATGTCCTTGCCCTTCCATCGTACCGTGGTTTGAAAATCAGGTACTGGCGTGTTGTTATGTAGGACGCAATATTTCGGCATGACCTCCGTCATTTATTCATAGTATTCTCCGCTAAGTTCTACTTCCTGCACCATGTCAACATTTTCTGACGCTCTTCAATCAATACTTGATTGATTTTAGCCTGTGGTGGTTGTGGTGGTAGAACTGGTGGTGGCAAAGGTGAAGCATCTTGTACCCGCATCCCCCCTAGGTAAGTTGGAAGAGTTGGGTTGTCCAGCACTAGCGGTGATCTGTCTAGGTGGAACAGGTAAAGCCAATGGGGCTCTAAGTGCTAGTACTTGTACAACATTTTAAAATCTTAGATATTTGCACATCATGGAAGTATCATGATTTCCTAATTTTACATAGTGGGCACAATAGAGTAACGGCCTTGCTCTTAACTATGGACACTCGGTGGTAGTGTGATTTAATTTACACATAGAGCACCACACCAATTCCCTGTGGTGGTAAAGATGATTATGCCCATGCCCAAATGTTTCTCTTCCCTCTTTTACTTTCAATTTCTCTAATATGGCATTACTGAGCTCATCCACCGTCATGTTTCCGACTTGCTTGCTTCGAGTTCTAATTTCTTGGTGGCTCGAGACATGCAAAATCATAGTTGCTGAAAATGTTTTGACATCTTCCGGTTGCGGCAATTCCAACATATTATCTTCATATTTGATTGCTAGTTTGCAACATGCATCAAGAGTAGTAGGTCGGGCTAGTACTATAGGTAATCATGCATTTTGTGGTCTCTAACCCTCTCCGAAAGCAAGGCAATAACTGATTCATCAGTTAACCTCTATCAAAGTTTGCACCTCTAATTTAAGACGAGACACAGTCTCTCATTGACTCAACTTCCTTTTGTTTGATATATTATGTAACTATGCCACAGGGCTCCATTTGTCATCGCTTCGGGCGAAATTGGGCACAAAAACGTTCTTGAGTCTTGTGAAGTTAACATTATCCTCAGGCTTGAGGGTTCGGACCATTGATGAGCTTTTCCTTCCAAGGTCAATGAAAATACATGAATCATTGTCACATCACTGATGACTGCTGGCTCGAAAGTTTCACATGTGGGTTCAAAAATCTCTACATGTTGGATAGGATCCCCATCCCCAGAGAATTTTTGGACAAATTTGGAAATGATATGTGGTTTCAGTTGGGAGGGTCGGGATTCCAGAGTAGTGCCTAGTCTCTGACCATCCCTCGGCCCATCTTTGCTGCCATATTTAGCAGGTCTATCCTTGTGGCTACATTAATGTCTATGGTTGGATCTATCCTAGGCCTTTGAGGAATTTCTCCCCCCTTTCTAGACCGCATCCCCTTCCTATATTAGCTCTTCTAGGTATTTCTGGTCCATGGATGGTCCAGCCATTGTACCTTGGAGTGACTCCTCATTAGTCGCCTTTGTACGTCTTTGCAAAATCAGGAGTTCCATGTCTTATAGGAACATAGGGTTATTGATCATTTACTTTGATCATTTGCTCAATATACTTTTTGGTGTACAAACGGTCCTCTACTTCACCCGCTACGCTTGCTAGGTTACCCTCCTCTTCTATGGTTGTAAACCCTTCCTTCGTTCTGGATTCCTCATTTATGGGTTCCAAGTTTAGAATTTCTCCCTCACTTCTTTCCATAACCATTTTTGGTTCCTTCCCTCATGATTGGAGTTGGTTAAGACTTCCTGTTTCCTTTTGCTCATCAGCTCTCGCCCTTCGAGTATCGAGCTTGTTGAAATGTCAAGCTCGTATACAGCTGGAGGATAGCACATGGGTGCTGACAGAGTGACAGTATGGTAGATAGATATCGTGTGGTGTGTTTATGACCGCGTCCAGCTGGTCATGTGTGTGTGGACATTACATTAGGTTTACTTGGTAGTGTGGACATAACACTATGTTGTGTTCTCCTTTGTGTGTGTGAGAGATATGGTGACTATGGCTTCTCTCCTTCTTTATGATTGATGGATATGGATTAGGGTTTGCTTCCCTTGTGTGTGCTGTCTCCTGCTTCTGTTTTTTATCATGGTATCAGAGCCAAGAGCTCATTAGCTGTGTTGTGAGAGTGAGTGAGAGAAGAGGGAAGAAGAAGAAAAAAAAAGCTGTGAAGGAAGCCATTGGAGCTTGGAGCAAAGGAGAAGCTGTGGAGCACACACCGGCATCAGATCTGAGAGCTAAGGACCATTGGTAAGTGTAGCAAGACCCCCTCTGCGGATTGCAGGTATCAAAGAGCAAGTTCAGTGAAGATTGAAGTGCATAAAGCAAGCAGAAAATTTTTGGTTTTGAAGCTTTCATGGAAAGCTTGTGAAGGAATGTATTTTGTCAAAAGTATTGGGAAAAATACAAAGGAAACACAGAGGTTCTCATGGATTGTGAAAGGGCACATGTATTAGCAACACTGGAGCAAACCATTGCATGAAACATTGATGTATTTCAGAAGATTTGTGAAAGAAAAATTCTGTTTTTTTTAACTCCTGCAAACCAGAGAATATATGCCCCGTGGAGGATCAAATGTGGCAATTCTACTTAAAATTGGAGCTAGCCCTTCATACCCATGATAGATTAGGTCATTGCTAAGAGACCTATCAAGTCAATTGTGAAAAACCCTCTCTCCTAGAGCTCCAGGAGCAGGCGGCGCATCCCTCTGCAGATTTCTGGACAGTCTCAGTTGATATCAAGCCATTCACTCATTTCTAATCCAATTGATGCCATTCAAAGCTTGGGGAGTTTAGCAAAGACATTGCTAAGGCCTTGTGATGCTTGGTTGCAGCTCATTTGATGTATTTGGAGCTCATTGAAGTGATTTATCAGAGGTGTGCAGGTTTGCAGAAAGTCTGTCCAGAAACAGAGCATTTTTAATCAAGGCATTAATCCTTGTCTATATCAAATTGGCCAGAGCATTTTTAGTGAGAGGTGGTACCTGACAGATGCAGAAAAAAGCCCAGGGAGCTACAAAAATTGGTGGTTCTCATTCATCTTGAAGAATTTGATCAAACACTTCTAGGATATGTTGGAGCAATGTGTTGGGAAGCCAATGCAAGTTGAATCATTGAATTTGGACAAGATTTGAAGGATTTAGAGCATAATCTTGACTGGTTACTGGCGAGAAACTGGCGAGAAAAAAATCAGAAATTTTTTTGTGAAGGAGTATCATTTGGTTTCAACTTTGATCGAGTGTACATTGTTGGTGAATCATTGTGGGATGTTAATGCACACAATTTGCAAGCATTTGATGTGATTTGGAGAGATTTGAAGCTTTACAGGTCCGGCATACAACTTGTCAAAGGGGTACATCTACTATATTTTTTTGCAACAATGGGAGATGGTCCGATACAGTTTTTTCATAGAAGCTTGATCGCAAAGCTTGATCGCACTAACTTTCAAGTGTGGAAGTTTTGAATGAAGAGTTTTTTGAAAGGCCAAGGTTTATGGAGTCTCGTCTCGGAGGAAGACCCGGAGCCATATCTACCTCCTCAACCAAATAATGCTCAGTTACTGGCTCACAAGCAATGGGTAGAGTGGTCTTCGAAGGTGTTGCATTATTTTTCCATATGTGTAACAGATGCCTTGCTTATTCACATCCAAGATGCAGATACACCAAAAGAAGCATGGGGTATATTGTGCCGAATGTATGAGACAGACACTGGTGCAAGGAAGATACAACTAAAGCAACAGATTCACAGTGTAACACGAAGGAATAGAAGCATGGGGTATATTGTGCCGAATGTATGAGACAGACACTGGTGCAAGGAAGATACAACTAAAGCAACAGATTCACAGTGTAACACGAAGGAATAGGAGTATACATGAGTATGTTCAGGAAATCAAGGGTTATGCAGATTCCTTGTTTCATCAATCCATGCCCCAATGGATGATGATGATTTGGTTGCTCTCACATTACGTGGTTTAGGCAAAGAATACAAATCTTTTGATACTTCCATCTCAGTAAGGTTGGGAGGAATGCCAGACTTTAATGAGCTTGTGTCATTGCTCATTGTGGAAGAATTGAAGCTTGGCCTTGGTGGTATGAGTGTTACAGGTGGTGCATCCTCGTCAAGCAATGATGAACATGCAAGGAATCAGGCTTTTTACTCATCTAGAGGCTTTCGAGGCAGGGGGAGATTTACCCCTCGAGGCCGTGGAGGACGTGGTTGGAATGACAGGTCTACTCAACCACAATCAAATCAGAATTTTCAGAATTCACAGTCATCATTTGGATCACGTGGAGGTCGTGGATTTCAATCCCATAGGGGGGGATTTGGAACAGGTGCTCGTGGTAGAGGACGATGGCAAGGTCCTCAACAAAATTTGAATGGGATTGAATGTCACTATTGTGGCAAACTTGGACATATGGCAAAAGATTGTTACAAAAAGCAGAATGATATGAGGAATGGAAGACCACAACATGGAAATTATGCATCTACCAGTAACAATGATGGGAGTTCGAATCATCTTTTTGCAATGAAGCATGTTATGGGGACAATGGATTCTCAGAATGGTGGAGATGAGTCATGGTATATGGAAATTATGCATCTACCAGTAACAATGATGGGAGTTCGAATCATCTTTTTGCAATGAAGCATGTTATGGGGACAATGGATTCTCAGAATGCTGGAGATGAGTCATGGTATATGGATTCAGGTGCCTCAAACCACATGACATGTCATGGTGAGTGGTTTGAGAAGATGCAACCATTGGATACAAATGGTTATGTGGTCACAGGAGATGATACTCAGCATCTTATAACACATGTTGGCAGTGTGCCTTTGAGGATGCATGATGGAAATGTGAAGAATATGTCAGAAGTGTTATATGTACCATCCATCACAAAGAATTTGGCATCAGTAGGCCAAATGGTTGAGCAGGGACTACAAGTCAGATTCAATGAGAAAGGCTGTTTTGTGGAAGATTTTAAGCATGGTTGTAGATTGATTGCCAAGGGCAAGAAGGAAGGAAGGTTGTTCAAATTGGATGCAGGCATACCAGAATTGAGCTCAGCCATGTTTTCAAAGAGCAATGGGATTGTGCAGGACATTGACATGTGGCACAAGAGGATTGGACATGTCAATATACAGAGATTAAAGAACATGCAAACAAGAGGCATTGTCAGTGGATTGCCTCGATTTAAATATGATGGACATATGCATGTTTGTGAAGCCTGTCAGTTTGGAAAGCAGGCAAGGTTGAGGTTTCCTAGAGAAGGAAACATGAGTAATAGACCACTTGAGATAGTGCACAGTGATGTATGGGGCCCAGCACAAAACCCATCTATCAAAGGAAGTCTATACTATGTGACATTTATAGATGACTTCAGCAGGATGACATGGATATATTTTTTGAGAGAGAAGAGTGAAGTGCTGGAAAAATTCATGGATTTCAAGGCTCTTGTAGAAAAACAATATGGCTGTTGGATTAAGTGTCTGAGAACAGATGAAGGTGGTGAATACACCTCAAAAGCTTTTGAGCATTTCTTGCGAAAGCATGGGATAAGGAGACAGTTGACATGCAGGTATACACCTCAGCAGAATGGTGTGGCTGAGAGAAAGAATCGAGTCATATGTGAAGTGGCAAGGGCAATGCTCAATGAAAAGAGCATGCCAGATTACTATTGGGCAGAAGCATGTGCTACTGCAGTGTATATCCTGAACAAAACACCTACAGCAGCCATTCATGGAAGCACGCCAGAGATGCGACTTACAGGTTACAGGCCAGACATTGGACATCTCAAAGTCTTTGGATGCGTAGCTTATGTCCATGTGCCTGATGAAAGAAGACGGAAATTGGATCCTAAGGCAGAGAAATGTGTATTTGTTGAATATGCACAGGATCGAAAGGCCTACAAATGTTATAACCCTCAAACTAGACAAATAGTCATCTCACGTGATGTGGTGTTTGATGAGCTTGCTAGTTGGTACAAAGCAAGAGATAAGGGAGTCATTGACACACTTGAGGCTAATGTGCCTGTGAACTTGCCATCACAAGCAAGTTCTAGTTCTACTACTATGTCTGGGCCAGCAGCAGAAGCTGAGAGTAGTAGCAGTGTACGTCCATGGTCAGGACGTTTGAGGCATGAGAGTGTGAGCACTGGGAGTAGTGCTATGGATAAAGGCAAGAAGAAAGTTGAAGGAATTGGGATCATAGGTTATGAGTCATCTAGTTCTGAGAGTATGGATGAGGAGCTCGGCATACCTGTTTTACGCACACCTGGTGCTAGGCAGGACAGATATGTACCACCACATGCTCGAGTTACAGGTGTACAGAGTGACCCGCATGCATTGCGGAGATCCCAGAGAGTCAGATATCCAGTTGAAAGATTGACATATAGAGATTTTGCTATGCACTATGCATACATGACATCTATATGGTAAAGCATGTGGAGCCTACATGCTATACAGAGGCTATTGGAGAGCATGTATGGGAGAAAGCCATGGATGAAGAGATGGATGCTTTGGACAAAAATGATACATGGGAATTGGCTGAGTTACCTCAAGGAAAGAATGCAATTGGTTGCAAATGGGTGTATAAGGTAAAGTGCAAGTCAGATGGCAGCCTAGAGAGACATAAGGCAAGGCTGGTCACTAAAGGATATGCATAAACTTATGGTCTTGATTATGATGAAACTTTCATCCCAGTGGCTAAGATGGATAGAGTGAGGTCTATCATTGCACTAGCAGCACAAAAAGGTTGGTCTTTACATCAAATGGATGTAAAAAATGCTTTCTTGAATGGTGAACTACAAGAAGAGGTGTACATGGAACAGCCAGAAGGATATGTACATCCAAAATATCCTACTCTTGTTTGCAGGTTAAAGAAAGCAATCTATGGTTTGAAGCAAGCACCTCGTGCTTGGAGTGACAAGATCAGCAGATATCTTGTCAGTATTGGATTTGTGGTTGGAAATGCAGACTCTTCACTTTATGTGAAGAAGACACATGATGGTATCGTGATGATAGTCATTTATGTTGATGATTTGATTATCACAGGTGATTGTGGGAAAGGCATTGATGAGGTTAAGGCCTCTTTATGCAAAGAGTTTGATATGAAAGACCTTGGTGATTTAAGGTTCTTTCTTGGCATTGAGGTGATTAGAACAAGCAAGGGTATATGGTTGGTGCAAAGGCAATATGCACTTGACATGCTGGCAAAGTATGGTATTACAGCATGCAATGCATTATGGTCTTTTCTATGAGGCAGGAAAAGACATGCATGTCTATGGATATACAGATGTAGATTGGGCTAGTAGTGCATATGACAGGAGGTCTACCAGTGGCTATGTTTTCAGCCTTGGTAGTGGAGCTGTGAGTTGGAGCAGTAAAAAGCAACCTACAGTTGCTTTATCTACCACAGAGGCAGAGTATCGTGGAGCAGCCATAACTGCATGTGAGGCTATGTGGTTGAAGAAGTTGCTAGATGATGTCAGGTTACCGAGTGATATGCGCGTTGTCATTCATTGTGACAACATGAGTAGTATTCAGCTTGCTAGCAACCCAGTTTATCATGCCAGGACCAAACATATTGAGGTCCACTATCACTTCATCAGAGAGAAGGTGCTAGATGGGCATGTTGATTTGACATATGTGCAGACAGATGAGCAGGTTGCAGATATCTTTACCAAAGCACTTGGTAAGGATAAGTTCGAGTATTTCCGTACTAGATTGGGAGTCCTAGAGATGGACATGTCGAGCTTGAGGGGGAGTGTTGAAATGTCAAGCTCGTATACAGCTGGAGGATAGCACATGGGTGCTGACAGAGTGACAGTATGGTAGATAGATATCGTGTGGTGTGTTTATGACCACGTCCAGCTGGTCATGTGTGTGTGGACATTACATTAGGTTTACTTGGTAGTGTGGACATAACACTATGTTGTGTTCTCCTTTGTGTATGTGAGAGATATGGTGACTATGGCTTCTCTCCTTCTTTATGATTGATGGATATGGATTAGGGTTTGCTTCCCTTGTGTGTGCTGTCTCCTGCTTCTGTTTTTTATCAGAGCTCTTGTTTCCTTAAGCTCAATTCTCGTAGTTATCATTTCACCTTGCTCCGTTTGAGGTCTAACTCCACTTCCTTAGTGGTGGGGAAGAATATTTTACCCGTCCTGGCCGCACTTTCTATGTCCCATCTTATTCGGGGGGTGCCAGTATATTCGACAACCTAGAATTCGATGTTTGGATGCACTTCTTGTCGTGGATCGAGTCCAGCACTGGTTGACGGATCCATGCCCACAGATTGTGCTTCTTTGTCCTCATGACTGGTTTGGAGACCAAAAAATCACCGAGCGATATCAATGAAACCACTGGACCTGGTTGGGGAGGGTGGTTTCTCCTCTTCCCCAAACCCAACGTATCTTAGTTCTTCTTCCATGGTCTCTTCGCTACTAGTTTTAGCGGTGGTCAGGTTTCTTAAAACACTCAGGTGTGTGCTTGCAGAATGTCTTGATCCCACACTTCTTTGATAGGAAGATCTGGGTGATTCGATGCGCTATCGTGAGGTGTAAGATCGCCTCCGATGAGTGTTCTAGATCTTAAGTGCATGTATGTACAATTTGATAAGCTACTTGTTGACCCAATTTGATTTTACTTCCGATTCTATCGCTCTATTTCTGAAGCTGTGAAACTGTAGAGAAGGGTTCACGGTGTGAAAAGTCAGAAAAGGTTCATGGCGTGAATGTTATTTTGCACTTTCACGTGCTCGAAGATTTTGGCCTTTCGGGTCAGATCTCCTCTCTTTGATATAGGCTACCCTCCCTTACCGACCTTTGTGGCCTTGGTCTAACTATTCGTTGGATTTGGCCAACCCGTAAGTCCACAAAGAAGGTTTCACATCGTGAACAAAAAAAGGGTTCACGACGCTGTGAACAATTTCAAAAGGTTTCACGTCATGAACAAAAAAGGGTTCATGCCACCGTGATCAAATTCAGAAGGCTTCACGTCGTGAACGTTTTGTTGAACTTTCACATGCTCGAAAATTTCGACAAACTTCGTGGCGTCAGAGGTGTCAGGATAAGGTTGCCTATTTTTGGCAAGGCAATCTTGTGATTTTCGACGTTAATTGCGGCACTAATTTTGCGAAGCGGCGTAAAATTGCAAAAAATGTTTCACGGAGTGAACATTTTTTTATAGTTTTAGCTGGAACTTCTCACGTCGAAAGTTATGATTTTGGGTGCATAATACTTATCCAATTGATCCCAAACTGATTGTGCCCTGCCTAAAGAAGGGAATGCAAGTTCTTGGCACAGTCAATGGTTCCTTATGTTTTTGATTTTATGAATTTATGAAAAAGAAGAATAAAAGAACACCAACCTGCTCATTCACGTTGGTGATTTCAATGATGCAAATATCAAGATTAACAAGAAAAAATAGTGAAGCTCTATCCTAAGACCACTCCACCACAATTATACACATCACAACCAATTGCTCACGATTTCTTCCTACCACACACATCTTATCCATTAATTTTCCACACAATGCACTACCAGAATGCAAGGGCAATCATGAATCTGATGCAATGGGAGTTGAAACTCCAAGAGGATGGAAGAAACAAAGGTGTTTCCCCGGTAGTAGCGGTGCCAAAAGTGTTATGGGCTACCACACCTCTAGGAGGGAACTCTACACATTCACCTAAAGGATGAGCAATAGATCATAACTGTTATTATGTAGGGCACTTACCAATGCTTTGAACTTGAGTCCCTTGAGGCCTCCAAGCTCACTTGTTAAGCTCCAACCTCCAAGCTATCACCGTGGAGTCACTCGCACCGATGCATAAGGCAATCACTCTCTTTCTCTCTCTCACACAAGCATGAATCACACAAGCATAAAAGAGGAACAATGCTATAATTCTCTCTCTCTCCTTCAGTCTCCTCCCTCCAGTTTTTGAGGTGTAAAGGAGTACGAACCTCCCCTTATGATCTTGTAATTATTCCCCTCTCTGAAATAGAAGAAAGATCATGTTTTACCCTGTTTTGGCTTGGAGAGAGAAAATAGCTAGAGAGAGGTAATCCAAAATTGAGATATTTTTGGATATAAAAATCCTCCTAGTGTCTAAAATGGTTTCCCTTGAAACAAAAATTCAAAAAGAACTTTCCAATGTGCAATTGGAATTAATTGAAAATGTGTATAAAGGACCTTAGCCTAAGGGTCTAGATTTTTAGAAATTTTTGGATTATGGTCCAATTAAGGTTCCTATGGGCCAATAGGATTAATCCAAGTGTGGGGAGGAGATAAATCCAATGAATAAAAGAAAATACCCAAAAATGAGTAAATTTTTTCTTAAGAGTTGTAATGAATAATTAAGAAAAGTGTATAATTATGCTTAAATTAGGATTCTTTTATGTTTATCTCTCCCCCCCCCCAAAGAATGGTCATTCCTATGACCAATTCTCTATTGAGTTAATGCTTCTCATGGAGAAATTCTCAATTCATAAATCAAACTCTAGGTTTGTGAAGCTAGAGGTTAAGAAAATGGTTTTTATACTTTTATGCTTCTAAAATTATGGTAATTTTATGATTAAATCCATAAATTAGATTTAAGGCTAAAAGATAGTTATACTATCATAATTACATTACTAAGTCTTATTCTTTTCAAAAATATTAAAATTTGTCAGTAATAGCAGCAGAGCTATGGCAAATTTTTTAAGAAATTGATACATAATTCATTCTTATGCATAACATGAAAAGAGGACTTCCTACCATATTCTAGGATTGAATATCCTAGGCTAAAAGAATGATTTTCATCACATTCAAGGGAAAATTTTTAAGGTTTATGTATAATTAAATAATTAAGAAACGAGTAAATTATGGTAATTTTATTTAAATGATAGAAGAGGAATTCCCATGACATTTGGAATTCAATCATTTAAATAGGAAGAGTGAAATTCCTAGCATATTGGAATTAATGGATATTTTATTTAAATTCAAAGATGAATTTTAGATAAATTTATTTTATGCATGAGAAATATTTAAATGATAAAAGAGGAATTCCCATGACATTTGGAATTCAATCATTTAAATAGGAAAAGTGGAATTCTTAGCATATTGAAATTAATGGGTATTTTATTTAAATTCAAAGATGAATTTTAGATCAATTCATTTTATGTATGAGAAATATTTAAATGATAAAAGAGAAATTTCCATGACATTTGGAATTCAATCATTTAAATAGTAAAAGTGAAATTCTTGGCATATTGAATTAATGGATATTTTATTAAAGAAAAGAGAAATTTAGATAGATTTATTTTATGATAAAAGAGGAATTTCCATGACATTAGAATGAAAATAATTAAATGCAAAAAGAGAAATTTCCATGATAATTGAGGTCCAAGAAATTAAATGAAAAAAAGAGAAACTTTTAGTATAATTCAATTTATGATTATTTATCAAAAGTGAAAATATGGGTAGAATTGATTTTTGTAAATCCCATGAATTCTTTTATTCAAAAGAGGAATATTGAATATAATTCATTTGAGAAATTGAGAAAGAATATGGAAATAGTCATTGAGAAAAAGAACCTTTATCTAGGCCAAGCAATTGGCAAAAATTTAGAAAAAGTCCCATTATCTGTATTGGGGTAGAAAAAGCTACTAAATAGGAATAGGATGTGAATGGATGTGATAAGATGTAAATGGGATGTGAATGGATGTGATAAGATGTAAACGGGATGTGATAAGATGTAAATGGGATGTGATAGGATGTGAATGGACATGATAACATGTAAATGGGATGCGATAGGATGTGAATGGATGTGATAAGATGGAAATGGGATGCGATAAGATGTGAATGGGATGTGATAGGATGTGGTGTGATGAAAATGAATGAGGAAGAGATGTGAAGTAAATGGATGTGTATGTGAAAGAATGTGATGGAAATGGATGTGGATATGTATGTGAAAGAATGTGATGTAAATGGATGTGGATATGTATGTGATGTAAATGAATGTGGATGTGTATGTGATGTAAATGAATGTGGATGTGGATGTGAAAGGATGTGATGTAATGTAAAGGGATGTGGATGTGAAAGTGATGCGGATGTGGATGAGATGTGATGAGATAAAAAGAGATGTGGATGTGAATGTGCTGTGGACGTGGATGAGATGTGATATAATGTAAAGAGATGTGGATGTGAATGTGATGTGATGTAAAGAGATGAGATGTGATGTGAATATATGTGGATGTGAAGTGATAGATGTGAATATATGGATAGATGTGGATAGTCATGCATGTGAAGGATTGGATGGATGTGGATGAATGAGATGGGATGTGTATGAATGAGATATGATATGGATGTGATGTAATGTGGATAGAATGTATGTGATGGAATGGGGATACAATGAATGAGATGAATGTGAATAGATGTGATGTGATGTGAGTCCGGATAAGTATAAATGGATGAGATGTGATGTGATATGATGTAAATTGGGATAGATGTTAATGGATAATATGTGATGTGAATGGATGACATGTGAATCGGGATATGAATGAATGAGATGTGATGTAAATGGGGATATATGTGAATGGATGATATGTGATGTGAATAGATGTGATGTAATGTGAATCGGGATAGATGTGAATGGATGAGATGTGAATCGAGATAGATGTGAATGAATGAGATGTGAGGTGAAATGGATGCGATGTGATGTGATGTGGATCGGGGTAGATATGAATGGATGAGATGTGAATGAATGTGATGTGATGAGATGTGGATATGGGTAGATGTGAGTGAATGAGATGTGATGAGCGTAAATGTGGAAAGATATGATGAGATGGAAAATGATGTGATTGGATGAGAATGGATGAATGACGATGGGAATACAAATGATTGGACTTGGATTAAGTAATGTGGGTTGATGTGGAACAATGTGGAAAGACGAGAGTTCATTATAAAAACTGTATTTATGACCTGTTTTTAAATGACTGTTTTATGTCAAGAATGCTGGGAAAGCATTTTGACCATCTTGTGAATGAGGTCGTGGAGACCTAAGTGAAAGTTGTAACAGCTGATGGAGAGTCAACGGAGGACATCTCGCATAGCAAGGTCGGTCGAGGTCTTGACCAACCTTGGTTCGATTTAAATGGTGAGCTTCCGGTACAGTGGATGAGAGACCAAGGAAGCGGCCTATGAGTGAAGTGCTAGGTGACCTGCGAAGGATTCTAGAGCATGCTGACCATACGGTGCTTCGATCGCCTTGGGTCGCCAAAAATACCCACGCATGCATTGAGGAAGATATTGGAACAAGGAGTAAGAGTTGTTTTCTGAATTCGGGCATGGATCTGGTTGAATAACCTTGTTAGTCCTCAACAACGGATGAGTCCATGGCTCTTTTATATGGATCTATTGGTTGATCTTGCTGATCTTCAAATGAAGAGTCCATCTAGATTTTCATAAGTGAATATATTTTCGGGTACTATGAGCTAGGAATTATTGAACAGGTGGTGAGTGTTCTGGTTGCCAATGATGCCATAGGTACAACGATGAAGGAATGATTGGAAACTAGAATTCAACCAGATATTTTGGAGGATTATGATCAGTGATACTATGGTTTCATTAAAAGATTGTTTTAAAGTTAGCTGAATTTGTGAAATAGACAATTTCACATTGGTGTGTAAGTGGTGTGACTATCTTGAAGTTTGCATGAAGCGCCGGATAGGGGGCTTGGGAACTCTTTTCCCTGGTACCCGGGACAAAACCTAACCAATTTCTAAATGGATCCCATCACTACAATGGTTGGGCGGCTGGCTAACCCATGGGTCTGGATGGGGTTAGGCTAGACTGAGGGATCCCTAAAATGAGACTTAATTCTGTTATGGTACGATAGATGAAGTAAATCCCGAATAGTAATTGTTCTATGGAAAAGAATCAACGGTTGTGCCTCTCGATGAGGAAAAAAGCGTTGGTCTCTATGATCCAAGTGCAAGTTTCTTCCTTGATTTGACCAAGTGACTTACAGGTTTGGTCAGATCCGTTTGGTTAGTGATGACCTTGACTACGTTAGAGTAGAAATATCCTGGAAGAATCGCCCGTCCTTTCTGGTCGGGGAAAGTTTTTCCAGGTTTGGTTTTGGAAGAACCGAGGGATTAGTCTCTTGTCCGGATATCCATAGGCGAGGCCCCGAGTGAGAGGCTCTGCCCTGTATAAGAAGTGCTACTTCTGCTACTAGCACCCCCGAATTCGTTGCACGGAGGGGGCAGGGATCTTTCAGCTTCTCACCCCTAGGGCATGTTATGAGGAGTTATTCATGAAATATATATTCCCATGTTTTTATTTATTAATCTCTCTCTCTCTCTCTCTCTCTCTCTCTCTCTCTCTCTCTGTCTCTCTCTAAGGAAATAAGTTTGAACTTATTTCCTTATCCTCTTTGTCTTTGTCTCTATCTCTGTCTCTCTCTAAGGAAATAAGTTTGAACTTATTTCCTTATCCTCTCTGTCTCTGTCTCCGTCTGTCTCTCTCTCTAAGGAAATAAGTTTAAACTTATTTCCTTATCCTCTCTCTCTCTCTCTCTCTCTCTCTCTCTCTCTCTCTCTCTCTCTAAGGAAATAAGTTTAAACTTATTTCCTTATCCTCTCTCTCTCTCTCTCTCTCTCTCTCTCTCTCTTCCTTGTCCCCTTTGTGTGTGTGTGTGCGCGCCGCGTGTGCACGTGCGTGCAAAGCCCCCTTTCTCCCCCATTTTTTTACCTAGAAAGAGAAAATTGTCTGATTTCAGTTGGCATTCTACGCAAGGCTTGCATTTAGATATTTATCAAAACTTCCAAATAGGAGATTATTTATAATATCAGGTTATAAATAAAACCTTTGATCAAACCTTGGGAAAATTGTGAATGATCATGGAATGCCAAAATTTAATAAATGCACTTTTCAACATGTATAAATTAATTTGCTAAGCATATTCCACTATTATTTTATTTATTTTTTTCTTTGGAATGTTTGTGCTTAAGTTTATTTAGAGAAACAAATCTTATGTTGCTGCTCTACTGCTCTGCTGCTTTCTCTCTCTCTCTCTCTCTCTCTCTCTCTCTCTCTCTCTCTCTCTCTCTCTCTCTCATAATAGAAGATATATTACCAAAAATTTCTTTACAAATGGTCACATGGCCGCCATGTGATGTACTAGCTTTCCCTCACTAATTATTCCAAAACCATAGGTGTAGCTCGAAGTACCCTCATCCAATATAATTCCGTGTCATTCTCCACCAAATGAGATGACCACAAGGAAGATACTTGCCACAAAAGTAGCCCTTTTATATGACCTATGTGAGTTGTAATACCAACTTTTGCATCAAATATGAAGGCATTCCAAAATCTTGCCAAAAATCTAGTCTTTAATCTTTACGGGCCTATCTATCAATGAAATCCATATGTGAGAAAGGAGATTCCATACCTTTGCCATCGGACATGAAATGAAAAGATGCAATCATGTTTCCAAGCATGTAGTATAAAATACACAATTACCAGAAGAAATCCGCGACTTTTGCAATTGGTCCCCCAATGGTAGGCCTCCAACTAGCATGCGCCATAGGAACATCTTCCCTTGATATGGAATTTTAGACCACTAGCCTTGTAAGATTACTTCCTTCCACACCAAGCCCTACTTTTCTCGATGTTCCATACCCTATTAGCCTTCTTAGTGATCCAGCGCTTATCTTTCACCATCATATGGTACACTTGATTTTTTGTACACTAGACAATGTCTCGAGGCTTTTGAAATGCCCAATCTAACCAAGGTTGTTGATCCTCCAACTGAGGAATATCACCAAATGGTGTAAGTCCTACCCTCACCTTCTCCCATAATTGTACATATCCACGTGGAACCTGAAAATATTGATGGATTTTCCAAAAAGACAATAAGCGACCTCTACGTGGAAACAAAGCATCCATAATTCTCACTAGTCTCAATTAAGCCGTTTTATTGAATTTTTGCCGTTTAACAAGTTTGTCAAGCCACTGCAGAAGTCATGAAGTAGCCGCAACACCTCACTTGCCATAGAATTCAATTGCAACCCACTGATATAAGGCTTCCATTTAGTGTGTGATAACAACTCTTTCCATCATGAGATCATCAAATGAGAAAGGAGACAATGTCCCGAGGCTTTTGAAATGCCCAATCTAACCAAGGTTGTTGATCCTCCAACTGAGGAATATCACCAAATGGTGTAAGTCCTACCCTCACCTTCTCCCATAATTGTACATATCCACGTGGAACCTGAAAATATTGATGGATTTTCCAAAAAGACAATAAGTGACCTCTACGTGGAAACAAAGCATCCATAATTCTCACTAGTCTCAATCAAGCCGTTTTATTGAATTTTTTCCGTTTAACAAGTTTGTCAAGCCACTGCAGAAGTCATGAAGTAGCCGCAACACCTCACTTGCCATAGAATTCAATTGCAACCCACTGATATGAAGGCTTCCATTTAGTGTGTGATAACAACTCTTTCCATCATGAGATCATCAAATGAGAAAGGAGAGGTAAAGCCACCACAGGTTTGTTTGTTGGGAATGAGATCATTTACTTGGTGGGATGTAAATGGGAACCATTCACTACATCCCACCATGTACCATCAATCCTGGTATTACCATGCACAAGAGCAACCTCCTCTATGAGGGCCTTAGCCATTACCATCCATGGCTCTTGAGATACACACATATCTTTTAATAAAGGCCATCTCCTAGTGACCATATGTAATCTGACATCTAATAGGACTGCCCCCCGCCACTCCTCTTCGGAGTAGTAACATGTTCCCAAGAAATCCATGTCTGCCTTGGCTTATTTCCTGCTCTTTTCCATAGCATAAATCTAATTGGCTATTGTATCTGATACAAAGCTTCGCCCGTCCATGGTAATAAAGGCCAGAAATGAGATATCATGCTAATCATACTTTGGATTGTGCCACTTTGAGCCAAACATGCATAGGCCAACCTTGAGATTTCCAATACTTAAACTTATCATTTATCCTTGTAGAAATCCATGCCAACAAAGCTTGTGAATTAACATCAACTCCAACAGGATAAAACCCAAGTGGCGTGTGATGTATCCCCTTTGTATGACCTATCCATTCCATCCCAAACCAAGCAAATCGCTCTCGGTACAGCTTATCAGAGTAATGTATAATCTTGAAGCAAGACCAAAAGTGTCCCAAATAGCCATAGCCTTCTAAAACTTATCTCTTTGAGCCCTACAACTTCACTGTCCTCCACTAGCTTATCCAGTCGAGATAAGATTGGATGTGTAACAATTACAAACAAGAGAGGGCTAAGTGGGCATCCCTGCTTGATTGGTCTTGTCAAATGAATGGGCTTAGTCACCCCACTATTAATCATAAACCTAGCCATTGCATGTTGGCTAATAATATAAATCAAAGAAGATATGCGAGGGCCAAATCCCATAGCCTGCATAAACTATGAAAGAAAAGACCAACTAATGTGGTCATAAGCTTTTTCATTATCCAGTTGAATCATAACCACCTCTTGCCTCGAAGCCCTTGCATAATCAATTCCAATTTGTACATTCAGTATATTATGCAAAATATTCCAACCTTTAATAAATCCATATTGGATGAATCAAAGTAGGAAGAAATTGCTATAACCTGTTGGCCAAGACCTTTGCAAATATCTTATACATGGCCCCCACCATCTATGTGATTGGTCTTCATTGACGTAGATTAACTGGGAAACTTTAGGTAATAAACATACAAGCCCAATCTTCCAACTTGCAAGCATGATACCTGTATTCCACACCTCTTGAAAAATAGAAGCGAGAGGGACCTTCAACTCATCAATATACTTCGTGAAAAGATCATTGGTGGGGAGCCTGTCCCATCCTGGACTTTTCCCTTTAGGCAAATGTTTCAACACATCTTCCACCTCATTCGTAGAAATATCTCTTTCCAATTCATTTGCAAAAACATCTGGTACTTGGTGACGAATCAAGTGAAACACTCTTGGAGTTACTCTCCTCTTGGTGGACCAATTGATTGGTCGGGGGCTTCACTGCAATAATTAGAGAATCAAGCCAAACTTGGAGGTAAAATCAAATTTTATCGTTTTTTTTTCAATTTTCTCAATAACTTTCTTCTTCTCAACCCCTCAAGCTTGAGAAGCTTTCTAAATGATTGTTTTAATTCAAATCAAGCTTTTCTTAAAGTCTTAATGCTTAATTAAGAGAAAGTTAATCTTTATGATTATTTATAATTCTTTCTTTAAGTAAATCTCTCTCTCTAAAAGAATAGCCATCTTTATGGCTAAATCCCTTGAAAAAGGATGCTTCTCAATGATAGTCTCTTAATTCAAAGCTAAACTCTAGGCTTGATAAGCTAGAGATTAAGAAAATGGTATTTTTATGATTTTGTGTTAACAAAATAATGGTTATTTCTTTTAGATTATTTATAAGTAGTTAAAAACTACTTTGATTGATTCTAAATGAGAAATAGATTATCCTATCAATTTGGGAAAAGAGAAATAATGAAATGAGCTTAATTTAGTGGGATAATCATAATTAAGTTTGTGATTATGGTTAAAATTATGATTTAAATTCATAGTTTGAATTTAAGCATAAAAGAGGAACTACTATCATATTTTCATTAACAAGCTTTTATTCTTTAGAAAAAAATTAAGAATTATCAGTAATAGCAGCAAAGCTATGGTAAAATTTTCACAAAATAATACATATCTTATTTTTATGCATAATGCTAAAAGATGACTTCCTACCATATTCTAGGATTGGACATCCTATGCAAAAAAAAGAATGATTTTCATCATATTCATGAGAAATATTTTTTTGTAATTATGCATAATTAATTGATTATGAGAAAAGAGTAAATTTTAGTAAATTTATTTTTATACAAAAAGAGGAATTCCCATGATAATTGAGATCCAAGTAATTAAATGGTAAAAGAGGAGTTTTTGATAAATTAAATTTTATGCAAAAAGAGGAATTCCCATGATGTTTGAGATCCAAGTAATTAAATGGTAAAAGATGAATTTTTGGCATAATTCAAATTATGAGAATTTATCAAAAGTGAAATTTTGAGTATTATTATTTTTATTGAGAAATATGGGTAGAATTGATTTTTGTAAATCCCATGAATCTTTTACTCAAAAAGAAGAATATTGAATATATTTTACTTGAGAAATTTGAGAAAGAATATGAAACTATCCATCGAGAAAACTTGGATAATTCTTATTTAGAAAAGAGAATCTAGAATCCCTGGGGGAGGACGAAGAGGATACAATGAGTAAACGGAAGTTTAGAATTAATTCTCATTAATAAAGCTTAAGGAATGAAAATACAATACTTAAATGCTCTTTTTGAGTTTTTTACTATTCAATTCTGATAAGGTTTATTTTCCCTTTTTAAACCTTCAACAACACTCTGATACGTAGATTCAATGGGATCGAGAAAAAAAGTACCTTTAACTAGGCCAAGCAATTGGCAAAAACTTAGAAAAGTCCTATTAGGTATCAAAAGTAGAAAACAGTACTAAAAGTGGATGTGATAAGATGTGATGTGGATCTGAATAAATGTAAATGAATGTGATGGGATGTAAATGGATGCGATGTGATTAGATGAGATGTGAATGTGATAAGAGGAGATGTGAATGTGATGTGATAAGATGTGAAAGTGATGTGATGAGATGTGAGTGGATGTGATGAGATGTGGATGAGATATGATGTGATGTAAATGGATGTGGATGTGAATGTGAGGAGATGTGATGTAAATGGATGTGGATGTGAATGTGAGGAGATGTGATGTGATGTAAATGGATGTGGATGTGAATGTGAGGAGATGCGGATGAGATGTGATGTGATGTAAATGGATGTGGATGTGAATGTGAGGAGATGTGGATGAGATGTGATGTGGTGTAAATGGATGTGGATGTGAATGTGAGGAGATGTGGATGAGATGTGACGTGATATAAATGAATGTGGATGTGAATGTGAGGAGATGTGGATGAGATGTGACGTGATATAAATGAATGTGGATGTGAATGTGATGAGATGTGATGATATGTGAAAGGATGTGATGTGATGAAAATGGATGAGAATGAGATATAATGTGATAAATGTATATGTGAATGAATGAATGGATGTGGATGAATGTGATGAGCTATGAATGGATGTGGTGTGATATGGATAGATGTGGTTGTGATGTAATGTGGATGGAATGAATGTGATGTGATGTAGATGGACGTGAACGAGATGTGATAAGATGAGGATGGATGTGAATGAATGTGGGATGTGAATGGGTGTGAATGGATGCGATGAGATGTGAGTGGATGTGGAGAGATGTGGTGAGATGCAAATGTGATGTAATGAGATGTGAATGGATGTGATGTGATGTGATGTGGATCTAGTTAGATATGAATGGATGAGATATGATGTAGATAGATGAGATGTGATGTGATGTGGACTTGGGTAGATGTGAATGGATGTGAAGTGATATAAATAGATGTGAACATGATGTGATGTGATATGAATGGATGAGATGTGATGTGAATATGTTGTGACGTGATGTGATGAGGATAGATATGATGAAATGTAATATGATGTGATTGGATGAGAATGGATGAAGGATGATGGGAATACATATGACTGGATGTGGAATAAGCAATGTGAGTTGATGTAGAAGAATGTGGAATAATGAGAAATGATGTGGAACAATGAGGAAAGATGAGAGTTCGTTATAGAAACAATATTTATGACTTGTTTTTAAATGATTGTTTTATGTCAAGAATGCTGGGGAAGCATTTTTACCATCTTGTGAATAAGGTCGTGGAGACCTAAGTGATAAAGTTGCAACAGCTGATAGAGAGTCAAAACGGAGGACGTCTCGCATAGCAAGGTCTGGCCAAGGTCTTGACCAGCCTCGATTTAAATGGTGAGCTTTCGGTACGGTGGATGAGGGACCAAGGAAGTGGTCTATGAGTGAAGCGCTAGGTGACTGCGAAGGAGCCTAGAGGGTGCTAACCATATGGTGCTCGAGCTCTGGGTTGTCGAAGATACCCACGCGTGCGTTGAGGGAAGAAAATGGAATAAGGAGTTAGAGTTGTTTTCTGAACTCGAGTATGGATCTGGTTGATTGGCCTTGTTGGTCCTCAATGGATGAGTCCATGACTCTTTTATATGGATCTGCTGGTTGATCTTGCTGATCTTCAATGGAGAGTCTATCTGGATTTTTCTTAAGTACACCGATGAAGGAATAATTGGAAATTAGAATTCAAGCTAGATATATTGGAGGATTATGATCAGTGATACTATGGTTTCATTAAAAGATTGTTTTAAAGACAGCTGAATCTGTGAAACATGCAATTTAATATTGGGTGTGTAAGTGGTGTGACTATCTTGTAGTTTGCTTGAAGTGCCAGCTAGGGGGCCTGGGAACTCTTTTTCCTGGTGCCCGGGGGAAAACATAACCAAATTCCTAAATGGATCCTATC
Organism: Cibotium barometz; assembly: GCF_041138505.1. NCBI lineage: Eukaryota > Viridiplantae > Streptophyta > Polypodiopsida > Cyatheales > Cibotiaceae > Cibotium > Cibotium barometz. The sequence continues at coordinate 14,223,303 of NC_141101.1, forward strand.
ACTACATTGGTTGGGCCGTGGGCCATTGGCTAACCCATGGGATTGGATGGACTAATGGATCCCTAAAATGAGACTCAATTCTGTTAAGTTACGATAGTTAAAGTAAATCCTGGATAACCCTTGTTCTATGGAAAAGAATCAATGGTTGTGCCTCTTGATGAGGGAAAAAGCATTGGTCTCTATGATCCAAGTGCAAGTCTCTTCCCTTGATCTGACCATGTGACTTACAGGTTCGATCGGATCAGTTTGGTTAGTTAAGGCTCTTGACTACGAAAGAATAAATTATCTTGGAGGAATCGCCCGTACTTTCTGGGTGAGGGAAGTTCTTCTAGTTTCAGTTTTGGAAGAACCGAGGGATTAGTCTCTTGTCCGGATATCTATTGGCGAGGCCCCGAGTGAGAGGCTCTGCCCTGCGCAAGAAGTGCTACTTCCAGTGCTAGCACCCCAGAATTCATTGCATGGAGGGGGCAGGTATCTTTCAACCCCAATAGATATTACATGGCCTCGAAAGTTTTGTAACACCTGCAACATAAATTGATGGAAAATATTAGGCTCCAAGAAGTCTGGTTAACCTTAACAGTATCCTTTCTCCCAATAATGGCCTATAAATCATCCCATGATGACACTGTGCCACACCATTAGGCGCATATAACCCCACAAGCCATAATGTTTCATCCATAAACTCCACTTCCGCAACAATAAACCGCCCCCGGACATCCTGCATAGCTAATGATGCCTTAAACTGAGATTTCACTGCAATCCTGACCCCTGATTGTGTAGTGGGGTGTCCACTATAAAACACACAAAATTCCTTATAATCATACACTTGTCCACCCATGGAATGTTGTTTATGCTCCACAACACAAAACATATCCCATTGACCTTGAAACACAATATGCCACATGCGATAATTCTTGGACACACCTTTTACATTCCAAAGAGCAATCTTCATAATCCATCAAAATAGAAAGCCAATCAATGAGAGGTACCACCATTGGCCTCTCTTTCCTTAAAATACTGCACAAGATCCTCAATGCCTTCTCTCTCCATCAGTTCCCATACTCTTTGCAGCAAAACATCCACCTGTTCCTTCTCACCTAAAGTATGAGCATCACTAGGTGATGTATTTTGTCTCCACTTGACATCCGGTTACTTCTTGTCCCACGTTGAGACCATAGCCCCTTTTTTATCAAATAGAAGAGGAAAATTACCTGATTTTCTTTTGTAACACAAGGTCTCAGATTATACCAAGAGTGTGATACATTGCCTTGGTTATCTTTCTCTTGAGTCCATCTTGTGGCACCAGGACGAAATGATGAAGAGGTACCATGACCAACACCCACATTTTGATTACCACTAGAAGTAGCTATCTAGCGAGCACCTCTCTTCGCCACCACAAGCCAAGGTTTATCTTTGGTATCTGCTAAAACTTGTTTACCTTTATCTACCACTTTCTCACTTTGTTTTTCTACTTGATTGCCCTTAGTTATATTCAAACCAGATGGCAAAATAGGAGCTAATGTATCCTTATGAGTCAGACCTTGGGACGACACATTCAGTTATGGCTAAGCATTCACCCCCTTTGGACACTTTGAAATGAAGTGACACATCTCCCCACAATGGAAGCAATGTACTGCAAACGATCCCCACTTTAATTCGAAATATAAAGGGTCAAATCCATCCATGCATAACCTCATTTGTCGAGGTTGGGGATTCCCAGTATCCCATAGTATGCAAACCCTGTTTTTATTCTTAGATGACATTATGGGCCCCACCAACACCTCCCCAATAGTACACATGGCCAACAGTAAGAATTCCCACATAGTTGATGGAAAGTCTACAACCTCAACCCAAATAGGGCATGCATGGCACAACATATCTCTATGCTCTGCCATAGGGCCAGGGTACATCAACTACATGCCACTTGGGGGTCATGTAGGGCCATACTTTCTAGTCAATCACCTCCAAAAAATTACACTCATCATGAGTTGCAATAGGCTACCAACACTAGTTTGATATAGCTTTCTTGATCTTTTGTCTAATGGATAGAACCCAAGCATTCAAACATTGGCAAGAGAGAGCCACAAATTTTCTACCTTATCTATCTTGGCCTCCTTATCTTTTAGGTGCTTCATCCACCTCATGTAAGTCTGTGTGCTTATTGGTGTGTTTGCTTGATCACCCTTGCAACTGTCTAATGAGACAAGCTACCATTGGCTCTCAAACTTTAGGAGGACCTCCCCCACACCTAGGCGACTTACTTTACTAGAGGCTTTTGTTAGATTCCCAAGTTTTGTTTATTTTTGCCGACTAGTTATTTACTTCATTCATCTTATCCCTACTTCAAATTAACTGAAGCCCTTTTAAGGCTAGCTTAGAATTGGTACAAGGTCTCTACAAAACAAATCTTGGCCCAATTCATCCACTAGATTGAGCACAACAGGAAAAAAAACTAGTCTAGTCTCGCCCATTCTAGAAAAAACTTGTGGCTTTTGGTCCAGTGCGTGTGGTGTTATTATGAAATCAGAGAAAGACATCACGCCTAGCTGTACGAGGTAATGTACTGTGGAGGTTATAAGCGCTTCAGCTGCTTAAACATGGCCACCTCCACACATGAGGATCTCAACTAGTCGTAATCCGTAGCAACAACACCATAAAAGATATTTAGTTGAGGGGGCAACAAATCCACTAGTATATAGGAGAGGATGGCATAGTACGTTGCGTCTACTAGCTTGTCTACTAGCATGCAACTCTTGCTTCTTCAATTGTCTTGGAGAAGAAACCCATAAAGAGTATGAAAACTTTTGAAGAAACTCAAGGAATACCCTAACCGCATGTTGGAAGAAAGAGAGAATGAAACAAACCCAAGAGCTTGTGAGGAAGATATATGATGAACTAGAGACAATGCTAGAGTAGGTGGTTGATTAGAAACCCCATTAACCTCGCATGAGAATATCCTAGACCCTATCCTAGAGCCACTCATAGACCCAATGAGGTAACCATAAGCATTAGACAAACTGATAAGCACTCTCAAAAGGCCACAAACGAAACTAATTTTGGAGCCTTTGCATATGGAGCCAATCTAATCAAGCCCCACATTGCTAGATGCACAGTGAGGGAGAACTCAATTGGGTGACAACTTTATCTTGTCCCCTTCAAAAGGCATTTCCTTTTCAGGGAAGGATAAGTTTACATCCCCCTTGCACATTGGCACAGGTCCTAGCCCACCTCAGAGAGTATGAACCCAATGAGTGCAAGTACCACCCACAAGATGTTGAAATATACAAGTGAATAGGGTGTGTGCAGGAACAAGCCCTTCGCTAGAGGCTGTAAAAGAGAATCTGTAAATGTGAGAGAGCCTGTGAAAAGGTGAGAAGCATCTATTGGGAGAGAATAAAGGGTAGCATAAGGAGATTTAGGAGGTGTGGAGATATTCTGGGAGAGGTGGAGAGAATCAAAAGAGGTGGAGTGAATCAAGGAGAAATCAGTGGGATTAGATGCTTGGATGTAAACTCTATAAATTGAGGAATTGGCCTAATGAGAATTTGCTAGTTTTTGATTATCCATACCTACATTAAGCTATCAATTATAATCTTAATTATAATCTAATCTCTTTGATTAATGATGTTGATTCTAGCTTTTGATCCACCATAGCTCATCACATTGCTACAAATTTGACATGGTATCAGAGCCTAGCCTAGAATCCATCAATTTGTGAGCCCACTATCTTGCTAATCACCTGGCTAATTAGAATTAGTAGATAATTAATATTTTTACCTCTTTTTCAAAAAACCCTCTGTACCCCCAGCTGGTGGAGGAGCTCTATCTCCCATCATACATCAAATTAGCTCAAGCCACTTTAGGCAAACATAGCTAACTTGTGCTCCAGCCCATCCAAACAGAAGGTCAAACTGCCGCACACAGCTAGAGATTTTTGCTAATTTGTAGGCACCATTTTTTTGAGAAGAAATTGAAATATCTGCTTCACCAGGTGAAATGGGTCTAATTCCTCTTGGCCCTAGGGGTTTTCAAGGGTGCTCTATAAGCAGGTGAAGATAGAATTTGATTTGATCAAGTTTACAGTGAGATGTAAGCTCTTCATCAAATCTGCAAGTGACTTTGGTAAAACAGAGATTAAGCATTTAATGTCTAGTCAAATCTTGTGTTTCTTAGCTTAATTCTCTACTAGACTAATTTCTATTGATGGCCTTGAAAGGATTTGAGCTCATTTGAACTATAAGGTCTCAGATTTGGGCTCCTCGCATACTCTGTTTTTTGCACACAAAATAGAGGATTAATTTGCTAATCAATGATTAATCAGTGCTAATCATTATATTTTGGTACAATTGAGGGTTCAAATTAACTAGTAGGTATTTGATACAGATACCTATAACTTCAAATTGCAATTCGGAGATGGTTTGATACTCCAACCATTTCATACAAATTAGTTACCCTTGATTTAATGTAATTTTTGGTAATTTTATGCTGATAAATCTGTTGTAATCATCTCCTAAATACCAGATTGAGTTGTAAAAGGGTAGACACTACCCTTGAATCTTGAAATTGGATCAAGAGGTAAGACCCCCTTCACATCATCATGAGTACGGCACAAGAGGTAGCCAAATTTAATGGAGAGCACACACATGGTAGACAAAAACCATGTATTTGCTCATGATGAGGAAAAATCTGTGGGGGGCTAGTTGAGGGAAGAGATGAATGCCCAGAGGTGAGAGGGGAAAATGAGTGGAAGAGTAGGAATGAAAAAGCATTGGGACTTATTGCACTCAATTTAAATGATGAAATCATTCATCACATCACATCATAAGATGCATGGGATGAACTCAATAAATTATTTGGCACACAAGCTAAAAATTCAAAGATAAATCTATTAATGCAATTATGCAAATTGGATATGAAGGAAAGTGAACCTTTAATAACACATGAACAGATATAAAAGCATTAAGCAACAACTGGTAGCTATTGGCAAAAAGGTAGAAGATGATGAGGCACTAGTAGTGCTTCTGAAGAGTGTGGACAAAGGTGAATATGAAAACATTGTACCAACACTATAGAATGTACCTGAATTGAAGCTACAGGAGATAGAAGGAGCTCTACTAGAGCAAGAGAGCATAGGCAAAGAGAAGAAATGGCTTGACTTAACAACAGGAGAAGAAAAAGCATTCTTCACCCGAGGAGGATTCTCTCGAGGACGAGGATGAGGAAAAGGCAGAGTAGGAGGAAGGACCTTCACTTGCCACAACTATGGAAAGCCAGGACACATGGCAAGAGACTGCTACAGTAAACCCAGTGGAGAAGGAACGACATCGGCAAACTTCATGGAGGCTCCTAAGGAAGTGGAGTCGGGTCATACACAATGATCCTCCAAGGTCTTACATGAGAGAAGCAAGGCTAGTTCATGATTAGAAAACCAATCATAGCTATATAAGCAAATCCAACTAGTCCTTGAAGACAAACCTGAAGACATGGAAGACTCATCCCATGAGTTGAGGCATTCTTGCCAATGATTCCAATACAACTATCTGAACCACTTCGGTCACAACATGTGTAAATGTTGCAAAACAAGAACTTGTTGGATATTGAAGATAAGAACCAAGAATACGAGAATCTCTCCCAGAGCCTAATGGCTCTGAGGATTAGGTCCATATCTTGGCACCATGGACACTCTTCCATAAAATCTTGTAAAGTTTACACGACTAGATAGGATGGGAAAGAATCACCTCCATGTTGATGATATGGAGAGATCGATGAGGAGTATTCGTATATGAAGAATTTGAGTCCTCTAGAAACATTGAGGATGAGAAGAGGATTAGAAGCTTAGCCATTCACTACAACTGCTTTAGGCTACCCATGAGAAGAATGTAAAGCTCAAAGCAGAGCTCAAGAAAGCTACATGTGAAATCCATCGACTTTAAAATGAGCTTGTGGTGGCAATCAAAGAAGCCACGTTGGAGGAGCTAGTCCACATAAGCAGGTCATGATGCTCTCCAACTTTAATACCAAGCCCTTGATATTTCCAAGGTTGCAATAGCCCAGGCACATGAAGCCCAAAGAGACTAACTCCTAGACGAGCTCAATCAAGCTAAAGCCAAAGAGGCCCACGGGGTTTGTGTGACTGACCAATTTACAAAGGAGTGTGATGCTACCCTCACCATAACACATAAGGCCAAAAAAGCTCTTAGTAACTTTCAAGAGGAGTATAACCACATAGTGAGCATATAGCGATTGCTAGAGAAGTTGCCTACCAAGACCTCCTCCTCCACAAGGAAACCCTCATCATTGAGGCACATGTCAAAATTCTTAAGATGGAGACACTTGCCTCCTCGGATGTGTTACCTTAAAAGAATCTTCCTTCTCTCATGGGCTGCACACCTCTTGACACTTTTCCAACCATGAGCCGGTCTCTCATTGCATACTATTACCCTCATTATCAATCGCGCCCTAGGCCTATATTTTCTTCAATTCAATATCTTTTTATCGGAACCCATTTCAACCCCCACCTTCCAACATACACCCTCATCATCACCACCGTGTACTTCTTCAAACCAAGCCATCTCATTTATGGTGGACACTACACTCCTATACTCCATGGAATCTCATTCACTTGTGTCCAATCTAGCCACCTAGTGTCCTATTGGCCACTTACTGTGAGGTCAAATTTTTGCTAGCTTTATATCATTCCCAATAATCATTGGCCATCCTCCTCTAACTATGTCATGTGAAGTCGAATTTTTGTTAGATTTGTATTATGCCCAATAATAATTAGTAAAACCCATTGGGCATCCTTTGCCTATATCATATAGACCCAATAATCAGTGCAACTTAGTATTCTCCTATCATATAGGCCTAATGATTAGTAAAGTGGGCATCCTTTGACTATAAAATAGCATCATATAGTATATTCTTATCTCAAACAACAACACTAGCAAAGCCACCATTTAGACCATCCCAAGAGGATTCAAAGACAAGGTGCAAAAGGCCTCTGCCTTTTCCCAACATCATGAGCTTGAAGAGGAGAAGAACCTTGTTGAGTTCTCAAAAGGAACCAAGGTGTGCAACATTGCTCTTCTAGAGAATTAGGCCTGGCAAGGCAATCAAGCCCCCAGAGCCAAACCCACTGACCACCACCTCTCACATCGACCCAACTCCAAATCCAAATCCAACTCCAACCCCCACCATAGCCCTCTTGTCAAGCTATTTGCAACCCCTACCTCATTAATCCCTTAACCCTAAAGCATACCCTTCTAACTTAACTAAACCCCCTCATTAACTGCATCCACAAGCCCCCTCATCCTTGAATCATTCCACAAGGGGCTAGATCTCAATGAGGAACCACTACAAACTACTCAAGAAAAAACATGACAGGAAGGCCCAGGGGTGTCCTTGCCTATCCAAGAATAATAGCTCACATATAACCAAACCATATAGAACCTCACATATCACCAAACCATATAGAACCTCACATATTGCTAAACCATGTGGGACCTCACATTCGAAGGAAACTTCCATAACCAGCTGGATGCACCCTTTGACATGGACAAAATCCATCTAGTGAACTAACATATGGAGTTTGTATTTGCCAAGCAGATTAACCACCTATGACACTTTGTTGATTACAAGGACTACCTAGTTGTTGCGGGGAGTCTAACCCGAGTGGTGTACACCCTATATCCTCATGAGATTCTAAGCTCAACATGAGCTGACTCTCATGGCATACGTGGGCAACCATTTCACCTTTACATCATTGGTGCATTTGGTAATTGACATGACAGATCTTCACTAGTGATTATACAGCTAGACTACACATACCTTGTCCCAACTGAGTTATGCTATACTTATCTTGATAGCTCACCTACTTAATGTGCTCACATTATAGACAACTTGTACATAGTACTCTAGTACTTATATTGGTTTTCACTAATTGTAAACTTCTTTTAAGAGCAACAAGTAGAAGAAGATTTCAGTCACCCACATCTCTATGTGTGTCTTCTCCATTGTTCTCAAAGTGTGTGTGTGTGTGTGTGTGCTCTCTCCTCCCCTAATCTTTTCATGGTATTAGAGCCTGATTCAGGCTAAGGAGTTGAGCAGCAACAAGCAAAGGAGAGTACGAAGGCAAAGGAAGAGGTACATGGGTAAGAGCATCAATCATCTCTTCCCCTTCTTGTTTTGGTATGGCATCCCCTAGGTAGGTCCAAGAGCTACATGTTTTTGATTGAGGAGCTATCTTCACAGATACAAAGGTACCTATTTTGCATGCAGTACTTTGTAATGCTGAAGCTTTGAATCTAGATTTATATTTTAGGCACGTTTCGACCTCCATATAGCCACCACTGCAAGGTGTCTTTGGGCACTTCTGGGAAGTTTTGGTTTGGACTTATCTTTGTCCTTGAACTTTGTAGTACAACAGTTCATTTTGGGTATGCAAATAGTGATTGCACATGTATTGCTAATTGTGGGTGTATGTACATGTATTGCTGATTGTGGGTGTATGTACAAGTACTCTGGTCTCATGTTATGACATGAAGGATTTGGGTGAGCTAAGACACTTCTTGGCATTGAGGTCATCATGATGCCTGAGGGCATATGGCCATCATAGAGACAGTATACATTGGACATGTTATTCAAATATGATACGGCTAAGTGTAAGCTAATTTATATACTATTGGATTAGAATGGAAAGCTGAGTGTAAACACAGGTGAGATTTTAGAGAATGCCACTATGTACATGAAGATAGCACCTTGATCTACATGACGATCACACCAGGCTAGACATGAACTACATAGTTGGATTCGAGAGCCAATTTATGTAGGTTCCTTGGAAGTTGCATTTGGATAGTATGAGGCACACATTTGGATAGTGTGAGACACACACTATGCTACATGAGGTCCATAGTGGATTATGGCCTCTTCTATGAGGCTAGTATATAGTTGCACGTTTATGGATACATTGATACAGATTGGGCTGGTAGCATCTTGGATATAAGATTTACTAGCGGGTTTATGTTTTCTTTTGGAAATGGTGCTATAACATGGAGCACTACGAAGTACCCAAAAGTTGTCTATCGAGTATAGTGGTGTTGGGACGATGGTAGCATGTGAGGTAGCTTGGTTACATAAGCTACTTGGAGATTTGGGACTACATGTGGACAGGTAGGTTGTCATCTTGTGGCAAACTTAATAGCATATAGTTGGCTAGGAATCGAGTTTTTCATGCATGAACCAAACACATAGAGATGTATTATCACTTCATCAAAGAGAAGCTTTGTGCAACTCATGTACGTTAGCATAAAGGAGCATGTAGTTAACATTTTCACCAAGGTCTTGGGAGGAGTAGAGAAACTTCGTAGATTTTGCACTATGGTTGTAGTCTTAGAGATGGAGTTGAGCTTGAGGGGAAGTATTGAGATGTCAAGATCAACATGAGCTTGAGGGAAGTATTAAGATGTCAAGCTCAACATGAACTGACACTTATGACATGCCTGGGTGACCGTTCCACCTTTACACCACTGGCATATTTGGTAGCTGCTGACACGATGGATCTTTGCTCTAGTGATTTTAGAGATAAACTATACCTACCTAGTCCAACTGAGTTATGGCATACTTATCTTGCCATAGCTCACCTGCTTTGCATGATCACATTATGGACCACTTGTACATAGTACTTTAGTACTTATGTTAGTTTTCACCTATCTTTTATAGACCTCTTTTGAGAAGTAGAAGAATCTTTTGTTGAGATATTAAGCTCATCTAGTGAGGCGATGGACACTGATGACCTGCCTGGGGGATAGGCCCCACACTTACACCACTGGCATAGTTGGTGAGATAAGCCAGTGAGATGACAGGCTGTGTGATAGCCATTCTAGAGACTAGCACCAGCTCATTTAATTGGGTCCACACTATAGAGAACTCTAGTATGTATTTGGTTGAGTACCTTTTCATATGGTGTGTACTCTTATCTTTGTATATGGTGTGTTGAGTGTTGTGTGAAGAAGAAGAAGATTTTCAGCCTCTCACCTTGTGTGTTCTTTTTTAGGGTTTTGTGAGTGTGTGTGTGCTTGCAAGAGCTCAAGCTCTCTTCTCCCCTACATCTTTTCATGGTATCAGAGCCTGGTTCATGCTAAGGGCTGAGCTACAAGCAAGAGAAGCACAGGAAGCAATACGAGGGTAAGAGCTTCAACTACTCTTTCCTATTTGTGTTGGCAATTACACCCTTGTGTCGGGAGCTCTACGGGAGGCATTGGCACAAATGATCTCTGATTGAGGAGCTTTCTTCGCGGGAGTAAAGCTATAGGGCAACTATACTATCCTATTGGACCAAGTTTTTTCGGCCAAAAACGCATTTCAAGCGCGTTAGGACCTCCGTTTTTTGGAAAGTAGGTGATTTCAAGCACTGCGGGCAAGTCATCGATTCTCTGTAGAGCAGAACTCTGTTTTAAGAACTGTAGGAAGACAGATTGGTTGTGCAGACATTGTGTATGCTACAAGGAGGTCAAAAGTTGCCATTGGGTGCATGTATGCACATTGAAGTCATTGGTTGTTGTGACATTTGAGTGTAGTACAGTACTGCTATAGAAAATATAGCAGTTTGTGCAAGACAAACCATAGTGCTGTTTTTGGTAAATTTGTGTGTCTGGCAAGATGTCAAATGATGGTATAAACTAGATTGTTGTTGCTGAGAAGCTTGATAAGAACAACTTCCATGTTTGGAGGTTCAGGTTGACAAATTTCCTGATGGGAAAGGGTTACTGGGACTACATAGAAGGTCCATAGCTTTCTCCCAACACACATTTCCAACAGCCTCATCAATGTATGTGGGATCTACAACCTGCACAACTTTTTCCATGTATGCATAGTGATGTGCCACATGACCATCATAGTTAAACCTCTGCACAGGATTCTTCACTCTCCCAAATCTGCCCACTCTGTTGCCTTTTGCAACCAACCTGCACTTAAAGTCTTCAACATAACAACCATCAAGGTTAAACCAAACCTGCAAACCCTACTCAATCGTCTGGTCAACTAAAACTAGATTCTTTGTTATGTTCGAAACATGAAGTACATCTACAAGGTACTTCACTTTGCCATCCTGCATAGACAATGGCACATCTCCAACATGGGCAATTGGATGAGCAGTGTCATCTCCTGTTTCCACAAAACCTGGTCTTTTAAGGTTTTTCATCTCCTTGAACCACTCCCCATGACATGTCATGTGGTTCCAAGAACCTGAATCAACATACCATACATCATCTTTATGTGCTGCTTCAACATTTTCAGACATGGCATTAACGACATGCTGCATAACAAACAACCTTTCATTATCCTCATTGTTTCTGCTTGAGGATGCATAGTTGTTTTGTTGCAATTTTCCATTTTGCATGTATGTCAGCCTGCTTCTTATAACAATCTGCTTGCACATGTTGAGGCTTACCACAATAGAAGCATCTAGGTGTATCGTTATACTACCTTTGCCAATTTCCATGACCTCTTTAACTCCCCTTGCCTCTGAATTGGCCTCTTCCACCTGCGTGTTGTTGTTGTTGCTGCTGCGCTGGCCATAATTCTGATTACCTGTTCGGCCACCGCCTTGGCCGTATCCATGGCCTCCTCTACCTCGTCCTCTGTGTAGAAGGCCTGTTGCTCTGAACTATTTTTGTTTTGTGAAGACTGTTGGTCTTCACCCAAGCTCTTCTCTTCTATAATCAACATAGACATCAAATTTGTGAAATTGGGAATATTTTCTAGAGTCTGAATAGACGTCTTGAACGCCTTGTATTGTGGCCCGAGACCACGTAGACAGACTTCCACCTTATCATCATCATCTACACAAATGCCAATAGATGCAAGGGATTCCACAATACCCTTGATCTTCAATGCATAGTCATTCATAGACATACTCTTTTTCTCCACAGTATGAAGTTCATTCTTCAGCTGTATCTTTCGTGCCTTGGTATTTATTTCATAGAGTTTCACCAAGGTGTCCCATGCCTCCTTGGGGGACTTGGCATCCTGTATATGCCCAATCATGGTGTCCTGTATACTGATAGAGAGCCAATACATAACTAGGAGATGGATGCACTATATGGAAATGAGACTTGGGATTTAGTGCAATTTCCTAAAGGCAAGATGCACGTGGGTGTATAAAGTAAAACATGACAGTGATGGAAGCATAAGCAGGTACAAGGTTAGATTTGTAGCCAAAGGATATGCACAAACATATGACATTGATTATGAGGAAACTTTCAGCCTAGTTGCCAAGATGGCAGAGAGTTATGATAGCAGTGGCTGCGTCAAAGCAATGGTCTTTACATCACATGGATGTAAAGAATGCATTATTTACATCAGATGGAGGCTGAAGAAAGCCTTGTATGACTTAAAACAAGCACCAAGAGCATGGTCTGACAAGATTTTTGAATATCTTGTCACTATTGGCTTTCATGTAGCCAATGCAGATTTCTCGTTGTATGTGAGACACAGTGATAGAGGGGTTGTGCTTGTTGTCATCTATGTAGATGACCTGATCATTAGGGGGATCATGATGCATAGATCTTTGATGTAAAGATCTTGCTTAGACAAAAACTTGAGATGAAGTATCTAGGGGAGCTCAGATATTTCTTGGGCATTGAAGTGATTAGGTCACCACATGGTATTGGATTACTGTAGAGACAGTATGCTTTGTATGGTATGACAGGCTGTAAGCCTATCTCATTACCATTGGATCAGAATGGCAAGTTGAGTGCAGATTCAAGAGGAGAGATTTTGGAGGATCCTAATATGTATAGGCACATAGTAGGAAGCTTGATCTACACATGACGATCACCAGGCCAGATTTGAGCTATGCTATTGGGTTGGTGAGTCAGTTTATGCAGGATCCTCTCAGAAGCCGCATTTGGATGCATTGAGACGCATACTGAGGTATGCAAGGTCTACTTTGCATTGTGGACTATTTTATGAAACTGGGATAGAGATATGTGTACATGGGACGTCACATACTGAGGTATGTGAGGTCTACTTTGCATTGTGGACTATTTTATGAAACTGGGATAGAGATATGTGTACATGGGTATGCATATACTGATTGGGCTGGTAGTATCTCAGATAGAAGATCTACTAGTGGCTTCATGTTTTCTCTAGGGAGTGCTACTGTGACTTGGGGCAGCAAGAAGCAGCCTACGGTTGCTCTATCCAGTACTACTGAGGCCGAGTACAGAGGTGCTGCTATGGCAACATGTGAGGTAGCTTGGTTGAGAAAGCTACTTGCAGATTTGGGTCTATCAGTGGATAGACAAGTTGTCATTCTCTATGACAACATTAGCAGTATACAGTTGGCCAGGAACCCAGTTTTCATGCTTTCACGAAGCATATAGAGGTCCACTACCATTTTGTTAGAGAGAAGGTTTTGGCAAGAGACATTGACCTTGTTTATGTCACCACATAGGATCAGGTCAGTGACATCTTCACCAAAGCATTCGGTACAGAGAAGCACCGCAAATTTAGGGCCGCTTGGAGTTGAGCTCGAGGGGGAGTGTTGAGATATCAACCTCATCTAGTGAGGCGCTGGACACTGATGTGACCTGCATGGGGGATAGGTGGGTGATATGTGGCCAGTGAGATATAGAGATTTATAATGTGAGGTTTATAGAGATTGCAAATAAGTCTCTAAAAGGGAAAAGGCCCAAAGCTTCGCAGAGAAGGCTTAAAACGTTTCATGTGATAAGGCTTTAGTGAAAAGATCTGCCACATTATCATGTGTACTATGATAGATCAAATTGATCCTCTATCATGGAGTCTCTCTCTGACATAGTGGTAAAGCACTTCAATGTGCTTTGGTCCTAGCATGAAAGATGGGATTCTTTATAACTGCCACTCTTTGACTCTATCAGTGAGAATAGGAGTAGTGGTGTCAGAAGAGACACAAAGATCCTCCATCAATCTTCTCAACCATACACATTCAACTATCATAGTGAATGCTGCTCTATATGTACATTGGTAACCTAGTATGGCATGTATATTAGTAACCTAGTATAAAAGAATTTAGATACCTAAAAGGTTTCTTATATACTAGCTAACCCTAAGGTACATGTTCACACCTAGATATCTATGGAAAAAATCTAGTGGGACAAAAGTGCACATGTTATAAGTGCATGACCTCATAGTGTAATACTACTAAATATCTAACAAAACTCCCTGCAATATAAATGTGAGGTTTATAGAGATTGAAAATAAGTCTCGAAAAGGGAAGAGGCCCAAAACTTTGCAGAAGGCCCTCTAACTTTTCATGTGATAAGGCTTTAGTGAAAAGATCTACCACATTATCATGTGTACTATAATAGATCAGATTGATCCTCTGTCATGGAGTCTCTCTCTGACATAGTGGTAATGCACTTCAATGTGCTTTGGTCCCAGCATGAAAGATGGGATTCTTTATAACTACCACTCTTTGACTTTGTCAGTGAGAATAGGAGTAGTGGTGTTAGAAGAGACACAAAGATCCTCCATCAATCTTCCACCCATACACATTCAATTATCATAGTGAATGCTGCTCTATATATACATTGGTAACCTAGTATGGAATATACATTAGTAACCTAGTATGAAACAATTTAGACACCTAAAAGGTTTCTTATATACTAGCTAACCCTAAGGTACATGTTCACACCTAGATAGCCATGGAAAAAAAATAGTGGGACAAAAGTGCTCATGGTATAAGTGCATGACCTCATAGTGTAATACTACTACATATCTAACAAAACTCCTTATAGTATAAATGTGAGGTTTATAGAGATTGCAAATAAGTCTCTAAAAAAGGGAAGAGGCCCAAAGCTTCATAGAAGGCCTCAAACTTTTCATGTGATAAGTGAAAAGATCTGCCACATTATCATGTGTACTATAATAGATCAGATTGATCCTCTGCCATGGAGCCTCTCTCTCACATAGTGGTAATGCACTGCAATGTGCATTGGTCATGGCAAGAAAGATGGGATTCTTTATAACTACCACTCTTTGACTCTATCAGTGAGAATTAGTTGTTTCTTTCTTAGCCAAGATATGTGTGAGTTGCCAAGACACTACTAGATGTGGACTATCATGTATCATAGTCACTTGCCCAATAATCAAAATCATTAATCAAGGCCTAAAGCTATAAATGCCTCAATTGTAAACCACCCCCATGGCATAGAATAATCCAAGATCTTGAGTGTCTTGCAAGTATCCAAAGATACATTTAACTGCCTACCAATGCCTATTAGTGCCTAGGCAATGCATTATTTTTTAAAATTATGACACACCATACTAGATGTCTAGCCATGAGTTGCACAAATAGATTAGGCATCCAAGAGCTTGATCATAAGTGGTTATGTCAAATGATTCACCAGTATCCTACACACTAAGATTTACACTAGGCTATTGATGTAGAAATCGGTTTGTAAATTTCCATGTTAGATCTCTTGAGTAGTGCCTTGATGTACTTTGAATGATTAATAACTATACCATCATCTTATGCATGTACTACAAACTGCATACCCAAATAGTAGTGCAAAAGACCAAGATTTAACATCTCAAAATTTGTGGCAAGATCATCTTTGAAAGTTACAATAAAATCCTCATTGGTGTGCATGAGCATGTCATCTACATAGAGAATGACAACAAGCAAATCTTGCTTGTCCTTTTTTTACATATAAAGTGCTTTCTGTAGGACTGTTTTGGGATCCCTCTCCAGTAAAATAAGCATGAATCTTTTGGTACCAAGCTTTGGAGCTTGTTTCAAACCAGATAAAGCTTTATTAAGCTTGCATACCTTGTGTTCTTGACCATTTTGGGAAAATCTAGCTGGTTGTTGACTCACATTAACTTCTTCCTGTAAGTCACCATTCTAGAATGCTATTTTGATGTCTAATTATTGTACTTTCCATCCATGATGAGTTGCCAAAGTAATAACAAATCGAATACTGGCCATACAAGAAGTGGCTATTTTGATGTCTAATTATTGTACTTTCCATCCATGATGAGTTGCCAAAGTAATAACAAATCGAATACTGGCCATACAAGAAGTGGGAGAAAAAGTCATAATCAATCCCTTTCTGCTGGTTATAACCTTTTATAACAAGTTTGGCTTTAAACCCATGTGCCTTTCTCTTAGCTTTGAAAATCCACTTAGTACCAATAGGTTTCTTTCCAAGTGGTAGATCCATTAAATCCCCCCCAAGTACTATTTTTTTTGAATGGCATGTATTTCATCTTGCATGGCTTTCACCCAATTTGGATATTCTTGAGCCTCTGCAAAAGACTTAAGTTCATCTATATCATGTAGAGAACTAAGAAATGTAAACTCAGCAATATCTACTAAAGAAGTGGTTTGAGCACTGGATTGTATTTGACTCTGGGGAGGAGTAGAGAACTAAGAAATGTAAACTCAGCAATATCTAAAGAAGTGGTTTGAGCACTGGATTGTATTTGACTCTGGGGAGGAGTAGATTAACAGTGCATAAACACTATTAACCTTTTACAAAGGGAGAGGCTTCTATTTATAGGAAAAAGTGAGCCTCTAACCAAGCAAACTGATTCCAGAATTTTCCAGATCACTTTGGTCACTTTTTGACCATTTTTAGGTCAGTTTAGCTTACTTTTTGGAACTAGACTTGAATTAGGAGAGAGGAGAGATAAAATATCTCATTATTTGAGAGTTTAAAACTCCACCACACATGTGAAGTAGGTGCCTTCTTCATGAGGGGAAATTCCCCACACTGAGGTGTCAAAAATGCATCATTTCCTCTAAATATCACTTCTTTTTTAACTAATAACCTTGTCCTTAGTCAACTCTTCATCTTATGTGAGTATTTACTCATTTTTGGGGGATTTTCTTTTATTCTTCAATTTATCTCCTCTCTACATTTGGATTAATCTTATTGGTCCATAGGAATCTTAATCCAAAATTTTTAAAAAATCTAGACTCTTCCTTTTTACCTATTTTCAATTAATTCCAATTGCACATTGGAAAGTTTTTTTTGAATTTTTGTTTCAGGAAAAATCATTTTAAATACTAGGAGGATTTTTATATCCAAAAATATCTCAATTTTGAATTACCTCCCTCTAGACATTTTCTCTCTCTAGGCCAAAACTGGGTAAAACAGGATCTTTCTTTTATTTCAAAGAGGGAAATAGTTATAAGATCAGAAGGGGAGGTTCTTACACCTGTACACCTCAAAAGCCGGAGGTTACATCCTACCCCACTTAAAAAACGCGAGATGTCCTCATCTCGCAAAATTAGAGGATAACTCTTTTCCTTAAGATCCAATTGATTCTGGGGTTCCTTATAGTCTCGTGAACCCAACAGAATCCTGGGATAAAGATCCCTTATATAGAACTCATCATTAGATAACAATTCACTCAGATCATAACATTCAAATCCTTATCACAATAATGGTCCATTAGACCAAACTTTCTATCTGAACATTCCTCCATGGGAATTTTCAACTATACAGATTTTCAATTTGACATCCCTTAACTTGATCCACACTGGGTCAAGACTTAACAGTAGCAATCTGTCAGCATAATCCACTAATCTCATAGTGATTTGCTAAAGTCATTATCGTCATTCCAGTTAATGAACATCATCAAAGGGACTCATCCCATTCATCCTCACGGTGATTTTGTTTCATCACATCTATTCACCTCTATTCACATCACATCCATCCATCCATTCGCATCTATCTAATTCACATCACATCTATCCATCCAATCATCATCTATCTAATTCACATCATCTTATCTTATCAGATCTATTCACCTCACATTCTCATCTTATCTTATCAGATCTATTCACCTCACATTCTCATCATCTCTATTCACATCACATCCATCCATTCATTCATTCCCATCTATCTGATTCACATCACATCTCACATGTATTCACCTCTCATCTCATCACCTCTATTCACATCATATCCATATATCCATTCGCATCTATCTAATTCGCATCTATCTAATTCACATCACATCCATCCATTCATTCATTCCCATCTATCTGATTCACATCACATCTCACATCTATTCACCTCACATCTCATTACCTCTATTCACATCTATTCACCTCACATCTCATTACCGCTATTCACATCACATCAATCCATCCATTCGCATCTATCTATTTCACATCACATCCATCCATCCATTCATTCCCATCTATCTGATTCACATCACATCTCACATCTATTCACCTCACATCTCATCACCTCTATTCACATCACATCTGTCCATCCAATCATCATCTATCTGATTCACATCTTATCTCATCACATCTATTCACCTCATATTCTCATCACTTCTATTCCCATCACATCTATCCAATCATCTATCTCATTCACATCTTATCTCATCACATCTATTCACCTCATATTCTCATCACTTCTATTCACATCACATCCATCCATCCATTCATTCCCATCTATCTAATTCACATCATATCCATCCATCCATCCATTCACATCTATCTAATTCACACCTTATCTCATCACATCTAGTCATAGAATTTAAACAAAGAATTTAAGAGAAATCTAATTTTTGATATAAAGATTCTCTACGCATCTATTTACGCATAATTCAAATTTAAGGAAAATAACACTTTTGAAATAAAAATTCTCTACGCATCTATTTACGCATAATTCAAATTTAAGGAAAATAACACTTTTGAAATAAAAATAAATCCTTTATGCATCTTTCTATGCATAAATTCAATTTTAATGAGAATAACACTTTTGAAATAAAAATAAATCTTTTATACATCCTTCCTATGCATAAATTTAATTTTAATGAGAATAACACTTTTGAAATAAAAATAAATCTTTTATGCATCCTTCCTATGCATAAATTCAATTTTAATGAGAATAACACTTTTGAAATAAAAATCAATTCCTTTATGCATCTTTCTATGCATAAAATCAAAATTAATGACAATAACTCTTTTGAAATAAGAATAAATTCCTTTATGCATCTTTCTATGCATAAAATCAAAATTAATGCAAATAACTCTTTTGAAATAAAAATAAAATCCTTTACGCATCTTTCTATGCATAAAATCAAAATTAATGAGAATAACTCTTTTGAAATAAAAATAAATTCCTTTATGCATCTTTCTATGCATAAAATCAAAATTAATGAGAATAACTCTTTTGAAATAAAAATAAATCTTTTATGCATCTTTCTATGCATAAATTCAAATTTGATGGGAATAACACTTTTGAAATAAAAATCATTCTTTTATGCATCTTTCTATGCATAAATTCAATTTTAATGAGAATGACACTTTTGAAATAAAAATAAATCTTTTAGAATGCACAAACGGAAGGAATTACTCTTTTAGAATAACCTAATGATAAACTTTAGTTCCACAAAATTTAAGAAAATTTTACCATAACCTCCTTTGTATGGCTGACCATTTCTCAATTTTAACATTCAATTTATTACTTGAATTAATCCAATTTGAATAAAAATATCTCTAATCTACTCCATTTTCTAAAAATTAAGAGAGTAAACAATGAAAAGAGTTTAAAAAATCATTTAATTAAACTTTCTAGGATTACGAAGGGTTGAATTGTAAAGAAGAGAACGGGGTGGCCTTTCCATCAAGGCATAGCATCAGATTTTAATTCAAACATTTTCAAAGTATAAAATTTAAGAAAACCATAGATTTAAAATTCACAAATAAGTAAGAATTAAGTTAACATGGAGTTTGTAAGCTTTCCTTTGGCTTGAGGGATTGAGGGTTCTACTCTTGTTTGTAGCAAGAGTGGCCACCAATTCTTTTGGAGAGGATTTAGTAAAAAATAATTGAATTATCAAGTGAATTCAATGTATTTGACTCTGGGAGGAGTAGAGTAACAGTGCATAAACACTATTAACCTTTTACAAACAGGGAGGCTTCTATTTATAGAAAAAAGTGAGCCTCTAACCAAGCAAACTGATTCTAGAATTTTCCAGATCACTTTGGTCACTTTTTGACCATTTTTAGGTCAGTTTAGCTTACTTTTTGGAACTAGACTTGAATTAGGAGAGAGGAGAGATGAAATATCTCATTATTTGAGAGTTTAAAACTCCACCACACATGTGGAATAGGCGCCTCCTTCATGAGGGGGAATTCTCCACACCGAGGTGTCAAAAATGCATCATTTCCTCTAAATATCACTTCTTTTTTAACTAATAACCTTGTCCTTAGTCAACTCTTTATCTTATGTGAGTATTTACTTATTTTTGGGGGATTTTCTTTTATTCTTCAATTTATCTCCTCCCTACATTTGGATTAATCTTATTGGTCCATAGGAACCTTAATCCAAAATTTTTAAAAAATCTGGACCCTCAGAATAAGGTCCTTTTTACCTATTTTCAATTAATTCTAATTGCACATTGGAAAGTTCTTTTTGAATTTCTATTTTAGGGGAAATCATTTTAAACACTAGGAGGATTTTTATATCCAAAAATATCTCAATTTTGAATTACCTCTCTCTAGATATTTTCTCTCTCTAGGCCAAAACAGGATCTTTCTTTTATTTCAGAGAGGGGAATAATTATAAGATCAGAAGGGGAGGTTCTTACACCTGTACACCTCAAAAGCTGGAGGGAGTAATCTTACATCCTACCTCACTTAAAAAATGCGAGATGTCCTCATCTAGCAAAATTAGAGGATCCAACTGATTCTGGGGTTCCTTATAGTCTGGTGAACCCAACATAATCCTAGGATAAAGATCCCTTATATAGAACTCATCATTAGATAACAATTCACTCAGATCATAACAGTCAAATCCTTCTCACAATAATGGTCCATTAGACCCAACTTTCTATCTGAACAGTCCTCCATGGGAATTTTCAATCATACAGATTTTTAATTTGACATCCCTTAACATGATCCACTGGGTCAAGAGTTAACAGTAGCAATCTGCCAGCACAATCCACTAATCTCATAGTGATTTGCTGAAGTCATTATCATCATTCTAGTTACAAACATCATCACAGGGACTCATCCCATTCATCCTCATTGTGGTTTTGTTCAGCTTATTACATTTCAACCAAAATTCAAGAATCATCATTTTTCAATCAGATTCCAAATCAATTCATCAGTTCTCAACCAGAATTTTAAAATCATATCAACCACATTCGAATTCATCATCTGGATAGCATTTTTGCTTATAATTTCAAGATCTTAGATTTACTCGTATATATACTGCCAATAAAGAGCTGCAGTTATACCCTCGGTATATACGGGTAGTCACGGTCCTTGGAATTATAAGGTAAATACCATCATGTCTAGGCCTCAAGCAAATCAGGGATTCCATATAATTGTGGTACTTCCATCTGAAGATCCAATTACCAATTTATGAATTTCAGTCTGAATAACAATTTGTATGAATTTTATCACACAATTACAATCTTTTACTACTTCTTTATAAATTTTTGGCATTCTTGGCTTCTCGGTTGATCCTCATCAGCCAAAATCGCTCTGATACCAGCTGTAAGATCCCTGTCCCCACCGCGTAATGAATTCAGGGTGCTAGCAGCGGAAGTAGCACTTCTTGCGTAGGGTAGGGTCCCACACTCGGGGCCTCGCCCACCACGGATATCCGGACAAGAGACTAATCCCTCGGTTCTTCCAAAATCGAATTTGGAAAAACTTCCCTTGCCCGGAAAGCACGGCGGGCAATTCCTCCAGGATAAATTTTTCTCTAACGTAGTCAAAAACCTTAGCTAACTGAACTGATCTGACCAAACCCGTAGTATCAAAGTCAGATCAAGGAAAAGATTACACTTGGATCATAGAGACCAACGCTTTTTTCCTCATTGAGAGGCACAGCCGTTGATTCTTTTCCAAAGAACAATTTTTATCTGGGATTTACTTCATCTATCGATACCATAACAAAATTCAGTCTCATTTTAGGGATCCATCAGTCTAACCTAACCCCATCCAGTCCCGTGGGGTTAGCCAACCCCCCAACCACTATAGTGATGGGATCCAATTAGAAATTTGGTTAGGTTTTGTCTCGGGTACTAGGGAGAAAAAGAGTTCCCAGGCCCCCTACTTGCATATTCATGCAAACTTAAAACTAGTCACACCACTTACACACCCAATATGAAATTGCCTTTTTCACAGAGTCAGCTATCTTTAAAAATAATCATTTAATAAAATCATTGTGTCACTGATCATAATCCTTAAAATCTTCGGTTAAATCCTAATTTCCAATCATTCCTTCATCGGTGTACCTATGGCATCATTGGCAATAACACTTTTGAAATAAAAACAAATCTTTTATGCATCCTTCCTATGCATAAATTCAATTTTAATGAGAATAACACTTTTGAAATATGCATCTTTCTATGCATAAAATCAAAATTAATGAGAATAACTCTTTTGAAATAAAAATAAATTCCTTTATGCATCTTTCTATATGCATAAAATGAAAATTAATGAGAATAACTCTTTTGAAATAAAAATAAATTCCTTTATGCATCTTTCTATGCATAAAATCAAAATTAATGAGAATAACTCTTTTGAAATAAAAATGAATTCCTTTATGCATCTTTTTATGCATAAAATCAAAATTAATGAGAATAACTCTTTTGAAATAAAAATAAATCTTTTATGCATCTTTCTATGCATAAATTAGTTTTTAATGGGAATAACACTTTTAAAATAAAAATCATTCTTTTATGCATCTTTCTATGCATAAATTCAATTTTAATGAGAATGACACTTTTGAAATAAAAATAAATCTTTTAAAATGCACAAACGGAAGGAGTTACTCCTTTAGAATAACCTAATGGATAAACTTTAGTTCCACAAAATTTTACCATAACATCCTTTTTGTATGGCTGACTATTTCTCAATTTTTACATTCAATTTATGACTTGAATTAATCCAATTTGAATTCTAATATCTCTAATCTACTCCATTTTCTAAAAATTAAGAGAGTAAACAATGAAAAGAGTTTAATCAATTATTTAATTAAACTTTCTAGGATTAAGAAGGGCTGAATTGTAAAGAAGAGAACGGGTGGCTTTTCCATCAAGGCATAGCATCAGGTTTTAATTCAAACATTTTTAAAGTATAAAATTTAAGAAAACCATAGATTTAAAATTCACAATAAGTAAGAATTAAGCTTACATGGAGTTTGTAAGGTTTCCTTTGGCTTGAGGGATTGAGGGTTCTACCCTTGTTTGCAGCAAGAGTGGCCACCAGTTCTTTTGGAGAGGATTTAGTCAAAAACAATTGAAAGTGAATTCAATATATTTGACTCTGGGGAGGAGTAGAGTAAAAGTGCATAAACACTATTAACCTTTTACAAAGGGGGAGGCTTCTATTTATAGGAAAAAGTGAGCCTCTAACCAAGCAAACTGATTCTAGAATTTTCCAGATCTGGGTGGTTGCAAGATGAGGTTATCTAGTTTCATGTCGTGGGCGCCCTTGGCTTTAGCTGAAAAACAGGCATTTTTTCAAGAAGAATAGCCAATCTCTCATAGTTAGCCAAGGAGTTTCACTTCAAGGTCTTCTAATGAAACATCATATGCAAAGTTGGGCACCTAAAACTATAATCTGATCGAATATCCAATAATTGCAAATCCCCTTTTCTTTGGGAACCAAGTTTGTATACAGGCCCTGTCCTAGGTTTAGACAGGTATAGTGAATGTGAGTAAATTGCCTATAACTTTTACATTATTACTCATATGATGTTCCCACTTTGCATATCACAAATACAAATAACATAGAGCTTAACTTGATTTATCGAGTAATTTTTGATGTGTTCTACTATTTTCTATATTATTTAAAAGATATTAGAATTGTTAAAAAACATACTATTTTATCCTCCCACCACATCTACCATTTAAAATGCTCAAATTGTATGGATCTAGTGATGATTAGATTGGGAAAGATTAGTATAATGTGGGTATAAGGTAAAATTACAAATCTAACGGTTTGATTTTTGTAGATTTACTTTGGAAAATTTATTATGACTGTCAGAGGCCCATTAAATCAATAGTAATTTAATTCTAGAAAATTAAATATTGAATCTTTCAATCTAAAAACTCAAGGGATCAATACTCTTGTTGCCATGAATTTATTAAAAAAATTTGGCTTGATTTGAGTATGGGAAGGTCCATTTTCAATCCTCCCAAGTGAAAATTCCCATATTGTGTCCACTCTCCCCTTTTCAAGTCTAAAACCAATCCTAGTTAGGTTTGGAAATCTAGGCTTGGCAAACGTCACAGCTTAGGTTTCATTCCATGTGTGAGGCTTGGGTAGGCCCAAACCTTATATATGCATGCCACTTTATGTCCACGTGAGCATCGAGAGGATCCACATAAGCAGCTTGCCACCTCAGCTTGCCACCTCCACCCTCCATGTCAACATGGTCAACCTAGTTGACTCCCCACCTCATCATCCTAGTCATCATTAATGCCACATCATCTTGCCACCTTTGCATGCCACCTCGCACATGGTGACATGGCATGCCACATCATGGAATTGCCACATCAACCATAATAGTGCCACATGTCAGAGAATGCCACGTGTCATGCACGCTTGTGACACGTGGCATCTCCTTCCCACCTCCCCTCTTTTTTCAAAAACATATTTTTGGAAAAGTTAATTTAGTAATTTAGAGAAATAGAATATAGAAATTTAAATAATAAAATATATGTAACTTATTAGATAAAAGAATTTAAAATCACTAATTTTAAAGGATTATATTTTAGGATTAGATCAATAAAAATATTATTAAAGATCATATTATTAATTTTAAAAAAAATAAATTTTTTAATTTTATATTTCTTGAAAATTTTTTATGTAGAATAAACCTTTGAATAAAATTTGAAAAAAATACTTTATTTAAAAAAAGCAGTTATATAATTATAAAATAAAAGATATCTTTAAAGATATATTTATATATCTAGTAATGATAAATATTTAGATTTGTTAATAAATATTATAAATAATATTAATTTTTAAGTGGATAATAGTTTATCTTTAATTATCTTTATGTTTATCTTAGTTATCCAATCAATCTTAGATAGGAAATCCAGTGAGATTTGAAGTGGATAACCTATTTTTCCTATATAATCACACATCTCTAGTACTATCCCACACTTATCTCTAGTACTATCCCATCATTGAGCCTTTATAATATTTTCTCTCTTAGCTTCCTTGAGAATGGGTTCTCAAAGTCGTAGGAGTCGGAAACGTGATAGGACTAGACTCCCCCCCATCCACCAAGTTCAAGAGGAGGAGAGGAGAAGGGTAGCTCGTGAGAGAAAGAGAGAGTGGAGAGCACGTCAACGAGCAACACCTTTCGTTGTTGGCGATGATCCAAGCCTTGCTCCTCCTCTTCCACTTCCTCTCCCTTCGCCCTCTTCCCCCCCACTACCCCTTAGTTTAGATAATCCACATGAACCCGCCCTTCTTGAGTCCTCTCTTCTACAAGAACCCACCCCCCCTCCTTTGGGCGCCCTTCGTGTGGATAGGAAAGAACTATCAAAGTCAGGGGCACATCGTCGTGCCCATGCAATCTTCCATTCCTATTTCAAAGACCTCACGTCTTCATCACAGGCATGTGTGCTTGATGCTTTGATTGATCTGCCCAACATGGCCAACTGCAGGGCGCTTTTCGACATTGGAGGTCGAAGAGAGAGGAGAGCTGGCATGGCGGTGCTACAAAGTGTTCGTCATTCCTATATAGTTAACAAGAAGAGGAACTCTGCGGACGCTTTGGCTGCTCGACGGGCTATTGTGGCAGCCATAAGTAGCTCCCAAATGAAGGGTAAGGTTAGTGCCACATCTCGCATCCTTTCCATAGCACCACACGCACTTAGAGTTGGGTCTATTAGGCGACAAAGTTTAGATGCCAATGAGGTTGGTGCTATGTGGGCGAGTAGTGGTCGTGTAGCTAGGCATGATCGCCTACTAGATGAAACCACTAGAACCTTGATAGAAAGTTTTTGGGAGGAGAATTGTCGTGCATCGCCAGTTTTCAAGAAAGCTTTGCGTAAGAGAGTGACAAGAGGAGTGTTCATTGAGCACGGTGCTTGCTTTCTTGAAATGTCCCAAACTGAGTTGTATTCTCAGTTTGTGGCTTCGTATCCAGAGCTTAAAATTGGGCAAAGGTCATTTGAGGGGTGTAAGCCTTGGTTTGTGAGGTACTCACGTCAGCGTGACACATGTTGTTGTCGCTACCATGTTGAGTTCAAACTTTTTTATGATGCGTTCCGTTCTCTTAGTGGGCATAGAGAGTTGCCTTGTAGTCCACGTGATTTCATCCACTCTCTTTTGTGTGCACGCACGGAGGATGCCCAATTCCATAGGATGCCTTGTGTGGAGAGCAATTGCACATCATGTGGTTCACTTGCACATCTACAGATGGTAGATCTTGATGCAAGTGACCAAGAGATAGTGGCATGGCAACGTTATGAGTATGTGACACACCAGCTCCAGAGTGGTGGACAGTCCAGGAAGTTGCAGCTCGTGGACAAACATACACCACGTTGTCACTTCACAGCCACATTTAGGGAGCAGATCTACCCCTACATACGGCACAGTCATTGTGCCAAGTGGCAGGATCGTCAGTTCCGAGCATGCCTAGCAGAGTTTCCTATTGGTGTGGTCGTCTCTGTGATTGATTTTGCAGAGAACTACACTTTCACACCTTTTCAGGAGATACAATCTGAGTATTACTTCTCAGAGCAGGTAATGGTTATATTTTGTAATATTTGTTTTATGTTTGAGCTACATTACTTAATTGATTTTTTGTGTCCTAAACGTATGTATTGCTTACCTCACCAGGTTGCTATTTTGGTCCACATTAGCTATCGACATGCAGAGGCTCATGTAGATGGGATAGCGAGTACCCCCGAGACCCGTGTCATTATTCGAGAGTATCATTTCTATATCAGTGATGATCGTTCACATGATGCACATTTTGTGCAACACTGTTTTTGTCTCCATGACGATGGGTTTGGTCGGATGGTTGTGGCGCACAGTTCAAGTCATCACGTCAATTCTATTGGCTCTACAGGTTGTACTTATGGCTTTCTTACATTTATAATTAAACTAAATTCACTAGAACATCTTAAAGAAAACAATAACTAAGACTATCTTTTATGGATTTATAGGTGGCATGTGCAGTCTAGTATCCCAGTGATTTGGTCATTCTTTGAGATTGGTCACGGGAAGGGTGAGCATGATGGTGCAGGCGCGTGTGTGAAACGTGCCTTGAGGCGTCATCAGCTGCGACAGGACGCTCAGCGGTTCAGAGATGCGGGCCACGTAGTCGAGTGGTGCTCCCAACATTTGTGTGGGAGTGCAGCATCATCGTACCCCAAACGTGATGCTCGGATTGTCAGGAGATTTTTTTGGCATGTGGATGGTGGCATGATTGACCATAGAGCCTCCCATGATTGTGACACAATACCTGGCACCTTGGGCTTACATTCCATCAGGAGCACGTGCATGGCGGCCCCCACGATTTACACACGATGGTTTGCATGCTTCTGTGGAGCATGTATGGATGGCGATTGGTCACATTGTGCCTCGAGAGGATGGGCAGATGCATGGATACAATCATTCCTCTCCCCCGAGCATCCTTCACATCCAGTGGTGTCTGATGAGCACACAGGTCCTGCGTTCATGGTCAGTTATGATGACCTGACAGATTTGCTACAGGAGGGTGATGTATTTGCTGTTATTGCGAGTGAGGAAAATAGCGAGGGAGTAGACTACTATCTGATGAGTTGCACTAGGCCAAAGTGCATGCTTGACCAGGATACAGTGGATGATCATGGGTTTTCTTATGATGCCCATAGCATGATTGTGGCAGGCCGGTTCTACCAGCAGATTCGACTTCATCGGGGGAGTCTTGAGTTCCAGCAGTGGAAGTGGGAGTTAGAGGCATTTCAGTTCTCTCATCTAGTGGTTGCTACCAGGCTCACTCTTGTTCGAGTACAGAGCCGAAAACACAGTTCTCACCCTCGTTTTCGGCTTCGAGTGGATGACCATGAGAGCATTCTAGAGCAGTTGAGAGCTAGAGAGGGTGCTGCTGACTAGATCTCTATCTTGATAGTGACTAAACTCAGACTAGCTGGGTTAGCTCACTTACATTGTACTTAGATTTTTGGGCAGTGACTAACCTCAGACTAGCTGGGGTAGCTCATTTTCATTCTGATGTACTTATTTGATGTTTATATCATTATGAGTTTTCTCATTATTGAGTATCATTACATTTTAGTTGATGTTCTTGATTTTATTATATTTTTTAACACTTTGGCTATCATATTGTTTGTTGAAAATCTCCATGCCATCGTACTCAAACATGCTCTGATGGTGGGGACCAAACTTTGCAAGCATGGGGAGGGGACCCACCCCCACATGCTTGCAAAGTTTGGTCACAATCAGAACATGTCTGGATTGGTAATTAGCGCCCAGTGCGGGTTTTTGAAGTCTCTTGGTGCTTAAGAGGCCATGGAAAATCCGGGCCTTCCCCATACCATCGTACCCAAACATGCTCCGATGGGGACCAAACTTTGCAACCATGTGGGGGTGGGTCCCCCCCACATGATTCCAAAGTTTGGTCACAATCAGAGCATGTTTGGATTGGTAATTGGCACCCAGTGCGGGTTTTTCAAGTCTCTTGGTGCTTAAGAGGCCATGGAAAATCCGGGCCTTCCCCATACCATCGTACCCAAACATGCTCCGATGGGGACCAAACTTTGCAAGCATGTGGGGGTGGGTCCCCCCCACATGCTTGCAAAGTTTGGTCCCCATCGGAGCATGTTTGGGTACGATGGTATGGGGAAGGCCCGGATTTTCCATGGCCTCTTAAGCACCAAGAGACTTGAAAAACCCGCACTGGGCGCTAATTGCCAATCTAAACATGCTCTGATTGTGACCAAACTTTGCAAGCATGTGGGGGTGGGTCCCCTCCCCATGCTTGCAAAGTTTGGTCCCCATCGGAGCATGTTTGGGTACGATGGTATGGGGAAGGCCCGGATTTTCCATGGCCTCTTAAGCACCAAGAGACTTGAAAAACCCGCACTGGGCGCTAATTGCCAATCCAAACATGCTCTGATTGTGACCAAACTTTGCAAGCATGTGGGGGGGACCCACCCCCACATGCTTGCAAAGTTTGGTCCCCATCGGAGCATGTTTGGGTATGATGGTATGGGGAAGGTCCGGATTTTCCATGGCCTCTTAAGCACCAAGAGACTTGAAAAACCCGCACTGGGCGCCAATTACCAATCCAAACATGCTCTGATTGTGACCAAACTTTGCAAGCATGTGGAGGTGGGTCCCCTCCCCATGTTTGCAAAGTTTGGTCCCCATCGGAGCATGTTTGGGTACGATGGTATGGGGAAGGCCCGGATTTTCCATGGCCTCTTAAGCACCAAGAGACTTGAAAAACCCGCACTGGGCGCTAATTGCCAATCCAAACATGCTCTGATTGTGACCAAACTTTGCAAGCATGTGGGGGTGGGTCCCCTCCCCATGCTTGCAAAGTTTGGTCCCCATCGGAGCATGTTTGGGTACGATGGTATGGGAAAGGCCCGGATTTTCCATGGCCTCTTAAGCACCAAGAGACTTGAAAAACCCGCACTGGGCGCTAATTGCCAATCCAAACATGCTCTGATTGTGACCAAACTTTGCAAGCATGTGCGTGGGACCCACCGCCAAATGCTTGCAAAGTTTGGTCCCCATCGGAGCATGTTTGGGTACGATGGTATGGGGAAGGCCCGGATTTTCCATGGCCTCTTAAGCACTAAGAGACTTGAAAAACCCGCACTGGGCGCCAATTACCAATCCAAACATGCTCCGATGGGGACCAAACTTTGCAAGCATGTGGGGGGGACCCACCCCCACATGCTTGCAAAGTTTGGTCCCCATCGGAGCATGTTTGGGTACGATGGTATGGGGAAGGCCCAGATTTTCCATAGCCTCTTAAGCACCAAGAGACTTGAAAAATCCGCACTGGGCGCTAATTGCTAATCCAAACATGCTCTGATTGTGACCAAACTTTGCAAGCATGTGGGGGGGACCCACCCCCACATGCTTGCAAAGTTTGGTCCCCATCGGAGCATGTTTGGGTACGATGGTATGGGGAAGGCCCGGATTTTCCATGGCCTCTTAAGCACCAAGAGACTTGAAAAACCCGCACTGGGCGCCAATTACCAATCCAAACATGCTCTGATTGTGACCAAACTTTGCAAGCATGTGGGGGGGACCCACCCCCACATGCTTGCAAAGTTTGGTCCCCATCGGAGCATGTTTGGGTACGATGGTATGGGGAAGGCCCGGATTTTCCATGGCCTCTTAAACACCAAGAGACTTGAAAAACCCGCACTGAGCGCCAATTACCAATCCAAACATGTTCTGATTGTGACCAAACTTTGCAAGCATGTGGGGGTGGGTCCCCTCCCCATGCTTGCAAAGTTTGGTCCCCATCAGAGCATGTTTGGGTACGATGGCATGGAGATTTTCAACAAACAATATGATAGCCAAAGTGTTAAAAAATATAATAAAATCAAGAACATCAACTAAAATGTAGTGATACTCAATAATGAGAAAACTCATAATGATATAAACATCAAATAAGTACATCAGAATGAAAATGAGCTACCCCAGCTAGTCTGAGGTTAGTCACTGCCCAAAAATCTAAGTACAATGTAAGTGATCTAACCCAGCTAGTCTGAGTTTAGTCACTATCAACAGCAACCCAATCAAAATCGTCATCTCTAACTGCCGGCCGACGTGCGCGTCGAGGCTGCTGTGCACGTCGAGGAGGCTATGCCTGCGGGGGTCGTCGAATGTCTGCGGGGAGGTCTGCCTCAAAGGCAGGATCGTGAGCTGGTGCCGGTGTACTCGGGAGCTCACGAGTCCCAAAAGCTGCTATGGCCCTCTCTCTCTCTCTACGTCGTGCTAATGCAAGACGCCTCTGTTTGTAAACCCAAAATCTATAATCTGCAATGGTGCGTGTCTGCCACTCTGCTCGTGTAAGCTCCTCTGTTGTAAGGACACGCTGCGCATGAGAAGCAGCACTGTTGCTAGCACCATCACCCGATGTGCCACTAGGGCCAGCACCACCCACGCGCTCATATGCTGTGACTTGGCTCTCATGTAGGACTCTCTGGTAAGCGTCGAACTCATGTGAGCTCCACTCTATCTTAGGAGGCACCTCAGGCTCCTGGGCTCTATCGTCGAAGGCGTCGAGTCTAAGTCCATAGCTGATGTAAAGTCAACAGGCCTGCCAGTCCTGGCATCTACTCGAACAAGGCCTGGGTGAAGATCATCGATGCCCAATACCCTGTACGTCGCTAGGTCGACGCGTGCACGGCAGGATGGGCATGCTGAGAACCGGACTAGCTCCTGGGTGATGCAAGACAAGTGGAAAATATGTCCACATCCCAGGGCATATCCTCTTGTACTATCAATGTCCTCGATACATAAAGAGCAGCACGCATCACGTAGGAAAGGTGGTGCATCCTGCGGGAGAGGTCGTCGAAAAACCTCTGTGATGACAGGCCGTGGATATAAAGGTAGGTAAGGCACTGTCACGTCCGAGGATCTACGATACTCTCGAACATGCAGCATCAGCTGCTCTGCCCTGTGCTTGGCAATCTGCTCCATAATCTGATGATGCTGTGCCTCAGCTCTGGAGCTCTCTACCTCGGTCCGAGCCTACGCAAAAAAGTAAAGCATTAAAATAATTGATTAGTCTCTCATTAGGTATTACTTAAAGAAATTTATAACTTAGGACCTTAATTATAACTCTTTTACGTGCAAGAGAAACCTACCTGCTGGATGTCGGACTCTCTCAGATGCTGTGCCTCTGCAGTAGCTGCCTCTGCCATCTGTAATGCAGCTCTGAGGCGGTCAATCTCCGCTCTTGCCTCTACCAACTCCTGAGTGAGCCTCTCAGTGGTAGGTGTGGGAACCTGCGTGACACAATCAACCATGCTGCTCATGTAAAAATATAGAAAAGTTTGTATAAACATGAAGATAAATGACCAAAAAAACTTAAGACGTAATATATATGTAAATACCTCCACATATGTCGTCGGTATAGATCGTGAGAATAGGCGCACCACGTGCTGTATGCTCTCCGTGGTACTCTGTATGTCAATGCCGACCTGCGTGCCAAGAGCCTCTACTGTCGACAATGGCACAAATGAAGGATCTGTGGGGTAGGTGCTACACGAAGGGCTGGTGGAGGCCGCCTACCCTGGTCCTGGAGACGGCCTCGGCCAGCACCACCACCAGGACGATGGCCCTAAGACAAACTCCGCATATAACTGCTTTGCGAAGTATATGGGAATCTGGCGGTTGTTCGGCATCCTCCCATATGCGGCAACATATCGACTATAGATATGTGCCGCCATACGAGGATGCGAACACTGCAAAATAGTGAGGGGCTTGCCCGCCCCAGGCCTCATCCCACGACTATCGAGGAAAAGATCTAGGTAAGCTCCATCCCTAATAGGAGCAAGATCACAGACCTGACGATATGTCAGGCCATGTGACACAGGAGCAGCGCGATGGTGGGCTATCCACTCATCTACATAAACAATATCGTGAAGGCTACAAAGGGACGCAAGCATCGCCTCCAAGTCTGCCACGATATGTAATGTAGACGGAGTGTCTCTAGCACTCCTACGGATAGCCGCTAACTTGCGGTCTATCTCCGCGATGAGGTCCGCAATAGATGAGCGGCCCTCCTCGTGGCCCTCCATGCTAAAACCTAAGCCAAATGTGAAGGGTCCAATGTGAAGGGTCTAATGTGAAGGGTTTAATGCTTAGTGCTAAGTAGCACTAATGAAGCTAAAAAACAAAGCTAATGGGCTCACTAATGCTAATCCAAATCAAGAGAGCAAGGAGAGTGAAAACGACTTGTGACAATGAGGCAAAAAAAAAAGTTTTTCGATTTTATAACCTCGATTGAGGTTCGGTAACATCATGCAATTTAGGGTTTGCAAGATTAACGCTCTGGATATTAGGGTTAGTGCAACATACGGCCAAGATACACACCTAATTTTAGGGTTGGGGAAGGATCGACGGCTGAGATTTGATATTACTATCTCGTTTGAGGTACATGGACGGCCACGATTTAAAGGCATTACCACGACAAGGTATCTCGACGGTCAAGATTCATTATATACCTCGATCGAGATATTTAAACGGTCGAGATCGCATCTTCCAACGTACGTGAATGGACGGTATAGATTGCGTTTTCGTATCTCGATCGAGATAATTGGACGGTGGATATTGCATCTACGTATCTCGATCGAGATATTTGGACGGTGCAGATTGTATCTCTGTATCTCGATCGAGATATTTGGACGGTTGAGATTTGATCTCAGTATCTCGATCGAGATATGGGGACGGTGGAGATTGTATCCCATTACCTCGAACAATGAATGGTCGCGATTTGATGTAAATTTCTCGTTCGAGATACGTGGACGATGGAGATGTGCTAGTCAAATATGCCTACGGGGATACAGCGTGGCCCTGATGTGGATCCGAGTGGCATAGATATCTCGATCGAGATAATGTGGTGGCGGTGACATGTATTGGTGACATGGATGACGCCTGGAAACCCGGACCTGCTAGCGTGGCATTAGTTGGCATCTCGATCGAGATATAGAGATTTAGGCTCGGGAGGCACGTGTCGTCTTTTAATTCGCGGCACTATCACGATCGAGGTACTCCACCCGAGATGCATGGATGTCCCAATTTTAGAGAGAGTGAACGAAAGTGAGTACCCTCATCTTGCAACCCCCCATCAGTTTGGTCACTTTTTGACCATTTTTAGGTCAGTTTAGCTTACTTTTTGGAACTAGACTTGAATTAGGAGAGAGGAGAGATTAAATATCTCATTATTTGAGAGTTTAAAACTCCACCACACATATGAAATAGGTGCCTCCTTCATGAGGGGGAATTCCCCACACTGAGGTGTCAAAAATGCATCATTTTCTCTAAATATCTGTTCTTTTTTAACTAATAACCTTGTCCTTAGTCAACTCTTCATTTTATGTGAGTATTTACTTATTTTTGGGGGATTTTCTTTTATTCTTCAATTTATCTCCTCCCTACATTTGGATTAATCTTATTAGTCCATAGGAACCTTAATCCAAAATTTTAAAAAAATCTGGACCCTCAGGATAAGGTCCTTTTTACCTATTTTCAATTAATTCCACTTGCACATTGGAAAGTTCTTTTTGAATTTCTATTTTAGGGAAAATCATTTTAAACACTAGGAGGATTTTTATATCCAAAAATATCTCAATTTTGAATTACCTCCCTCTAGATATTTTCTCTCTCTAGGCCAAAATAGGATAAAACAGGATCTTTCTTTTATTTCAGAGAGGGGAATAATTATAAGATTAGAAGGGGAGGTTCTTACACTTGTACACCTCAAAAGCTGGAGGGAGGAATCTTACATCCTACCCCACTTAAAAATTGCGAGATGTCCTCATCTCGCAAAATTAGAGGATAACTCTTTTCCTTAAGATCCAACTGATTCTGGGGTTCCTTATAGTCTGGTGAACCCAACAAAATCCTGGGATAAAGATCCCTTATATAGAACTCATCATTAGATAACAATTCACTCAGATCATAACATTCAAATCCTTATCACAATAATGGTCCATTATACCGAACTTTCTATTTGAAGAATAGTCCTCCATGGGAATTTTCAATCATACAGATTTTTAATTTGACATCCCTTAACATGATCCACTAGGTCAAGAGTTAAGAGTAGCAATCTGTCAGCACAATCCAGTAATCTCATAGCGATTTGTTGAAGTCATTATCATCATCACAGGGACTCGTCCCATTCATCCTCATTGTGGTTTTGTTCAGCTTATTACATTTCAACCAAAATTCAAGAATCATCAATTTTCAATCAGAATCCAAATCAATTCATCAGTTCTCAAAAAAAATTATAAAATCATATCAACCACATTCAAATTCTTCATCTGGATAGCATTTTTGCTATAATTTCAAGATCTTAGATTTACTCGTATATACTGCCAGTAAAGAGTTGCAGTTATACCCTCGATATATACGGGTAGTCACAGTCCTTGGAATTATAAGGTAAATACCATCATGTTGTCTAGGCCTCAAGCAAGTCAGGGAATCCATATAATTGTGGTAATTCCATCTCAAGATTCAATTACCAATTTATGAATTTCAGTTTGAATAATAATTTGTATGAATTTTATCACGTAATTACAATCTTTTATTGCTTCTTTATAAGTTTTTGACATTCTTGGCTTCTCGGTTGATCCTCATTAGCCAAAATTGCTCTGATATCAGTTGTAAGATCCCTGTCCCCACCGCACAACGAATTCAAGGTTCTAGCGATGGAAGTAGCACTTCTTTGCATGGGGTAGGGTCCCACACTCGGGGCCTCGCCCATGGATATCTGGACAAGAGATAATCCATCGGTTCTTCCAAAATCGAATTCGGAAAAACTTCCCTTGCCTGGAAAGCATGGGCAATTCCTCCAGGATAAATTTTTCTCTAATGTAGTCAAAAGCCTTAACTAACTGAACTGATCTGACCGAACCCATATCAAAGTCAGATCAAGGAAAAGATTGCACTTGGATCATAGAGACCAACACTTTTTTCCTCATTGAGAGAGGCACAATCGTTGATTCTTTTCCATAGAATAATTTTTATCTGGGATTTACTTTATCTATCAATACCATAACAGAATTGAGTCTCATTTTAGGGATCTATCAGTCCAGCCTAACCCCATCCAGTCTCGTGGGTTAGCCAACCACCCAACCACAATAGTAACGGGATACAATTAGGAATTTGGTTAGGTTTTGTCTCGGGTACCCGCCGGAAAAAGAGTTCCCAGGTCCCCTAGCCGGATATTCATGCAAACTTAAAACTAGTCACACTACTTACACACCCAATATGAAATTGCCTTTTTTACAGAATCAGCTATCTTTAAAAATAATCATTTAATAAAACCATTGTGTCACTGATCATAATCCTCAAAATATCTAGTTAAATCCTTATTTCCAATCATTCCTTCATCGGTGTACCTATGGCATCATTGGAAACCAGAACGCTTACTACCTGTCCACTCAGGGGCCTTTTCGATAGTTTTAACTATTTCTCGTGTCTTGGCTTGTAAGCGTGTAAGCACATTCAAGGTTATTGTGGCCAATAGCCCATTTTGTACACTTAAGATGTTAAGAGTTGTATTTTGTGAGACAAGTTGCATTGAAGCAACTCGTCTTGGGCAATCTTGGAACATGTGATCAATGCCACATCGTTTACACATTGGTCCGCAAGGTGTCAGTGACTATGGGCATGGAAGTATTCCAAACTGTGCAATCTACCACCTTGTGAGGTCCATGACAATAGAAACACTGAAGTGTTCGATTAAATGCTTCCTAAGCAGTTTCTACCCTTTGGACTGTTTCTGTTTGGTGCACGGAAGATAGAGGTTTTGAGTCTATTGTGGATGAAGCGAGACATTTTTTAGTATCATGGTTAAAGGTTCTAATAAGATATGCAGTATAGAAGAATAGGTGCCTTGTATGCACAATGAGGATTGGGATGATCATAGTGATTGCACTCAATACAAGGCATTTTGTTCCTCACTTTTAGAGGCATTAAGGATGCCTGGTTTTGAAGGTTTTCATCCTCTCTTAGAGATGTTGGCTGTAAGGTTTTAAGCAAGGCTGCATAAAATTCTGGGAATGTCAATTCCGAGATCGATCTTTCTTTTGCCATTGCTTCACTTGGTTTAGATGAGGAACACTTCCTAGCATGATCATCTTCTAGCATGTTGTCATCTAAACATATTACATTAATCGACTGTTTCCAGAATGGATATAATGATCAAGTTGTGTAAGCGGTTATTCTTCAAGCCCATCATGAAACATCTCTTCAATTGAACATCGTTTAATTTTTTGCATGACTCACAACGTGAGTCCGAGTTTTATCCTAAGGATAAAATCTCTAATGGATTCATTTGGTTGACGCTCAATTGAATAGAGTTCTGTCATTCCACTCCACCGATCACCTTGTCTGGAAAAGCCATGTATAAAGGCTAATTTCAAGGTTTTGAAGTTGGCCTTGATCATCGTCATCAATGTGATGAACCATCGACTAGCTTTTTCCTCTAAGCATAAGTTCAATGCATGTAACTTAGTGGGGCAATTGGGATTTCCATATAAAGGAAAAGAATAAGAGAGCCGGTTTGGCTTATATGAAATTGATTCATGTTTAAACTTTGTTTTTATAAATCTTGTCTTTGGTATGATTGTATTGTAGAAAAAGGCTGTTTTAACAAACCTTGTGAAAAGAGCCTTAATTAAGGAACAGTTTTATTTATGTCAAACAGTGTGGTAGGATTAATTAGAAAACAAATTGACACGTGAGTAGGGTGGAAAGTGGGAGGATGGAATGCCCCGACGCCACCATCCTACGGATGGGTGGACCCGATTAGTCGGGTAGCAACAGATTAAGTGAAATCCCTACGCTAGATAATTAGGTTCTTGGGTAAATCTATTTTAGAAGACCACGCTCCCTCTGCGAGATAGAACTAGGTCTTACCTATGAATCGTATCCTTGAATCTCTACATGGTCAAGGTGTCGATAAATAGGAAATTTTCTCCAAGCTAAGACTTAGTGGACTATCTTAAGTGTTTCCCCTATTTTTGGAAGGGGGGAACCTTACAAGTGGTATCAGAGCCGATCTTAGTTCCTAGGATTTGTTTTTCATATCAAGGGATTAAAACAAGTGATTGTTTATCATATGAGGACGAATCAATCATCTCTACTGGCCATAGAAGTGATTTGAATATCCTCACATGTTGAGACAATCATCCTATGAAATTGTGCTTGTATCTTGGGGGTACACACACAAGATATTTGTACAACAAATTTGAGAAATTAGATTGGGAAGGAAACCTTTTGAGAAAAAACATAGGGTGATCGTATTAAGAAATAAGTGAACTGAATGACTAGAAGGATAAACCGAAACTTTGTTTAGAAAAATTTTTAGGATATATCTCATTAATTTGCATATTCTAAATTATTAAGATTATAACTCCATTAAGGTTTGAATAGTTGATGTGTGAATGCCATCCATTGGATGCTTTACACTAGGACGATCATCCAAGATCTTGAACCCATCTCACATAAACATGGGTCTAACTTCAGATGTGTAATTCCCACAGGACCATGCTCTTAGATGTGTTAATCCAAAGATACTAGATGTGTAATTTTCAGAAAACTAATCATCTCAGACGTGTTAATCCTGATAATCTTTGGATGTGTCAATCCCAAGGCACTAAATGTGTAATTCTCAAAAAAATAAGATCTCACATATATTAATCCAGAGTGCCTTCAGATGTGGCACTATGATAAGTATTTGATAGTTTTGAACTTTTAAAGGATACAATGAAAGAAGCAAGCTCACCCTTGCTCGCATCTAAAAATCGTAAGAAATGCCGAATTAGTTGGAAGCACTATTGTCAATCTAACCACTAGAGCTAGAATCAGTTATGAGATGCCATGAAATTACACCTTCATGAAAGGTTTTGTCCTCCAGGATTTTGAGAGGATAAAATGAATGAATTTTTGGAGCTAACCCAAGAAGGAAAGACCCTAAAAGAATACCACCAAACTTTTGTTAAACTTCTCCGAATTACTCCAGAGATGGATGAGGTAACTCTTCTCCATCAATTCATCTGGAAGCTTAATCTACCTTTGAATAACCTCGTCAAGAATGCAAAACCATCCTCTATTTCAAAAGCCATAATTATAGTTGATAAAGTTTTTTTTTAGAAAGTGTCAAGAAGGACATGAGTCCTTCCATGTTAATCAAGAAGAGGTCTCCTAATTCAAGAGGAACGTCAAGCCCACCCCTGGCTACAAGGAATCATGAGCTAGAGCAAAAATTAGGTCAAGAAATAGAGATAGCAGGGTTAAAGATAATTGAATTCAACAAGTATTTCTATGAGTAAATAGAAGAGGATTGGTGCAAGATTCATGTGAAGTAATGTGCATGATGAATAGAGCTATTCTACAAGACGATACTAAGATTATGAAATTGCTATCACAGGTGAGATTGCATAAAGGATTGATTCCCTTATGTTTTTCCATGATAATTTGTTAAGTACCATATTACATGGGGGTATAGAATAAAGAATTCGAACGTTCATATCATATGAGAGGTATATGGATGCATCAACTTAGGATAATAAGGCCAATTAACTTTAGAATAATAAAGACCTTTTGGAGGCACAACAAAACGAGCCAAACACATGAAATAAGGGACTCGGAACAATGTTTAGATAAAAGAAGATTTCTACCTAGTGGGGACACCACTTTGAAAGACATAGCAGGATTTACTTTGATACTACCCCAGCTCGCGAGATGAGGACATCTCGAATCTTTTAAGTGGGGGAGATTGTAAGGTCTCTCCCAAGCCATGTATGTATGTGTCTCTTTTAATATAGATTTCAATAAGGAAAGAGAGTGTAATTAGAGAAGAGTGAGACAACAAGGCTAGAAACATTAGGAAAGTGTTAGAATAAATATATTAGCTCCAAAAATCCTGAAAGAAATAAGAACATAAGAATAGTTCTATTAAGAGATAAGTATCCCCAAAAATAGAATTTCGAGTTTAGGTGATAAGAGGTCATATTTAGAGTACTTTTACACATTTAGAGTCCATGCATACTAAAAATGTGGAAAAACAACGCGATTCTAAAGATGACGTGTTTGTGGCAATATAGAGACGTTTTTGACTATTCTGCCCGCGTGATTGTAGACCAGATGCCTTCCCGTTCTTTTGACTGGTTATTTAACCATATTCTGAGTTTTTATTAGAGAGTTATGGTGGAAACAATTTGCTGTTTCTGTCAGGGTCTCTACACAGAGAAAACTGTGAGAAGGCAGCAAGTAGCGTCAAGGTAATCCTAGAGTTTGAGATGCATATATCCCTTCATTCTTATCTAATATCTCAAAAAATAAGCCTAGATTTCTATGGTCTTTCGGAGGAAGAGACCAAAACTCCATAGCTTTTCTTTTAGAGAAAGAATAGTATGCTGTAGTCCTGTAGGAGAAGACTATTTTGCCATAGACCTTAGAAAGAGAGAAGAGTCACAATACGAGTAAGAAGAGATAAAGCTTGGGGATGATTGGATGATTTCAATCGTAAGACAAGGTATTAGAAGACTCTATTTCCATATGTCAAGTTCTAAAGCTCTTGTCAACGAGCAAGGACAACGATAAACGATAAATTTCTATAAGGTATATACATATTTTGTTTTTCAGTTATATATCATTCTTAGGGGTTGAGGTATGGCCCCGGCTTCTCTATTGATTGTTAATAGTGATCTATTTGATTGATTTACTATTTGTATTCTTTTAAACAACAGCATATGTCTTAATAAAGAATGTCTTATCGCAATCTCAAGTTAAAATGTAAAAATCTGTGTGAGAAAAGGATTGTTTTCTTAAGAAGGTAACATGGATTCTAGTCCTATGGTTTAGTTGAGTAAATGGATTGTTATCTTGGTTAAATTAAGATACAGGTACAACTTCTCCCTGCCTTGATGCTACCCCATTCTTGTGCTTGTGTAGCCGAACGGTGGAGACGTAAGTAAGGCCCAGAGTTGGCCCATGGTATCCCTCATACCATTGGGAGAATGAGGTTCATCGGTTGAGGCAAGTGATTGTGATGCTGCCTAGTTCTAAGGACCCAGGCTAGTGCAGTGAATTAGCCCACCCTAGTGCGCAGACATCCCTCTGAGGGGCGAGAGGATCGAGTGATGGAGCCTGAGAGGGTGACAGGCCGGCTTGAGTCCTCGCCAGCGGCCGACGATAAGGTGTATGGTCCCGTAGGGTTTTGCCCAACATGTAGAGGCTGGAAGGCCGAATTCTAGATCATCGGCGGTATAAAGAAAAAGAATAAGAGAGCCGATTTGGCTTGTATGAAATTGATTCATGTTTAAACTTTGTTTTTATAAATCTTGTCTTTGGTATGATTGTATTGTAGAAAAAGGCTGTTTTAACAAACCTTGTGAAAAGAGAGCCGGTTTGGCTTGTATGAAATTGATTCATGTTTAAACTTTGTTTTTATAAATCTTGTCTTTGGTATGATTGTACTGTAGAAAAAGGTTGTTTTAACAAACCTTGTGAAAAGAGCCTTAATTAAGGAACATGTTTATTTATGTCAAACAATGTGGTAGGATTAATTAGAAAACAAATTGATGCGTGAGTAGGGTGGAAAGTGGGAGGATGGAATGCCCCGACGGCACCATCCTACGGATGGGTGGACCCGATTAGTCGGGTAGCTTTCCAACAGATTAAGTGAAAGCCCTATGCTAGATAATTAGGTTCTTGGGTAACTCTATTTTAGAAGACCACGCTCTTCTCTATTTTAGAAGACCACGCTCCCCCTGCGAGATAGAACTAGGTCTTACCTATGAATCGTATCCTTGAATCTCTACATGGTCAAGGTGTCGATAAATAGAAAATTTTCTCCAAGCTAAGACTTAGTGGACTATCTTAAGTGTTTCCCCTATTTTTGGAAGGGGGGAACCTTACAAGTGGTATCAGAGCCGATCTTAGTTCCTAGGATTTGTTTTTCATATCAAAGGGATTAAAACAAGTGATTGTTTATCATATGAGGACGAATCAATCATCTCTACTGGCCATAGAAGTGATTTGAATATCCTCACATGTTGAGACAATCATCCTATGAAATTGTGCTTGTATCTTGGGGGTGCACATGCAAGATATTTGTACAATAAATTTGAGAAATTAGATTGGGAGGGAAACCTTTTGAGAAAAAACATAGGGTGATCATATTAAGAAATTAGTGAACTGAATGACTAGAAGGATAAACCGAAACTTTGTTTAGAGAAATTTTCAGGATATATCTCATTTATTTGCGTATTCTAAATTATTAAGATTATAACTCCATTAAGGTTTGAATTGTTGACGTGTAAATGATGCTTTACACTAGGACGATCATCCAAGATCTTGAACCCATCTCACATAAACATGGGTCTAACTTCAGATGTGTAATTCCCACAGGATCATGCTTTTAGATGTGTTAATCCAAAGATACTAGATGTGTAATTTTCAGAAAACTAATCATCTCAGACGTGTTAATCCTGATAATCTTTGGATGTGTCAATCCCAAGGCACTAAATGTGTAATTCTCAAAAAAATAAGATCTCACATATATTAATCCAGAGTGCCTTCCGATGTGGCACTATGATAAGTATTTGATAGTTTTGAACTTTTAAAGGATACAATGAAAGAAGCAAGCTCACCCTTGCTCGCATCTAAAAATCGTAAGAAATGCCGAATTAGTTGGAAGCACTATTGTCAATCTAACCATTGGAGCTAGAATCAGTTATATGAGATGCCATGAAATTACACCTTCGTGAAAGGTTTTGTCCTCCAGGATTTTGAGAGGATAAAATGAATGAATTTTTGGAGCTAACCCAAGAAGGAAAGACCCTAAAAGAATACCACCAAACTTTTGTTAAACTTCTCCGATTTACTCCAGAGATGGATGAGGTAACTCTTCTCCATCAATTCATCTGGAAGCTTAATCTACCTATGAATAACCTTGTCAAGAATGCAAAACCATCCTCTATTTCAAAAGTCATAATTATAGCCAGAGACTATGATAAAGTTTTTTTTTTAGAAAGTGTCAAGAAGGACATGAGTCCTTTCATGTTAATCAAGAAGAGGTCTCCTAATTCAAGAGGAACGTCAATCCCACCCCTGGCTACAAGGAATCATGAGCTAGAGCAAAAATTAGGTCAAGAAATAAGGATAGCAGGGTTAAAGATTATCGAATTCAACAAGTATTTCTATGAGTAAATAGAAGAGGATTGGTGCAAGATTCATGTGAAGTAATGTGCATGATGAATAGAGCTATTCTACAAGACGATACTAAGATTAT
Organism: Cibotium barometz; assembly: GCF_041138505.1. NCBI lineage: Eukaryota > Viridiplantae > Streptophyta > Polypodiopsida > Cyatheales > Cibotiaceae > Cibotium > Cibotium barometz. The sequence continues at coordinate 14,266,295 of NC_141101.1, forward strand.
GAAATTGCTATCACAGGTGAGATTGCATAAAGGATTGATTCCCTTACGTTTTTCCATGATAATTTGTTAAGTACCATATTACATGGGGGTATAGAATAAGGAATTTGAACGTTCATATCATATGAGAGGTATATGGATGCATCAACTTAGGATAATAAGGCCAATTAACTTTAGAATAATAAAGACCTTTTGGAGGCACAACAAAACGAGCCAAACACATGAAATAAGGGACTCGGAATAATGTTTAGATAAAAGAAGATTTCTACCTAGTGGGGACACCACTTTGAAAGACATAGGAGGATTTACTTTGATACTACCCCAGCTCGCGAGATGAGGACATCTCGAATCTTTTAAGTGGGGGAGATTGTAAGGTCTCTCCCAAGCCATGTATGTATGTGTCTCTTTTAGTATATATTTCAATAAGGAAAGAGAGTGTAATTAGAGAAGAGTGAGACAACAAGGCTAGAAACATTAGGAAAGTGTTAGAATAAAAATATTAGCTCCAAAAATCCTAAAAGAAATAAGAACATAAGAATAGTTCTATTAAGAGATAAGTATTCCCAAAAATAGAATTTCGAGTTTAGGTGATAAGAGGTCATATTTAGAGTACTTTTACACATTTAGAGTCCATGCATACTAAAAATGTGAAAAAACAACGCGATTCTAAAGATGACGTGTTTGTGGCTATATAGAGACGTTTTGTGGCCAGATGCCTTCCCGTTCTTTTGACTGGTTATATAACCATATTCGGAGTTTTTATGAGAGAGTTATGGCCGAAACAGTTTGCTACTGTTTTTGTCAGGGTCTCTACATAGAGAAAACTGTGAGAAGGCAGCAAATAGCCTCAAGGTAATCCTAGAGTTTGAGATGCATATATCCCTTCATTCTTATCTAATATCTCAGAAAATAAGCTTAGATTTCTATGGTCTTTCGGAGGAAGAGACCAAAACTCCATAGCTTTTCTTTTAGAGAAAGAATAGTATGCTGTAGTCCTGTAAGAGAAGGCTATTTTGCCATGGACCTTAGAAAGAGAGAAGAGTCACAATACGAGTAAGAAGAGATAAAGCTTGGGGATGATTGGATGATTTCAATCGTAAGACAAGGTATTAGAAGACTCTATTCTCATATGTTAAGTTCTAAAGCTCTTGTCAACGAGCAAGGACAACGATAAACGACAAATTTCTATAAGGTATATACATATTTTGTTTTTCAATTATATATCATTCTTAGGGATTGAGGTATGGCCTCGGCTTCTCTATTGATTGTTAATAGTGATCTATTTGATTGATTTACTATTTGTATTCTTTTAAACAACAGCATATGTCTTAATAAAGAATGTCTTATCGTCGCAATCTCAAGTTAAAATGTAAAAATGTGTGTGAGAAAAGGATTATTTTTTTAAGAAGGTAACATAGATTCTAGTCCTATGGTTTAGTTGAGTAAATGGATTGTTATCTTGATTAAATTAAGATACATGTACAACTTCTCCCTGCCTTGACGCTACCCCATTCTTGTGCTTGTGTAGCCGAACGGTGGAGACGTAAGTAAGGCCCGGAGTTGGCCCATGGTATCCCTCTCATACCATTGGGAGAATGAGGTTCGTCGATTGAGGCGAGTGATTGTGATGCTGCCTAGTTCTGAGGACCCAGGCTAGTGCGGTGAATTAGCCCACCCTAGTGGGCAGACATCCCTTTGAGGGGCAGGAGGATCGTGCGATGAAGCCTGAGAGGGCGACAGGCCGGCTTGAGTCCTCGCCACCAGCGGCCAACGATGAGGTGTATGGTCCCGTAGGGTTTTGCCCACAGAGGCTGGAAGGCCGAATTCTAGATCATCGGCGGTATAAAGGAAAAGAATAAGAGAGCCGGTTTGGCTTGTATGAAATTGATTCATATTTAAACTTTGTTTTTATAAATCTTGTCTTTGGTATGATTGTATTGTAGAAAAAGGCTGTTTTAACAAACCTTGTGAAAAGAGCCTTAATTAAGGAACAGTTTTATTTATGTCAAACAGTGTGGTAGGATTAATTAGAAAACAAATTGATGCATGAGTAGGGTGGAAAGTGGGAGGATGGAATGCCCCGACGGCACCATCCTACAGATGGGTGGACTCGATTAGTCGGGTAGCTTTCCAACAGATTAAGTGAAAGCTCTACGCTAGATAATTAGGTTCTTGAATAACTCTATTTTAGAAGACCACGCTCCCCCTGCGAGATAGAACTAGGTCTTACCTATGAATCATATCCTTGAATCTCTACATGGTCAAGGTGTCGATAAATAGGAAATTTTCTCCAAGCTAAGACATAGTGGACTATCTTAAGTGTTTCCCCTAATTTTTGAAGGGGGGAACCTTACAAGTGGTATCAGAGCCGATCTTAGTTCCTAGGATTTGTTTTTTATATCAAAGGGATTAAAACAAGTGATTGTTTATCATATGAGGACGAATCAATCATCTCTACTGGCCATAGAAGTGATTTGAATATCCTCACATGTTGAGACAATCATCCTATGAAATTGTGCTTGTATCTTGGGGGTGCACACGCAAGATATTTGTACAATAAATTTGAGGAATTAGATTGGGAGGGAAACCTTTTGAGAAAAAACATAGGGTGATCGTATTAAGAAATTAGTGAACTGAATAACTAGAAGGATAAACCGAAACTTTGTTTAGAGAAATTTTCAGGATATATCTCATTAATTTGCGTATTCTAAATTATTAAGATTATAACTCCATTAAGGTTTGAATAGTTGACGTGTGAATGCCATCCATTGGATGCTTTACACTAGGACGATCATCCAAGATCTTGAACCCATCTCACATAAACATGGGTCTAACTTCAGATGTGAAATTCCCACAGGATCATGCTCTTAGATGTGTTAATCCAAAGATACTAGATGTGTAATTTTTAGAAAACTAATCATCTCAGACGTGTTAATCCTAATAATCTTTGGATGTGTCAATCCCAAGGCACTAAATGTGTAATTCTCAAAAAATTAAGATCTCACATATATTAATCCAGAGTGCCTTCAGATGTGGCACTATGATAAGTATTTTGATAGTTTTGAACTTTTAAAGGATACAATGAAAGAAGCAAGCTCACCCTTGCTTGCATCTAAAAATCGTAAGAAATGCCGAATTAGTTGGAAGCACTATTGTCAATCTAACCAGTGGTCAGTTATGAGATGCCATGAAATTACACCTTCGTGAAAGGTTTTGTCCTCCAGGATTTTGAGAGGATAAAATGAATGAATTTTTGGAGCTAATCCAAGAAGGAAAGACCCTAAAAGAATACCACCAAACTTTTGTTAAACTTCTCCGATTTACTCCAGAGATGGATGAGGTAACTATTCTCCATCAATTCATCTGGAAGCTTAATCTACCTTTGAATAACCTCGTCAAGAATGCAAAACCATCCTCTATTTCAAAAGCCATAATTATAGTTGATAAAGTTTTTTTTTAGAAAATGTCAAGAAGGACATGAGTCCTTCCATGTTAATCAAGAAGAGGTCTCCTAATTCAAGAGGAACGTCAAGCCTACCCCTGGCTACAAGGAATCATGAGCTAGAGCAAAAATTAGGTCAAGAAATAGGGATAGCAGGGTTAAAGATAATCGAATTCAACAAGTATTTCTATGAGTAAATAGAAGAGGATTGGTGCAAGATTCATGTGAAGTAATGTGCATGATGAATAGAGCTATTCTACAAGACGATACTAAGATTATGAAATTGCTATCACAGGTGAGATTGCATAAAGGATTGATTCCCTTACGTTTTTCCATGATAATTTGTTAAGTACCATATCACATGGGGGTATAGAATAAGAAATTCGAACGTTCATATCATATGAGAGGTATATGGATGCATGAACTTAGGATAATAAGGCCAATTAACTTTAGAATAATAAAGACCTTTTGGAGGCACAACAAAACGAGCCAAACACATGAAATAAGGGACTCGGAACAATGTTTAGATAAAAGAAGATTTCTACCTAGTGGGGACACCACTTTGAAAGACATAGGAGGATTTACTTTGATACTACCCCAGCTCGCGAGATGAGGACATCTCGAATCTTTTAAGTGGGGGAGATTGTAAGGTCTCTCCCAAGCCATGTATGTATGTATCTCTTTTAATATAGATTTCAATAAGGAAAGAGAGTGTAATTAGAGAAGAGTGAGACAACAAGGCTAGAAACATTAGGAAAGTGTTAGAATAAAAATATTAGCTCCAAAAATCCTAAAAGAAATAAGAACATATGAATAGTTCTATTACTTTTACACATTTAGAGTCCATGCATACTAAAAATGTGGAAAAACAACGCGATTCTAAAGATGACGTGTTTGTGGCTATATACAGACGTTTTTGCCTATTCTGCCCGCGGTAGCTTGTAGACCAGATGCCTTCCCATTCTTTTGATTGGTTATATAACCATATTCTGAGTTTTTATTAGAGAGTTATGGCCGAAACAATTTGCTGCTGTTTCTTTCAGGGTCTCTACACAGAGAAAACTGTGAGAAGGCAGCAAGTAGCCTCAAGGTAATCCTAGAGTTTGAGATGCATATATCCCTTCATTCTTATCTAATATCTCAAAAAATAAGCCTAGATTTCTATGGTCTTTCGGAGGAAGAGACCAAAACTCCATAGCTTTTCTTTTAGAGAAAGAATAGTATGCTGTAGTCCTGTAAGAGAAGGCTATTTTGCCATAGACCTTAAAAAGAGAGAAGAGTCACAATACGAGTAAGAAGAGATAAAGCTTGGGGATGATTGGATGATTTCAATCGTAAGACAAGGTATTAGAAGACTCTATTCTCATATGTCAAGTTCTAAAGCTCTTGTCAAAACGAGCAAGGACAACGATAAATGACAAATTTCTATAAGGTATATACATATTTTGTTTTTCAATTATATATCATTCTTAGGGGTTGAGGTATGGCCTCGGCTTCTGTATTGATTGTTAATAGTGATCTATTTGATTGATTTACTATTTGTATTCTTTTAAACAACAGCATATGTCTTAATAAAGAATGTCTTATCGCAATCTCAAGTTAAAATGCAAAAATCTGTGTGAGAAAAGGATTGTTTTCTTAAGAAGGTAACATGGATTCTAGTCCTATGGTTTAGTTGAGTAAATGGATTGTTATCTTGGTTAAATTAAGATACAGGTACAACTTCTCCCTGCCTTGACGCTACCCCATTCTTGTGCTTGTGTAGCCGAACGGTGGAGACGTAAGTAAGGCCCGGAGTTGGCCCATGGTATCCCTCATACCATTGGGAGAATGAGCTTCGTCGATTGAGGCGAGTGATTGTGATACTGCCTAGTTCTGAGGACCCAGGCTAGTGCGGTGAATTAGCCCATCCTAGTGCGCAAACATCCCTCTGAGGGGCGGGAGGATCGAGCGATGGAGCCTGAGAGGGCGATAGGCCGGCTTGAGTCCTCGCCAGCGGCGGCCAACGATGAGGTGTATGGTCCCGTAGGGTTTTGCCCAGCATGTAGAGGCTGGAAGGCCGAATTCTAGATCATCGGCGGTATAAAGGAAAAGAATAAGAGAGCCGGTTTGGTTTGTATGAAATTGATTCATGTTTAAACTTTGTTTCTATAAATCTTGTCTTTGGTATGATTGTATTATAGAAAAAGGCTGCTTTAACAAACCTTGTGAAAAGAGCCTTAATTAAGGAACATGTTTATTTATGTCAAACAGTGTGGTAGGATTAATTAGAAAACAAATTGACGCGTGAGTAGGGTGGAAAGTGGAAGGATGGAATGCCCCGACGGCACCATCCCGATTAGTCGGGTAGCTTTCCAACAGATTAAGTGAAAGCCCTACACTAGATAATTAGGTTCTTGGGTAACTCTATTTTAGAAGACCACATTCCCCCTGCGAGATAGAACTAGGTCTTACCTATGAATCGTATCCTTGAATCTCTACATGGTCAAGGTGTCGATAAATAGGAAATTTTCTCCAAGCTAAGACTTAGTGGACTATCTTAAGTGTTTCCCCTATTTTTGGAAGGGGGGAACCTTACAAGTGGTATCAGAGCCGATCTTAGTTCCTAGGATTTGTTTTTCATATTAAAGGGATTAAAACAAGTGATTGTTTATCATATGAGGACGAATCAATCATCTCTACTGGCCATAGAAGTGATTTGAATATCCTCACATGTTGAGACAATCATCCTATGAAATTGTGGTTGTATCTTGGGGATGCACACGCAAGATATTTGTACAATAAATTTGAGAAATTAGATTGGGAGGGAAACCTTTTGAGAAAAAACATAGGGTGATCGTATTAAGAAATTAGTGAACTGAATGACTAGAAGGATAAACCGAAACTTTGTTTAGAGAAATTTTCAGGATATATCTCATTAATTTGCGTATTCTAAATTATTAAGATTATAACTCCATTAAGGTTTGAATAGTTGATGTGTGAATGCCATCCATTGGATGCTTTACACTAGGACGATCATCCAAGATCTTGAACCCATCTCACATAAACATGGGTCTAACTTTAGATGTGTAATTCCCACAGGATCATGCTCTTAGATGTGTTAATCCAAAGATACTAGATGTGTAATTTTCAGAAAACTAATCATCTCAGACGTGTTAATCTTGATAATCTTTGGATGTGTCAATCCCAAGACACTAAATGTGTAATTCTCAAAAAATTAAGATCTCATATGTATTAATCCAGAGTGCCTTCAGATGTGGCACTATGATAAGTATTTGATAGTTTTGAACTTTTAAAGGATACAATGAAAGAAGCAAGCTCACCCTTGCTCGCATCAAAAAATCGTAAGAAATGCCAAATTAGTTGGAAGCACTATTGTCAATCTAACCACTGGAGCTAGAATCAGTTATGAGATGCCATGAAATTACACCTTCGTGAAAGGTTTTGTCATCCAGGATTTTGAGAGGATAAAATGAATGAATTTTTGGAGCTAACCCAAGAAGGAAAGACCCTAAAAGAATACCACCAAACTTTTGTTAAACTTCTCCAATTTACTCCAGAGATGGATGAGGTAACTCTTCTCCATCAATTCATCTGGAAGCTTAATCTACCTTTGAATAACCTCGTCAAGAATGCAAAACCATCCTCTATTTCAAAAGCCATAATTATAGTCGATAAAGTTTTTTTTTACAAAGTGTCAAGAAGGACGTGAGTCCTTCCATGTTCATCAAGAAGAGGTCTCCTAATTCAAGAGGAACGTCAAGCCCACCCCTGGCTATAAGGAATCATGAGCTAGAGCAAAAATTAGGTCAAGAAATAGGGATAGCAGGGTGAAAGATAATCAAATTCAACAAGTATTTCTATGAGTAAATAGAAGAGGATTGGTGCAAGATTCATGTGAAGTAATGTGCATGATGAATATAGCTATTCTACAAGATGATACTAAGATTATGAAATTGCTATCACAGGTTAGAATGCATAAAGGATTGATTCCCTTACGTTTTTCCATGATAATTTGTTAAGTACCATATTACATGGGGGTATAGAATAAGAAATTCGAACGTTCATATCATATGAGAGGTATATGGATGCATGAACTTAGGATAATAAGGCCAATTAACTTTAGAATAATAAAGACCTTTTGGAGGCACAACAAAACGAGCCAAACACATGAAATAAGGGATTAGGAACAATCTTTAGATAAAAGAAGATTTCTACCTAGTGGGGACACCACTTTGAAAGACATAGGAGGATTTACTTTGATACTACCCCAGCCCGTGAGATGAGGACATCTCGAATCTTTTAAGTGGGGGAGATTGTAAGGTCTCTCCCAAGCCATGTATGTATGTATCTCTTTTAATATAGATTTCAATAAGGAAAGAGAGTGTAATTAGAGAAGAGTGAGACAACAAGGCTAGAAACATTAGGAAAGTGTTAGAATAAAAATATTAGCTTTTCTTTTAGAGAAAGAATAGTATGCTGTAGTCCTGTAAGAGAAGGCTATTTTGCCATAGACCTTAGAAAGAGAGAAGAGTCACAATATGAGTAAGAAGAGATAAAGCTTGGGGATGATTGGATGATTTCAATCGTAAGATAAGGTATTAGAAGACTCTATTCTCATATGTCAAGTTCTAAAGCTCTTGTCAACGAGCAAGGACAACGATAAACGATAAATTTCTATAAGATATATACATATTTTGTTTTTCAATTATATATCATTCTTAGGGGTTGAGGTATGGCCCCGGCTTCTCTATTGATTGTTAATAGTGATCTATTTGATTGATTTACTATTTGTATTCTTTTAAACAACAGCATATGTCTTAATAAAGAATGTCTTATCGCAATCTCAAGTTAAAATGTAAAAATCTGTGTGAGAAAAGGATTGTTTTCTTAAGAAGGTAACATGGATTCTAGTCCTATGGTTTAGTTGAGTAAATGGATTGTTATCTTGGTTAAATTAAGATACAGGTACAACTTCTCCCTGCCTTGACGTTACCCCGTTCTTGTGCTTGTGTAGCCGAACCGTGGAGATGTAAGTAAGGCCCGGAGTTGGCCCATGGTATCCCTCATACCATTGAGAGAATGAGGTTCGTCGATTGAGGCGAGTGATTGTGATGCTGCCTAGTTCTGAGGACCCAGGCTAGTGCAGTGAATTAGCCCATCCTAGTGCGCAGACATCCCTCTGAGGGGCGGGAGGATCGAGCAATGGAGCCTGAGAGGGCGACAGGCTGGCTTAAGTCCTCGCCAACGGTAGCCGACGATGAGGTGTATGGTCCCGTAGGGTTTTGCCCAGCATGTAGAGGCTGGAAGGCCGAATTCTAGATCATCGGCGGTATAAAGGAAAAGAATAAGAGAGCTGGTTTGGTTTGTATGAAATTGATTCATGTTTAAACTTTGTTTCTATAAATCTTGTCTTTGGTATGATTGTATTATAGAAAAAGGCTGCTTTAACAAACCTTGTGAAAAGAGCCTTAATTAAGGAACATGTTTATTTATGTCAAACAGTGTGGTAGGATTAATTAGAAAACAAATTGACGCGTGAGTAGGGTGGAAAGTGGAAGGATGGAATGCCCCGACGGCACCATCCTACGGATGGGTGGACCCGATTAGTCGGGTAGCTTTCTAACAGATTAAGTGAAAGCCCTACACTAGATAATTAGGTTCTTGGGTAACTCTATTTTAGAAGACCACGCTCCCCCTGTGAGATAGAACTAGGTCTTACCTATGAATCGTATCCTTGAATCTCTACATGGTCAAGGTGTCGACAAATAGGAAATTTTCTCCAAGCTAAGACTTAGTGGACTATCTTAAGTGTTTCCCCTATTTTTGGAAGGGGGAAACCTTACATGAGAAAAGATTGATTTTTAAAATTCAAGCTTGCTTGATTTTCACTTGCAGATTGCATATCAAGGAGATTGAAATGTACATTTTAATTTTGACCTTAGAGAGTTACTATCAACATAGTGGTGGTCATACAATGACAAGGTGGCTTGAAGACTATATTGGTTATTGACTTGTGGAAAAAAAAACACTTTGTATGCAGTGGGATTGCACGCCACTAGTATGAATAACTTGCACTAGGCACCTAGAAGAGTGTTGGGTGCCCCACTTTATCTTTCGACCAAGTTACAATTTACATTGTGGATGCAATGCATATGAAGCATGAGGTGTGAGTGAATGATATTAGCTTCAAATTCGAATTTTGGTGCATGTACATAGTAAGGCTTTTGAAATTTCATGACTTGTGAGGTTATAAATGGACACATGCATAAAGTGACACTCAATAACAACTTTTCCTAGGGTGGCCAAGTTTTCTCTCATTTCTAGCCACCACGATGATCATTTAGATAGCTAATGATTTGGTAATTTGATTGGGCCCTATGGTGCCCAAATCCTGTAGATTTCATGAGGATTTCACATGTCGCCCAAATATGATGCCTATAAAACTCCATCCAAAACATCTAGTCCAATGCTTCTAGTAATGTTTTTTTCTTGAATTTTCCACTCCAAATTTTACTTTTTGCACGTGACTTCATTTGGTTGTAGTTAAAGTCAAGAAATGTTATAGTTTTGTACGCTTTTACTCCCACGAAAACAAGTTGTAAAAGGTAGTACTTGGTGGTGGACATGCACGTGTGTACATGAGTGTTGTCACCATCTTTTGTTGATCTCAAAACCTCATGGATATTGTGAATGATTGTAGAAAATGATAAAAGGATGCATAATGAAGAGATGGACATCCTTGGAAGGATGTTGTTGTAGAAAATGATAAAAGGATGCATAATGAGGAGGTGGAGGAGAAAAAGTGGTGTTGAAATTCAATGAGGGAAGGCTATCACTTGAGAGGTAGATATTGGATATGCTTTAAGAAGTCAAAAGAAGGTGGTTTGAACTTTGAATGGATAAAGAAAGACGTGGAAAATGACTGGTGTCTCTCACTCTCAATATTCCAGTTTGTAGGGTCCTAGAAGAAAATGGTGGGGTAAACAAAAAGAGAGTGCTTGACTTTGACTAGGTGAGAGGGAGGAGCTTAAAAAGCCTTAAAAACAGAAGAGAAGAGGTTGTACTCAGCTTTATTTCTATAAATATAATATAATATAACATATATATATATATATATATATATTCTCCCCAAAAAATTTTATTAATAAAGGAATGAATAATCACCTTTCTAAGTCTATTTTACAATAATTAACTCACAAATAGCATAGTCTATCTCTAAAATAATTGTGATGGGGAATATATATATATATATATATATTCCCCCCAAAAAAATTTATTAATAAAATAATGCAAAATCACCTTTCTAAGTCTATTTTGCAATATTTAACTCACAATTAGCATAGTCTATCTCTAAAACTAACATGTAAATAGCACACAATTGGAGAGATTAAATAATGATGCAAAGTTAGCATAGCCTATTTCTTGTACTATAGTCTAGTAGGTATACATTGAATAATACAAGTGTAGTTTTTAGTAAAGTCTCTCTTTGATAGTATACATGCACACGTCCACGTTTTGGATCATGACAAAAAAAACAAGTGCCATGTTTTTCTCTAATCTAAGCATCACATTAAATGAAGATCATTCTCCCCCACTGCCCACCTTATACCTTATATTGCGTCTTCAAATGCTCCACAATAATGAGTCTGCATATAATCAACCTTTACTTTTACTATAGTTCCTTAAGTCTTACTTAATACTAATCTTAGTATTAAGTCTTACTTAACACTAATCTTAGTGTGCTAAATAAGCACTAATTTTGCTTTTTACCAAGATCTCATTGACTTGGTCACAATTGTCTTTTCAATCATTTGAATAAGCTTCCAAAAAAATTAATTAAAGTTCCATAACTATTAATAATTCTTTGTTGCCAATTTGACTTGTCACATCATTCAAATCCCAGATAAGCCTTGGTTTATTACTGTCACATTGAGGGTCCCGTTGATGGGTCCTCAATTTATTTGACAAAATGAGCTTGATTTATAGGTAGACTAAGGTATATAGCTCCCAATCACAAATTGGCCCAGTTTGCATTTTGTATGCTTCGATTCACAATCCACGGTTGATTGATTATTGGGCATCCAATTTATTATCCATAGACTAAGGTTTGCTTATTCTTAGATTAGGGTTTGTTTATCAAAATTATGCATGGTATTGATCCATCCAATGCTCCTAATGATTTCTTGTGCCCCATCTCCCTGGACCTCATGGTGGATCCTGTTATTCTTCATACTGGGCAGACCTATGACAGAAAAAGCATACAAAGATGGCTGGATACAGGGCACATGACTTGCCCAATTACAATGCAAAGGCTCTCTGATCTCTCATTAACTCCTAATCACATGCTTAGGCGCTTAATAGGAGAATGGTTAGAGCAAAACAGGCTTGAACAGGAGAAGCAAGATGAAGAAGTACTAGAAGGGCTGGTGAATGCCTTTCAACAATCTAGCATTCTTGAGAGTGTTGATAAATTAAAAGAGGTAAGGGTCATTTTGGGCAATAGTGAGCTCCTAATTAAGAGAAGAAGTATGGTGCCTGAAGCAGGGTGGTGTGCTTTATTAGTGTCTGTGTTAAAGAAACCTGATGTTAATGAGGAGATCAACTTGGAGATAATCTCGATTTTGGTGCAATTAAGGTTGGATTTAAGAGCAAAGAAGGATTTGGGAGAGGCAATCTGTGTATGCAGGCTGCTTGATTTTCTTCACCATGGGCAGATGGAAGCAAGAAGAAATGCAGCAAAGCTGTTGGCTTCTTTGGATGCAAGTGGGTTAATTATGAGATTTGAATCCAGGGTGGAGTCAGGAGTGAAGTGTTTGCTACGGGAGAGAGCTACAATGGGTGAAGGGTTGATTTTACTGAAGGAAATGGTGATCAATTCTTCTGATAATAAGGATTTGGAGAGATGGGTTATTGAGAAAGGCTTTGTTTCAGCTATGGCGGACCTTCTGCCAAGCTTTAACACAGAGTGCTGCGAGATCGCCCTGGAAATCATGTACAAGATCTGCTCTAATGGCGGCGAAGAAGGCATTGAACACACTCTCATGATAACCACGCCCACCATCGTCGCTAAACTGACTGCAGTTTTGATGAAATCCTCCGAGAAATGCACGTTATATGCAGTGTTTATATTGCTGGCCTTGTTCAAGCTTAATTATCAACAAAATAAGGATAATCACGATCATAATTGTGGAAATGATCAGGTTGATTATGATCCTAAACACGGTGGTAATGACACTGTGATTATGCTGGGGGGTGCGCATGATTTAGGTTCTGTGATTAGGAAACTGCTGCTCGTGTTGCAGAGCGATTATACCCCTGAAGTGAAGAAGCGCTGCGCAGAGCTTCTCAAGCTTCTAGACCACCAAGCTCGCCAAGCTGGCCCCTTGCAGGCCAGCTTCACTGTAAGCTGCGAAAACTCCTCCACTAATCACAATTAGTCCCATGTGTAATTACTTGCCCTTTTATTATCATGAATATTGAAAATCGATCCGTTCCATTACATATATTTTAACAAATTCACTTCTCAATGCTAAATTAAGGCTTGGTACTGTGAAGGCGCTTGACTTCTTGTTAATAGTTGCAAAAAAGAGTTAGCATACAAATACAATACTAGTTTACCATATGTCAGCATGCTCATGACCTAATGCATTGATCTCCATGCACTAGGTCATGAAGATCAATTTCCTAAACATTCCTCATGTTGCTAATCTTGAATAAGCATATTAATTAAATACTATGACCAATTCAAAATACTTGTTTATTGTTCCCCCCCCCCCCCCCAAGTGAGTTTTGAGTAAATTTCGTCTAGTAACGCACACACGTTAAATAAAGAGTATTACTAATTCAAACTATTTGTTTCATATTTTTTTTAAATAAATCATGGCATGCGCGCGTGCGCAGAGAGAGAGAGAGAGAGAGAGAGAGAGAGAGAGAGAGAGTTACTTTGTGTTTATTTGATACATGCATGTTACAAATCAACTCCATGAACTTTGTAATAAAATAAGACTTATCTCATTGAACCATTTCTTTTGAGTTTCTTTATGATATTCAATGTCAAGAGGGCAATAATCGAATCTTAAGATCTTTACAATATTTTAAAAAACGTGCATAACATGGTGAGGCCAAAAGTAACCTAATTATGGTTGTAAAAGTGCATAGCATGGTGAGACAAAAGTAACCTAATTATGGTTGTAAAAGTGCATAGCATGGTGAGACAAAAGTAACCTAATTATGGTTGTAACATATTCTTCTGTTTTAAGATTACTATTTTTCATGAGTTCACTAATGAGAACAACTTTCTATCATTATCCTTTGGATCTCATAATGGGCAAAAGTTGGTTGCAACTTTGCTTTCTATTATCCCCAAACAAAAGTGGGTGTAAAGGGGAAGAGCATGATTTCTAAGGCTAGCTATTATAGGTTCCCCAAGATATACTCCACACAGATACTCTAGGAATACACAAACATAGCCTTTTGGTAAAGCATGTATCTAGGTGAAGTAGATCTACTACTAGTTCTATTAGAGCCTTTCTTAGGTGTCTTAGGGACTTCTCATCAGGAGAATTTTCTTTTCCCTTCTATTTTTCTAGATCGAGTTGTTGTGTGTAAGCAAGCACACTATATACGACAATAAAAATGTTGGTGTTCTCCCTCTTACGTGTTAAATGTGAAATGTGCATTAAAATCACATATTCATGAAATATAAGCAAACACACTATACTTGGCAATACTAGGATAAATGTTGGTGTTCTTACTCTTACCTTGTTAAATGTGAAATGTGCATTAAATCATATATTCATGAAATTTAAAGAAGTTTATTATCCTTTAAATTTTAAAAACTTATTTTCAACTTTAAGTGGCAAGATTGTGCTTAATTTAATTCAAATTAAATGCCAAAAATGTTATCCTTATTTTATTAGAAAATAAATCACCTCTTAGTATGTAAAAAAATTTGTAGATCATACAAAATAAAAATCCTCTTATCATATAAGCAATCTCCCTAGATAATATAACCTACTACCAAATCACAAGTGTGAACCATGAGCTTGCTAAAATCAAGAGACATAGATGAAGCATAGAATATGAAAGCTTTAATGAATCCAATAGAGAAACAAAATCTTCAATGTAAATAAGTATTAGACAATATGAAGAAATACACTTTGGATTAACAATCAGACATTAAAGCCCATGCCATGACCTTGAAAACTCGGTTCCATGTGGAGAGGAGAATTAAGAAAACATATTCAATTATTGAAGTAATTCTTTTATCCTTGGCTATTTCATTTTATTTTTTAGACCTTGAATTTTTTACTTTTTGAATGGCTTATCCACTTTTCTATTTTTTGTAGACATATTTCTAGGCCTTTTCCTTTTCCTTTTTTGAGTTAAGGTCTAGAAGGACTTGCTATTTTTTATTTTATTTGATTATTGATAGATTTTTTATTTTATTTGATTATATTTTATATGATTTTTGATAGATTTTCTAGTTTTATACATAAATATAATCAAATATTTTGTGTATATTAATCTTTGTTCTAGTGTTTTGTAGCTTTTATACGGTTTTTGTTAGAATTGTCTAATTTCGTACATAAATATAGTCTTGATAAGATTTTGTGTATAATGTTCATCCTAAGGTCTTTGTTCTAAGGTTTTTAGTGCATATAGTTATAATGAATATAAAGTCTTTTCATACCAAAGTTAGAGATTTTGTGCATTCATCCCTAAGATCTTTGTTCTACAGCTTTTAGTGCATATAGTTCTAATGCATAAAAGTCTTTTCATGCCAAAGTCTTTTCATGCATAAAAGTCTTTTCATGCCAAAGTCAAAGATCTCGTTTAAGGTTTTATCTTCTAATGTATAAAAGTCTTTGCATGCCCCGCCACACCATCCCCATGAACTTATCCACCACCACCCCTCAAGAGTATATCCACACTTTTTCCTTGCTGATTGCCGCACACTATTCTCACCATCCTTACACCATACCATACCCATGTACTATGTGCTATACCAACCATGTTCCACCTATTACCATACTACCATATCTTTTGACCACACCACCCTAGATATTAAATGGAAAGCCATCTCATGTTAACCTTAATTATTGGTAATTGCACAATATTCTCATTTCATTATGTATATACAAAGGTGATGATAGTAGCCCAAAGATTTAGCACCAAGGGGAGGTGTTGAGAAATGTGGTGCCAAAGAGCACAAGGAAGAGGTTGGGAGTGAGTAAGATACAAGGTTAGCAAGTTGCCACATCATCAAATCTAATTTATCCCACAACTCATCTTAAGCAATATCAAGTAAGTCCATTTGGTTGCATTTCTTGTTCATCTCTTTTTACTTATTCTTTACTCTTGCTCATGTTATCTTAATCATGTTTAGCATTTGCTTTAATCCATCTTAGCTTAAGCCTAGCCTTGGTCCATGTTTCTCAACATATATATCAATAATTATACTGATGCTGGTTAAAACCTAATGCTTATATCGATGCATATGCTGACATTGTGATATTTTTTGGATAGAATGGGATAGATTGCAAAATTTTCTCCAACCTCTCCCATTTTGCCTACAGTACCCAGCAAGTACTTTATATATATTTATATATATACACATGTTAATCTAACTCTAGGATTAACAAGAGCTACCGCCAGTATCTTAGATCAAGGAGTCACGATAGATACACCAAAGGGTCACACATTCAAGATATGAAGCAATAGTGTCCAAAGCTACAACTTGGACGAGCGCTCGTAATGGTGTGACGGAGTATTTATGGTGATTCCCACTTCAAGATCATGTGGTAGCAAGTTAGGATAAAGTCCTAAATGATGTACTTCATGGATATATTATGAGAGTAGTCATTGTAATAGCATTAGGCCTCTTATGAGCCTAAAGTGCTCGATCGGCCACAATTTAAGTGAGTACGAACACTTATGGCCATGTATATAAGTGAATTTCTCTCATAATACAACATACTCTCCCATTGTGCAATTGAGTCTTGCTCTTGCTAATCCTCTGATAATCTCTCTCCCTAATGCATGCTAGTGAGTGTGTGTGAGTGAAGTGAGGTGAGAGGGGGGACGAGGACCCATAGTGCAACGCGGCAATGTGACAACGCTCGCGGGAGACGCGGTGGAATTGCTTCTAAAGGAGTTGTAGAGCTTGGAGACCTCAAGGGTTACGAGCTCAGCCATTGGAAAGATCCTCACGAAAGTTGCGGTTCACCAGGTAATCTCTTTTTGGATGTGTTTCAAAGAGGGTTAGGGTGAGCTATAACATTTTTGGCGCCGCTGCTGTGTTGGGGAGCCATCCCTTGGTTTTTTCTATCGTTTTCTAATCTATGCATAACCCATCACCCATTGTCTTGATTAGTAGTTTTCCATGAAAAAGATGTGGATTTGATGGTGATTTGCGTGAGATTTGGTGTAGAATAGCTCTCTTTTTTGTTTTTGAAAAGAATGCTTTTTACTTAATTTTTAGATTAATTTGTGTTTTTGTGGTTTTTCATGTTCTTAAGGCTTGCATATTAGGCTTAGTTTGCATCCATTGCATCAAACAATGCAAGAGAATGCATTTCTTAGTGAATGTTAGCTCTCTTTAGTTTAAGCCTTAGATCTAAGATCATTAATTTGAGTTTAAATGTGTGTTTTTTGTTGAAATTGTTTGGATTAGAGTGTTAGCAAGCATTAGGAGTAGCTTAATCTTTCAAAAATTTTCTTAAAATCATCAAAAAGCCCTTGAATTTGACTAATTTCTCTTAATGGACTGGTTTTTGTCATTAAGGGTGATTAATGTTGTTCAAGAGGCCAAAAAATTAGAAAATATGTTAATTGGGGCCTAAATTGATCACATGAGTAGTCGAAGTTGGGATTTTTGAGTGTTTTGAGAGCATCTAGATGCATCAAAACACCTAATCACATCAATTTTTTGATCAATTGGAGAAATTTGACTCTCTTTGTTTAATTTTACCTTAAAGAGGAGACTATAATTAAGAGTCTAATTAATCTCCTAATTTAGATTAATTTACACAATTATTGATACACAAAGATTAGTTTTTCCTTGCTCTATCCAATGGTGCGCTCAATTGTGTGAATTAATTATGGATTAGTGTGGTTAATTAGGATCCTTGATTAGTATAAAAGCGAAAAAGATTAGTAAAAGGATTAATCCTTAAATACCTTTGTACATAACTCATTAAGGCTCATGAGCATTCAATGAGAAGATGCTCATGAGTTGTCAATTTGTCCATTTTGGGAGTCATTTATGAAGGGTGTAAGGTGTGTCATTAAAAGGTTGACTTTTTTGATTCCACTTACCTTTTTTGGAAAAATGCCCATATTCCTTTCAGTCCTTGAATTGTCCATGGTATCCTTGAATGTGCTTACATGCTTACAAGCCAAGGCACAACAAACAGTCAAAGAGAATGCAAAAGATAATACCTCAACATGGGTAGAAGAACATATTTTAAAACAGAACCTAAAAGAGAGAAAAAAACCTTCTAAAACAAGGGACTAAAAAAAACAAAACCTTCTAAACCCAAGAAAAACAAGGGACTACAAAAAACTATCGAAACCAAGGCTGAGTTAAAAGATAGGGAAAAGGAGCCTGCAGAGGTCAAAGACCCAAAAGGGGGCATAAACACAAAAGAGCCAAAAGTTATACATGATGCAGAAGCATCCACCTTAAAGACCACCACACAAACCTCAACACCCATATGTACAATAGAGGATACAAAAACCCAGAAGAAAATTCGATCTCTTTGCATGGGTAAACATATTGAAAAACTAACAAATCAAAGAAAGTTAGAGAATGAAACAAGTTCTAGTACATCGCTAAGTGAGGATGAAACAAGTTCTTACTCTTCACTCAATGCACCACATAGACTAATCAAGAAGCTAGAACCCATCCAACCACCCTAAATGGATAATAATGATCACATGACATATGCAAAATGTAAAAAGCAAGCTCATGAGAGCATGCTTAGCTTGGTTGAATGTCTTATAGGGTCATCGGTTGTGATTGAGCCTCATAATGCCAAACCTAAAATAGCAACCGATATTCAAAGCCTAGAAGAGTACCGCTTTCCCTTTCAAGAGGAAGACATACTCTCTATGCAGAAGAGTCATGTTAGATAGATTGTACGAATTATAAGCTTGAGAAAGCACGTGAGGAATTCAATAATTCCCTTACAAGATTAAAACAATCTCTCAAAACCTCGTTCCGAGGAATAATCTTCTCTCATGATAAAGCCAGCATCATATCAACACTTGCACCTTTAATGGCTCAACCTGAGTTATACAAGGACATAACGAACTACATAAAATAGGACTGTCAGGATTCACAAGTTTCCAAATAGCCCTCATTAAGAATTGTCAGAGGTCCAAGTGTGCCATTGTATGCATTGGGTACTCTTGAAAAAGCTGAGACCCAAACAGAGGATGAACGTGGATGGGAATATGAAACAGACATAGGATCTGAAGTTGAAACAATAACCGAAACACCTATGGTTCCTTTGGAAGATTCTATCATGGTATGGTTGGATTTCCCTAGGCAATGATGTTCAGCGCAAACGTGCATTGCTTAGCCCTTGATCAAGTCATAACACCATGACAATAGACAACTGGGTGTCATTGGGTCAACCTAAACTCACGTCGACAAGCAATAGTCTTGCAAAAGGAACCAATGAACAAAACATTGAAGTTCCAGGTTACTTTAGATATACTACTCGCATTAGGAAAATTCTGGACTCAAAAGAGGGCTGTTTCAACAATAATATAATAATAGACACATAGATTGAGTGACATGTAATCTACGAACGAGATTCACCGGTGGTGGGACCTCTGTACAAACCCACCCAAAACGTGGAGAAACTCTTATCTTCATGAAATATTAAAAAAAACCATCACCTTGTCTTAAAATATTTAAAACCGTTTTTTTGTCAGAAACTAACACAATAAAAGAATGTTTTCCACATTCCTGTGTTAGACGTGGAGCACTAAAAAATTCTTTCCACCACCCCTACAACTAATGAAGCTTGAATGCTTGGAATAGCTAGATACACATTCTCCCGGTTATTCCCTCAACTTGGTTCCACTTTTGAATCTTGAAACATCTTTGGCGCCCAAAAAGAACACACCGTCCCTCATTTCATCCTCCCTCCTTGATCCACAAAAGCGGTTAGCCCAGTCATCCACTTTCTGCTACTTCTTCTTTCTCATACGTCTGTTATTCTATCATGGCACCCGAAAGTGGACTGAAACGAGCAAGGAGCAGTATCTCATCTGTTGTGTTGTATAACATAAAAGACGAGAACGAAGAATGGATTCCCCAAGTATACAGGAAGTACTCTTGGGTCACTATGCAGCCAGGAAAACAAGGCCACTACCGAGTGAAGGGAAAGGCATCTGAAGACTTGGCCAAACATTGGAAAGGAAGGATCCTTGACTTTAAGATGGCACCAGGAGGGAAAACTGTCAAAGAAGTGTTGATCCAGCATGTATTCATGCAAAAAGAGATTAACGTGGGACCATTGGAAGGACTTCCAAGACACAGACCACATTGTAAGTGCTTGTGTTTTGTATTTCAACGTTGCAAATAAGGTGATTGATATACATTTTTCTGCCTTGCACAGATTTGTACCCATCCAACCTTCAGGAGTGGGAGCTTGCACAATGCTTGACGGGGTTCTTGAATGTCGTACATGGTGAGGTGGGGGAACTTCAATATGAAGGTCGTGCACCAAGTGATCTCGCAAGAAGTAGAACATATTTCTATGACTCATTTTATACCTTGCCCACTCAATCGAGTCGACATGGAAAGTTGGAACGTATTCCGTTGCCCGCACTTGATAGTCCGGAGTGGCCATTGCTTGACACAGAAGTGATAGAGTCATACAGGACCAAAATGTTTAATGATATTAAATGTGCTATGAAGCCTAGCATTGGTGCAAGAAATGTGCACTTAAGTTTGTTTGTTCCAATTGCATGCTTTGTTCATTTATTTTCTGATTGTAAACAATTGAGAAAAACTAGAACAACTTTTGTGTGCAAAGATGTAGATGAAGTCTGGCTTGATCATTTGTTTGACAAAGGTTGGAGAGTGAAATCATCAAAGGGAGATGATTTGATCGAATGTCGATTGAACACCTCCGACATTGCATTTCGGTGAGTGTTAAAACATTAAAATGTATTTTTGTGAAACAGTTACAACGCTTATTTGATTATTCTCGGAAAATTATCCTAATGATATTTTGGAATCAGATACTATATTGCCAGGCAACATCTGTGCATGTCATTTACTTATAGAAGGTGGCGATGGATCAACAACAACTGGGAAAGCATGGACCAAGATACAAGAGATGGCAGCCACTCTTGCTTGATAGATATAGTTATGATTCGACAGGGTCACCCATCTTTGACATTGGAAGTGGAAGAGAATTGGACTCTCGAATATGTTAGGAAGGAATTAGAAGTAGCTATTCAGAATCCTCCAGATCAATTTTGCTTCAAGCTCGATGGTCGGAAGCTAAGTAAAAGAAGAGAGCATCAGATCATTTGTAAAGATGTTGCAGCCCCACATGAATTGGAGGCACTAGAAGATATATGATGTGACCATGTATACGGTGACAATGTATTTTCCATATGCAATAAACTTATCTATTCAGAACATTGCTTTTGTAATGCTTTATTGTTTAAACAATGTAATGAAGGCAAGAATTCCCCAATTGAATTTTTATGTACACAAAAAAAGGCTTAAAGTAAGAAAGCAAGCAGTGAAGGAACACAGTAGCAAATTTGATCCTCTGATTTTCAAATGATAAGTGTATTTACATTTGATGTTCTCCCTCCAATACATGTATAGCTGCATATTTACGAACGTACATTTGTTGGAAGAAGGAAAAAACTATTTATGGCTGGAACCCATAGGTATCGGCTTCAGGATGGAGCCAGGGCTCTTCTCCTAAGTATGGAGCCCATGAAAGAGGCTCAGACGGGCCTATCCCCCCTCGTGGATTGGGCGGGATGAAGTCCACTGGCCCGTCTGGAGGCATAACTTCAGCGACCTCGATCAATTTCGCAATCGTTTCCTCCCTAAACGTTTGGACGTCTAGGTCCACGTAGCGAGACATTGATGGAAACTGCCATCACAATTCATCAAGGCATAAATAAGATCAACATGACAATATATAAGAAGATAAACAAGCGCACAAATGCGTATGGGAGCTGAAAATGCTTACATCCTCTGAAGGGAGCTGGAAAATGCTTCGTAGCAGCAACATTGCATTAAGTGCAACCCTCCACCCACAGCTGTAGCCATCTTCTTGTTTGGGGACACAAACCCTACGGATGGTCGATCGATCCAGGGTGTCGATGTCCATGCTGAGGCTCTCGTAAGCTGCCATTAGTTTCCTGACTCCACTGTAAACAGAGACCAATCATTATCCTGATCAATCCGGACTTCTAACTCAAACAATAATATGTATCTTAATGATTTTTACTTACAGCAAAACATTTCCATGGACACCAGATGTCGAATTTGCAAGGTAAATGACATTTTCTTGCACGTCGACTAGTAGAAGACTCCAATGGGAACTGCACAATAGAATTCTATTAGTTTCAATCCAAAGGAAGCACTACATAACTCGTGTACGGTGATTCCTATAAACATCATGCGAGAGAGAGAGAGAGAGAGAGAGAGAGAGAGAGAGAGAGAGAGAGAGAGAGAGACAAACTCACTTTTCATGATATGCCAAAAAAAATACTCGGGCATCGTCCAGCTGGACCTCCCGAAACCAGTTCAGCACATCGAGGTACGGAACTGCCTCTACTACCAACAGTGTTGAGACCAGTGAATCAATCTGGAACACTCGTTGCTGTACATCCTCGGGCAATAGCGAAATAACAAAACTTTACAAGGAAACATATCAAGAGTGAGGCATCAACTTTAAGAGCCAAGAATGAAAAATTGTGGGAGGACAGAGAAAAGCGTATACCTTAAAATACATCTGAGCACTTTGTCGTTGACTTCAGTTTTGGGATCAAACAAAATGTTGATTTCTTCAGCATGAATCGGGAAATAACATCTATGCCCTCTAATATTAAAGGGTACATAGAACTCCGGCAACAAAAATTGCAGCGCCTCCCGATTCATGGCGTGGAGTGCGCGAACATTTTCCCTTTTTGCTTGCAATGCAAGCATTGCAGCTTGATGTTCCCTTTGAGCGCTTGTCATTAAATTTGCCCGAGTCTGATGCTCATGATCTGGACCTCCCTCGGTCACCTCTTCAATTCTCACTTTTTGTACAGGCCGGACATCCAAAATTTGTAACATTCGTTCATCAGTAAACGTAACTGGTCTAAGTGACTTATCGTATCTGAAACGAAGGGCTATAAGGCTGAAAAAATCTTTGTCCATTACTGTCACCCTGTGTGCGTGGGCAGCAAGAACGTAACTATCCAAAAAAAATTCGATCATCCAATCTTCTGTGGCCTCTTGCAAGCAAAACAAGGCCGATGCCTTCCACCTAAACAAAATTCCATTCTGCTCACAAATTCTCCTGGCAAGCCTCTGGAAAGGCAATCTGGGAATAGCAGCTGTCGGGTGCTTCATAAACTTTTTGATTTCTCGCAGGGCTGCCGAATGCTCTGCGAAACGCCTGAGTCTAGGCTGCGTTTTGGACAATCGGGAAGGACTGCTTGATTTTCTTGATCTTGAGGCTTTCAGAACGCCCATCTTCTTCCCAGTAGATGAGGGAGCTGCATTATCAATGGGTCTAGCTGTATGCCTTACACGAGCCATCTGAAAACGCAAGAAAAAGCAGAAAACTTTGCTATTCAGTAGTACACGATTAACAATTCACCATAAAGCGAGAGAGGGGGGCCAAGAAAGCAATATGCACTTCCTCGCGTTATGGTGAATCCATTCACCATAACGAGAGATGAAGGTCCACAGAAGCACAATAATTTTTCTCGCATTATGGCGAATTCATTGACAACAATAAGAGGCGGATTATCGTGCATTCTTTGAACTTCGATCTTGCCATAAAGTGATTTGATTCACTATAACGCGAGACTAAGAGCCAGTCAAATCAAAATAATCCTCCTCGCGTTATAGTGAATCGATCTACTACAACGGGAGGAGGGTTCTCCCGAATAGTATTGAGATTCTAATGACTCGTCGTCTGCTTTACGCTGAATCGAATCACCATGACGGAGGGCAAACAGTCGAAGAGAAAACAACGGCAGGGGCAAACAGTCGAAGGAAAAACGAAACAATCAAGTATTATACAAGAAACACAAAACAATCAAGTAATACACTTTCATCACATTCTATGAGTGGGAATGGATGGAGACTGTCGTGTAGGAGGTGATTTAATTGACACCAATAAGAGGTGGATTATCGTGAATCCTTTGCCCTTTGGTCATGCGTTGTGGTGAATTCACCATAACGCGAGTCTAAGGGCCAGTCAAAGCAAAACAATCCTCCTCGCGTTATAGTGAATCGATTTTCGCGAATCTCTTACGTTTGCCTTCTCCCTTGGTGATTCGATCCACCATAAGACATGGAGCTTATTGAGATTCTAATGGCCCGTCGTGTGCTTTAAGGTGAATCGAGTCACCACGGCAGAAGGCAAACAGTCGAAGAATAAACAATGGCACAGGGCAAACAGTCGAAGAAAAAACAAAACAAACAAGCAATATACAAGAAACTTACAAAACAATCAAGTATTATACAAAAACTTACATTTCTTGCTTGTGAATGGATGGAGACTGTCGTGCAGGTGTTGGAAAGTCGGCTCAGTACTGTGGCGGTAGTCGGAAGTCAGCTGGAGGCAAGCAGGAGGACGGACAAGGCAAAATCGATAAGAGGACGAAAAGGTGGCGTGATTAACGGCTTTGATTAGTCTTTAGAGCGAACACACGTGCTGGCGGGCTGCCAGGGCGACTAGGCGGCGCTAACGTGTCGTATAGCATTAAAAAGGGCTTTGATTAAACTTTATACCTTGTACACGTGCTAGGTACACGGCGAGATGCCACGTGGCATTCATGGAATGGCGGGTGAAAACGCGGCGCTGACGTGTCGCGTAGCATTAAAAGCGGATTTTGTAGGATACTCATCTCATTTATTGCCTCTTTTGCTAGGTACACGGCGGGATGCCACGTGGCAGTCATGGAATGGCGGTTGAAAACGCGGCGCTGACGTGTTGCGTAGCATTAAAGACGGATTTTCTAGGATACTCATCTCATTTATTGCCTCTCATTTATCCCACCAACGGCCTTCATCTCCATCAACGACTGACTATCTCCTCCAACCCTCCTTCATCAATCATCCTCCTGTATCCAACGTCAAAGACAAACCTCCAACCTCCTTCATCTCCATCTCCTGCGACGATTGTGTACAATTCGTTTTCCTGGTATTTTTATCTCCTTTGTGCTTTTTTCTTCTTTTGTTATTTCGTTGTTTTGGTTTCAGTCGTGGAGAACTTCTTGCTTTGTCTTTTCATCGCGTTAAGGTGAATTGAAAACCTATGACTCCTCGCGTTATGGTGAATTGACTGCGAAGTAGAGTATTTTAATTCTTTCGACACCTCCTCTCTCAGTATGGGTACTGGAGAACTATCTTTATTTTTAATTCAACATAACGTTAGAGGCGTTGCCAAAGGATGATAAAGTCATCATATTGCGGTGAATCAATTCACCACAAAGCGAGCGAAGGTCCCATAGGAAGCACAATACTCCTCCTCGCATTATGGTGAATCGATTCACCATAACGCGAGAAGAGGTCCTTGACTTAGCTGCAATTTTATTTGCGTTAGGGAAAATAGATTCACTACAACGCGAGGAGGAATACCTGGATTCCTCTGGCATCTCCTCTCGCGTTATGTTGAATCCATTTACATTTTCTTCTTTTGTTATTTCGTTGTTTTGGTTTCAGTCGAGGAGAACTACTTGCTTTGTCTTTTCATCGAGTTAAGGTGAATTGAAAACCTATGACTCCTCGCCTTTCGGTGAATTGACTGCGAAGAAGAGTATTTTAATTCGTTTGACACCTCCTCTCTCAGTATGGGTACTGGAGAACTATCTTTATTTTTAATTCACCATAACGTTAGAGGCGTTTCCAAAGGATGATAAAGTCGTCATATTGCGGTGAATCAATTCACCACAACGCGAGCGAAGGTCCCATAGGAAGCACAATACTCCTCCTCGCATTATGGTGAATCGATTAAGAGGTCCTTGACTTAGCTGTGATTTTATTTGCGTTAGGGAAAATAGATTCACTACAATGCGAGGAGGAATACCTGCATTCCTCTGGCATCTCCTCTCGCGTTATGTTGAATCCATTTACACCACAGAGATTTGTTGTTTAAGATCGACTGTCTCTTGATTCATTGCCTGCACTAATAATTTCCATGTCTTTTCTACAGACTTGAATTCAGCCATGTCGCAAGTTCAAGTCGAATTTGATGTGGACGAAGAGATCAAAGAAACTCCTGCAACTCTATTATATGACTTCCTGTACAAATGTCGACATCATGATTTGCACCCTGCAATTTCGTTGATGTTCAATAGCGATTTTTCTCTGGAGGAAACATTGTCTAGCCATCATGGATACTTCGAAGAGGCAAAGCAAGAGTTTGACGAGCTCACAAATGAAGAACCAATGATGATTGATGGGAAAAGTCACATTCATTTTAATCTCAAGGTTTCGCCGGATAAGAAGCAGAGGTTAAACAGGGATTGGCACAAGGTGCCATGTGACAAGAAGAGAGCCTTGCTTTGCCCTTTTCACAAAAGAAAGTGCCGCTTGATGGAATACTCCTACGCCTTCTTATGCTTCTTGCACATGAACGTGCAATTAACAGATGAAGAAGGTACAGAGCCGCTTGCAAAAATTGAAAGTGAAGACACGATTTCTCGTCAGGCAAGTCCCACCGCTGAGGATGCTGCTGAAGAGGAGGACACTCCTCATGTCATTGAGGAGTTCAATGTTGAAGAAGAGAGGAAGCTTAGTTCGGTGGTTGATATTGAGGCAGTTAGAGAACAAAACAGTGATGTAGGTCAGCTTGTGATTGAATCAGATGACTCCTCCCCCATTCCAACGCCATTACTCCCCTCCTACCAAGTAGGAGATTCAGAATATATATTGCTGACAGACATACAACGTGTATTTAACTTAAGGGAAGATCAGTGCATAGCTTTCATAGCCCAGAATCTGGAGGTCGATGACAATTTTGTAGATGATGATGGTATAGACAAGTACCTACTAGTGGATAGCCATATAAAAGACACTGAGTTCCTTTCTGCTGCAGCAACACTAAATATGATCTATGCTGATGCCCTTAGATATGAAGGAAAAGATGCCACAGAGGAAGAGCTACAAGAAGCAAGGGACAGATTGAATATCACCAACATGGGAGGGTGTAGGGATGTGCCAAACAAGTCAGCGGAAAACGTTCCTAGTTCGAGCACTAATTTATGGCAAGACGCCTTGCTTGAAGCAGATGAGAACCAAGAGGTTAGTTTTTTTTTGTTCTGGATTTGGCTTTATCAACTTTGTCCTGAAATGTTTGGTGATGTTGTTTCTGGCTAATGCTCCTTTATTTTTTCAGTTAGAAATATATGAAGACACATTCCTCAAACGTGCTTCAGGCAAGCGTATGGCGGGATTGGGCCACGATTCGACACTAGGAACATATATACACCGCCTAAAATTCCCTCAAATTGTGATATTCCACGCTAGCTACTCGAAGGACAACGCCAGTTTTCCTCTGATGGCGATAAAGACTTTATCCAGGTATTTAGGTGGCTACCACGTAAGGCTGAATGCAAACAAGGCAATACTTCTGGAGCGGCAAGCAGCTGTTCGAATTTTTGGAGAGGGACCTGGAGTATATTCGTTAAGATGTAAATATTATTTAACATATGCTGCTTACGGGTTGGCATGTGGAATCACAGATCCCAATCTGTTGAGTGATTGCGGGAAGAAGCATCTTCTTAGAACAGCAAGACCAATGGTCCCTCTTGTGCCATTAATAGAGGATGAAGAAGATGATGCAGAAACGTCAACAAAAAAGGCTCGGCTGGGGGAAGTCTCTGATCAAGATTAACAAATTTAGATTGTTCCAGTTTCTCAGAAGTTTCGTCATATTTCTCAATACTCTTCTTGTTTACCATTGCAAACTATGAAATGTATATATATTGGAAACATTTATATGGGACATAGATGAAAGCTCTTGTTCTTTTAAAATCTTTCTCAGTTACATCACTGTTTTACAATATATATTTCAATGATCAATTTTCTTCCACACTCTGCCCTGTCTTTGTCGTTGTCTTAGCCATTCAGCATGATTCTGCTTTCCCTGTGAGGAGACATATATTGAACGTCTCCGTTCAGCCTGAACCTTTCTTATTGCACATGACACAGCTGATTCAGCATGTTTGATCTTCACACGAGCCCTCACTTGAATCCGCCTATACCACCACTGACATAGTTGCTTCATGGGATTACTTTTCTTTATTCCTCCTCCATGTTGAGTGGCCCTTTGATAGGCACAACGTGCTTGCCAATGAGATCTTTCCATGCCTTGGGTAGACCAAATCCCAAGGCTTCCAAACTCTTCCGCAAAGAAGGTTCCATGTGCATGCAAAATGTGCTACAAATGCTCAACAACAACAAGACATTTAGTATCGTACAATATTTTTTGAACAACAAAAAATACTCAAAGCTGTAGGTTTTCAAGTAATAACCATGTATTGTGTCAAGTTTGTCGCACCCCATGCCTTTTCATAGCTAGTGTAGAACTCTGTCACAACTGCCTCAAATTTCTCAACATCCCCATCTTCAAACCTTGCTTTTTGCAACAAAGGTGCTAGGCGATCAAGCGCCAACCACGCTTTGGCCTTTGCCACCCTTGCTTGTCCTGAAGAGCCTCGGTCAGGTACAGCTGCATGAAGCTTCCTCCACACCTCAAAATCTGTACCCAGATGACCTCTCTGGGTATGATTAGATAAGAACTTTCTGGCTTTTGCACCTCCAAAACATGGTTTGCTAGGAACATTTCCGGTCTTCCCTGATCTTCTCAAGTCCTTCTCAATCTTCACTTGACCACAATGTAAACCTGCATCTGAAAGCACTTGCTCTATTTTTTTAATAGTTCTTTCACTCTCTACTGCTGGTTTCATATTCCATGAAAATTCGATGTACATGTAGACTAGTTTCTCAATTATTCTAACCAGCGCATGCAAAACACAAATATGAACTCTGATCAAAGGGATAGGAAGAATTGGATCCCAAGTAGGATCCACTCCTGGAGCATCACGATTTGGGGGTTCACGCCTATTACTGATTGCATTTGGGCATTTCCATTCTCTCTCTTTTCCTCCTTTGGAGACACCTCGTTCGGTCATACAATACAGGCAAGGATACTTGGCCATTGCTCCTTGGGAAATACCAAACATGCATTTCAAGGTTTTAAGATCTGCAGCCAGGTGCCATTCAACCTCATATTCACCATATCCTTCTACATAAAGCTTTTCGCCATTCGACTGCTGCTGGATAGTGGAAGGAAGCTCAGTCTGGTTGAAGTACCACTTCAGAATTTCATGGGTCTCTGTTGGAACCTGTTAACAACAACTATTAGATTGTCTACAACATCATAACAAGAGGATAGCAACATAATATTCTTTATTTAAAAATGGATAGCACGTCACCTCAAATGCAGCCAGCCACCAAATCTCATTTTCGGATTGTACACTAAAGTGCTTCTCATCAGCATTACTGATACTTGCATCCAAAGCTCTATTCATTAAAGTAATGCTAACCCTTTCCAGCTTCTGTCCTTTGATCACCTCACTCTCATCAAGTTTCAAAACAAATTTCAGCCTTCCATTGCACTCATGTACACTGATGTCATAAAATTTCACCATAGCCATTTGTAATTTACGAACATCCATGATGAAATTGTTGAACTCTGTAAGCTCTATAATTTTCTGTTCCCCGCTCTTTTTAGTCACTGTCAATGTGCTAGACACGTGACAAGGCTCTCCAACAAGTTCGACCATTCCCAAGTTGAGAATATTTCGAGCTTTGTTTACGTGAAATGGTTTTGGAATGGGAATTACTGTCTTTTTTCCAAGCTTGCAATTGAAACCCTCTTTTACTTTATTAAACAACATCCTGTAAGACTTTGTGCTTATACCAGCCATGTCACATATACCTTGTGCATCTGCAGGCGTGAATGCTTCACTCACCTCTTGCAAGGATTGCTTTGCTATGTCTGATCGAAGTCTTGCAAACTTAGGATGCTGTATTGCTGACTCCATGATGTCTCTTGTCAGAACTTTGCCAAATATATCAGAACCTTGCTCTTTTGGACCCACAACATCTGTTACCATCCTGAAGCAACAACGATAGCTATTTCAGTCCACCATTCATCTAACTATACCACCCCCACACCCAATCCCTCATCTCCAAGAAAGGAACTAAAGATGAAAATGAAAGTGAGTGCTCAAAGAAATTTAAGCTCAAAGAAATTATAGATCCCAATACCTGCAAGCTTTTACACGACGCTTCCATTGGCCACCTCCAACATTGAGTTCTTCCAATGGTTTGATCTTTCTCTTGCGTAATCGAGCACCTAATGGCGTGTCTTTCAAATATTGCAATTTTCTGTTGAACTTTTCAAGTTGTTTTCGAAGGTGTGCATTCTCACTCTCCAATGTGAAATTGTTGATTTCTCGAACTGCCAAAATTTCATTCTTCTCCTTTATAGTGTCCTGCATCTTACAAATAGTCTGCTGCAAATGATCAAACTCTTTTTGTAACCCAGCACAAACTTTTGCCTTGTCCTCGTTTGAAGCTTGCAAAGCTGTTGTGATCGATGCCAAGTAAAAATTCGCACCTTCAAGCATTTTTATCCTGGCATCTCTATCACTCAAATGTCTTTCAAAGATACTTTGACATTGGCCAAACAGTCTTTTGCAATACCCAAGCAATCCATTTTCACCCTCACACACAAACTTGAAGAAACTTGTCAACCCAAAGAATGATGGAGATTGAGAGGAGGTTGGATCTGGTGGGTAAATACTACCATCCAACCAAAGGTCCATGTTTTTCTTTCCTTCATTTCGAAGCTCAGTAATGCGGGCTTCGCATGCTGGCCTAGACCAATTTCTTTTACAGCAGGGAGCATAATCGGGTTCTACTTGGAAGTGGATGTCCACCTTTTTCCTCTTTTGCTGCACAGGTTCCATTGCATTGTTCTGTGCTTTAACAACACCAAAAAGCATAATGAACTCACACTTTAACCAAAAAAAACCATAGATATTACACTTATCTCCCGTGAAGAAGATTGCTTCATTAAAACCAAAAGACAACATCACTAAATAATACCTCCTTGTCCATCAAACAAACTTGTTGGTATCCTGGATGAACCCAAATGTACAGAGTACTTGTAAGCACAACCCTCACTTGAAAAAGGTAAGAAATGGAATTGTTATTCATGCACATGCAGGTATGGCGCATGAAAAACAAATACTTTTCCATCCTTTTTCAAAACTTGCCGCCTTGAGAAGAAGAGAAAATCAAAAACCTCCCGCTCAAAAAAACTCGGATTTGGAGTGGTAGTGGTTGTGCAATCGGGAAGACAATGAGGGAGACAATGCAAGATGATGGGTTGCAGGGACTAAGTTCGGTTAGCAGAGTTGGCTTCGTTACATTCAAAAGTGTAATGAAGAAAGAGAGTGGTGTCTTTTTTCAATAAAATAAGGCACCATAGTGGGAATAAAAAACTATACTCAAGATGCATTGTTTTGAATTAAAAAACACCCTACATGTCAGTTAATGGAATAAAGAACTCAAAAACGACGCACGTGCCCTCCAATATTATATGTGGATTTATTGGCTTGCTTTGTCCACATCACCATCCCAAGGGATCTCTTACAAGGCCCCTTTTTGAGTCCAAATTTTCCCTAATGAACAATCGATGGGCGATATGGAATTTACATTTCATGTCACCCTAGATTCCCTTGAGTATGATGTCAACATTGGCAGACCTTGGATAAGTGAATCGTTGTATTCACTAGATGAATCCATGCAAACAGTCACCTTGAACATCCTTCCACATCACCCCAAAAGAAAACTCCACCATGACAACCACAATCAAGATATCTTAATAGTATCAAAATGTGAGTGGAGAAGCAGCTACTTGTAGCTCAAGGCTACTATGAAGGTGACAATCAAATTTGGGTGCCTCAACAGTCAAAAACTCTTCCTCAATGAAGCACTCGAAAGCCAAGGAAGAAGAAGAGTACTCCACAACACCAGTCACGAGCCTATGTGAGTTCCTCATCAAAGAACTCCACCAATGCAACAAGTGTGGGTACCAAAAACATTGCTGCAAACACAAGGGTACTACCAAAGAAATACCAAAGCTTGGATCCCCAAGCGCATCACAAAGTCCCCTAAGCTTGCACAAAGAAGAAAGCCTCAACACCAAGCACATCAGCAACCAAATTATAGTGTTCATCAAAGATGGGTGCCTGTACATGTACTTCAACAACAAGGATACGATGATGGTAATTCCATCATATGATGGTAATACCATCATATGGTTGCCAAAATTGAACAATGTGAGAAAACCTCACCACCAACAACTTCACCTAAAGTTCAATAAAAATGGAGGCCCAAGCAACAGCAAGCAAATTACTCAACCACTCTCGTGCATCCAGCACCAACACAAGAGCTTGTCTGTTCAAGCAAACAATCACCAGTCTTCCCTACTGCCACAACATCATTTTAGCAACAAATTCAAGAATCAACATGGAGACTTAGGAGCACATCAAGAACAGAATAACAATGCTCTTGTCACCCCTCTAGTAGTGAGAAATGAGTGCACAAGAAGCTGTTGCTTGCAAGTCATGACCTAGAAGACCCAAAAAAAGGGGCTCACGCATGAAGAGGCACCGGAGATACCGGAGATCAATTCGACTGCTGTAGATGTGAAAGAGTTCAAGGATTGGAACCAAGGAGCCAAAAAAGTTATGTATTGGCTCTCTATCTCAGTATACACAGGACACTATGATTGAGCACATTCAGGATGCCAAGTCCCCCAAGGAAGCGTGGGACACCTTGGTAAAACTCTATGAAACAAATACCAAGGCACGAAAGATACAGTTGAAGAATGAACTTCATATACTGTGGAGAAAAAGAGTATGTCTATAAATGACTGTGCATTGAAGATCAAGGGTATTGTGGAATCCCTTGCATCTATTGGTGTTTCAGTAGATGATGATGATAAGGTGGAAGTCTGTCTACGTGGTCTTGGGCCACAATACAAGGCATTCAAGACGTCTATTCAAACTAGAGAAAACATTTCCAATTTCACAGATTTGGTGTCTATGTTGATTATAGAAGAGAAGAGCTTGGGTGAAGACCAACAGCCTTCACAAAATAAAAGCAGTTCAGAGCAACAGTCCTTCTACACAAGTTCAGGAAGAGGACAAGGTAGAGGAGGCTGTGGACGCAGCCAAGGAGGTGGCCGAACAGGTAATCGGAATTATGGCCATCAGCAGCAAATAACAACAGTCCTAGAATTCACAAACAACAACACGCAGGTGGAAGAGGCCAATTCAGAGGCAGGGGGAGTCAAAGAGGTTGTGAAAAAAATGGCAAAGGCAATATAATGATACACGTGGATGCTTTTATTGTGGTAAGCCTAGACATGTGCAGGCAGATTGTGGTAAGCCTGGACATGTGCAGGCAGATTGTTATAAGAAGCAGGCTGACATGCAAAATGGAAAATTGCAGCAAAACAACTATGCATCCACAAGCAGAAACAATGACGATAATGAAAGGTTGTTTGTTATGCAGCATGCCATGTCTGAAAATGTTGAAGCAGTACATAAAGATGATGTATGGTACGTTGATTCAGGTGCTTCGAATCACATAAGTCATGGGGAGTGGTTCAAGGACATGAAAAACCTTGAAAGACTAGGTTTTGTTGAAACAGGGGATGACACTGCTCATCCAATTGCCCATGTTGGAGATGTGCCATTGTCTAATGGCGCAGGAGGATGGCAAAGTGAAGTACCTTGCAGATGTACTTCATGTTCCAAACATAATAAAGAATCTGGTTTCAGTTGGCCAGATGATTGAGTAGGGTTTGCAGGTTCGTTTTAACCCTGATGGTTGTTATGTTGAAGAATTTAAAGACAAGTGCTCGTTGGTTGCAAAAGGAAACAGAGTGGGCAGAATGTTTACATTGAATGTAAACATGCTTGAAGTGAGTGTTGCTATGTTTGCAAATGGTCCAGGAATTGTTGCAAACATAGACATTTGTCATAAAAGAATTGGATATGTGAATGTGCAGAGAATGAAGTCTATGCAGACTAAAGGAATTGTGACAGGGCTGCCAAAGTTTAAAGTTGAAGGTATGCAAAAAATATGTGAAGCATGCCAATTTGGAAAGCAAACAAAGCATGTATTTCCACGTGATAGAAATGTAAGCAGAAATGCACTAGATGTTGTGCATTCAGATGTATGGGGTCCTACGAAGACCATGTCTATGGGAGGCTGTAGGGATTATGTGATATTTATTGATGACCACATAAGGAAAGTGTGGGTATACTTCATGAAGGAGAAGGGTGAGATGTTCACTCATTTTCTAAATTTCAGAGTTATGGTTGAAAAGCAAACAAGGAAATATGTAAAGTGCCTAAGGTCAGATGGAGGAGGAGAGTACTTCTCCAATGAGTTCTCTGAATTTTTGAAGAAGAATGGTATTTGGAGATAGTTTACATGCAAATACACTCCGCAACAAAATGGAGTTGCCTGAGAGCAAAGATTGCACGAGCATTGATGGGAGAGAAGAATATGCCGCATAGCTATTGGGCTGAGGCTGTATCTACAGCAGTTTACATCATGAACAGGACTCCAACTACAGCCATACATGATGTAACTCTAGAGGAGAGGTTTACTGGTAGAAAACCTCATTTGTCTCATCTGAAAGTCTTTGGATGCATTGCATATGTGCATGTGCCAGATGAGCTAAGAACTAAGCTAGATCCAAAAGCTGAAAAATGTGTGTTTTATTAGGTACTCCCTTGAGCAAAATGGATACATGTGTTATAACCCTACTACACGTGAGTTGAGGGTAAGCAGTTACGTTGTTTTTTATGAGATGAGCAGCTGGTATGCTACTAAAAAAGAAGCTGTTGGGACTGATGTGAGTGGAAATGTGGTTGCACAGAATGCAAGTCAGCAATCACAGTCTTTGAGTGGTCCAGGAGAGTCCTCATCTAGTGGTTCAGTTTGATAGACCATGGAGTGGCAAGCTACGTCATAATACCAGTCCTGAAAATGTGATTAGTACATCACATAAAGGCAAAGAGAAAGTGGTTGAGCCCCTTAGTATGCCTGATATTTCTGCAGGGCATTCTCATGTTGATGGAGAGTCTAGTGGCTCAGAGATGAGGAGCTTGGGATACCAGCTATGAGAACACCTAGTGTAAAGAAGGCTATGGAAGCCATGAATGCAAAGCTATAAAGATCTAGGAGAGTGAAGAATCCTGTGCTGTAGAGGTTTACTTATATGATGGTTATGTGGCACATCACTATGCATACATGGCAAAAGATGTACAGGTTGTAGAGCCAACATGCATTGATGAGGTTGTTGGAAATGTGTGTTGGGAGAAAGCTATGGATGAGGAGATGGATGCACTATATGCAAATGAGACTTGGGATTTAGTGCAATTGCTTGAAGGCAAGAAAGCCATTGGATGCAAGTGGGTGTACAAAGTAAAACATAACAGTGATGGAAGCATAAGTAGGTACAAGGCTAGATTGGTAGCCAAAGGATATGCACAGACATATGGCATTGATTATGAGGAAACTTTCAGCCCAGTTGCCAAGATGGCATTGATTATGAGGAAACTTTCAGCCCACTATTGCCAAGATGGCAATAGTGAGAGTTGTGATAGCAGTGGCTACATCAAAGCAATGGTCTTTACATCAAATGGATGTAAAGAATGCATTCTTGCATGGGGATTTGCAGAAAGAGGTGTATATGTTGCAGCCACCTGTTTATGAGGATGTGAGTCACCCCGAGCATGTGTGCAGGTTGAAGAAAGCCTTGTCTGGCTTAAAACAAGCACCAAGAGCATGGTCTGACAAGATTTCTAAATATCTTGTCACTATTGGCTTTCATGTAGCCAATTCAGATTTCTCATTATATGTGTGACACAATGATAGAGGGGTTATGCTTGTTGTCATCTATGTAGATGACCTGATCATTACGGGGGGGGGACCATGATGCAGAGATCTTTAATGTAAAGATCTTGCTTAGACA
Organism: Cibotium barometz; assembly: GCF_041138505.1. Lineage (NCBI taxonomy): Eukaryota > Viridiplantae > Streptophyta > Polypodiopsida > Cyatheales > Cibotiaceae > Cibotium > Cibotium barometz. The sequence goes on from NC_141101.1 coordinate 14,302,085, forward strand.
GAAGTTTGAGATAAAGGATCTGGGGGAGCTCAGATATTTCTTGGGCATTGAGGTGATTAGGTCACCACATGGTATTGGATTACTACAGAGACAGTATGGCTTGGACATGTTGTCCAAGTATGGTATGACAGGATGCAAGCCTATCTCAGTGCCATTGGATCAGAATGGCAAGTTGATTGCAGATTCAGGTGCGATTCTAGAGGATCCTACTATGTATAGGCACATAGTAGGAAGTTTGATCTACATGACGATGGGTTGGTGAGTCAGTTTATGCAGGTTCCTTGGAAGCCGCATTTGGATGCATTGAGACGTATGCTGAGATATGTGAGGTCTACTTTGCATTGTGGACTATTTTATGAAACTGGGACAGAGATATGTGTACATGGGTACACAGATGCTGATTGGACTGGTAGTATCTCAGATAGAAGATCTACTAGTGGCTTCATGTTTTCTTTAGGGAGTGCTACTGTGACTTGGAGCAGCAAGAAGCAGCCTACGATTGCTCTATCGAGTACAGAGGCCGGTACAAAGGTGCTGCTATGGTAGCATGTGAGGTAGCTTGGTTGAGAAAGCTACTTGCAGATTTGGGTCTATCAGATAGACAAGTTGGGTCTATCAGATTTGGGTCTATCAGATAGACAAGTTGTCATTTTCTGTGACAACATTAGCAGTACCAGGAACCCAGTTTTTCATGCTCTCACGAAGCATATAGAGGTCCACTACCATTTTGTCAGAAAGAAGGTCTTGGCAGGAGACGTTGACCTTGTTTATGTCAGCACACAGGATCAGGTAGTAGCTGACATCTTCACCAAAGCATTGGGTACAGAGAAGCTCTGTAGATTCAGGGCTTCGCTTGGTGTACATGAGATGGAGTTGAGCTCGAGGGGGAGTGTTGAGATATCAAGCTCATCTAGTGAGGCGGTGGACACTGATGACCCGCCGCATGGGGGATAGGCCCCACACTTACACCACTGGCATGGTTGGTGAGATCATGGGTGATATGTGGCCAGTGGGATGACAGGTTGTGTGACAGCCGTTCTAGAGGGACTGGCATAGTTATACCGCTAGCTCATTTAGTTGGGTTCACACTATAGAGAACCCTAATATGTATTTGGTTGAGTACCTTTTCATATGAGTGTACTCTTATCTTTGTATATGGAGTGTTGAGTGTTGAGTGAAGAAGAAGAAGATTTTCAACCTCTCACCTTGTGTGTTCTCTTTTAGGGTTTTGTGAGTGTGTGTGTGCTTGCAAGAGCTCAAGCTCTCTTCTCCCCTGCATCTTTTCATTGGTTTCCTGTAATAGTGACACTTGCCCTTCTTTTTAGGCTTATCACCTTCTTTCTCTATATCCTTACCTGAGGATTCTGATTTTGGCTTATAGCCACCATATGAAGAAGCTTTACCTTTGCCTTTCTGACTGGCAACAAAAGCTTAGTCACCAACTAGCACATAACAGATCTGTTTTACCTAGACTATGCTTCTTGCTAAAACCAACTCATCAAATGTAATGGCATTTGGATTTCCCTTCATCATGAGTCTAAGGGTAGTCTCGATAAAACTTTGATAAGAATCGAGTAATGCATTGAGAACTGTGGGCACCAATGTACTATTAGGATATATTTCATCCACACTAGTGAGCCGCTCCTTAGAATCTTTGATCTTGGTCAAGAAGCTGTCCATTGAGTCTCCATCATTCATGTGCTCAGACTCCAATTGTTTGCACAGATATACAACATGTGCTTCATTGTGCACCTGGTATAATGCAACAAGTGCATCCCATGCCTGTTTTGAAGTCTTATAGGACTGTTATGAGGAATAATGCTTCGCTTCATAGAAAGCTTAAGCAATGCATATGCCTGTGCATCTCTTCCATCCTATCTTGTTTGAGCAGCAGTGGGAGGTACTGGTGGTGCATGTGGAGGAGCCACATCTGTATCAGATTCTACTTCAGATGTACCTGCTGTGCAGCACCTGGTTGCACTAATAGTTATGAAACAAGATGAGTTTCACTACCACTGACCACATTCTAAAGGCCTTTAGTAACCAGTATATGACTCATCATATAGGACCACAATGAGTAGTTAGTCCCATCAAGTTTGTTCTCAGTAGATATGTCGAATACATCACTATTACCAGCCATGATTGTCTACCAAATGTAAAATCTTTCAGCACACTACAAGTACTCATCAGTATTCACTGAATGTAACCCCCAAAAGGCTACCAACTAACTAAATCACTTGCAAAGTGTATGAAAAATAACACAGAATAGAGAATAGAGTGTTACTGATTGGCAAAAGTATGATGGTCGATATTGTTGAAGACACTATAGATGCTGTTGCACACCAAATCTTGTTGAAGACACTATAGATGTTGTTACACACCAAATCTTGTTGAAGACACTATAGATGTTGTTACACACTAAATCTTGTTGAAGACACTATAGATGCTGTTGCACACCAAATCTTGTTGAAGACACTCTAGATGCTGCTGCAAAATAAATCTTTGCCACTGCACAACCCAAACACCCAAAATTGAGCAGAACCAATCCAAAATAATGCCTCTTCAGAACGTCTGCAGAAACCTTGCAGTGCCCGAATCACGTCGTGAACCCCGAAAACATTATATACTTTATATACAACACACTACACTCCATACCTTCTTCTCCTAAGAGGGTATCTCAATCAGAGACAAAAAACAGGGTCGTGAGGATGGAGGCAGAGGATGGAGGCAGACTACTAGATCAAGTGTAAAGGAAGCTAGCTCTGATACCTTGATCCTCAGATCAATTCAAAGGATCTCAACTTAGTTTCAGATTTGGTGGGAGATTTGAGTGAATTTTCTTGAACTGGTCACATCGTCTTTCCTTGAAACTGACGAAAGAGTTTTGGTCTTGGTCATAGTCTGATTCCGGTTTCGAGTCTGATACGGTTCTTCTTGAATTATCTTTCTTAAAAAGGGGGTGATATTTCATTTACTATTTTACTGAATTTCATTCATTGAATATTCACTTAACTAATTTCTAAACTAATCACGAATTTTGATGAGGAATAAATTAATCAATTATCAGAAATTCTGACTTTGATAGATTTTTAGAATTTTCTCAATCCAAGTGAATATAAATGATAGAAATTTCTCTCTTAGAGTATTTACTTATTTATTTATCAAATACTCGTAGAAATTAAACATAGAACTAAAGAGAACTCTAATTTTGATATAAAAATTCATTATGCATCTATTTATGCATAAAATCCAACTTCAATGAAAATAACACCTTTATATAAAAGAAAATCCTTTTATGCATCTATTTATGCATAAAATCAATTTAATAGGAATAACACTTTTAAACTAAAAAAGAATTTTTGTTATTCTATGCATAGAATTTTAAATCTAATGAAAATAACACTTTTATAATAAAAATTTTATCTAATATGCATCTTTCTATGCATAGAATTTTAAATCTAATGAAAATAACACTTTTATAATAAAAAATTTATCTAATATACATCTTTCTATGCATAGAATTTAAATCTAATGAAAATAACACTTTTATAATAAAAACAAATATCCAATATGCATCTTTCTATGCATAGAATTTAAATCTAATGAAAATAACACTTTTATAATTAAAAAATATCCAATATGCATCTTTCTATGCATATAATTTAAATATGATGAAATTAACACTTATACTAAAATAATATCCAATATGCATCTTTCTATGCATAGAAATTGAATCTAATGAAAATAACACTTTTATAATAAAATAAAATCCTTTTATGCATCTATTTATGCATAAAATAGGAATAACACTTTTAAAATAAAAAGAATTTCTTTCAGAATGCACAAACGGTGGGGATTATTCTTTTTGAATAACATAAAGATAAAACTTACTTCCACAAAATTTAAGAAAATTTTGCCATAACCTCCTTTGTATGGCTGACCATTTCTCAATTTTTACATTCTAAATTTACTTTAAAATTTATCCCAAGATGAAATAAAGCACTCTAATCTAATCAATTTTTCACTTCTAAAGAGTAATCAATAGGAAAAGTTTAACTCAATTTATTTGTTACTCATTTTAGGATAAAGAAAGGCTAAAATTCTTAATGAAGAGAAGGGGGAAGCCTTTTCATCAAGGCTTAACATCCATATTCACATTAAAAAGCAAAGAATTCAAAAAACCATAGATTAGAATTTAAAAAAAGTAGAATTATTAACTTACATGGAGTTTTGTGAGCTTTCCTTTAGCTTGAGGGATTGAGGGTTCTACTCTTGTTTGGATCAAGAGTGGCCACCAATTCTTTGTAGAGGAATTAGTCAAAAACAAGTGAATTCAATGTTTTTGGCTCTCTGGGGAGGAGTAGATTAACAGTGCATAAACACTTTTAAGCTTTTACAAAGGGGGAGGCTTCTATTTATAGGAAAAAGTGAGCCTCAAACCAAGCAAATTGATTCTAGAATTTTCCAGATCAGTTCAATTTTTGACCATTTTTGGGCCAGTTTAGCTTACTTTTTGGAACTAGACTTGAATTAGGAGAGAGGAGAGATGCTCCAAATCCTGGTTCTAGTCATCTTTTTCTGGCTGCCCCTTCTAGACTAGCTTCTGGACATGTCCATGGGCAACTTGCACATGACAGAAGCACATAGAGATTGTTGTCAACATATGCCCTCTCAAAGCCAAGAGATAACAAGAAGACATCAATCTTCTGATACTAGACACGAGGTGCCTGTTTGAGACCATAAAGAGCCTTTTGCAAAAGATACACATGGGTGTCCTGTCCGTGAATCACAAAACCAAGAAGCTACTCAACATAAACTTCCTCCTCTAAATCTTCATTCAGAAAAGCAGACTTGATATTCACATGGAACATGGGCCATCAGAAGTGTGTAGCCAAAGCCAAAGCAATCATGATGGTGGTATACCTAGCTGTAGGAGCAAATGTCTCATCAAAGTCTTCACCTGCCTTGTTCAAGGAACTGGAATTTTTGGATCCCCAGGTTTACAATTAGTAAGAGCTTCTAGGTTACTGAAAGGACTTAGAAAGAAGCAGCTCATTTATGTTGTCAAAATGAATCCGGTAGACACAAAGTTAAAGGCTAAAGAACCAGAATGGTTAAGTGAGTATGATGATTTATTCCCAGCAGAGCTAACAGAGATGCCTCCGATTCGGAAAGTAGATCATGAGATAGAATTGACCCTTGGAGCTCAGCGAGTGGCCCAACGCACGTACAAAATTCCAGTCCTTGAAGCCATTGAACTCAAGGAACAGCTTAGGCGCAGCGGTTAGAACAAGGGTTTGTAAGACCCAGTGTTTTACCTTGGGGATCACCAGTTCTCTTTCAAAAAAAGAAGGATGGAACGTTAAGACTCTTATAGAGGTCTCAATCAGCTGACAGTTAAGAATAAGTATCCTATCCCTAGAATTGATGAGCTTCTAGGGACAGGCTAAATGGATGATTTTGTTCTTGTTTTCTTTGATGATATTCTGATTTACTCAAAGAATGCAACTGACCATGAAGCTCACGTCCGAAAAGTTCTTGAGATTCTAAGGAAGCACCAACTCTTTGCAAAAAAGAGCAAATGCACTTTCTCTGTCGACCATGTTGAATACTTGGGCTTTCTGGTATCCAAAGACGGAATTTCTCCAGATTCCGCAAAAGTCCAAGCAGTCATAGATTGGCCTCAACCAATGATAGTGAAAGATGTCAGGGGGGGATTCTTGGGACTAACTAGTTGGTATTGAATTTTTATACCTAAGTATGCTCTCATAGCTTCCCCCCTGACTAATCTTCTCAACAAGAAGTATACCCCGTTTCAATGGTTTGCCAGGTGTCAGAGCACTTTTGATAAGCTGAAGACCGCCTTGGTAACCAATCCCGTTCTGAAGTTGCCAAATTTCTCTCTACCCTTTGAGGTAGCGATAACTGGTGCCAGTGGTTTTGCCCTGGGAGGTGCAATCATGTAGGAAGGTCATGCAGTGGCCTATGAATCCCGAAAACAAAGAACGCATAAGAGAAATTATGCTATCCACGACATGGAGCTACTTTCAATAGTCTCTAAAGTTGTGGAGACATTACCTACTGGGTCGTCAAAGATTCACTTTGATGAGACAGATCATCAGAGCTTAAAGTGGATCTTCACTCAGAAGGATCTCAACATGCGTGAGAGAAGATGGATGCAGACCCTGCAGGAATTTGATTTTGAAATCAAGTATTGCCCAGGCAAAGAAAATGTGGTAGCAGATGCCCTCAGTTGAAAAGCCTCCTTGCTTGCAAATCACAATGGTGTCAAATCCATTGATTATTGAAGCAAGAGAGAAGATCATGCAAAATAGATTCTTTGTGCATGAAAGCAAAACTCCTATCAGGAATTGAACTGAGTTTAAGGGTACAGCCTGGATGAAGGAATTATGTATTATAATAGCAGGCTATACATTCCCAATGATGAGAGAACTAAGGGTCAAATTTTGAATGAAGCTCATGATAACCTTATAGCAGGACATCTAGGTTTCATCAAGACCTACATGTCTATTTTTGGCCTGGACTAAAAAAGGATGTACTTAATCATGCACATCAATGCCTAATATGTCAGAAAGTCAAAGCCGAGAGAGTAAAAATGCCTGGGAAGTTACATCCATTAGACATCCCCCAGCAGATGAAGTGGGAATGTATCAGTATGGATTATATTATACTGGACTACCTTCAGTGCAATCAAGTTACAACTCCATCTTTGTGGTAGTTGACAGACTAACCAAAGTTGCCCATCTGATTCCAGTAAAAGAAACCTACACTACAGTGGATGTGGCCAGAGTGTCTTCAGATTGCATGGCCTACCCAGGAGAATAGTAAGTGATCGAGATCCCAAATTCACGTCAAGATTTTGGACTGCATTCTTCGAAGAAGTAGGAACTTTCTTGGATCTCAGCACAGTTTACCACCCCGAGACCGATGGTCAAACACAAAGGGTGAACTAAGTAATCAAAGATATACTTTGGTCATGCTGTGGGGCAGGGAACCCAAGAAGTGGCTAAGCTATCTGCACCTAGTCGAATTCGTCTACAATGCTTCTTATCACCGAAGTATCGGGATGAGCCCTTTCAAAGCTCTGTATGGACAAGACTGCCTACTAACACCATTAACTTGGTCTGACCCATTGATTAGGGTCGAGATGTCCAGACACATGCTTGATGACATGGAGCAGTAAATGTCAATCCGCAAGGATATAAAAGCTACCCAAGATAGAAAAAAGCAGTATGCAGATAAGAAGAGGTCAGATAGAAATTTCAAAGAAGCAGATATGGTCTTCATTCGAGTACACCCTAAAAGAAGTTCTCTATCTCTTGGGAAGTACAAGAAGCAAAGAAAGTAGGTGACTTAGCCTATGAACTTCTTCTGCCTCCTTATCTCAAAGTACATAATGTATTTCATGTCGGCCTACTTAAGAAGTATGTACCGAGCCCGAATCATGTGCTTAATGAAGAACTCTTAACTTCTTCAACCCAAGGGCTGATGGAACTCCAACTTGAAGAAGTCCTTGATGTTCAAGAGAAGGTTCTCAGGAACAAAATTTTGAGAGAATTATTAGTCAAATGGAAGTTCTATCCTTTTGAAGACGCCACCTAGGAGAAAGAAGCCGATTGATGCGGGATTACTTCCAATTTGCGAGATGAGGATATCTCACATTTTTCAAGTGGGAGAGGATGTAAGATTCCTCCCCAGCTCCTCAAGATGTCCAGTTTCTTCCCCTGTAATCAATCCCCTTTTCAGAACATCATTACCCCCAATTTTAAATCAATAAAATGAGATTTTTTCATCTCTCCTGTCTCAAAACTAGATCCAAAAAGTAAGCTGAACTAACCCAAAAATGGTCAAAAATTGACCAAACTAATCTGGAAAATTCTAGAATCAGTTTGCTTGGTTAGAGGCTCACTTTTTCCTATAAATAGAAGGCTCTCCCTTTGTAAAAGCTTAATGGTGTTTATGCACTGTTACTCTACTCCTACCCTGAGTCATCTACATTGAATTTCTTAATAATTCAATTGTTTTTTTGGCCTAATCCTCTCCAAAGTGAATTAGTGCCACTCTTGCTTCAAACAAGAGTAGAACCCTCAATCCCTCAAGCCAAAGGAGAGCTTACAAGCTCCATGTAAGGTAATTTTCTTACTTGTTTAATGAAAAATCTATGGTTTTCTTAATTTTAATGTTTTGTAAATGTTGAATTAAATTCAAATGCTATGCCTTTGATAAAAAGGCCACCCCCTTATCCTCTTTACATTCCAACCTTTCTCAATCCTAGAAAGATTAACTAAGGGATTAATTAAACTCTTCTTATTGTTTACTCTCTTGAATTTAGAAAATTATGTAAATTAGAGTTCTATGAATCTAATTTGGGTTAATTTAAGTTAAATAAAGAATGATAAAAATGAGAAATGGTCAGGCATACAAAGGAGGTTATGGCAAAATTTTCCAAGAAAAGAAAGTTATTTTTATGTTATTCCAAAAGAGTAATTCTCACCATTTTTGCATCTAAAAGAAATATTCTAATTATTCCATGTACATATTCACCTATGAATATGCATGAATATCACTGATATTATTTATTAAAATTGATTTCTATGCATAGAAAGATGCATAATGGAAATTTTTTTATTACAAAAGTGTTATTCTTATTAAAATTGATTTCTATGCATAGAAAGATGCATAAAGGAATTTTTTTATTATAAAAGCGTTATTCTTATCAAAATTAATTTTTATGCATAAATAGATGCATAAAGAAATTCTTTTCATTTTAAAAGTGTTATTCCTATTAAATTTGATTTTATGCACAAATAGATGCATAAAAGGATTTTTTTAGTGTTATTCCCATTGAAGTTGATTTTTATGCATAAATAGATACATAAAGAATTTTTATATCAAAGATAGAATTCTCTTAAATTCTATGTTTAAATTCTATGAGTATTTGATAAATGAATAATTAAATACTCTAAGAGAGAAATTTCTATCATTTTATATTCACACGGATTGTAAAAAGAAAATTCAGGAAATCTATCAAGATCGAATTATTCAAATAAATGATTAATTTATTCTTCATTGGAAATCGTAACTAATTTAGAAATCAGTTAAGTGAATATTCAAAGAAAGAAATTTAGTAAAATAGTAATTGGATTATCAAACCTTTTCGAGAAAGATAGTTCAGGAAAAATCTTATCCGACTCAAACCTTGAATCAGACTATAATTGATCTGTGGATCAAGGTTACAGAATTCGAGGAATTCTAGTATGAAATTCAAAATTTCGATCAAGAAGTTTTAGGGATACTAATTCAAGAAATAATCCTTGTATTCAAAAGAAAATCAAACTGAAAACTTGCATGAAACCCTATTTTCTTAAAGGACTATCTTACGCTAGAATGCTGGAGGGAGCATTTGGTATATGTTTTTCTAAGGGAAGTTTGGTTGCAACAGCTGGCCGGGAGTGTTCAAAGGACGGCTCACACGGCAAAGCCTACCCAGGACTTGACCAACCTCGGTATGGTTGAAAAATGGTGCGTTTTCGGTACGATGGGCAAGGGTCAACGAAACGGTCCCTGAGTGAAATGCCAGGACACCTAAGGAGGATCCTGGAGGGTTTTGACCAGGCGAGGCACGGGCTCGCAGTGCCTAGGACACCCATGTGTATGTCGTGGAAGATATGTATGATGGACAAAATGATTATTGTATTCTGTTACTGGATCTTGTTTTGCTGACCAGTTGGTCTCAACGGAGAGTCTAGAGTGATCCTGTTTTTTTGAGAAACAAGGGACTGGATGGAATTTTTGAGTTATGACATCTATAACCAATAGCTGTTTGTCAATGGATTATTTTATATGTTAAAGTTTTAAAGAGGAGTGTGTGTGTATCTGTAATCGAAAGCAAAATTTAAGAAAGGCATTCAATTATGGGTGGGTGAGTAATTGTTTGGTTCTACCGATTCCAGTGGTTGGGTGGTGGCTAACCCATGGGCCGGATGGGGTTAGGCTAGAATCAGTGGAGTTTTAATAATTAAATTGAAATAATAGGAATAAGCTTAGAATTCAAGTAGTTAAATAAAAACCTGAAGAATTTCCTCAAATGATTAGATCAACAGCTGTGCCTGATTTTGGTTAGGAAAAAAGCGTTGATTTCTTCAAATTAAGTCAATGATAGTTTTCCTTCTATATATGATTTAATCAGGTGAAGGATATTTTAGTCTCTTGACCCTGTTAGAAAATTTGTTAAGAAAATAAAAAAGATGGAATCGTCCCCGTTTTTCGGGCAAGGAAAATTTTCTCGGTTTTGGAATGACCACCAAATTAGCCCCATGTCCGGACATTCGAGGGCGAGGCCCCTAGTGGGAAACCCTGCCCCGCGCAAGAGGAAGCTATTTTTGCTGCTAGCAACTGGGAATCTAGTGCGCGGAGGAGGGGGTAGAGGGGTCTCACAAGCGTAGCTAGTCTTTGACCTTGTATGAGTTACTTTAGGCAGAGTGACACACGTGCATGTGCCTCAAACGTTGGCCCATGATATATTTTTAATGCAAAGGTTTGGGCTTACCAACCCAACCACCTTACTTGATAAGCTCATAGATGAGGAGAGAAAATGGGCTAAACTCATTATGACACATGATAAGCACAAGCCAAGGTCAAGATGGTACAAGGTGCCCATGACCTTGTTGTGCCAATTTGTATTCCAAGTATGCTATTTTTTCTTGCCTATTTGTAGCAATTGCTTTACTTTTGAAACTTTACATCTTAATATATGAAGCTTTCATGCTTGAGTGAAATAGGAGGAGTTCAAAACAACATCAAATGTGAGGACACATTAATTGCCTAGTGGAGGCGATCGCACAAAAGAAGAGGAGAAGGCATACCAAACACATCTGATGGGGATGTAGAAAAGGTCTTCACCAAAAGGGGGTATCTCTTGGTAGCCATTTCCAATCCTGCCAATGGAAAGGGATTCTTTGATGTAATTTTCAAATACCAAGATTGGAACGTGAAAGGCCAGCAATTGACCATGGAGAAGTTACAACTTTTGGGCCACTCAATCTTGCCTGAGTTGAAAGTAAGTGTCCAATACATAGGGTTGAAAGAACATGTATATATCTCTCTCTTGCACACAACCCTTAAAATTTTATTTTAACTACATCAGGATGGCAAAGATTGTACAAGTAATTGCGGGTGGAAAACAAGCAATGATAGATGCATATATCTCTCTCTTGCGCACAACCCTTAAAATTTTATTTTAACTACATCAAGAAGGCAAAGATTGTACAAGTAATTGCGGGTGGAAAACAAGCAATGATAGATGCAAGTTATGGTCGTAGTGACCATACATTCCGGTCTTTCTTGTGTAAATATGTTTATTGGTATTGCTTGAAACAAACAACATTGGATATATTGCTTGGTATTGAGTGTGAGTCTACAGAGGTTCAAAAGGCTCATGAGGATGAATTGGATCTTGGAGTTGAACCATTCTTGACTTACCTCAAGGAGTGCAAAAGGAAGCATTTTGCACATGCATTTTGATCATGGCTTTCTATCATGAAGCCTTCTTCTTTAGTAGATGCTATGCCACACATGATGTCAACCGCACGACGAGCTTTATATAGGTATGAAACAAACATACATTAGTACTTTGAATATGTATACATTATATTTATGCTAACATATGTTCAAATGGGTGGTGGCTAATATTTAAAGAGCAAGTTGATGTCCCTTCCCTCCACCATCCAGCCAAAGAATGGGTCACTAGTAAGGTGGAAGAGACATATATTTATCCTAAGATTTTGATTGAAGATCTCATAGGGACAAAGGAATGGGTGCCCATGGTGGCTGGAATATGAAAACAACACATATCCACCCGAAGAGAAAGATTTGTGGACAAGTGAAGTAGCATTCATTTCTTTACAACAATGCATATTGACATCATGTAATAATAACAAGTATTTTCTCGTAGGGCTTCATGGAAGTAAAAGCTCCAAAGATAAAGCAAAATCACTTGTGTCACAAGGCAAAGGCAAAGGCAAAGAGCAAGCACTAGAAAAGCTCCAAAAGGGAAAGAGACCTCCAACAAAAAAGGCAAAAAACTCAAAAGAAGAAGGGGAAAGGCCAACAAGGGGAGTCAAGTAGTGAAGAAGAGAGAGAGGAGTCTCCATCAGAATTTGGCCCATCAGAGAAGGAATATGAGGTGCACTTCAAATCTAGGCATTCGACAAAAACATAATCGAGATCTCGAGCATCGCACTCCAATAGGGATACAACTAGTTCTGCTAGTCCTCCACCTAGTAAGTTATTCTCTTTCTAAGAATATTTTAATCATTACAAGTTTCATGCAACGCTCTTTTCTTGGGTTTTTAATATTCTATTTTGATTTAAAATAGCATCTCAAGATATTCATCCACAACATATGGTGATAGAAGAAAGCATAGTGTATGTGGCCGACATAATTCTTGGAGAATCTAGTTCATTGTGAGTGTATCAATTATTCAAACAAATAGATCATTGCTTTGTGTCTTCTAAAACCCATTATAATTGACCTTGACATTTTATGATTGTTTGTAGGAGCGCCACACATATGGCAAGGTTTATTGGGGGTCTCAACAAGTATGGGAGTATTGTTCATTCAGCCATGGCAATTCAAGGATGCTCTTTAGTGTGGGTGGATTTCCCTACATCATTGATTGTGGATCCGGATTATCCCGTTGTGCCTAGATGGAATGCTTGGATGAAGGACCTTGTGGTTGCAACATGTGTGTTAGCCAATGAGTTTTTAAAAGATAACGAGGCATTTGTCATAGCAAGTAATCCTAATCATCTTCCAACCATTGTCAAGGTCGTGAAATCTCTCAATCTCTCTCTCCGACGGACACTCTATCTAGAGATGCAAGGAGCTTACCACCATCAGATTGATGATGATGGAAATAAGGAGGTGACCTACACAAACTATGTTTACATATAAGTAATAATAGTTTTTTTAATGGTGAGGTGACCTACACAAACTATGTTTACATATAAGTAATAATAGTTTTTTTAATGGTTTGAAAAAAAATATCTAACTTGTAATTATGGGGTAGGTGCCCATTATATTTATTGGAGTGTTTATACACAATCCACCAAGTAGATATAGCCCACAATATATCTGAGAGAATGGAAATGATGCAGTGGATGGGAAAGGTTTTGGGCCACATTCCATTGCTGTTTCAGAGTGTGAATACTACAACATGAAAGAACCCAATCTGATAATGGGTATGGACCATAAGCCTCTACGAGGTCCAACTGAGAGACTAGTAGTTACGGCAAGGTATGAAACAAGAAAGAGATTTTTTATAATTTGAATTTGTGAAATCATGTTTAAGATGGTAGGGAATGTATCTAATTTTTCACTTTGCAAGTGGTTTCTTGGAACTTTCACTATGGAGGGGGACCTAGTTCTTGATTGCTTTGCAGGACAGGTACCATGGCAAAGGCATGCAAGCAAATGCTTTGACATTGTATAAGCATTGAGGATGATTTGATATGTCATGAAATTGAGTTGGGAGGGCTTGAAGACATGCTTGAAAACCTCGGTGACAATAAATTCATTGGTAAGGAGACCGAGGCATTGCAAAGGGCACAAGTGGAACCTATGATGGCAACTCTGCAACCTTTGCCACCATGGAATCAAGGTCTTAGGCCATATGCACATCCCTTTCCATCTATGCCACCTCCATTTTATCCACTTCCATCTAATGCACCTTTTCCTTACCATGTTCCTCTAATATCTAATGACCTACACTCCGATAAGTTAATGATCCCTATGAGGGAAAAAGGACAAAAGGACCAGATGTACAAGAGATCAAAGAAAAACAACACAGCATGAAATAGGTGGGTGAGTCTATATATAATGGTGAGTGAACATATGTATAAGAGCTCTCTGATGTGAGGTGACTCTGAGTAGAAAGACCAATGCAGAAGCAAAGATGATGTCGGAGATGAAGCACTATCGATGAAGAAGGCTCATGTTGATGTGAGGCAAAGCACTTCGAGAGGTGGTCCGTGTCGAAGACTCACGTCGATGGTGTGGATGTAGAGACACTCCGAGATGGTAGTGGTAGTAGACGATGAGGTGATGCAGGCTCTGGTGACAAGGGTGTTATGGTACTTGAGGTGGTAGATGAAGAGCAGAGAGGGCTGCCGTCCCCATGTAGTGTAGTGGTGTAAGCTCTGGTGACAAAGGTGATGCGTACTTGAAGGGTGCAAGCTCTAGTGACAAGGGTGTTGCATACCTAAAGGGTGCAGGCTCTGGTGCTACGTACCTGAAGGGTGAAGACCAGAGAGGGTTGCCATCCCAAGTGGTGCCGATGGTGAAGGGTGTTGCATACCTAAAGGGTGCATGCTCTGGTGCTACGTACCTGAAGGGTGAAGACCAGAGAGGGTTGCCATCCCGAGTGGTGCCGATGGTGAAGATAAACAGAGAATGGGTTGCCATCTCGATGGTGTGATATAGTAGAGAGTGGGTTGTTGTCTCAATGGTGAGAGCTGAGGAAAAACATTGAAGTGCTCTATGTAGCAGAGAGGGTTGTTGTCCCATGGGCGAAGATAAAATGCTAATATGCTCTATTTAGTAGAGAGGGCTGTTATCCCATGATTAGATATGTAACGCGAATGTAATCATGTAGCAGAGAGGGATGTTGTCCCATGAACATATATGTAACGCTAATGTACTGAATGTAGTAAAGAGGGCTATTGTCCCATGAACATATATGTAACGCTAATGTACTGAATGTAGTAAAGAGGGCTATTGTCCCACGGTGTGGCTTTTAACAGAGAGTGGGCTGCTATCCCAAGGTGTAGCTAGTAGAAAACACTGAGCTGATGTACAGTCAGGCAAGGATAATAAAGCAATGTGGTGTAGGGCCCGGCAGAGCAACAGCAGTAGTAGCAGAAGATGGTACTTGATATGTCTATGATGTGGTACACCATGATGAATGATGAGGCTAACCTATATATATGGTGGCTGCCTGGTGGGTGAGCCTAAAGGCTGTTGGCCAGTAGCAAAGACACAAAAATCCTAAATTAAACTAATAAAATCCCAGTAAATTCCCTTTTTAGGGTTGGACAAAAAGTTGTCTTCTCACACCCCCTCTCAAGCCAAAAAGGGGATCATAAGAGAAGATGAGAGAAGATGATGGATGCCAGGGTCCCACACTGACACACTGGCAGAAGGAATGTATCCCTCTATGGAAACAAAATCTGATAAAGTCAAAGAGGATGATCATCATGGAAAAGTTGGTGAAGGTGAGGTGATGTAGATGGGTTGATCATCTCCCAAAGTAAGATCTTGAATGGGACTCTCCACTGAGTAAGAAGTCCCATTTCCTGTGTGGTTTAGATTAGAGTTTGGAGAATCAACTTCTAGTGAGAAGAATTGATCCTCCAAGAGTACGGATAGATGATCCATGCTGTGTGCTCTCGAGGTCTTCAATCCCTTTTCTCACGATAGCTCTGATACCAATGTACAAGAGCCCTCTCTGATGTGAGGTGACTCTTAGTAGAAAGACCAGTGCAGAAGCAAAGATGATGTTGGAGCTAAAGCACTATCGATCACAAAGGCTCGTGTGTCGATGTGAGGCAATGCACTCCGAGAGGTGGTTGGTGTCAACGGCTTGCATGTGGTGTGGATGCAGAGACACTCTAAGGTGGTAATGGGGCAACATAAGATGAGGTGATGCAAGCTTGGGTGACAAGGGTGTTGCAGTACTTGCGGTGGTAGATGAAGAGCAGAGAGGGCTGATGTCCCGAGTGGTGTAGTGGTGCAAGCTATGGTGACAAGGGTGATGCGTACTTGAAGGGTGCAATCTCTAGTGACAAGAGTTCTACATCCCTGATGAAGGGTGCAGGCTACTCTAGTGACAACAAGGGTGCTACGTACCTAAGGGTGAAGAGTAGAGAGCGTTGTCATCCTGAGTGGGTAAAGATAAGTAGAGAATTGGTTGTCGTCCCAATGGTGTGATGTAGCAGAGAGTAGGTGGTTGTCTCGATGGTGAGAGCTGAGGAAAAATGCTGAAGTGCTCTATGTAGCAGAGAGGGCTGTTGTCCCATGAGCTAAAGATAAAATGCTGATATGCTCTACTATAGCAGAGAGGGATGCTACCCCATGATCAGATATGTAATGCTAATGTAATCTATGTAGCAGATATAGGGCTATTGTCCCATGAACATATATGTGACACTAATGTATTGAATGTAGCAGAGAGGGTTGTTGTCCCACGGTGTGGCCTATAGTAGCAGACAGTGGGCTCCTATCCCAAGATATGGCTAGTCAAAAATGCTGAGGTGTTGTACTTTGAGGCGATGTTGATAAAGCAATGTGGTGTAGGGCGGCCCGACAAGCAGGAGATGGTACATAATATGTCTATGATGTGGTACACCATGATAAATGATGAGGCTATCCTATATATATGGTGAGGGACTACTGGCGGCCAGCCTAAAGGCTGTCGGCCTAGCATCAAAGACACAAAAATCTTGAATAAAACTAATAAAAAACCTAATAAATTCCCTTTTTAGGGCTGGACAAAAAGCTATTTGCACACATCCCTAGATTTTTACTCATATTCATGACATGATTCATTACTAAAATGTGGTTTGTATGTAGCATGTCATGGAGTTGGATGCATGGGCACATCATAAGGGCGGCACAAGGGATCCCTTTGGAACTAATTCAGCATTAGACCCATTACATGGGCTATATTCAAACTAAAGACATTGTGGTTGTCCACAATGCTTTTAGCCCTATGGGAGGATCCCAACTTTTTGCTCTCAAGGCATTATCTAACGTGTTGTGCTTGTCTAATGTCTCCAAGAATGCGGAGAAAATTATCCTCATCAGCAAGTCGATTTTTGCAACCTTTCAAGGAGGCTACGCTCCTAAGGTCCTTGTCTCAATACATCCATCGTTGAAAGTGTAGGAGAGAGAGATGCCAAGTGTATTGTAGATTCCATCATGTCGAGCACTCTTCCCCTCAACAAGAGAAGGCACAAGGCCTCAAAAGATGTAATCAAAAGACTGAAAAAAACTGGGATGTAAATTGTAATACTTCTCATGTAATCCCCTTTTTTGGTAATAAAAATACACTTGTTTTAAAGTCATCTACACTAGGGCCAATTTTTTTTTTGTGGTTGAATTTTACATGAAGTGAATTTTTCAACCGTGCAATTAATTTATGAATTTGCAATTGAATGGAGTGAGTTCAATTTTGTAGTTGAGTTTCTACTAATTTACTGAATTTTTGCAAGCCTTTCTGGCACCCCAAGAGGTCGCCCTGTGGTAGCCTGGGGCCTTATGGGCCCATCTAGCCCCCCCAAGGCTTAGGGAAGGGCTTGGAAGGCCTATATAAACTTAAAAAGAATGTTTCGGATTCTTTGAAAAAAAAATCATTTTTTTGAAAATTTTTGTTACAAATTAAGAATTCAATTGAACAAAATAAATTTGTCTAAAAGAATTTATAAAAAATTGCACTTATGTGTTTTATAACCTGCTATGAGAAAATTGGTGCAATTGAGGAAAACCATTCACTGAGCAAACTTTTTCGAGCTAATGTAAAAATCCGATCGACACCTGGATAAATACTTTGATATGAGAAAAACAAAACCCAAATGTATACTGTGAAGATGAACCCATCCAAACAAATCTACCCACAATTTTGGAATAGCTTTCTTGTACAATGGTGCAGTGGTAAGGTGGTGCTAAGCTCTAAAAAATTACATAGGCTTTAGTGGAGTTAACTGGTTCTCTCTCTTCAGTTGAGTGGTAGACTTTTTCAATTAAGTGTTTTTGATCTCTTGGATGGATCTATGCTATCTGCAACAAGTAGGGAAAAAAGATTGCTTGCTTTTAAGAGACTATTTTAGGCAAATGCATACGTATTGTTAATGTTGTTCCCCTGTAGTTGCTGTTTGTGAAAGCATCATTATTTCTACATTGCCCTCCTCGTTCAAGCTTGATGTTTGTGTGCCAAGTACAATTTAAGTTCAAGCTTTGCATTTTGAATTGAAATGCTTTAAATGTGCTCTCTTAAATTTTGAAAACAGATAAGATCCCTAGAAGTCTTCAAAGTATAGCAATGTAAGCGTAGCAATAGCAGTTGAATGTGTGTATACAATGTTGAAAAAAAAATTATGTTATAAACAGAAATTATTTTCATGTTTATAACTCAAAAGCAAGATTACGACCTTCCATTCTCTATAAGGTTTAGACAATGCATGTGATTATGGAGGGATGATCAATTCCATATGCAATTGCAATACAATTGTTGCTACTTGTTAGGGACACTGAGCTGGCAGAGAGGAATGGCATATATTTACTTATAGTAGTCGGGCAATGAATTGCTCATTTCTAAATTACAAGGCATAAGATTTGAGAATTTTGTATCTGGCAAAAGTGCTTAAAGCATTGGCATGTAGCGCTCGAATTAGCATGTGGATCATTGAACTTAGAATCAAACCCTCACTATACAGCCCAATGGGTGCCTCTCTAAACAAGGATTACAGAAGAAGGTTAAGCATGAGGAAGTTTTTGCTAGAGCAACTTATGACATATTGTAATTTGAAGGTTACTCTGCACAATAGTTGAAGGGGCGATACCAACTAAGAAGGTTGATGATCACCCCTCTTCTAGGAAAGCTATCTTACAAGCAAAAAAAAAAAGAAACAAAAGATCAATGCTTTCTATTCTATTCAAAAGGCCAGTATGAGTACTGCATAAAATCCTCGAATTGGAATGCCTGTATGAGCACTACATCAAAAACACCTTGTGAGATCCCTGATCCCACTACGCAACGGATTCGGGGTACTAGCAACGAAAGTAGCACTTCTCGCACGGGACAGGGGTCCCACACTCGAGGCCTCGCCCCCAACGGATATCCGGACAAGAGACTAATCCGTCGGTTTCTCCAAAACCGAACCCGAAAAAACTTCCTTTACCCGAAAAGCACGGAAGATTCCACTAGGAAAACTCTTAACTCTAACGTAGTCAAGACCATTACTGATCAAACTGATCCGACTGCACCTATAAAGGTACTCGGTCAGATCAAGGAAGAAACTTGCACTTGGATCAAGAGGCACAGTCGGTCCCTCATCCACCGTACCGGAAGCTCACCATTTAAATCGAACCGAGGTTGGTCAAGACCTCGGTCGATCTTGCTACGCGAGACATCCTCCATTGACTCTCCATCAGCAGTTGCAACTTTCCCTAGCATTCTTGATATAAAACAATCATTTACAAATAGTCACAAAATACAGTTTCTTTATCAAACTCTCGTCTTAAAACATTATCCCTCCTCAATCCACATTCCATTCAATGTGTATTCATTTTCATCCATTTACTCATATCGACGACACATTATTTTCTATACGCATTCACGTTCATTATTCTACATTCACCTCCATGTTCGTACATCCACATCATACCTCCAATCCCACATCCACATCCGCATTCACACATATGCATACATCCACATCTCCATGCATACATCCACATCCACATTCACATTCACATCCATACATCTACATCTACATGCATACATCCACACCTCCATGTATACATCCACATCCACATTCTCATTCACATCCATACTCCTACATCTACATGTATACATCCGCATCTCCATGTATACATCCACATCCACATTCTCATTCACATCCATACATCTACATCTACATGCATACATCTACATCTCAAAGTATACATCCACATCCACATTTACATTCACATCCATACTTCTACATCTACATGCATACATCCACACCTTCATGTATACATCCACATCCACATTCTCATTCACATCCATACATCTACATCTACATGCATACATCTACATCTCCAAGTATAAATCCACATCCACATTCTCATTCACATCCATACATCTACATCTACATGCATACATCCACATCTCCATGTATACATCCACATCCACATTCTCATTCACATCCATACTCTTACATCTACATGTATACATCTGCATCTACATGTATACATCTGCATCTCCATGTATACATCCACATCCACATTCTCATTCACATCTATACTTCTACATCTACATGTATACATCCGCATCTCCATGTATACATCCACATCCACATTCTCATTCACATCCATACTTCTACATCTACATGTATACATCCGCATCCACATTCTCATTCACACCCATACATCTACCTCTACATCCACATTCACATTTATACATTCATTTCTACATTCCCATTCATGTAATCACATACGCCTTCACATCTATTCTTTTTCATCACATCCATTCTCACCTTATCACAACCCATATACATCTTATCCCTTCACATACACTTCTTACCTCATCCCATACACATCTTATCATATCTTAACTCATCTTATCACATCCTAACTCATCTCATATGCATCTTATCACATCTCATACACCTCTTATCACATCTCATACACCTCTTATCACATCCTAACTCATCTTATCACATCCTAACTCATCTCATATACATCTTATCTCATCACATACACTTCTTACCTCATCCCATACACATCTTAACTCATCTTATCACATCCTAACTCATCCCATATGTATCTTATCACATCTTAACTCATCTTATCACATCCTAACTCATCCCATAAGTATCTTATCACATCTCATACACCTCTTATCACATCTCATACACCTCTTATCACATCCTAACTCATCCCATATGTATCTTATCACATCTCATCACATCTCTTATCACATCATATCCCTTCCCATATCTATTTATAGAATACAAGGGAATTCTTATATTGATATAAGATTTCTTTATGCATCTAATTATACATAAATTCCATTTAAGGAGACTAACACTTTCAAAATAAAAATCAATCTTTTATGCATCTTCCTATGCATAAATTCATTTTAAATGAGAATGACACTTTGAATTAAAATTCAATCTTTTATGCATCTTCCTATGCATAAATTTCAAATGTGATAAAAGTAACACTTTTATAATAAAATAATCATTTTTTTGTAATATTTTTATAATAAAATAATAATTTTTTCACCTCTATGCACGAAATTCAATATGATAAAAGTAATATATTTATAATAAAATAATCCTCATTTTTTTTCTTTATAGTTTTATAATAAAATAATCTTTTTTTCATACCTTTATGAAATTCAATTATGCTAAAAGTAACACTTTTATAATAAAATATTCATCTTTTATGCATACCTCTATGCATGAAATTCAATTATGCTAAAAGTAACACTTTTATAATAAAATATTCATCTTTTATGCATACCTCTATGCATGAAATTCAATTATGCTAAAAGTAACACTTTTATAATAAAATATTCATCTTTTATGCATACCTCTATGCATGAAATTCAATTATGCTAAAAGTAACACTTTTATAAAATATTCATCTTTTATGCATACTCTATGCATGAAATTCAATTATGCTAAAAGTTGTTAGAATACTAAATGTATGAATGAGCTTGATCTCATACTCAATGGATGAGCTATGGTGGATGGAAATGAGCCATATCATAAAGCTAGTAATTAAGCACTAGTTAAGCATGATTAGGGAGACTTAATCACAGCATAATAACAACATGAATGGGGCAATAGAATTCGTGTTTCTTCATTAGGAATAGCCTCTTAAATAGGCATGATACAACCTTTACAAAGAGCCAAAAGGCATCTCCTAAAATCTCTCCATCTCCCCAAAGGTCATTGTCCTTTCACACACACAAGAGGTACTACATACATCATCAGTTATGTCATGATAGAATCTACCTTGTTTACTTGATCCTCTAGCTTTTACATTGCCTTTAACCTTAGGCCATGAAGTACCCTTCAACCTTAGTTCATTTGACATGACTTTGGATCATTCCTTCTAACACCCTTCCTTGATCAAGGCATGTCATAGTGTAATACCCTTCCTTGACCAATACATTGCATAAGAGAAAATAGCATGGCTCATAGGGAGCATAGCTCTACATTGCATGAAAGAGATAGCATAGCTCTACATTGCATGAAAGAGATAGCATAGCTCATAGGGAGCATAGCTCTACATTGCATGAAAGAGATAGCATAGCTCATAGGGAGCATAGCTCTAAAAACTGAAAAAAACATAAACATGAAAACATGTCTCTCCAATACTCCATATCCATGAACATTGTGCCTCATGTGCACCATCATGTGTTGAGCATGGAGACCCAACTCCCATCAATCCCCCCTTGTGGGCTACATGGCCAACGTATGAGAACTGTGAGCATACATCATATCACATGACCTACATCATCGGTGGTCAGAGGTGAACATACATCTTGAGTAAAGGAGTGCATCACCATGGCTTTAGAAAGCCCATTCATCATCAGGTACCTCTTCATCATCATAAGAGGTGGATAAATGATTACATTGTTCGGTGGTAGTAGTGTTGGCTGCATTGGTTGAAGTGCTAGCAATGTTTGCTTCCACTTTGTTGTAGCATTTGTCTGCTAGATGTCCTGGCTTTCCACAAATGGTGCATTGACGCTTTGGTTTGTCTTTGTGGTAGCAGTTCTTTATGGTGTGTCCCATTCTTCCACAGTGTGAGCATTGAAGAGCTTTACCATTTTGTTTTTGAACAAGATATGCAGGAGTCATAAATTCTGTGGTGGCCCTTCCTTTAAGTTTCTTTTCTTCTTCTAGAAGGACACTTTCAATGCCTTCTAAAGTGGGATCATGCATATACTTCAAAGTGGGCATTATGGTGTCATATTCAGGAGGCATAGATTTGAGAAGTAGAGCAATGGCATCACTTTCTTTGACTGTTTCATTTATGGCTTCTAGTTGAGCCATTATGCTCTTCATTTTGTTGATATGAGACGCAAGTGTCTCTTCCATTTTTAGCTCCAAGCTGTAAAAGTCAACCTTTAAACTGATTTTACTGTGTAGACCTTGTGCTCCAAAAGATTTGTCAAGTGTGTTCCAAGCTATTTGTGACGAGTTACCATTACCAATGTAATGAATGTAACTATCTTCCAATCCAAGAGCAATGAGAGCAAGAGCTTTCTCATCCTTGGTTTGCCATGAGATTTCCCCTTCTCTAGTGTTGGGCTTAGGTATAGATCCATTGACGATGCCCCAAACACCATCTTTCATCAACAAAAACTTCATTTTGACTTGCCATGTGTGGAAGTCATGGCCATTGAATTTTTTAATAAGGATTTGAGATGACATCTCCATGAGAAGGTCTTACCAAACAATGGCAGTGTCTAGTCTCATGAGAAATAAGAGAGTTCAAAAACTAGAAGGCACCATCAACATACAAGTGCATGTTGTTACTTAGAAATTCCCCAAACCCTAAAGCTCTAGCATGATGATAGTAGTAGGTTCTAGTTTTTACCCACATCCTTGGCTTTCTGATTTTTCTTGTGCTTTTGAGGGATTTTCTCACATATGATTCATTTGAGGATTCTGCATCACTTTCCATCATGATAATGTTGAAGAGGATTTTAAATTGTGATGTTTATTATTACATCATCACAATACCATATGATAGTGAAGTACAAAATCATATTGGATTAGCTCAAACCTTATCCATTCATATGAAGGCTGTCCCTAAAACAGAGTTGACTTTGAGTGTTTCATTGAAGGTCTTCCCAAATGATTCACTTAAAATGCTTTGAACACAATGAATAGCAGTGATTTGCTAAGCTATTGATCTCAACACCATCCAAAACAAGTGAGTAAATCACTGATATGAGCCTCAACACTCCAGACACTTTGAAAACTGATGAATGACTTGAAGCAGCAGCTACAGTGCATCAATGCTCATGAAATTCAATATGTATAAGCTTCATATCATTGCTAAAGTGCTCACCAAAGGAATTAGTAAACCATGGACCATGTCTCCTGCTGTAGCCGTTTTTTGCAGAAAAAAGGCACCGATTTGCAGGCGTAATGGCGACGCGATGCTGGCGATTGAACTCTCGGGCAGCTACACGCTGAAAGCGCCGCCTCTTAGCTTTCTTTTGCACCAAAAAGTTTGTGAAATGGTTGAGTATTCAGCCCGCAATCAGCAAAAGACCAGGGTTATGTAGTTGAAGCTTCAATGGAAAGCTTCATTTTGATGAAAATGAAGACCATGGTTTAATGCCTTGTAGATGATGATGATAACTAGGCCTAGGAATGAAATGTGGCTCTGATACCATGTTAGAATACTAAAGCTTGATCTCATACTCAATGGATGAGCTATGGTGGATGGAAATGAGCCATATCATAAAGCTAGTAATTAAGCACTAGTTAAGCATGATTAGGGAGACTTAATCACAGCATAATAACAACATGAATGGGGCAATAGAATTCGTGTTTCTTCATTAGGAATAGCCTCTTAAATAGGCATGATACAACCTTTACAAAGAGCCAAAAGGCATCTCCTAAAATCTCTCCATCTCCCCAAAGGTCATTGTCCTTTCACACACACAAGAGGTACTACATACATCATCAGTTATGTCATGATAGAATCTACCTTGTTTACTTGATCCTCTAGCTTTTACATTGCCTTTAACCTTAGGCCATGAAGTACCCTTCAACCTTAGTTCATTTGACATGACTTTGGATCATTCCTTCTAACACCCTTCCTTGATCAAGGCATGTCATAGTGTAATACCCTTCCTTGACCAATACATTGCATAAAAGAAAATAGCATGGCTCATAGGGAGCATAGCTCTACATTGCATGAAAGAGATAGCATAGCTCATAGGGAGCATAGCTCTAAAAACTGAAAAAAACATAAACATGAAAACATGTCTCTCCAATACTCCATATCCATGAACATTGTGCCTCATGTGCACCATCATGTGTTGAGCATGGAGACCCAACTCCCATCAAAAGTAACACTTTTATAATAAAATAATCATTATAAAAACTTGACCTTAATCAATTAACCATTCACCTAGGATAGAGAATGGTTGGTTTTGTTAGAAAAGAGAGAGAAATACCTTTTTGTAATGAGGTATAACATTTTTAGAGAAGACATAAAACATAAGAACCATTAAAGCCATAAAAATCATAAAATAAGTGAAAAGAAGAATCACCAACTTACTAATGACTTTGAAAGCTTTCCTTTGGCTTGATGGTTTGAGGGTTCAACTCTTGTTTGGACAAGAGTGGCCAACCAATCTTTGGAAGAGGGAAATGTCAAAAACTAATGAATTATTAATAAATTCATAGTTCTTGGCTTGGGTGAAATAGAGTAACAATGCCTTAAACACTATATATTTTCAACAATGGGGAGGCTTCTATTTATAGAAAAAATTGAGCTCCTAACCAAACAAATTGATTCTAGAATTTTCCAAGTCAGTTTGGTCAATTTTTGACCATTTTTAGGTCAGTTAAGCTAACTTTTTGGAACTAGACTTGAATGAGGAGAGAGGAGAGATGAAATATCTCAAATTTTTATGATAAAAAACTCAATTTTCCCATGTGAAGTAGGCACCTCATTGAAGGCCCTCCCCTTCCTTACATATGTGTCAAAAATGGAATCATTATACTCAAAATATCTCATATTTTTAATATTGCTTATAGTTTCTTACTAATAAACCTTGTACATATTCAACTCTTCATCTTATGTGAGAATTGAAGGGACTCCCCTTCCTTACATATGTGTCAAAATGGAATCATTATACCCAAAATATCTCATATGTGTCAAAATGGAATTATTATACCCAAAATATCTCATATTTTTAATATCACTCATAGTTTCTTACTAATAAACCTTGTACATATTCAACTCTTCACCTTATGTGAGCATTGAAGGGACTCCCCTTCCTTACATATGTGTCAAAATGGAATCATTATACCCAAAATATCTCATATTATTAAAATTACTCATAATTTCTTATTAATATACCTTGTACATATTCAACTCTTCACCTTATGTGAGCATTTACTCATTTTTTTGGGTATCTTCTTTTACAAAATTGGATTTATCTCCTCCCCACACATGGATTGATCTTATTGGTCCATAAGAACCTTAATTGGACCATAATCCAAGATAAATCTAGACCCTTAGGCTAAGGTCCTTCATACCCATTTTCAATTAATTCCAATTGCACATTGGAAAGTTCTTTTTGAATTTCTGTTTCAGGGGAACTTATTTTAATAAGATGAGTTATTTTTCTATCCAAAAATATTCATAATCTGAATATTCTCTCTCTAGAATATTTTCTCTCTCTCTATGTCAAAACAGGCAGAGACGAGATCTCTTATATTTTTGAAGAGGGAATTGATTACAGGGGGAAGATGCTGGACATTTTGAGAGGCTGGGGAGGAATCTTACATTCTCTCCCACTTAAAAAACGCGAGATGTCCTCATCTCGCAAACTGGGGTAATTTTGCAAGATGCACGAATATGAGACTAAGAGAAAATTTAATTAAGATTAACCACCAAGAAAAGTCTCAAAGAGAGCAAGACTCAAGACAAGAACAAAGATCACTCTTGGAACATAACAGTAAAGATAGAAGAACTCTTTACACTTCCATAAGCCCGTCCATCATATGGTCACAAAAGCAGCACTCACAAGCTGCACACGTATAAGGTAACTCATCTATGGGAATAATTCAGCCGGTTATTGCAGCAGCTATCTCATTGGTGTGAGGTGACCTATTAAAAGGACCTCTGAGAGGCAAGCCAAAAACGGGATAAAGGCATATCTTCTGGTGAGGAAGAAAGCATGCTAGTAAGAAGACCCGCTCAGAAAATCCACCATGCCTTGATCTCATTACGCAGTAGTATCGGGGAACCAAACCCAAAGCTTCAATAACCATGGCCAAGCGGACATTGTTACGAAAGTGCTGTCGACCCCATGGTGTTACCCTAGTTACGTCTCGACAGGTCCGCCATTTGGTCTAAGCTACAGAAGTTCCCAAGTGAGGAAAAAGTGAGCGCTCATATAGATCTATAAAATCCTTCTTCATAGACTCGCTTGCGTCTTGAAGGTGAGAAATCATCATGGATAAAACCAGTTCTTGCTGCCAAGCCATGAAGGAGATTAAGAAAGAAAGGAGATCGATGGAAGTAAGATTACTGCGAGCGACAAGTAAGAGTTATGACTTATATAAAAGAAGGAACTAGCGTAACCTTCAAGCCAACGGGGTATCTTGTCTCACTGAAGTTTTTCCGTCTCTCCATGATTTGGGTTTGGCACATATTTCTATGAAATACATTAAGAACTTTGAGATGAGGAGGTAAAAGAAGCTTGTAGGCTAAGTCACCTACTTTCATTGAATTCAGATATGGCCCACAATATCTGGGAGATAACTACTTATACTCCCCAAGAGATAAGGAACTTCTTTTGGGCCGTACTCGAATGAAGACCATATCTGCTTCTTTGAATTTTCTGACTGTCCTCTTCTTATCTGTATACTGTTTCTGTCAATCCTGGGCAGCTTTTATATCTTTATGAATTGCCTGCATCTGTTGCTCCATGTCGTCAAGCATTTGATTGGTCATCTCGACCCTAATCAATGGGTCGGACCTAGTTAAGCAATCTTGTCCGAGAGACGGACCCTGATTAGATTGGTATGAAGGAATTGGTCTCTGAATTTGGAGTTAAGCAATCTTGTCCGAGAGACGGACCCTGATTAGATTGGTATGAAGGAATTGGTCTCTGAATTCGGGTTCTTGACTTCCCTGTGCCTTTGTCATGGCAAGAGTCGGGCAGTCTTTTAACTGATGACCAAAACCTTGGCATCCAAAACACCGGTTCTCACTTTTGAACTCATCGTTCTGAATCCTTAAAACAGGTGGGCTCCTGAGAAAGTATTCTGGGGAAAGTGTCTTCCCTTTTTAAACAGAATCTTTCTTTTATTTTAGAGAGGGAATAATTATAAGATCAAAAAGGGAGATTCTTACTCCTGCATACCTCGAAGGCTGGGGGAGGAATCTTACATTCTACCCCACTTAAAAAGTGCGAGATATCCTCATCTCGAAAAGTAGAGGACAACTCTTTTTCTTAAGATCCAATTTATTCTGGGGTTCCTTATATTCTGGTCAACCCAACAGAATATGGGGATAAATATCCCTTATATAGAACTCATCATTAAATACCAATTCATTCAGATCATATCATTCATATCTTTAATACGATAATGGTCCATTAGACCGAAAAAATTCTGTCTGAACATTCCTCCCCGGGAATTTCAGTCAAGCAAGTTCTCAATTTGTCATCCCTTAACTTGATCTACCGTGTCAAAGTGTTAACAGTAGCAATTTGACAGCACAATCCACTAATCTCATAGTGATTTGTTGCATTCATTATCATCATTCTAGTTATGAATATCAACACAGGGACTTGTCCCATTCATCCTTATTGAGGATTCGTTCAGCTTATTACATTTCATTCTAGTTATGAATATCAACGCAGGGACTCGTCCAATTCATCCTTATTGAGGATTCGTTCAGCTTATTACATTTCAACCAAATTTTAGGGATCAACATTTTTCAATCAAAATCCAAATCAACTCATCAGTTTTCAAATAGAATTTAAAAATCATATCAACCACATTCGAATTCATCAATTGGATAGCATTAATGCTTATAATTTCAAGTCTTAGATTTACTCGTATATACTGCCGATAAAGAGTTGTAGTTATACCCTCGGTATATACAAGTAGTCATGGTACTTGGAACTATAAGGTAAATACCATCATGTCTAGGCCTCAAGCAAGTCCAAGATTCCATATAATTGCGGTACTTCCATTTGAAGGCCCAATCACTAATTTACGAATTTTTAGTTTGAATATCAAATTGTATGAACTATATCACACAATTACAACCTTTTTTGTGCTTCTTGATAAATTTTTGACATATTTGGCTTCTCAGTTGACCTTTATTAACCAATTTGCTCTGATACCAACTGTGAGATCCCTGATCCCACTGTGCAACGGATTCGGGGTACTAGCAGCGGAAGTAGCACTTCTCGTGCGGGATAGGGGTCCCACACTCGGGGCCTCACCCACCACGGATATCCGGATAAGAGACTAATCCATCGGTTTCTCCAAAACCGAACCCGCAAAAACTTCCTTTATCCGGAAAGCACGGGCAATTCCACCAGGATAACTCTTTACTCTAACGTAGTCAAGACCATTACTGATCAAACTGATCCGACTGCACCTATAAAGGTACTCGGTCAGATCAAGGAAGAAACTTGCACTTGGATCATTGGGATCAATGCTTTTTTCCCGATCAAGAGGCACAGCCGTTGATTCCTATCCATAGAACAATTACTATCCGGTAATAACAGAAATTGAGTCTCGATTTACGGATCCATCAGTCCAGCCTAACCCCATCCGATCCCATGGGTTAGCCAACCGCCCAACCACTGTAGTGATGGGATCCAATTAGGAATTTGGTTAGGTTTTGTCCCGAGTACCAAGGAAAAGAGTTCCAAGGCCCCCTAGCCGGAAGTTCATGCAAACATAAAATTAGTCACACCACTTACACACCCAATATGAAATTGCCTTTTTCTCAGCATCAGCTGACTTTAAAAAAATCCTTTAATAAAACCATTGTCACTGATGACAATCCTCAAAGTCTCTAGTTGAATCCTTATTTCTAGTCATTCATTCATCGCGGTACTTATAGCATCATTGGCAACCAGAATGCTCACCACCTGTTCACTCATCAGGGGCCTTTTCAATAGTTCCAGCTCATAGTACCCGACAATATTTTCACATATAAAATCAAAATGGAATCCTCGTTGAAGATCAACAAGATCAACCAACAGACCCATATAAAAGAGCCATGGACTCATCCGTTGAGGAGACCTGCAAGATCAGTCAACCAGATCCATGCTCGGTTTCAGAAAACAATTCTTACTCTTGTTCCAATATCTTCCACGATGCACGTGTGGGTATCTTCGGCGACCTAGAGCCCGAGCACCGTATGGTCAGCACCCTCTAGGATCCTTCGCAGGTGACCTAGCACTTCATTCATAGGCTGCTTCCTGGGTCCCTCATCCACCGTACCGGAAGCTCACCATTTAAATCGAACCGAGGCTAGTTAAGACCTCGGTCGATCTTGCTACACGAGACGTCCTCCATTGACTCTCCATCAGCAGTTGCAACTTATCAGTTAGGTCTCCATGACCTTAATCCACAAGACGGTCAAAATGCTTCCCCAGCATTCTTGACATAAAACAGTCATTTACAAACAGTCACAAAATACAGTTTCTATATCGAACTCTCGTCCTAAAACATTATCCCTCCTCAATCCACATTACTTAATCCACATTCCATTCAATGTGTATTCATTTTCATCCATTTACTCATATCGAGACGACACATTATTTTCTATACGCATTCACGTTCATTATTCTACATTCACCTCCATGTTCGTACATCCACATCATACCTCCAATCCCACATCCACATACGTACATCCACATCCACATTCACACATATGCATACATCCACATCTCCATGCATACATCCACATCCACATTCACATTCACATCCATACATCCACATCCACATCCACATTCACATATGCATACATCCACATCCACATTCACATTCACATCCATACATCTACATCTACATTCATACATCCACACCTCCATTTATACATCCACATCCACATTCTCATTCACATCCATACTCTTACATCTACATGTATACATCCGCATCTCCATGTATACATCCACATCCACATTCTCATTCACATCCATACATCTACATCTACATGCATACATCTATATCTCCAAGTATACATCCACATCCACATTTACATTCACATCCATACTTCTACATCTACATGCATACATCCACACCTCCATGTATACATCCACATCCACATTCTCATTCACATCCATACATCTACATCTACATGCATACATCTACATCTCCAAGTATACATCCACATCCACATTCTCTTTCACATCCATACATCTACATCTACATGCATACATCCACATCTCCATGTATACATCCACATCCACATTCTCATTCACATCCATACTCCTACATCTACATGTATACATCCGCATCTCCATGTATACATCCACATCCACATTCTCATTCACATCCATACTTCTACATCTACATGTATACATCCGCATCTCCATGTATACATCCACATCCACATTCTCATTCACATCCATACTTCTACATCTACATGTATACATCCGCATCCACATTCACATTCACACCCATACATCTACCTCTACATCCCTCTCGATAGATTTCTTGATTTTTTTTTTACGGTCCGTGTGAATATAAAACGATAGAAATTTCTCTCTTAGAGTATTTAATTATTCATTTATCAAATACTGATAGAGTTTAAACATAAAATTTAAGAGAATTCTAATTTTGATATAAAAATTCTTTATGCATCTATTTATGCATAAAATGGGAATAACACTTTTATATAAAAGAAAATCCTTTTATGCATCTATTTATGCATAAAATTAAATTTAATAAGAATAACACTTTTGTAATTAAAAAAATTCTTTTATGCATCTTTCTGTGCATAAAAATCAAATTTAATAAGAATAACACTTTTGTAATAAAAAATTTCCTTTATGCATCTTTCTATGCATAGAAATCAAATTTAATAAGAATAACACTTTTGTAATTAAAAAAATTCCTTTATGCATCTTTCTATGCATAGAAATCAAATTTAATAAGAATAACACTTTTGTAATAAAAAATTTCCTTTATGCATCTTTCTATGTATAGAAATCAAATTTAATAAGAATAACACTTTTATAATTAAAAAAATTCCTTTATGCATCTTTCTATGCATAGAAATCAAATTTAATAATTAATATCAGTGATATCCATGCATATTCATAGGTGAATATGTACATGGAGTAATTGGAATATTTCTTTTAGATGCTAAAATGGTGGGAATTACTCTTTTGGAATAACATAAAAACAAACTTTCTTTTTCACAAAATTTTGGAAAATTTTACCATAACCTCCTTTGTATGGCTGACCATTTCTCATTTTTATCTATCTACACTTAACTTAATTAACCCAAATTAGAATTATAGAACTCTAATCTATATAATTTTCTAAAATTGAAGAGAGTAAACAATAAGAAGAGTTTAATTAATCCCTTAGTTAATCTTTCTAGGATTGAGAAAGGCTGGAATGTAAAGAAGAGAAGGGGGTGGCCTTTTCATCAAAGGCATAGCATTTGAATTTAATTTAATCACTTGCAACACATAAAAATCAAGAAAACCATAGATTTTTCATTAAAATTCATAAACAAAGTAAGAAGATTAGCTTACATGGAGCTTGTAAGCTCTCCTTTGGCTTGAGGGATTGAGGGTTTCTACTCTTGTTTGAAGCAAGAGTGGCCACCAATTCACTTTGGAGAGGATTCGGCCAAAAACAATTGAATTATTAAAAAATTCAATGTAGATGGCTCTTAAGACAGGAGTAGAGTAACAGTGCATAAACACCATTAAGCTTTTACAAATGGGAAGGCTTCTATTTATAGGAAAAAGTGAGCCTCAAACCAAGTAAACTGATTCTAGAATTTTCCAGATCAGTTTAATCAATTTTTGACCATTTTTTGGGTCAATTCAGCTTACTTTTTGGATCTAGTTTTGAAATAGGAGAGAGGAGAGATGAAAAAAATCTCATTTTATTGATTAAAAATTGGGGGTAATGATGAGAAAAAGGTGCCTCCTTCATGAGGGGAGATCCCCACTCTGAGGGTGTCAAAATTCAGTTTTTTAATTCTTTTCTTTGGTCCTTAGTCCACTCTTCATCTTATGTGAGCATTTTCTCATTTTTGGGTGAGGTTTTTCTTTTATTCTTCAATTTATCTCCTCCCTACATTTGGATTAATCTTATTGGTCCATAAGAACCTTAATTGGACCATAATCCAAAATTTTCAAAAAATCTTGACTCTTAGGCTAAGGTCTTTTATGCACATTATAATTTATTTCTAATGCACCTTAGGAATTTCTTTTTAAACTTCTGTTTTGAGAGAATTTATTTTAATAAGAAGGGATATTTTTCCATCCAAAGATATCTAAAAACTGAATTATCTCTCTCTAGAATATTTTCTCTCTCTAGGCCAAAACAGATAGAAACAAGATCTTTTATTATTCTGAAAAGGGGATTGATTACACGGGAAGAAACTGGACATCTAGAGGGGCTGGGGAGGAATCTTACATAATGGGTCAAGTGGGATAGAGAGCACCATCAACCCATGAGTCTACATGTTTCTTTCTCTGAGCCCTAAGTAAAGAAGTGGATGCATTATCTAATGGTTGTCTGACGTAAGAATGGTTGTCTTACGTAAGACAACCATTATCTAATGGTTGTCTTACGTAAGAATGTTTCATTAATGCATATTCCTCTTCTACACGAATATGAAGATCTATCTTACGTTTTCTTGTGTTAGTAATATCTTCTAAAGGAGACATAGTTTAGACTAAGGTCAGTAAGGAAAGAAGGATTAGAGTAAGATCAAAGGATGATTAAAGGAATATGAGGTAGTTATGGTGGTTGAAAATGAGCTTCAAAAAGTACTTTTGGGGGTTACATATGATTGAGAGACCCTTTTTTAATTAAAAATGTTAAATTTTGAAAATAAAAAAAACCTAATTTAGAGTCCCGTATACCCATGTTTTTTAAATTTGAGGAAGAGAGAGGTGTGGGACCACATATATATGCATGAGATATGATGGAAAAGATATGGGGCTTGAAAGAGGTAGTTATTGACTGAAAATGATCTTGAAAAGGTACTTTTGGAGGTTACTATTAAGGCTTTCTTATGTAATTCTTAGACCTTAGTCAAAGGGCTTGGGGGTTAGTTACGTGTGGATGTACCCTTTGGGATCTGAACCGTAGTTATTCCCTGATAGTTGCATCTAGGGAATGTGTTGATTCTGATCACGCTAATGAATGAAGGAGAAGTTCTTCTATGTCTTTGCTCAGTGTCTATTATGTCTTTCTTGACGTTTGTGCAATCATTATGATGTCGTGATAAATCAGAGTCTGTGCTCTGATGTGCTCTGAATGGTGTTGAGAGAGTATTGTTTATTAATGCCTTGTACAGAACCTTTTAGAGGGCCATGTACACACTCGCGATCCTGCGAGTTCGAATGCCCTGAGTTCTAGGAGGATATGACATATTCAGAGGACTGCTAGCCTTAGATGTTTGAAGATAATTTGGGGAATTCAAGACGATATTATGCAAGGTTAAGGGCCAGAGATGCTGATGCTGCTTTAACAGGCAGGAATGATGATGAAGAAGGTGATGATTATGATTCAGATTATGAAGTTCCTCCAGGAACAAGTGGACCATTGGAAACTGTTTTGGAAGAAGATGTAGAGGAGGAAACATTGGATCAAGAAGCAGAGGATATTGATGATGAGGAAGAAGTACATGATCAGTTTGTGGATGCTATTCAAGGAGAAGGGATTCCGACAAGTTTGGTACAATCTGAATCGGATTCGAGCATTCCAATTTTAAATAGTGATTCAAATGTTAATGCTGAAGCAGGGAGTGTTGGGGATGCTCAAAATCCACCAGTATTCTCAAGCACTTTCAGGAAATTTCTTGGAGGAACCTTGTTGAATAGAGTTATTAGGGGAAGTAGTAGGAGAAGGTTGCAGTTTCAACCATTACCAGTCTTAGCAAGGAGGCCAGTTAGAGGGGCAGTAATGAATCCTCAAAATCCACTAGCACATAACCCAAAGGTGAGATCAGCAAAGTTCAGGGGAAAACCCAAGGAGGACCCTGACTGCCATGTAGCAAGGTGGGAGGCTAGTGGCTATGACACACTTTATGGGGGAGAGGTGAAGAAAAGGTAGTTTGCTGCTGCCCTAGAAGGCTCAGCAATGGATTGGTTTAGCCAGTATGGTTTGGGACATTTTGGAAACTTTGATACTTTGAGAGATAGTTTTCTTGCCAGGTTCAGAAGGGAGAAAATAGCCAATGACATCATAAATAAAATTAAAGATCTTCAACAAAAAGAAATGCTAGTAGAGGACTATGCTTAGAAGTTTAGGGTTCTCTCTAGAAGATTGGAAGGAGCAGATAGGCTTTCCAATGAAATGTTAGCTTCCTATTTCCTGAATGGATTAAGGAAGACAATCAGATCAGCAGTGGCTAATGTAGACATTGTTGCAGGTTTTGATGCTTTGGTGCAAGCAACAGTAAGAGTAGAAAAGAGGTTGGGTGTTACCAAGAAGAAGAAAAAGAAAAAGAGGTCTGATTCAGACCTGGAATCTGACTGTGATGGAGACACAGAGCTCTGATGATAATTCAGAATATAATAGTGACTCAGATTTAGATGATGAATCAACTAGCCAGAAAAGGAAAAAGAAGAAGAAATCTTCTAAGTCCAAAGATAAGGGCAAAAAGAAGAAGAAAGGATTGGATGATGAACAACTGTTAAAGAGGCTTAAAGCATTGAAGTATGCCTCAGTATTAACAAATGACAGACCAGTGTGTCAGATATGTTCAAAGGAAGGACATTTAGCAACCAATTGCTGGTATAACCCAAATTTCAGAGGAAGAGTTCCCCTCGGTGTACAAAGGTCAAAGCAGCAGCAAAACGAGACTTCATCTAATCAAGTCTTCCCTGCTCAAGCTAGAGGACCAAATAGACAGCTCAGATCACAGCCTAGACAAACATGGCAATCAGATTTTAGAGGAGAATTGAAGTGCACTTATTGTGACAAAGAGGGCCATAGACAGGGCCCAACTTGTGAGTTATGGTGCAAGCATAGGACAAAGAGGGGTATCCCAATTGTAAGGTACCCTATAGCAGATTAAAATCCCTATAGCAGATCAAAATCAGAGAGGAAAGATGCAACAAAACCAACAAATAACACAGTTAAATGCAGTGACAGTGATAGAGGACCAGTTTCAAAGTAACTCTAATATGGTTGAGAATGTTGCTTATGATTGTTCTGGATGTGTAGTCCATGCAAATGGTAAGGATGGGAAACAACAGGTTCCTGCCTTGGCAGTGACAAGAGCTGCAAAGTTGAATAAAGGTCCAATTCAATGGGTGGATCAGGAGAAAGTTAGAAGCAAGGTTCAGAGGAAGTTGGACAAGAAGAAGCCAGCTTTGGAAGAACTATTGTTAGAACAAATAGAAGAGGTTTGTGAAGAACAAGGACAGGACAAAGGAGAAGAGGAAATTTCTATGGTTGACTCACTCTATGAAGCTCTGTTACATTCAGAAATTCAGATTTCTCTTGACCAATTGCTGACATTAGTACCAGGGTTCAGAGATTTGCTATTTCAAAGAATTCTTCAGAGAAAAGGTGTTGATTCACCTCAAAGTAATTTTTCAATGAGTAATATTGTTCAGGTGGAAGATGTTGATTTCAAAGTTCCTGCCATATCAGTCAAATTTCAGGGCCAGTCCATACATGGAGTTCTTTTGGATGGTGGATCAGGAGTTAATATACTTTCTGAGTCAGTTTATATTCAATTTGGGAGCCAAAAGTTGCATCCAGCACCATTTCAGGTTAAAATGGTTGATCAGAGGAGATTACAACCTTTAGGTTTGCTAAAAAACCAGGAGATCTTCATTGCATGATTGAAGTTTATGGTCAACTTTGTAGTACTCAGGATGCAATCAAGGAACTTGGCCTACCCAATGCTCCTTGGAAGACCCTGGTTCAGGCACGCTAAGTTAAAGCAAGATTGGGGAGCTAATATGGTGACCTTGAAACAGGGGAACCAGAAACAGACTTTACCCATGACATCTACTATAATTATGCCAAAGGAGCAAAGAGCTTTGTGGGCACAAGGCATACACCTGGTAGATGAAGTAGAAGATGATGAAGAAGAGGAATATTTGAAGGCCAATCCAGCAGTTGTCCCAGTGTTTGATATAAATGTGATGACTATTTTGGGAGATTATAAGGATTGTTTTGTTGTAGCTGCAGAAGGGGAGAGAGCCCAGCAATTACAGGATATTCAAACAGGGACTGAGATGACTAAGGAACAGTTCAGAGTTCTATAGGAATCAGAGCTATCTCACAAGTCAGAGGAGATGCAGAATGATCTATCAACTGATCAGGCTATTGCAATAGCAGAGCAAAGATATGAAAACAATATGAAGAAATCAGCTAGAGTTATGGAGGATGATCTGAATGAATGGAATTTGGGAACAGAGAATGATCCTAAAGTTGTCAAAGTCAGTGTTCATGTGGAAGGAGAATTCAAAGATAATCTTTTGAAATTATTAATGGAATACAAGGATATTTTTGCATGGGAATATTCAGATATGAAGGGGATTGATCCTACATTTTATTCCCATAGGATTAATTTGAAGTAAGATGCTAAGCCTATTATCCAACAGAGGTACAGAATGAATCCTAATTATGCAAAGCAAGTTAAAGATGAAATTGACAAGCTGCTCAAGGTGGGATTCATTAAGCCTGTACACGAAGCAACATGGCTATCTCCAATTGTAGTAGTCCCCAAGAAAAATGGAAGAATCAGAGTTTGTGTGGATTATAGAAAGCTCAATGCAGCCACCATCACAGATCCTTTTCCATTACCTTTTGCAGATACTCTGCTAGATTCAGTTGTTGCAGGGCATCAAATGTATAGTTTTTTGGATGGGTTCTCAGGATATAATCAAATCAGGATGCACCATGATGATGAACACAAATCAGCCTTCATTACAGAGTGGGGAGCATTTGTGTTCACAGTAATGAGCTTTGGATTAAAAAATGGACCACCAGCTTTCTCAGAGGTGGGAAGTAGAGTGTTTGAGCCCTATTTGTCTTCTTTTATGAGGGTATTTATGGATGATTTCTGTGTGTTTGGATCCAAAGAGATGCATTTGGAGCACTTGAGGAAAGGTTTTGAGAGATGCAGGAAGTATGGTATGTCATTGAATCCATACAAATGTGCAATTGCAGTTAAAAGAGGAGTCTTGTTGGGCCACGTAATTTCAGAGGAAGGTATACAGGTGGATCCAAGAAAAATTCAGAGCATCATAAAGTCCAAGAGCCCAGTGAATCTGAAGGAAACATCTAGGTTTGTGGGTCAAATCAAGTGGCACAGTAGACATTTAAGATATTTGTCAGATGTATGTGCACCCTTGTCACATTTAACCAAGAAAGGAGTAGAATTCAGGTGGTCAGAGGCCCAGGAAAAGGCATTTCAGACTTTAAAGAAGATGATGGTGGTAGCTCCAATTTTGCAGCCTCTTGATTGGTCTTTACTATTCCATGTATTTGTTGATGCTTCAGACATTGCAGTAGGAGCTGTTCTTATGCAGGCAAAAATCAAGAATTGGTTCAGACCTGTCTACTATGCAAGTAGAATGCTAACTTCAGCTGAGAGGAATTACTCGTTACAGAGAGAGAAGCTTTGGGCATGGTGTTCTCTTTACAGAAATTTTGACATTATATCTTGGCCAACAAAGTCTTCTTCCATGTTGACCATCAAGCTCTGTTATTTCTTGTGAAGAAACCACAGTTGACAGGAAGGTTAGCAAGATGGATGTTGTTGTTGCAAGAATTTGACTTTATGATAGTACATACTCCAGGGAATCAGCATGTTGTGTGGCTGATTATTTAAGCAGACTTGAAAGTAAAGAAGATACTTCAGGAGTTAATGATTATTTCCCTAACTTTGATCTGTTTGCTGCTCAAAGTTGGAGCTCTGACTCCTTTTATGATCAAATGTTGCTGTTTCTCATCGATTGCTACCAGAAGAGATGAGTGTGGATCAGAAAAGGCAGTTTGTGCTGAAAAGCGAGCCATTTTTAGTCATTGCTGGAGCATTGTATAGAAAGGGGATAGATCAGATAATAAGAAGATTTGTTCTTGATTTTGAACAAGCAGTAGTGGTACAAGAGGCACATGCAGGGTTGTCTGGAGGTCACTTCTCAGGGGAAATAACAAGAAAGAAGATTTTACAATCAGGTCTGTGGTGGCCAACAGTTTTGAAGGATGCTCACACATATGCCAAGGAATGTTTGGTTTGTCAGCAACAACAAGTGGGCCAACCCAATTCTAAAGATAGGTGTCAGACCACCCTGTGCTACCTCTAGATCCATTTTAGAAATGGGGATTAGATTTTGTGGGTCCTATTAAGCCAAAGAGCAAGACAGGTAAGAGTTATGTTCTGGTGGCTACAGATTACTGTACTAAATGGGTGGAAGCAGTGGCTCTCAGAGACAATAAAGCAGCTAGTGTGGCCAAATTCTTGTATAGTAACATCATGACAAGGTTTGGATGTCCCATTGAGCTTGTCAGTCATCAGGGAACACACTTCTTGAATGATGTTATCAGAGAGCTGACTCAAACCCATATGATTTTGCATAAGAAGTCCACTCCCTATCATCCTCATGCAAATGGATAGGCTGAGGGTTCAAACAAAATCCTGCTTAAAATCATTAAGAAGATTGTTCAGGACAACAAGTCTGATTGGGATATGAAATTGGACTCAGCTTTATGGTCATTTCGAACAGCTTTTAAAGTAACCACTGGAATGACTCCTTTTAGGCTTGTTTATGGGTTAGAAGCAGTAGTACCCATGGAGTTTGTGGTGCCTAGCTTGAGAGTTGCTGCAGAAAGCAGACTCCCACTCAGAGAATCTCTGATCTATAGACAGCACAATCTGAATCAGTTGGAGGAAGACAGAGCAAGGAGTGCTTATGTTTCAGAGATTATTCAAAAAAGGAGACAAGCTTGGGTAAATAGGAATGTCAAGTTCAAAGTCTTCAAAGTGGGAGATTGAGTCATGCTTTACAATTCCAAGTTACCAGGGAAGTTGAGGCTCAGGTACATTGGGCCCTACAGAATTGAAAAAGACTTGGGGCAAGGAACCTTCATGCTTTCAGATGCCTTTGGAACATTGGTACCAAAGGGGGTGAATGGGTTTAGACTTAAGCCATTTGTGGGCACTCCCCTGTAGTTCAGAGTACATGTTCAGATTAGGGCGGAGTAAAAGATCAGAGAACAGAGGAAATTCAGAGCTTGTGTGTGGATCAGAGTCCACTTGGATTTTTTAATTTGAACGGTGGGGAATATATTTCGCACGAGTCGGCTGTCAATTGGCTTGATTTAACTTTTTATCCGGAGAAGTTCTATTATATCTTTGCTCAGTGTCTATTATGTCTTTCTTGATGTTTGTGCAATCATTATGCTGTCGTGATAAATCAGAGTCTGTGCTCTGATGTGCTCTGAATGGTGTTGAGAGAGTATTGTTTATTAATGCCTTGTACAGAACCTTTTAGAGGGCCATGTACATAGTTACATACAATTGAGGGACCCTTTTTTTATTAAAAAGGGTTTAAATTTGAAAGTTTCAAAAAAAACCCTAATTTTAGGGTCCCTTATACCCGTGTTTTTCAAATTTAGGGAAGAGAGGTGTGGGGACCATATAAAAAAGGGAACTGGTCCAAGGAATCTCACACATGAAAATTTCAAAAATGAGAATGAACTCTAGAAATAGTGGTAGCTTTAACTTTTTCAAAAAGTGAGTGGACCCTAGAGTAAAAATAGGAGAGGATCTAGGAGTAACTAGTCAAAAAAGGGACCTAAAAAAGTAGGATATTCATTAGCTTGTCCCCTACTATGAAGCTAAGTTTAGCATTCTAAACCCAAAAAAAATAGCAACTTAAGCTAATCCTTATAGGGCCCTTTTTGTAGTCCATATTTTCCCTAATGCTTTATCCTATTGCACCACTCCACCT
This sequence comes from Cibotium barometz, assembly GCF_041138505.1. Classification (NCBI taxonomy): domain Eukaryota; kingdom Viridiplantae; phylum Streptophyta; class Polypodiopsida; order Cyatheales; family Cibotiaceae; genus Cibotium; species Cibotium barometz. The sequence goes on from NC_141101.1 coordinate 14,342,779, forward strand.
AGGGCCTTGTTTAGAGAATCCATAGATAAAAGCAATCTTCAAAGTTTTGAAATTTGCTAATGGCAAGCATCAACGGGATGAACCATCTACTAGCCTTGCCCACTAAGCATAAATTCAATACACGTACCCTAGTAGGGCAATCCAGATTTCTAAATGCTTCACAATGTTGCTCAAAACATTTGTATGAATTAAACATGATTAGTGGATCCATCCTATTTTCCCATGAGCCTAGAAAATTCAATGGTAATGATTCTAGATGACTCCTTTGGGTCATGTGCAGGTCTTTCTTTGGTCACAGCACCATGAAATCCTTGTGTAAACCCCCTTCCTAGATTATTCATTATTACTTCAGTTTGGGCATCTAGGGATGACAAGGTTGGTGGGATACCAACTCTAAGCATTTACAATAAACTAGGACTAGTTGTCATATTTGGTATAGGACTAGTCACTCACCATGTGTGGGGAATTGATGTCACCATGGGTTTAAAACCTAGTGGCACAATTGGAGGCATAATATTGGTCCAATGCATGGCATATGTGATTGGGGACTATTCTTGAAACATGAGCTACAAGGGTGGTAAGTTTCAATTGGATTCAATTCTGATATTGGCTCGCCCTCATAGGTTAGCCTTTATATGGCCAATGTTCTCCTTTTGTGTGTGTGTTTTTTTTACGGTTTCCTGGTAGCCCAAAACAACCTTCGTATCCCTCGTCTAACCCCGTAGGCCTCAAGCAAGGGTTCATTTTCATGGGTTTCCTATTAGGCATTAGGGCATGTGAACACCCCCTACAAAATATTTTTTTTGAAAAGTGTGCACGCCAATAGTTTCCTAGTTTGTAGAGGTGGTCTCAAAACCTATTTTCCATCAATATTGAATCATGAGTGTTTTTTTGAAAAAAGTCAAAATGACTTTTTTAATGTGTTACAAACAAAATTTAGAAACAAGTTCTATGAGAGAGTTCTAGTATTTTTGGAATACTACAACTTTTCTCCGCTGATGGTGTCACATATCTTACATCTGGTAGCTCAAACAATAGTCTGAAAGGAGTCCACAAGCTTGTTTTTGTTCGTTTTAGCGCAATTGGTCAAAGGCCACAACGATGGAAATCGGCTTGCTCCACTCAAGGAAAGATTTAAAAAGCCCAAAAAGATCTTTGAGATGAGTAATAAAACACGATAACTAGCCTCACGATTTGGCCCACAAATAAGGCTACTTTTTATGCTCTCTCTTTTTTTCCTACCCTTGGTATAAGAATCACGGTAGTGAAAAAATCTGGCTTTTTGCCTTTTTTTTATTTTAAAGCTCAATTTCACTTCCGAGGGACTTAGATGATTAGTCTAGATCATGTAGACACCTCAACAACAACCTCAAAAATATTTTTTTAGATGTGAAACTCGAAATAATCATGAACATGAAAAACTCTAGTTTCTCACGCTATTTTTTCAATTTTTGGGTTCAAAGTTACTTTCAATAAAGTAAAACAATTGGTCCAAAATAGGTTATCATCTTACCAACCTCAAAATTTGATTTTTTTTATGTGAAAAGCTCAAGATAGTCATGCATGATTATCTCGGAGATAATCACAGATGAAAAACTCTGGTTTTGTAGGTCAAAAATCAAAATTTAGGTTCAAAATAACTTCGAGAGGACTTTAACAATTAGTCTCTATCATTTGATCACCTTCCTAACGTCAGATTTTTTAAAAAAAAAATTTGATGTGAAAAACTCGAGATACACACGTGTGAATATCTAGGAGATAGTTGTGTGGTAGTGAAAACATCTAGTTTTTCACACCCCAAAAAAAATTTTTTTGAGGACAAGAATTTCTAGTCTTGGCAGGCAATCCCTCCAATCACTAAGTAATTTTCACAACTTTTTTTCTTCGTGAATTTCTGTAGTTTTCTTTCATGCCAGTATCAGCATGAATACCATAAAAAAAATAGAGTTTTTCACATTTGAGTATCTGGTTTTTCACACCATCGTCAGCGTGAATATCTCTCTTTTATTAAAAAAGTTTTTATAATGGTTTTTGAAATCCGATTTGTGTAAAGAGGGCCCTGGTTTTGAATTTCAAATTAGGGGATGTAAGAGGTTTCCCCCAAAAAGGTAAGTGAGAGGCAAAAGTCAACACTTTATGACACCCAATTATATATAAGTGACTCCCAAAAGTGGATTCTAGCTAATCACAAGGCATCTTCACATTGTATGCACATTAGCTTATTAAATGAGTTGTGGAAAAAAGTGATTATGAAATAATCTTAGATTCATCCTTTCACTAAAAAAATTTCTTTTTTTTAATTAAGCGATTTAATTAACGACTAATAACTAACTAATTCACATAATTAAGCACATCATTAGATTGAACAATGAATTGCTAAGACATGTGCATTACACATAATGGGTGAAATTAATAAATAATTAAGGATTAAATAAGTTCCTAAATATGGGCCCTTCTCTTATGTAAAAGAGACATAGAATCCTTAATTTTGTGAATTTTTTGTGTTATTTTAATGCAATACTTCATTGGGAAGCCCTTCCACCATAAAAAGAGTGCAAGAACTAACCAAGGTCATGGGGCTTTGCCCAACCGTACTCGGGAGCATAAAATAGCTCAACGGAGAAGCTAATCTTCCATAACCTAGCTCACAGTTGCATGGGCAAGGTGTGTCACTCACCTCATGAATACTTATGCTAGGATTCTCATAGGAGACGATGTTACCGCGTAGCCACACTCCAACGTCTCCGTCACACTCCTCCAAAGGAAGCTCGGCCCTCCTCTCTCTCACACACACATACACTCATACATACACAATGAGCATATAATAGCTCTAATTGAATTAGGCAAGACACACAAGAGAGCAAGAGCATAAAGATGAAGAGCACTCTATTAGTTGCATAAGAGAATGAATGGTGAGAATATAAATTGACCCTTATCCGTGCCCCCCGACCTTCACACCTTGGATGGCCATACTTAAAATATAGGTCCATAGCTTTCCAAGGCCTCTTAGGCTTATGCAAACACTTAATCTAAGCATGCAATCTCCATAAGTAAACACGTGGTGTGCCTTTCATATATAAGTGGCGATCGCACACGTAAAATATACAATACTAGCATTTTTAATGTCAACGGCCAAATGAAGTGATGGTTGGCCAATGGATGGCATCGACACTAGAGAGGTGAGAGGGTTAACATGTCCAATGAGGGTTAACATGCCCCCCTTCCTGATGTAGATTTCGTCCTCGGAACATGTTGGTGAAGATGAGTCGATTGTTGATAGGAAGGTGATGATTGTTGAAGGCCAAGTGTTGTACCTACCTGAAAAACAAATTAACCAATGAAGAGTTCTTTGCAACAACAAGATGAAACATGGTTATGCATGCATGTTTTTTTTTTATGACTAGGTAAACTTTAAGATATGCTACGAAGAGGATGGACCAACCCACATCTTCTCATCCACAAGACCGTGCAGCAGGGACTCAAGAGCATACTAGCATGAGCTTCACCTTCTTAGATCCTAGAGCTTCCCCCACCCAAGAAAATACTAGTACACTGCCTTATGCAATGGCTAGCACCACACCGCCAACTATGGCACCTATGAGACCAACGCAGAATTAACTTTGAGCCACATGCCCACGGTTACCACAGTGGCCAACACCACTTCACACATGGAGCCCCCCGCGCGCTTGGCATATCTAGTACTACCATTCCTAGAGGGGTCACATCTCATTCTAGTGTACCCATGAAACATCCCTTTCCTAGAGTGAATGTGCTACCAACTCTTGCTATACGAGACTAGCTTCACCTACTGCCCACATGAATAAAGCACCTATTGGGGAACTAGTAGGACACATATCTTATGTAGCACATCTACCCCTGCCAGGGTTTAGACCAATGCATCCTCATGCAATGCCATGTGTTGCAGCTCCACCTACTCCTATCATTGCTCCACCATCTCTACCCACCACAGACCCAGTTGCTTTTGCACAGGTCCTAGAAAGAGCGATAGAGGAAAGCATAGCTCTTGTGAGAGATGGTAGTCGACATAGCCATGGAAAGGCTGCCCAGATAGCCAAGCTAACTCATAAATTCACTAGAGATGATGATCCTAGGAGACATTTGGAAGTATTTTATCAAATGTGTGAGACCTTAGGAGAATGAAATTAGGTTTCCAAGACCAATGCCTTTAGTTTAACATTAGACGATAAGGTTAGGGATTAGTATAGAACTCTCAGGGTCAAGGAACTCTTGAACTTCACCGCTCTTAGGAGATTGTTCTTGAAGCAATTTGTGTATGAGGGAGTATTATAGGGTGTAGCTTCACAGCTACACAAAGCCGAGAGAGAAGAAGAGGAGTCGGTTAGAGATTTCATTAGTCGTCTCAAGCATTTGAACTCTAAATGATATTCAAATAATCAATTGGTTGAATAGGTTCATCCATGGGCTTAACTATAAAGCGATCTATAATGGCTTAGTCATTAAAGGGATCACTACATGGGATGAAGTCACAACAAATGCCATCCAACTACAAGATAATCTAATGGTCAAATGAGCTAAAGCATCGAATTCTAAATCTATTGCTTCTGGAGTGAGGAGACATAGCACTTCTATAGTTAAGCCCCTTGCTAAAGGCAACACTTTAGCAAAGATAAATTTCACATATTTTAAGAAAGCACTCAAGAAGGAATGAAGGCCAATAGAGCCCCCAAAAATGTACATGTGTACCTAAGGAGAGAGCTTAAATGGTGCTCAATTTGCCAACAAGGAAATTCGACTAGTGAGTGTTTTGTCCTAAGGGCATGTCATAATGGAAATGGTACTTTTTGTGGACGTTATGGTCATGAGGCTTCATAGTGTGTTATGTGCACATTATATGTGCATATACTAGGAGGCTAACCCACATTAGGCTTGTGAGCATGGAAACAAGCTCTAGTGGAGCATGGGCTAGGGCTAACCTCAAGGGTTGAGATTAGGGTCAGGCATCAAGGGTCACACATGGGAAATGGAGAGTTAAGAGTCACTTGAGGGCCCTCCTATATAACAGGGGTACGGGGAACACTCATCAAGGGAGATTATGAGGTTATGTTAGGTTCTCTTGTGTAGAGGATTGTGTCTACTCTCATGCCATTTCACACTACAGCTACATGCTGCTAGATTGGAGTCATACCTCTTGGTGGTATGGGACATCAAGGTTAAGGTATGAGGTACTTCATAGTAATTCATGTGTGCATCCCTTGGTGGACTCGGGGGTGGTTGGGTGGATGAGTTTATGTCTGGTTTATGCATGTTTATGCATGACAATTATCTAGAGAAATCTTAGGGTTTTAACAATGGTATCAGAGCAATCTCTAGTTAATTGTTGTTATTTTTTCTTTCTTATTCTAATTTTTAGCATATTTTAAAGTAAATTTTAATATTTACTAAATAAAATGTTATTTTATTAGTTTGTTTTGGTGATTACACACGTGGATTATCGATATGGCAATTGGAATGCATGTTTCTTCTATTCAATGGATGAACCGACAGTGTGGGGGAATTCCGTGAGTTCAACGCTATTTTTCTCAAAAAAAAACATTGGTTTAAAATAAGCATTTATGGAAATTTTACCAAAATACCACACACTTTATCGCGTATATTTGTGGTAGAGTGAATTCCCTAAATTTTTAAAATTTTAGGAATTTTTTCTAATTATTTGGAAATTTTGAGAGCATTTTTATAAAAAAAAATACATATTTTTATGCATTTTGGCGGGTTTTCTTGCGAAGATGCAATTAGTTTTTCTGCCAAATTTATGCTGAAATACATTATGGGGCAACCAATTGATGCATTCTGTGCGCGTGGGATTATTTTCTCCTCTCTCAAAACTAAAAATTTCTTTTATTTTTCTCTCCCGTGTGTGTGAACACCTCTTAAAAGGCATAATTTAATTAATGTTAATTATAATTAAATTTTAATTATGATTAAAAAGTTATTTAAAGCTTAATCCTCCTCTATGTTAACAGAGAAGGAGGGGGTGGAGTGAGAGAGAAATATGGAAAGGAGAAGAAGGGGAGGAGAGAGGAGAGGGCTCCTCTCTCTCACGTTTTTCGCAACAGCGCGGGGGGGCCGGGGGGGTCGCCGGGCAAAAAAGAAGCCCCCCCATAAATCGTTTTTTCTAAAGTTTTTAATTAAAGAATACAAAAGCTTTTATATATATATATATATATATATATATATATATATATATATATATATATATATATATATATATATATATATATATATTAAAGAGAGTTCTTTTTTATTCAAAGCTTTTCAAAAAAAGCTTGCCGAAAATTGTTTAAAAATAAAGGATTTGAAAAAAACATCTTCTCTGAAAATTTATTAATTTTTTTTCTCTTGGAGCCTTTTGGCTTTTTGATTTTTGGGAAACCTATTAACTTTCTGAATTCCGGGGATCTTTTGACCTTTTGGATTCCGAAAATTTATGACCTTTCACATTTCGATTTTTTTTGTCTTTTCATTTTCCCAAAACTGTTGGCTTTCCGTATTTCGCGAAGACCATTGGGATTCCGAAATTTTTGGACCATTCGTATTCTAATGCGTTCGGGGTAAATTTTTGGACCATTCGTATTCTAATGCGTTCGGGGTAAATTAAAAATTTTGAAAAATTCTTGAAAATTAGTGAAAAATTAGACGAAGGTTATTTTAAATTTTTGAAAAATGTGGGCGGTATTTTGGCAAATCTAATTGCTAAAATATTTCTAGAAAAATATAGGTTGAAATGCCATAAGATAGGTTTGATGGAATTCAAAATTAGCGTATTTTGAGGTCCTAGAAAATTAGGAAAAAAATAAAAAATCATGATAATTCTTTTTTCTCAAGAATTTAATATTTTCGAGAGTTATTTAGTGTTGAAGTACATTTTCACATGCTGACATTAGATACATGCGGGTTATTCACATATTATTAATGCGATTGTATCTCGTATTAGTAGTTATTTCTGTTTGGATTAATTCTAAATAATGTTTTAATGATTTTTTACCATTATTCAGCCATTCTTATTGGACATGTTCCTTACTTTCTTCAATGATGGCTAGAATCTGCGTTCCAAGAGTGTCTCGCTCCTTTGACACTTGTCCATGATAATTTATTTTACACTTGTGTAAGTGTGATCTATGCTTAATTTCCTAAGCCTAAGAAAATTTCTATCATGGGTTTGTTGATCTAGTTATTTTGGTGGATTTTATTGGATGGTTTCCAAGTTTTATATGGACTCATCAGGTTCGGCCTAGATCACTTGTGTCTAGGGTTTTTTAATGAGTGCTACACACTTGTGTTTCACTTTATTACTTTGGAATTTTGATTGAACAACACCATGTTCATATACTCCGGATTGATAAGTTGGCCACAAATTTTAATGCTTCTTTTGGCATGATTAATGACCATTAGATGGCATGCATTGATTTTTATGATCAACTACGATTTTCATGGTTTGCCTTCGTTTTTGCAAGTAATTTTGGAGTATGTTCCTTGTACTCTTGTACATATTCCAACTTAGATACCTAGTTGCTTATGTATCTAGGTGAATTGTTATTTTTCAATCCCAACTTTATTATGTTTATTGGGTAGTTATCATTAGAAAGGCACCAATAATTCAAATTGTTTTCTAATGAAATACTCAGAAAGAGTTATTCCTTGATGTGGTCTCAAGTATATAGAGACAAGTTTTTAGTATATGAAAGTATGGGACAAGGCCATCTCATTCCTTTTATGTAGGATTTTATTCATATTTCCTAGACGGTAGGGAGTTCTAAATTGGTAAGGAATGTATGGGTGGTATCATGGTGGTATGGGACGCTAGCGATTCCTTGCATATATTATCTTATCGGACAATTTGGGCTCAAGATTGTTGCCTTGCTAACATTACTTGGCATGTTGACCCCAACATTCAAAGACAATCTCATTTTCTGAATTCACTTGAAGTTGTAGTGTAGGCATTCTCTAGATAAACTTCTTTTATCTATAGCCTGCATGTTTTGATGAGTGTAATCTCGTCGGCATTTTCACTTGTTAAAATCTCTTTCTTTAGAGTTCAACGAGTTTATCTTGTTATGTTTGGATTAAGAAATTTTGGATTCTTTCTTTGTTAGCATTTCTTTCTCTAGTTCCGTCCTTTAGGTGATTTATACAGTCAAAATGATGGTTTACAGATGTACATATGTGACTCATCGAGACATTGATGACTCCCTATGTTAATATGGGTAACTCGGGACGCCGATAATTCTCTCTGCAGATGTGGGTACCTCGGGCCACCGATGGATCCTTAGTTCCTACAGTTATAATGCCATGTCTTCCTACTTTATTCTAAATGGTTTACAACAACGAGGAAACTACTTTGAGTATGAGTTTCTCTAATCATCCGCAGTCTGATGGAAAAACAAAGCATGTGAATCAGATTGTAGAGGATATGCTTTGTGCATATAACTCTGGAAAACCATCAAATTGGGAAAAGTATCTTCCAATGATGGAATTTGCCTCTAACAGTTCTAAACATACAGCTACAGGTTTTAGTCCGTTCATGTTTATGTATGGGTATCAACCTAGGGCACCTATTGATGTCAGTCTTAAGGATATTGAGCTTGATGCATCGAGGGATTTCTTGCGTGATATGTAGGAAATACTGACCAAAGCTCGGGATTCTATCAAGAGTGCGCAAGGGGGATAGGGTACGGTTTTATGCTAATAGAGGACACTCACCTTGGTCTTTTGAACCAGGAGCATTGGTTTATTTGAAATTTCCTAAAGATTCTCAGACTTTGTCAACAGGAAAGTGCTTGACATTATCTCCTAGATATTGTGGTCCATTTCGAGTTATACGTCGGAATGGCATGGTTGTGTATGAACTAAAACTGCCTCCACATGTTAGAGTTCATCCAATCTTTCATGTTAGTAGATTGAAAGAGAAACTTGGAGGTGAGGATAACATAGTTACTCCTCAAGAACTCATTGAAGTCAAAGATTTATCCTATGTTCCACATGAACTTGAAAAGGTACTTGAATTCAGGGAAAAGAAACTTCATAGTCGACTAATCCCTGAGGTTAAAATTATGTGGAAAGATAGGAAAATAGAGAATTCAACTTGGGAGTCGGTTGAGAATGTTCAACGTAAATTTCCTTCTTTTAATTGCAAGAGTGAAATGTTTTGAGAGAGGGGAATTATGTTATGTGCATATACTAGGAGGCTAACCCTAATTAGGCTTGTGAGCATGGGAACAAGATCTAGTGGAGCATGGGCTAGGGCTAACCTTAAGGGTGTAGGTTAGGGTCAGGCATCCAAGGGTGACACATGGGAAATGGAGAGTCAAGAGTCACTTGAGGGCCCTCCTATATAATAGGGGCATGGGACACACTCAAGGAAGATTATGAGGTTATGTTAGGTTCTCTTGTGTAGAGGATTGTATCTACTCTCGTGCCATTTCACAGTGTAGCTACATGCTGCTAGATTGGAGTCATATCTCTTAGTGGTATGGGACATCAAGGTTAAGGTATGAGGTACTTCATTGTAATTCATGTGTGCATCCCTTGGGCTTGGGGGTGGTTGGGTGGATGAGTTTATGCCTCGTTTATGCATGTTTATGCATGGCAATTATCTAGAAAGATCTTAGGGTTTTAACAGTGGTATCATAGCAATCTCTAGTTAATTGTTGTTATTTTAATGCTTCTTTTATATTTCCTAGACGACATACTAGGGAGTTCTAAATTGGTAAGGAATGTATGGGTGGTATTATGGTGGTATGGGATGCTAGTGATTCCTCTCATATATTATCTTATCAAACAATTTGGGCTCAAGATTGTTGCCTTGCTAAAATTACTTGGCATGTTGACCCAACATTCAAAGATAATCTCATTTTCTAAATTCACTTGAAGTTGTAGTGTAGATATTCTCTAGATAAACTTCTTTTATCTATAGCATGCATGTTTTGATGAGTGTAATCTCGTCGGCATTTTCATTTGTTTAAATCTCTTTCTTTAGAGTTCAACGAGTTTATCTTGTTGTGTGCGGATTAAGGAATTTTAGATTCTTTCTTTGTAGGCATTTCTTTCTCTAGTTCCATCCTTTAGGTGATTTATATAGTCCACCTGATGGTTTATGGATGTACATATGTGACTTGTTGAGACATTGATGACTCCTTATGTTAATATGGGTAACTCGGGATGCTGATAATTCCCTATGCAAATGTGGGTACATCAGGCCGCCAATGGATCCCTGGTTCCTGTTGTTGTATAATGCCATGTCCTCCTACTTTATTCCGAATGGTTTACAACGAGGAAACTACTTTGAGTATGAGTTTCTCTAATCATCCGTAGTCTGATGGAAAAATAGAGCATGTGAATCAGATTATTGTAGAGGATATGCTTCGTGGATATGTCTCTGATTATGGCTCACCCAAAACCTAATGAACCACAACTATCATGAGGATATTTCCAATGGTGGCTGAGCTCGTAACCCTTGAGGTCTCCAAGCTGTACAACTCCTTGAGAAGCAATTCCACCCTGCCTCCCGCAACCATTGTCACACCACCGCATTGCACTACGTGTACTCGCCCCTCCTCTCACCTCACTTCACTCACACACACTCACTAGCATGGATTAGAGAGAGATTAGCAAGAGCAAGACTCTATTGCACAATGGGAGAGTCCTTTGTATTATGAGAGATATTCACTTATATACATGGCCATAAGTGTTCACACCAACTTAAATTGTGGGCCGGTCAGGCACTTTAGGCTCATAAGAGTCCTGATGCTATTACAATGACTACTCTCATAATATATCCATGAAGGACATCACGTGGGACTTCATCCTAACTTACTACCACATGCTCTTGAAGTGGAAATCGCCATAAGTATTCTATCGGACCATTACAGGAGCCCATCCAAGTTGTAGATTTGGACACCATTGCTTTATATCTTGAATGTAGGACCTTTTGGTGTATCTACCTTGACTCCTTATGATATAAGATAATGGTAGTAGCTTTTGTTAACCCTAGGAATGGGTTAACATTCCCCCCTTCCTGATGTTGATCGTGTCTTTGTCATCGCTTTGAAGACCTTTGTGTGGGGAGAATCAACAAACTGTGTTGATTTCTTTTGATGTTGAGTGACATTCAAAGGTCTTTGTTCCTCCAAAAGGAATAAGAAAAGCTAGTTAGTAAATGAAAAGGTTAGTGATAAGCTAGAATTCCTAACGGACGGGTGGGGGTGGTGGGGGTTTTTTGCGAGTGATTTCATTTTTTTATATTTGTGAGCATGTTTTATGTGGGTCATATTTTTTGCTCACTTTGTTTTTGGCAATCATAAGCAAAGTTACATGTGATTTGTGTTAGTTGGGAAACTAAGAAATGTGAATGATGGGAGAGAAAAGAAAGAAGGATCCGGAGGAACGTACACAAAATCATCAAAACGAGAATGTGATTCTCAGTTCCTCATCTGATTCATTGAAGAAACATTCATCATGGCCTTTAATGATGTCCCTTTTTGTGGCAAGTGTCTTATCAAATTTTGTTGAGTAGGACCTGTTCATACATGCTTCTTCCCATGTGTTTTTATGCTTTCATGTATATTTAAGTGCTCTATGAACCAAATATACATGAAGTACAAGAGTTGAGTCAAATAGACTCTTATTAAGCTACTACTTGTTGAAGTAGCCACTTTTGGTGAGGCTGGAAATAATTATGTCGACTTGCAAGGTTCATATAGTAATCTTTATGAAGGATTAGAGTTTAATGTGTTGTGGAAGACTTAGCTTCATTTAGAGAGGTTTGCAATTTGAAGGAAGAATCCAGGCAATGGGTTGTACCATTGATCAAGCTTACGCCCACCATGGCTCCCCCATCCAAAGATGTACCTAGAAAGTTGTCAATGATAAGGCTTTGGTGTGCAAATGTCTTCTAATGCATGAGTATGAATATGTACTCGTGGAGCATCTGTTGCATTAACTTAGCCAAAGGAATAGTAAGCTATGAGCTTTAAAAATGTATTGGCTATTGAAGATTATTGGGAGTTTCTCGTGATATTCTACCCTATTTAGGTAGGCCATATGTGTGAATTCCTTGTGTTTTTCTCTATCTTTTTTTCCTTTTTCTCTTTTTTTTTTGGTTACCACCTTGCGAGAAACATGTTCTTGTGGCTATTCTCCTTTTTTAGAGAATAGGTTCTTATATCTACCGCGTAGCTTCTGCACTCATGCTTTTCATGGGTGAAAAGAGCATTGTGAGTTTTTCCTTGATGCGCTCATAAGTCTCCGTTAAATAGATGTGGGTATTGATTCTTGAATTTGTGGCTCAAATGTTATCGAGGCGGTAGGTATAGCTAATGGTTGGTTTCCATTGGGGTTGACTAAACACACAACTCTTGTGTAGGTGCTGAATGCACAAGAGAGGTTGAGTGGTTTGCTTTGTGTTGCTTGGGCCTCCATTCTTGTTGAACTTTAGGTGAAGCTATTGGGGTTGAAGGTGTTGGTGAAGCTTTCTTCACTTTTTTTTATTGGCAACCATATGATGGGATTTCCATCATAATATCCTTGTTTTGTTGAAGCAAGTTCACAAGCACCTATTGTTTTGATAAACATTAGGAGTTAATGGTTGATGCCCTTGAGACTTTTTTGTTTGGCCAAGCTTGGCTAACTTCTTGATGCACTTGGGAATCCAAGCTTTGATATTACCTTGGTAGTACCCTTGTGCTTGCAGTAACCTTTCTGGTACCTAGACTTGTTGAGTTGCCGGATTTCTTCAAAGAAATCGCTTAGTCTTTTGTGAACGACATTGTGGAGTACTTTTATTCTTCCTTGGTCTTTGAGTTTTGCATTGAGAAAGAGGCTTTGATTTTATCGAGGTACCCAAATTGGATTGGTGCCTTCATAGTTGCCTTGTGCTACAAGTAGCTGCTTTTCCACCCACATTTGATACCATTAAGATATCGTGATCTTGGTTGTCATGATGGGGTATTTTTTTTTGATGCAGTGGAAGGGTTGGGGCCCTCCTTCACATTGACTGGTGCTGAGGTTACGGGTTTGAGACTCATGGGTATTGTTGAGACGATGAGGCTTGAGTCTCTTCTGGATTGACTATTGATGATGAGGCTTTTGAGCATGCAGCCATCTCCTTTGGTGAGATTGGTCGATGAAGAGGCATTGGCTCTAGAGCTTTTCCCTTGAGTTCTTTTTTAAAGATAAATGGTTGTGCTTGGGGAACTTTTTCATCAGGAAGAGTTGTTGATTGCAAGATTTTGGCATTGAACTTCATTGGTAAGGATGGAGTTGAAGGGTTAGATGCTTTGTCTAAGTTTGTCTCATTGACACAGATGGTAGGTCATGGTAGGTCATGTATAGAGGGGATTCCGAGGAAGAGGCTTGTAGCTTTTTGCATTCAGCATCATAGAAATCCATTAGGGTTGGAAACTCTTCTGTGTAGTATGGTATTGTCAGCTTTGTGTCATTGACCATCATAATGGCCCTATCGCTAGCAAAGCACAGTTGCGCTTGGGTAGCAGCAATAGTCCATTTATGCCCCAAGATCAAATCTACTTCTAACACATACTCAACCACAAAAAAGTTAAAAGTAAGGGGGTTATTTTCAATATACATTGTATGTTCAAAGTACCCCAAACTTGGCATGTTCAAGTCTTGTGTGAATGGAATTATATCAGGATGAGAGTATTGGTTGACCTAACAAATCCCATAACTCGAGGGTCATAAGATTGTGCTCTCGTTGTGGAGAAAGCTATGCTTGGATTGTGGTGATTTTATTGGAAAGTTCTAATCCAACCATAATTCTTGGGATATTCTGAGTAAGATATGTTGGAACTTCTAGCTCCTCTAAGGTCTCTTCCTCTTGTAATAGCAATTACACAATGCCTGCAAGAGTGTTCAAGGTGACTGTTTGCATGGACTCATCAATTGAATACAATGAGTCCATGTACCCAAGTTTCACCAAATATGACATCATACTCAAGGGAATCTAGGGTAACATGGAATTGAAGTTCCACATTTTTATTAATTATTTGAATAGCATAGTTAAAGAAACCTGGAACTTTGATGTTTTGTCCTTTGGCACCTATTGCAAGACCATTGTCTTTAGGGATGATTTTAGGCTATCCCAATGACATCCAAATGTCTATAGTCATGGTGTTATAACTAGCTTGAGGGCTAATCAATACACGTTTATGCTTTACATCATTGCTCGTAAGAAAATCTAACCATACCATGATAGAATCTTCAAGTGAACTAAGGATGTTTTAGTTTTTGTTTCAGCTTCAAATCCCGCATTGGTTTCATATTCCCATTTACTTTCATCCTCTTTTGGGCTCTCAGCTTTTTCAATAGTATCCAATGTGTATAATGGCACACTTGGTCCCTTGACAACTTTAATTGAGGTTTGTTTGGAAACTTGTGAATCCTTACAATCCTAATATATGTAGCTCTTAATGTCTTGGTATAACTCATGTTTAGCCTTTGAAGGTGCAAGTGCTGACACTATGTAGGCTTCACCACCATCAGAGAATAGAACTCCTCCAAATGAGGATTTAAGAGATTACTTAAATTTCTTAAGGGATTCATCGAATTCCTCATGTGCTTTTTCAACCGCATAATTCGTGCAATGTGCCTCTAATGACTCTTCTCTATAGAGAGTATGTCTTCCTCTGGAAAGGGGAAGCAATACTCCTCTGGTTTTTATATTTTGGTTGCTCTTTTAGGTTTGACATTATGAGGTTCAATCACAACCAGTGATCTTGTATGACACTCAACAATGCTCAGCATGCTCTCCTGAGCTTGCTTTTTACATTGTGCATATGTCATGAGATCACGATTTTCAGTTTGGGGTGGTTGGGTGGGTTCTAGTTTCTTGATTGGTCTGTGAGGTGCACTAAGTGACGAATCAGAATTTATTTCATCCTCACTTAGTGATGTACTAGAACTTGTTTTTGACTTTCCTTAGATCCTCAGGTTTTCTTTATGTTTTCCCAATGCAACGAGAACAAACTTTCTTTTTTGCTTTTTTGTACTCTGTCTTACTCGTGGGTTTTATGGTTTGAGTGGTAGCCTTTGAGGTGGATGCTTCTGCATCATGTGTAGCTTTTAGCTCTTTTGGGGTTAGATCCTCCACAGGCTCCTTTCCCTTGTCCTTTATTTCAACCTTGGTGTCGACAATTTGTTGGCCCTTGTTTTTCTTAGGTTTAGAGGGTTTTGCTTCTGTTTTTGGCTTATGTTTTAAAACATGCTCCTCTACCCATTTTGAAGTGTTTTCTTTGGCATTCTTTTTTACTGTTTCTTGTGCCTTGTCTTGTAAGCAAGGAAGCACATTAAGGGTTGTTAGATTACCGTAACACCACTACGTACATTACCACAGGAGGGGACGGCAGCCTCTGGCTCACCACCCAACCATAGAGGAAGAATGAGGATTGCCCCTCATCCCCGAGGCTATATAGTGTGTGGCATGCCGTCCACACTAGCCTGGCCGCCCATGACTCCGCATGGGCATCCTTTCCCACTGAACCCCGGATGGCCACGTCCTCGGGGCTCCGGCCGAGGCGTTGACACTAAAGCCCTGTCTGGCCATCTAGTCTACCGTCAGTCTCACAGGCGTTACAGCCTACGTGACATTACCTCCCCCTTAAGAAGAGTTTTCGTCCTTGAAAACAAACTAGGGAAACCTCTTGGAAATTGCACTACGGTGTTCCCAAGTAGCTGCCTCCTCATCCCTGTCTGTCCATTTAACAAGTACCTCCTTGTACACTTTATGTCGGGTTTGTCTACCACGATACTCTAGAATCTTTTCAGGTTCATGTGGTATCTTTGGTGGCTCTATCAAGTCCACCAAAATCTCTGGAGAAACTGCGTTCTCAAACCCATGAACTGATTTCTTTAGTTTACTGACATGGAAGATAGGATGGACTTGAGAACTCTCTGGTAACTCAAGTTTATATGCTACATCCCCAATCTTCTTAAGGATTTCAAAAGAACCACAATATCTCAGAGAAAGTTTATCACACTTTCCTGTTTTCATGGTTTCTGACTGCGCAGGAACCTTAAGGAATACAAAGTCACCTTCTGCAAAGGTTACCTTTCTACGTCCTTTATCCGCATAAGTTTTAGCGCGATCCTGAGCGCTACGAATGCTCTCACATGCTGCTCTGAGTATATCATTCATATCTTCAAGGAAATCCTTGACAGATTGAATCTTCTCCCTTTCTAGGCCTACAACCATTGGAGATCTCGACTGGAATCCATACATTGACATGAATGGTGTAAATCCAGTCTCGCTGAGTGTTTGGAGCTGTTATACGCAAACTCCAATAAGGGCAAGTATTCTTCCCAATTAGACTGCTTCTTACTAACATAAGAACGCAACATATCCTCTAGAATTTGGTTAACTCTTTCAGTTTGACCATCAGACTCCGGATGATCTGCCGTACTCAAAGTAGTATCCAACTTTTTGAAGACTTCCCTCCAAAAATGACTGTTGAACTTTCTATCTCTATCCGACACTATCTGCGGGCGGGCAGGCCATATAGCTTGTAGAGATGTTCAATAAAGAGTTTTGCCAACTCTGGCATTTTAACAGTTTTCTTCCTAGTGATAAACTTTGCCATTTTAGTTAACCTATCCACTACCACCCACACCAAGTCATTCACGCGACTTGTCTTGGGTAAACTGGTAATGAAATCCATGGAAATGCTTTCCCCTGAGTAATCTCCAGCAGGTGGAGTAGTCCTCCAACCTTAAGACGTTCGTGTTTACTGACCTGGCACTTATTGCATTTCAGCACATAAGTCTAGACATCCTTAAACAAACTAGGCTAATAAAACTGTCTTTTTACTAGTGCATTGGTCTTCTAAATCCCAGGATGACCCGCACTTAGACTATCATGACTTTCTTTAAGAATGTGGGCCCGAAAGTCACCAATAGTTGGCACACATACTCTACCCTTGTAGAGTAATTACCCGTCGCTCGCGTCAATGGAGTAATTAGCATATTTCTCCCCCCAGACTAACTCTCGCTTCCCTTCCTGTTGCACCTTCAGCCAATCTCTCTGGACTAGCAATCCGTGCCAACGAGGAAGGTGGTCATGTCTGTGAAGAAGTGCGTGCTCATATAGTGTGCCAGACCTCTGTAAAAGATGGATCGTGCTCACATAAACCACGTAGTGACTCCAAGAAATCATTCTTGAAGACTGTGAAACTAAGTTCATTAATCTGTGGCATGCGACTAAGTGCATCTGCCACCATGTTATACTTACCTTTCTGGTAACGTATTTGAAGGTCAAACTCCTGTAGAATCTCCGCCCATCGAGCTTTTCTACCCTTCAGTTCATTTTGACTTGAAAGCCATTTCATACTTTCATGGTCCGTCCGGACCTCAAAAGAAGCACCATATAAATAGTGTCTCCACTTTTTCAATGCATGAACTATCTAGTAACTCTCGCTCGTAAGCTGAGTAGTTACGCTACGCACGATCTAACTTTTTACTCTCAAATGCAATTGGGCGTCCCCTTTGCATAAGTACGGCCCCAATGGCCTCATTACTAGCATCTGTTTCTAAGACAAACGGCTCATTTGGATCAACAATAGTCAAAATAGGTGCAGCTACTACTATAATGACCTTGAGCTTATCAAAGCTCTTCTATTGGGCTTCCCCCCAACTAATGTTTTTAGTTTTTGACCGTAATTGGTTAGTCAAACGGGACTGCGATCTTCGCGTAGTCCTTCACATACTGTCTGTAGAACCCCGACATGCCAAGAAAAATCTGCAGTTCCTCAAGATTCTTCGGCGCTGGCCATTTAAGAATAGCCTCTACTTTTTCTGGCTCCATCCGCGTACCATCGGCGGATATAATATGGCTAAGGTAGTGAATTTCTATTTCAAAAAATTCACATTTGCTCTTCTTTGCAAATAGTTTGTGCTCTCACAACAACAACTCGAACACTAGACGCAGATGCTCTATGTGTTCTTTTTGTGTCTTACTGTACACAAGAATATCATCTAGGAAAACTACTACAAATTTTCCCAGGTATGGATGTAAAGTACTGTCCGTCAGCGTCATAAACATTGCTGGAGCATTGGTTAGCCCAAAAGGCATAACCAAAAACTCAAAATGCCCAAAACAGGTCCTAAATGCTGTCTTCGCAACATCTTCTGCTTTAATTCTAACCTGATGATACCCTGATCTCACGTCTACTTTTGTAAAGTATCTCGATCCATAGAGTTGATCAAACAACTCATCCATGCGTGGCATCGGATACTTATTCTTAATTGTTATCTGATTAAGAGCCTTATAGTCTATGCACATCCGCATAGATCTATCTTTCTTCTTTACCTGAAGAATAGGCGATGCCCCCACGAACTTGAACTAGGCCGAATAAAGCCTTTGTTAAAATATTCCATCAATTGTTTTTCCACCTCATGTGCCTCAGAGTGGCTTAATCTATAAGCAGGTTTGCTATAGGTTTTGATCCTGGCGCATAACGTCGATGCCATGGTCTACTTCTCTAGATGGTGGTAAGCCATCTGGCAAATCATCAGGAAAAACATCCTGAAATTCCTCTAATAAATTCATTAAAGTATCTACGTACTTTTTCTTTAATGTCTCTTTCGCCTTGGATTTTTTCTTGTTTGAATCGCATGCATGCCAAACAGGGTTTTCAAACAGTGGGTCTCGTCCAAGGCTATTTTGTTTTCCTTGTTTGTCTACGCAAACATCATTTACAGTTTCATCTACGAAAACAGAATTTAAAAGAGGGTAACAAGCATATACCTCTGCTATCTGGTCTCTGCGGACTGCTGTGCACAGCTCCATGGAGGAAATAAGTGGTGGCGGGGACAGTACAGTCGCCCTGCAGGGTAATGACTCTACCTCCATGCTCAAAACGTAGCATATTATGTAGGTAATTCCGAGCTAGACTAGGGCCCAAGCCATACAGTCACTCCCTGCCTAGATAAACGTCTACTCTGGCTAAGTGCATGACCTAAAAGTCAAGCGAAGCCTCGTAGTCTTGCATAGATAATGGGACCCCCAATACTACGGTATTCCATATCGTTTTGTCATACCTGTTGGCTAGGCCAACAGTATACTCATGATCGCTCCGGGTCTCAGTCAACCCCAACTTCTTAACTAACGAGTAGTTCAAGAAGTTGTGGCTAGCTCCATCATCAATAAAAACTGTGACTCTACGGCCACCTATGGTGCCATACATGCACCATGTCATGCAGACCTACAGTAGGCTGCCACATCGCTGGGGTCACTGAACAAGCATGATGCTCATCTCGCAATGACACACTATCACCTCTCTGAACTCTGCGGAACTGAGAGGGAGTCTCTGCACTGTATGCAACTGCCTAGAGGATTTACCATCTCTTTTGGGCTCGTTGCCACTTGTGCTGGCTTTAGGCTTTGGACACAGCCTTCGTGTGCCCTACCTCGTTGTAATTAAAGCAGCGATTTTCCTTTCGCGCTTTAATATACTGCTCTTTCTTTTGGACTTTGCTATCTCTTTTCTTCTTGGATGGTCGCGATTTTTTAGACCAATGACCACCCTGTCCTTCCTGGTCCATCCTATCCCCTTGCTTATCACTGCGGAACCCTTTTCTTTTAAGGCCTGACCTCCTCTTCTCACTACCCTCGGCCCTACTCGAACCACCAAGGCACGTAAGATACAGTTGAAGAATGAACTTCATACTGTGGAGAAAAAGAGCATGTCTGTGAATGACTATGCGTTGAAGATAAAGGGTATTGTGGAATCCCTTGCATCTATTGGTGTGTCAGTAGATGATGATGATAAGGTGGAGGTCTGTCTACGTGGTCTCGGGCCACAATACAAGGCGTTCAAGACGTCTATTCAAACTCGGGAAAACATTCCCAACTTTACAGATTTGGTGTCTATGCTAATTATCGAAGAGAAGAGTTTGGGTGAAGACCAACAGTCTTCACAAAGCAAAAACGGTTCAGAGCAACAAGCCTTCTACACGAGTTCAGGAAGAGGACGAGGTAGAGGAGGCCGTGGACGCGGTCAAGGAGGTGGCCGAACAGGTAATCAGAATTATGGCCAACAGCAACAACAACAACAACAGTCCCAGAATCAACAACAACAACAACACGCAGGTGGAAGAGGCAAATTCAGAGGCAGGGGGAGTCAAAGAGGCCGTGGAAATTGGCAATGGCAATATAATGATGCACGTGAATGCTATTATTGTGGTAAGCCTGGACATGTGCAGACAGAATGCTATAAGAAGCAGGCTGACATGCAAAATGGGAAAGTGCAGCAAAACAACTATGCATCCTCAAGCAGAAATAATGAGGATAATGAAAGGTTGTTTGTTATGCAGCATGTCGTGAATGCCATGTCTGAAAATGTTCATGCAGCACAAAAAGATAATGTATGGTATGTGGATTCAGGCGCTTCAAACCACATGACGAGTCATGGGAAGTGGTTCAAGGAGATGAAAAACCCGGAAAGACCAGGTTTTGTGGAAACAGGGGATGACACTGCTCATCCAATTGCCCATGTTGGAGATGTGCCATTGTCTATGCAGGATGGCAAAGTGAAGTACCTTGCAGATGTACTTCACGTTCCGAACATAACAAAGAATCTGGTTTCAGTTGGCCAGATGATTGAGCAGGGTTTGCAGGTTCAGTTTAACCCAGATGGATGTTATGTTGAAGATTTTAAAGACAAGTGCAGGTTGGTTGCAAAAGGCAACAGAGTGGGCAGAATGTTTACATTGAATGTAGACATGCCTGAAATGAGTGCTGCGATGTTTGCAAATGGTTCAGAAATTGTTGCAGACACAGACATTTGGCATAAAAGGATTGGACATGTAAATGTGCAGAGATTGAAGTCTATGCAGACAAAAGGAATTGTGACAGGGCTGCCAAAATTTAAAGTGGAAGGTATGCAAAAAATATGTGAAGCATGCCAATTTGGGAAGCAAACAAAGCATGTGTTTCCACGTAACAGATATGTGAGCAGAAATGCACTAGATATTGTGCATTCAGATGTATGGGGTCCTACGAAGACCATATCTATAGGAGGCTGCAGGTATTATGTGACTTTCATTAATGACCACACGAGGAAAGTGTGGGTATATTTCATAAAGGAGAAGAGTGAGGTGTTCACTCACTTTCAGAATTTCAGAGTTTTGGTTTAAAAGCAAACACGGAAATATGTAAAGTGCCTAAGGTCAGATGGAGGGGGAGAGTACTTCTCCAATGAGTTCTCTGAATTCTTGAAGAAGAATGGTATTCGGAGATGGTTTAGATGCAGATACACTCCGCAGCAAAATGGAGTTGCTGAGCGGAAAAACAGGCACATTGCTGAGATTGCGCGAGCATTGATGGAAGAGAAAAATATGCCGCATAGCTATTGGGCTGAGGCTGTTTCTACAGCAGTATACATCATGAACAGGACTCCAACTGCAGCCATACATAATGTAACTCCAGAGCAGAGGTTTACTGGCAGAAAACTAGATTTGTCTCATCTGAAAGTCTTTGGATGCATATGTGCATGTGCCAGATGAGCTGAGAACTAAGCTGGATCCAAAAGCTGAAAAATGTGTGTTTATTGGATATTCCCTTGAGCAAAAGGGATACAGATGTTATAACCCTGCTACACGTGAGTTGAGGGTAAGCAGGGATGTTGTCTTTGATGAGATGAGCAGCTGGTATACTGCTGAAAAAGAAGCTATTGGGACTGATGTGAGTGGAAGTGTGGTTGCACAGAATGCAGGTCAGCAATCACAGTCTTTGAGTGGACTAGGAGAGTCCTCATCTAGTGGGTCTATTGATAGACCATGGAGTGGCACGCTGCGTCATAATACCAGTCCTGCAAATGTGATTAGTACATCATGTAAAGGAAAAGAGAAAGTGGTTGAGCCCCTTGGTATGCCTGACATTTCTGCAGGGCATTCTCATGTTGATGGAGAGTCTACTAGTGGCTCAGATATGAGCCTTGATGAGGAGCTTGGGATCCCAACTATGAGAACACCTGGTGTAAAGAAGGCTATGGAAGCCATGAATGAAAAGCTACGAAGATCAGGGAGAGTGAAGAACCCTGTGCAGAGATTTACATATGATGGTTATGTGGCACATCACTATGCATATATGGCAAAGGTTGTGCAGGTTGTAGAGCCCACATGCATTGATGAGGCTGTTGGAAATGTGTGTTGGGAGAAAGCTATGGATGAGGAGATGGATGCACTATATGGAAATGAAACCTGGGATTTAGTGCAATTGCGTGAAGGCAAGAAAGCCATTGGATGCAAGTGGGTGTACAAAGTTAAACATAACAGTGATGGAAGCATAAACAGGTACAAGGCTAGATTGGTAGCCAAAGGATATGCACAGATATATGGGATTGATTATGAGGAAACTTTCAGCCCAGTTGCCAAGATGGCAACGGTGAGAGTTGTGATAGCAGTGGCTGCGTCAAAGCAATGGTCTTTACATCAGATGGATGTAAAGAATGCATTCTTACATGGGGATTTGCAAGAAGAGGTGTATATGTTGCAGCCACCTGGTTATGAGGATGTGGGTCACCCCGAGCATGTTTGCAGGTTGAAGAAAGCCTTGTATGGCTTAAAGCAAGCACCAAGAGCATGGTCTAACAAGATTTCTGAATATCTTGTCACTATTGGCTTTCATGTAGCCAATGCAGATTTCTCGCTGTATGTGAGACATGGTGATAGAGGAGTTGTGCTTGTTGTCATCTATATAGATGACTTGATCATTACGGGGGACCATGATGCAGAGATCTTTGATGTAAAGATCTTGCTTAGACAGAAGTTCGAGATGAAGGATCTGGGGGAGCTCAGATATTTCTTGGGCATTGAGGTGATTAGGTCACCACATGGTATTGGATTACTGCAGAGACAGTATGGCTTGGACATATTGTCCAAGTATGGTATCACAGGCTATAAACCTATTTCTGTGCCATTGGATCAGAATGGCAAGTTGAGTGCAGATTCAGGGGAGATCTTGGAGGATCCTACTATGTATAGGCGCATAGTAGGAAGTTTGATCTACATGACGATCACCAGACCAGATTTGAGCTATGCTGTTGGGTTGGTGAGTCAGTTTATGCAGGTTCCACAGAAACCGCATTTGGATGCAGTGAGACGCATACTGAGGTATGTGGTCTACTTTGCATTGTGGACTATTCTATGAGACTAGGACAGAGATATGTGTACATGGGTACACAGATGCTGATTGAGCTAGTAGTATCTCAGATAGAAAATCTACCAGTGGATTCATGTTTTCTTTGGGGAGTGCTGCTGTGACTTGGAGCAGCAAGAAGCAACCTACGGTTGCTCTATCCAGTACAGAGGCCGAGTACAGAGGAGCTGCTATGGCAGCATGTGAGGTAGCTTGGTTGAGAAAGCTACTTACAGATTTGGATCTATTAGTGGATAGACAAGTTGTCCTTTTCTGTGACAACATTAGCAGTATACAGTTGGCCAGGAACCCAGTCTTTCATGCTCGTACAAAGCACATAGAGGTCCACTACCACTTCGTCAGAGAGAAGGTCTTGGCAGAAGATCTTGACCTTGTTTATGTGAGCACAGAGGATCAGGTAGCTAACATCTTCACCAAAGCATTGGGTACAGAGAAGCTCCGCAGATTCAGGGCTTCGCTTGGTGTACATGAGATGGAGTTGAGCTCGAGGGGGAGTGTTGAGATATCGAGCTCATCTAGTGAGGCAGTGGACACTGACTGGGGGATAGGCCCCACACCTACACCACTGGCATGGTTGGTGAGATCTTGGGTGATATGCGGCCAGTGGGATGACAGGCTGTGTGACAGCCATTCTAGAGACTGGCATAGTTATAGCGCCAGCTCATTTAGTCGGGTTCACACTATAGAGAACCCGTGTATGTATTTGGTTGAGTACCTTTCATATGGTGTGTACTTTTATTCTTGTATATGGTGTGTTGAGTGTTGAGTGAAGAAGAAGAAGATTTTCAACCTCTCACCTTGTGTGTTCTCTATTAGGGTTTTGTGAGTGTGTGTGTGTGCTTGCAAGAGCTCAAGCTCTCTTCCCCCCTGCATCTTTTCAGCTTGGGCCCTAGTCTAGCTCGGAATTACTTACATAATACGCTATGTTTTGAGCACGGAGGTAGAGTCATTACCCTGCAGGGCGACCGTACTGTCCCTGCCACACCACTTATTTCCTCCATGGAGCTGTGTACAGCGGTTCGCAGAGACCAAATAGCAGAGGTATATGCTTGTTACCCTCTTTTGAATTCTGTTTCCGTAGATGAAACTGTAAATGATGTTTGTGTAGACAAACAAGAAAAACAAAATAGCCTTGGACGAGACCCACTGTTTGAAAACCCTGTTTGGCATGCATGTAATTCAAACAAGAAAAAATCCAAGGTGAATGAGACATTAAAGAAAAAGTACGTATATACTTTAATGAATTTATTAGAGGAATTTCAGGATGTTTTTCCTGATGATTTACCAGATGGTTTACCATCATCTAGAGAAGTAAACCATGGCATCGAAGTTATGCAAGGATCAAAACCTATAAGCAAACCTGCTTATAGATTAAGCCACTCCGAGGCACAGGAGGTGGAAAAACAATTGACGGAATATTTGAACAAAGGCTTTATTCGGCCTAGTTCAAGTCTGAGGGCATCGCCTATTCTTCTGGTAAAGAAGAAAGACGGATCTATGCAGATGTGCATAGACTATAGGCCTCTTAATCAGATAACGATTAAGAACAAGTATCCAATGCCACGCATGGATGAGTTGTTTGATCAACTCTATGGACCAAGATACTTTACAAAAATAGACCTGAGATGAGGATATCATCAGGTTAGAATTAAACAAGAAGATGTTGCGAAGACAGCATTTAGGACCCGTTTCAGGCATTTTGAGTTTTTGGTTATGCCATTTGGACTAACCAATGCTCCAGCGACGTTTATGACACTGACAGTATTTTACGTCCATATCTGGGAAAATTCATAGTAGTTTTTCTAGATGATATTCTTGTGTTGTACAGTAAGACACAGAAAGAACACATAGAGCATTTGCGTCTAGTGTTCGAGTTGTTGTTTGCGAGAGCACAAACTATTTGCAAAGAAGAGAAAATGTGAATTTTTTGAAACAGAAATTCACTACCTTGGCCATATTATATCCGCCGATGGTACGCGGATAGAGCCAAAAAAAGTAGAGGCTATTCTTAAATGGCCAGCACCGAAGAATCTCGAGGAATTGCAGATTTTTCTTGGCATGTCAGGGTTCTACCGACAGTATGTGACTACGCGAAGATCGCAGTCCCGTTGACTGACCAGTTACGGTCAAAAACTAAAAACATTAGTTGGGGGGAAGCCCAACAGAAGAGCTTTGATAAGTTCAAGGTGACCGTAGCAGCTGCACCTGTTCTGACTATTGTCGATCCAAATGAGCCATTTGTTTTGGAAACAGATGCTAGTAATGAGGCCATTGGGGCCGTACTTATGCAAAGGGGACGCCCAATTGCATTTGAGAGTAAAAAGTTAAATCGTGCGCAGCGTAACTACTTGGCTTACGAGCGAGAGTTACTAGCGATAGTTCATGCACTGAAAAAGTGGAGACACTATTTATATGGTGCTACTTTTGAGGTCCGGACGAACCATGAAATTCTGAAATGTCTTTCAAGTCAAAATGAACTAAAGGGAAGAAAAGCTCGGTGGGCGGAGATTCTACAGGAGTTTGACCTTCAGATACGTTACCAGAAAGGTAAGTATAACGTGGTGGCAGATGCACTTAGTCGCATGCCACAGATTAATAAACTTAGTCTCACAGTCTTCAAGAATGATTTCTTGGAGTCACTACGTGGTTTATGTGAGCATGATCCATCTTTTACAGAGGTCTGGCGCGCTGTACGCGTACGCACTTCTTCACAGACGTGACCACCTCCCTCGTTGGCACGTATTGCTAGTCCGGAGAGACTGGCCAAAGGTGCAACGAGAAGGGAAGCGAGAGTGGAGAGACTAGCCGTGTCTTCTGGGTATAGTTTGGAGCCGAAGAGCTCTGACGTAGGCCCTTCATCACCTTTGACTGGCACGGCTTCAAAGGGGAGTGATAAACTTCGTCGGGGGGAGGAATATGCTAATTACTCCATTGACGACGGGTACTTACTCTACAAGGGTAGAGTATGTGTACCAAATATTGGTGACTTTCAGGCCCACATTCTTAAAGAAAGTCATGATAGTCCAAATGCGGGTCATCCTGGGATTCAGAAGACCTATGCACTAGTAAAAAGACAGTTTTATTAGCCTAGTTTGTTTAAGGATGTCCATATTTATGTGCTGAAATGCAATAAGTGCCAGGTCAATAAACATGAACGTCTTAAGGTGGAGGACTACTCCATCCGCTGGAGATTCCTCAAGGGAAATGGGAAAGCAGTTCCATGGATTTCATTATCGGTTTACCCAGTCGAGGGAATGACTCGGTGTGGGTGGTAGTGGACAGGTTAACTAAAATGGCAAAGTTTATCCACGAAGAAAACTGTTAAAACGCCAAAGTTGGCAAAACTCTTTATTGAACATCTCTACAAGCTATATGGCCTGCCCGCAGATATAGTGTCGGATAGAGATAGAAAGTTCAACAGTCATTTTTGGAGGGAAGTCTTCAAAAAGTTGGATACTACTCTGAGTATGAGTACGGCAGATCATCCGGAGTCTGCTGGTCAAATTGAAAGAGTTAACCAAATTCTAGAGGATATGTTGCGTTCTTATGTTAGTAAGAAGCAATCTAATTGGGAAGAGTACTTGCCCTTATTGGAGTTTGCCTATAACAGCTCCAAACACTCAGCGCGACGACTAGATTTACACCATTCATGTTAATGTATGGATTCCAGCCGAGATCTCCGATGGCTGTAGGCCTAGAAAAGGAGAAGATTCAATCTGTCAAGGATTTCCTTGCAGATATGAATGATATGCTCATAGTCGCACGTGAGAGCATTCGTAGCGCTCAGGATCGCGTTAAAACTTATGCAGATAAAGGACGTAGAAAGGTGACCTTTGTAGAAGGTGACTTTGTATTCCTCAAGGTTCCTGCGCAGTCAAAAACCATGAAAACGGGAAAGTGTGATAAACTTTCTCCGAGATATTGTGGTGCTTTTAAAATCCTTAAGAAGATTGGGGACGTAGCATATAAACTTGAGTTACCGGAGAGTTCTCAAGTCCGTCCTGTCTTCCCAGTCAGTAAACTGAAGAAATCAGTTCACGGGTTAGAGAACGCAGTTTCTCCAGAGATTTTGGTGGACTTGATAGAGCCACCAAAGATACCACATGAACCTGAAAAGATTCTACAGTATCGTGACAGACAAACCCGACATAAAGTGTACCAGGAGGTACTTGTTAAATGGACAGATAGAGATGAGGAGGTAGCTACCTGGGAACGCCATAGTGCAATT
Organism: Cibotium barometz; assembly: GCF_041138505.1. Taxonomy (NCBI): domain Eukaryota; kingdom Viridiplantae; phylum Streptophyta; class Polypodiopsida; order Cyatheales; family Cibotiaceae; genus Cibotium; species Cibotium barometz. Next base: position 14,370,210 of record NC_141101.1, read on the forward strand.
TCCAAAAGGTTTCCCCAGTTTGTTTTCGAGGACGAAAACTCTTCTTAAGGGGGGGTAATGTCACGTAGGCTGTAACGCCTGTGTGACCGACGGCAGCAGACCGGATGGCCATGTCCGGGGTTCAGTGGAAGAGGACACCCATGCAGAGTCATGGGCGGCCGGGCTAGTGTGGACGGCAGGCCACACACTATATAGCCTGTGGGGGTGAGGGGCAATCCTCATTCTTCCTCTATGGTGGCTGGGTGGTGAGCCAGAGGCCGTCCCCTCCTGTGGTAATGCCCGTAGTGGCGTTACAAGTATCTAACATTAATTCATTCCATTGAGCACATCATTGGATAGTGCATGAAATTGCTAAGCTATGTGCATCAACTAATGTGTATATTAATCCATAATTAGAGATTAATTAAACTCTTAATTCTAATCTCTTCTCTTTATGTAAAATTAAACAAAAGAGAGGAAAATTCCTCCAATTAATTAAGAAATTGATGTAATGATGTGTTTTGATGCATTTAGATGCTCTCAAAACACTCAAAAACACTAATTTTCACCTCCTACATGATCAATTTTGACCCCCAAAAACACATTTTCTAGTTTTTTTGCCTCTTGAACTGGATTAATCACCCCTTAATGACAAAAGTCAGTCAATTAACATAAACTTGAGTTCACTATAGCATGCCTCAAGCTCAAGTACCAATAGTGGTCAGGGGTTTGAAATAGAGACTCAAAGCGACACCAACTCCTCAGTCTCACTACAAGAAAAACAAAGCCCATAACATCCAAAGAAACTGTAAGGAGTAGCTCTGAATTTGATACGGATTCCCAATCTGAAGAAAGGGATAAAATTCGTCAAGATGCTAAGGAGCATCTTTGAAGATGGTGGAGACGTAAATGCTATTGAGTAAAAAGGTTGCAAGAAAGAATAACTACCTCCCAATGGCTCCAGTACATGGGTGCAGTTGACTTACATCAAAAGTTTATAGATGATTGGGGAGAGGAGTTACAAAAGGTCAAGTATTGTAGACCACCCCCAATTAATATAGCTAAGGTGGATGTCTCTGATGATCCAAAACCAAGTCTCTCTAGAAGGAAACAAAATTGTGAACTTACATAGAAGGAACGAGAGGCTAAGGCTACAGCTAAAGAAGTTGACGAAGAAAAGGAAAATAAGCCTGATTTGCACCCAACACCTAAGCATTACAAGTCATACACCATAGGGAAATGCAAGTTATGGTTTGATAATGCCAAGCATAACCCCACAAGTGAGAGTGGAGGAATCTATGACAAGCCTGTAGAGGTTATGGAAGTAGACTTAGTTGAACCAGGAGAAGATCCTAAGCCTGTCTACATAGCCAAGGACTTAAACAAGGCTGAGAAGGCTGAACTTGTCGCTCTCCTCAAGGAATATAGGGATTGCTTTACGTGGACATTCCATGATATGAAGGGAGTTCCCATAGAGGTTATATAACACACCATTCCCATGGTACCCAAAGCTAAACCAGTCCAACAGTGACCCTATCCAATAAATCCTAAATATGCAAGCATTGTTAAGAAAGAGATCAATAACCTCATTAAGTGTGGATTCATCTACAAGATTGAACACTCAGAATGGGTCTCACCCATTGTGGTTGTGCCCAAGAAGACTGGAAATCTTAGAGTGTGTTAATCTCAAGAAAGTGAATGCTGCCATGCACAAGGATAACTGCCCCTGGCCATATTCAAAACATGTGCTTGAATGAGTTGTGGGCAAGGAAGCTTATAGCTTTTTAGATGGATACTCATACTATAAGCAAATTTTGATTGCACCTGAGGACCAAGCCAAAAGAGCCTTTATCTTACTGCGCATGGTGTATATACTTATACAAAGTTATGCCATTCGGTCTAACCAACGCACCAGCCACGTTCTAAAGACTTATGAATTCTACTTTTAAGGACTTCTCAAGAAAGTTTCTCAAAGCTTTCTTGAATGATTTGTGAATTCATTCATCTTGGAAAGAGCACTTAGCGTGTCAAAAAAGAGTTTTTGAAAGGATTTATCACATATCCTTCAACCCTTATAAATGCCAATTTTGGGTGAAACACAGAGTTATTCTTGGACATATAGAGTCCAAAAATGGGATTTCCACTAATGAGAGAATAATCAAGGTCTACCCCCACCAACAAACTACAAGGGAGTCCAGAGATTCATGGGCCGTGTTGGCTACTACCGTCAGTTTATTCTTTCCTATGTAGAAATAGCTCGTTCTTTTGTACAAGCTATTAATTGTATTTATATGGAATAAGGAGTGTCAACAAGGTTATGATGTGCTAAAGCAAGCCTTGGCCACAATGCTCCAATCTTGTGAACACCTAACTAGGATCTCATCTTTCATATACACAGTTAATGATTTTCCAGAAGGAAAGGAAACGAGAAAAGATTTAGCAAGAAAGCTTCTAAAAGAGAGTGCACCTTACCAACTTATTGCCAAAACTCTTTATAAACGAGGTAAGGATGACATATTAAGATGCTGTCCCAAGGAGGATGAATGCTTATACATCACTGAACAAGCACACCAAGGGGTAGTTAGTGGACACTTCACAGGCAACATTATAGCAAGATAAATACTCCAATCATGGTGTTGGTGGCCCACGCTCTTCAAAGATTGTGCACTATTTATCAAGGGCTGTGATAAGGGCTAACATTGGGAAAAGCCACAGAAGAAGGACATGATGCCATTGCATTTTGTTAGAGAGTCAACCAACCTTTTGAAAAATGGGACTTAGATTTCATTGGCCCTATTAGTCCTCCTGCTCGTGGCACACAAGCACGCTTCATCATTGTTGCCATAGATTATGTAACCAAATGAGCTAAAGCAAGAGCTTCACGAAAAGTGGATGCCATGGCTTGCTAAGTTTCTCTATGAGAACATCATTACCCACCTTGGATGTCCATTTGATCTAGTGAGTGATCAAGGTAAGCATTTCATCAACAATGTAATCGAAAATCCCACTAACATATTCATGATCGCTCACTGTAAGTCAACACCATATTACCCACATGCAAATGTTTAAGCAAAGAGCACCAACAAGGTTCTTTTTTGATATTGACAAAGACTAGTGAGGCTCAACACATTGCCTAGCTGTCTAAGCTCACAGTAGCTTTATGGGCCTATCGTCCCCGGCAGATCATACAAAGTTGCAATTGGTTGTATGCCATTTAATATGGTGTATGGCCTTGAGGCAGTAATGCCTTGGGAGTTCATAATCCCTAGATTAAGGGTAGTTGTAAGTGAAAAGCTTGATGGCAATGAATTGGTTGATTGGTTATTTGTTTTAAAACAACTTACAGAGGAAAGACAAATTGCAATGCAAAACATGCTGACATAGAAAAGGACCGAAGAAAGAATAGATTTGACCAAAATCTCAAGGACAAGGAGATCGAGGTAGGAGATCTTTGTACTTATGTATAAGGTCCGCCGTGAAAAGAAAAGGCCTAAATATATTGGAAAGGGACCATTTAGGGTTTGTGAAGTTACTCCATAAGGTACTATACGTGTTGAGACTCTTGACAAAGTTGAAACTATTGGTTTCTTTAATGGTAGTAAGTTTAAAAAATACTATGGACCTCTTACCAAAGAATCCTTATGTGATTCTCACAAGAAAGCCACCAAGGAAAGGGCCACTCAAAAGAAGACCCAAGCCCAAGAGGAGGCAAGGAAAATACGAGCCAAACTTTAATAACATTGAGAAGAAAACCTTAGACCTACTACACAAGCTACATGGAGGATGACATCTCGGCACTCAAAAAACCCATTGAGTTGCCTAGCCCCTACTATGGTAAAGTGTTCTATAATGCTATGCTTGACACAGGTGCTAGTCACAATCTACTCTGCTTTGCTACATGGAATCAGTTGGGCAACCTCAACCTGAAAAGTCATACATGAGAATAGAGGGTATAAGTGCCAAAAATACCAACAGTACTTGGTTTGCTTAGAACTATTGGTTTGTTAGCTTTTTGGTCATGCCCGCAAGAACTTTAAAAGAACATGCCGTTCTTGGATGGACCTAGATGATAGCGGCTCAATGTAGAATTGACTGGGCCACAAGGAGTGTCACAATGGCAAAAAAATCTAATGCCATGGTTTTACACTCCACGGATATGGCCTCCATATCAAATGCGTTAGACCAGCAATAACCATTTGAATTATGTAATAACAAAGCATCAACATTGACACAATCCCATGTTGTTCCCTCCCCATTGACATCCACTTCACACCACAAGGTTCTTTATCTTCAAGCTCCACATCCACGTCCGCATCCACCTCCATATACTACCGAACTAACTACCACTAGGGCACAAAGCATAGAAAGCCATTTGAATTCTGCAATAACAAAGCATCAACATTGACACAATCCCATGTTGTTCCCTCCCCATTGACATCCACTTCACACCACAAGGTTCTTTATCTTCAAGCTCCACATCCACATCCGCATCCACCTCCATACTACCGAACTAACTACCACTAGGGCACAAGCATAGAAAGCCACTACCTACGCTTAAGTGGGTCCCTAAAACCTCTCCACTAGTTCTCAACCTACTACTAGTAAAAAAAACCTTAGAGGCCCCATCTCGCGCAACAAAAATCAATCCAAACCATAAGTTACCTCTTGATGGATTCTAACTCTTCTTCTTAAAGCTCGAGGCTACTAGGGTAACACATGGATTTAGGTGCCAAAGAGGATGCACATGTATATAACCTCAACAGTAATAATAGACACATCAATTGGCCAATCAACAGTCTCTGCCAACCCTAATGCTAGAGGAGTGCCAGAGTAGACAAGGGAAAACTAATTGATATACCTCCATTGCCAACATCCCACAAGATTTGGATTCTAAAAGCTGTTCAAAAGATGGCATGCCCCTTAAGAAAAGGAGACCCTGATAAAGCCTCCAATTTCCATGAGGCCTTTACAAGTTCTTCAATGCCTACTCAGCCTCCCTTTTCAAAAGTACTTCAAGAGAACCTAGTACTTGAGCAAAGGCCTGCTACTCAACAAGTTCTTGCATCAATGTCAACACTTCTCCAAGAACCCATAAGCTCCATCCGGTATTATGAGAGCCCTTTACCACCATTAAAATTGAAAATTGACATGTCATAGCAAGTAACAAAGGGTGCTTCTAGCTAACAAACACTATTGGAGCACAACTGGAAGGGATGGTTACAAAAAACCTACAATACCTTCCGTGAGGTCAAGGTATGATAAAAAGCAGGAAGGGGGGACAAAGTTTTTCTCCCTAACAAAGTTTTTCTCCCCGACAAAGTTCATGTCCATATCAAGAGGGAGCCTATTGGAAAAAGCTACCACATGCCAATATAGCTTGCACCAATGCGTATAACAATATAGTACCTATATACATACTAAATATCCGACTAACAATTAACTTTTTTTTTTATAAAGATAATGAGAAAGAGCACATGTCAAGACAAAAGAATGAAGTACGAATCTGCAATAATGACTCTACAAGCCATCGGCATGGACTTTTTGTGGACCAACATGAGTGACCCTATCCTGGACTCGGATTGCTAGGAATGGTACTATTAAGGGCAGCTAAGTATTCCTCCTTTCCAAACCCACATGCTATTTTTATGCGCCATTAGGGGAGAGTGTTGTGGAGCCACCTTTGTGGACTTGTTCTACCTACAGTTCCATCCCCTTGCACCATGATTTACCTATGTGCATCGCATGTGGTACGCAACGTCCTACTTATGTTGGCACTATAGAACTTATTTTAGGCGCTATGGGATAGGACTATCACAGTCCATGGTAGGAGAGACATCACAACAATGACATGATCACATGAGTGTACATTACCCAATGGGAGGACCCTATCAAGATAGAATTGCACAAAAACAACTTGTAGAGAAGGGGAGGAAGGCAAGAACTTATGGACTTACACCATCATTTACTATAGTAATGTTTTTGACTCCTTGTCCCTTCTAGAGCATGGTGGGTGATTTCTTAGATAGTTTAGCTCACGGTAGCTACTTAGCTCATTTATCTATAGTACCCATGCCATATCATAGTAAGGATGTACTCAGAACATTGCCTAGTATACAGAGGGCACATATATATATATATATATATGAAGCAAACCCAAGTGAGGAGGAAAATCAACCTAGTGACATTGAATCAGAGCATGCTTATGAACTATTGCTATCTGATGATGATGAGCTTACTAGATGAGTTTGATTTACAGGTTATTGAGGTGCAGTCGTGTGTAGACCAGATCCAGATTTACAACTTGCAGTAGTGGATGTGCAACCTCAATATGGACTAGATTTTTCCACTTGTTTGAGGTGTATCCTAACTCACTCTCAACTTTGAAGCTGTTCTTGCACATCATTACATGCATTCATAGAACTCAAAGACCTTATGACTAGGTAAGATTTTCTTTCTTAGATTTAGTAATGTTCCTACTTGTCCATGACTGACCTTAAATTATGCCGATGGAGTATGTGAAATACACCAACTCAGATTTTAGTGACCTTTAGCTCAGTTGTAGATGAAAAAATAAACTCAAAAAAAGAAGAAAAAACCAATAATTAAAAAAACACAAAAAGGACCAAGAAGATAACTATCGCTATATAGGATCTTGGTAGGACTCTGGGTTACTAGTGATGGTACCTTAAACCGATGACTTGATTCTCATGGGGTAAGACCTTGTGTCATGAAAAACTAATAAGAGAGAGACTAACCATCGCCGTCTTAGGAGATTCCTAGCGGTCCTTAGATACTCTTGGCGCGGAGGTCTCTTGACCATTGCCTTGGTCTCCACGGGTTGGTGCCTTATCCCTTATAATATAATTACTACACCCAAAAAACCCTTTTGACTTTAGCACTATTCACTAAAGTCTGTGTAACTTGAGGCTGAACCATAATCGTAGGCATATGACTAAGACTAGTTTAGGTATAGATATACTTATTACTAACCTCTAAGTTAAATTGGCCTTACCTTTCCTCTTCGTAGCATAACTTGAAGTTTACCAGTCATTAAAAAGAAAAAGAAAAAATATAAATGCATAACCATCATCTTGTTATTGCAAAAAACTCTTTATTGGTTGATTTGTTTTTCATGCAGGTATCACACTTGGCCTTCAACTATCATCACTTTCTACAACAGTCGACTCGTCTTCACCAACATATTTCGGGGACGAAATTTGCATAAAAAATGGGGGCATGTTAACCCTCATTGGACACCTCTCCAGCATTGATGCCATCCATTGGCGACCGTCACTTTATTTGGCCATTGACATTAAAAATGCTAATATTGTATATTTTATGTGTGTGATCATCGCTTGTCTATGAAAGGCATGCCACGGGATTAATTATGAAGATTGCATACTTAGATTAAGTGTTTGCACAAGCCTAGGTAGCCTTGGAAAGTTATGGACCTATACTTTACGTATGACCGGCCAAGGTGTGAAGACTAGGAGGCCAAGACAAGGGTCAATTTGTATTCTCACCATTCACTCTTATGCAGCTAGTAGAGTGCTCTTCTTCTCTACTCTCTTACTCTCTCGTGTGTCTGTGCTCTTCTTCTCTACTCTCTTACTCTCTCGTGTGTCTTGCCATGTAATAGCTCTAATTCAATTAGAGCTATTATATGGTAATTGTGTATGTGTGAGTATATGTGTGAGAGAGAGAGATTGAGTGAGAGGAGGGTTGAGCTTCCTTTGGAGTGTGGCGATAATGTTGGAGTGGAGCGACAGTGTTGGCGTGTGTCTGCGTGGCAACATCATCTCCTACAAGAATCTCAGCACACAAGTATTCACAAGGTAAGTGACACACCTTGCCCATGAAATTATGAGCTAGGTTATGGAAGATTAGCTTCTAGCTTGAGCTGTTTTACGCTCCCAATGCGGTTGGGCAAATCCTCATGAACTTGATTAATTCCTGCACTCTTTCTATGGTGCAAGGGCTTCCCACATATAGAAATTGAAAAGCGTGTAAAATTTGAAAAACATGTAGAAATTATAGATTACAACAACAATGCCATAAAATGGACAGATTTTCAGTAATTCATTTCTACCATTCTTGAAAAAACATAAAACAAAGATATAACAGAAATTAATCATATGCACACATGCATTCAAAATGCATTGTGGCTATGTGGTGGGGCTATTCCCCAGTAGTGGCACCATTTATGGGAATCCCTTACACCCTAGAAAGAGTGCAGGAACTAACCAAGGTCGTGGGACTTTGCCCAACCGCACTTGGGAGCATAAAACAACTTAATCAAGAAGCTAACCTTCCATAACCTAGCTCACATTTACATGGGCAAGGTGTGTCACTCACCTCGTGGATACTTGTACTTGGATTCTTGTAGGAGACGATGTTGCCACGCAGGCACACTCCAAAGCTCCACTCCAATGCCGTCGTCGCACTCCAAAGGAAGCTCGACCCTCCTCTCACTCAATCTCTCTCTCTCTCACACATACGCTCACACATACACAATGAGAATATAGTAGCTCTAATTGAATTAGACAAGGCACACAAGAGAGCAAGAGAGTAGAGAAGAAGAGCACTCTATTAGTTGCATAAGAGAATGAATGGTGAGAATACAAATTGACCCTTATCTTGCCCCCTAACCTTCACACCTTGGCTGGCCATACTTAAAATGTAGGTCCATGCATACAAACACTTAATCTAAGCATGCAATATCCATAATTAATCTCGTGGCACGTATTTCATAGATAAGCACTGATTGCACACATAAAGCATTTTTAATGTCAATAGCCAAATGAAGTGATGGTTGCCAATGGATGGCATCGACGCTAGAGAGAGGTCCACAATGAGAGTTAACATGTATCAACATGCACTCCTAATCTCTTTTTCTAAGCTCACATTAGTGTAAAAACCTCTAAGTTTTTGGGTTTTCCTATTCTCTCTGTAGGAGACTTGAATTTGATGATTTTCTTCATATTTCAAGAAAGCCCTTTGTCTCATTTTCACATGATGCCTATTATTGTAAATGAATGTAGGGAGTAACTTCAGGCATTGCAAACCTAATTGTATACTAATAAGATGCATACAAAAGATGGTGTGGAGGGTTCTAATTTTCAGGTGGACCAAGTGTCCTTCTCCTGGTAACTCCTGAGTCTTGTGTTTTTCTCATAGATGACGCGTTTTTTGCATAAATTCTATAGTGGGCTGAATAATCAAATCTAATTTGGACCTAAGTTTTGTTGAGCACTTTGCCTAAGTAAGCCGCCCTAATGCACTAAAGATGAGCTGCATTTTTACTAATTTGGCCCCTGGATGTGCTATGTTTTCTACTCTATAAGTTGTAGGTGCTTGCATTTTTCTACTCTGTAAGTTGTAGATGCTTGCATTTTTCTATAAGGCATAGTTGGAAATGTAGATGGACCTCTTCTTCCTTGCATTAATGGCTAAATGCTATAGAAATAATGAGAGATGGCTATGGGCTATGTGGACAACATGTGTCTCGTGGGAGAGGTACACATGGACAACATGTGTCTCATGGAGAGGTACACATGGCAACACATAACTTCAAAACAAAATGCACCATTGACTTAAGAAAAATGCATAGTTTTATATGGGACAAAAACGTAGCATAGCATGGTGATGATGGTGGAATCTCGATAAAAAACACATATGAAGCATATACGAGGTGGCTATGCTACCATGTTAGCATTCATGGTGCCATGATGGAGAACGTGCAAAGAGAGGGATGAAGGATCAATCCATGACTATGGTGGATGGAGGATAGCCATGGTGTGTGTGTGTGGAGAGAGAGAGAGAGAGAGAGAGAGAGAGAGAGAGAGAGAGAGAGAGAGAGATGTGATAGAAGCCTTATCTTTGGACCTAGGCTAAGCCTATTCACACCCAACTAACTCCAAAATATCAAGTAGATGCATCATCCTTACGTTTTTCCTTTTTACTTAAGTTCTGTGTGCCTACATGTTGCCTTCTCTCATCTTCTTTTCAACCTTGTTTGTAGGACCTTGTTCTCAGAGTACAATTGTTGAATTATCGGACTCTTCTCCATGGTGGCATCGGCGTTTTTCTACTCTCTGCACTAAGTTAAGGCGGCCTATTAAGGCAAGTGGCGTCTTTCTCTATCTAACTCAATCTATTGTCTGCACCAACTTAAAGCTGAGTGGTGTCTTTCTCTATTTGATTTGGGCTACTGTCTACACCAAGTTAAGGCATGTTGAGGCAAGTGCATCTAATTTCTTCTACGTCTTGGTAAGTAACCACACCTTTGTTAGGACATCATGAAAATTGAAACTTTTTTTTTTTTGTAGTTGTGGAGGGTGGCATAATTAACTTGGTGGTTTGTGGTTCTATAGCGAGGGTGGGGGAAAGCCTGTCTGCTCAGCCTAAGCTGCTTACTAACACCTTTAATACATCAGTGGAGTTACCAAGGTTTGTCAGATTGCTAGACCACTCCCCTTTCTCCTAGTTTAGGTTACTTGATGGTTTTGTCATCAGCCTCTTAGCTATTTTAAATAGTTGTGTAGGTGTTGTGCAATTTTAATATTTTCCCTTGTTGTCAGACTTTTGTAGGATCATATCTAAGTTTCTATATATAATTATGCCCCATGCCACTGGAGTTCCCTTCTTGACAGCTTAACAACCCCATGCAGTGAGACTTGGCTAGCAAGCTAGACCATTTCTACATAGATGCGAAACTATTTTTGCTTCATGTCATCCAAACATGTGCCTATTTTTGTATTCTTTCCCCTACAAAATGTCTTCAACATCTCCTTTTTTAATACTAAATGTGCATCTATGATTCCTTCAAGAGAAACGTGGAATGCTTCTCCCACCAACTTCTTGTTCAATGACACTCTTCCACCATTTGGTAGAGCTACCAACACAATTGTAGCTCTACAAGGATGTTGGACTGTAGGTTTTGCCATGGTAGCTTGGCATACTCCTTTAGGTTGGTCCTCTCTAGTCATTCCCTATGGACACATGACCTACAGAGATAATGTGCTATGACAACTCACAATCCACCCCTTTGTCTCACCATGTTAGTAGACACGACACATATAAACGCAAGTGAGGAGTGAGAAATAAGATGAATGCAAGAATGCTATAGAATAGAATGCCAAACATTAAGAGGGATACTGATCCAAGTAGATATGTGCGAGTAGATTGGCCGTTGGCTCCACTAATCTTGGCGCATGTAGGCCAATATCTTGATTTTGAAGCAAATAAAGAGGAAACGTGATTACAAAAATTAGAAATATTGATAATAATCTACTCACATGGTAGAAACAAGGGCACAAATCCCCACATGTAATTCAAAATTCTCCCTTCCCTAAAATAAACAATTTGAAAATAATAGAAGACACATGAACTTAAGCATGGCATGTGGTGATTCAAGAAACTCATGCAAGTTATGCATACTCATGTAATATGCACCCACTCTAACTTTACCAACCTTGTCAATTTTTCTGATGTTTATATTTAGTGATGTGGCACATAGTATCACCATCGAAATCTTATCTTCTAATTTTTTTATAGAATGATAGCCTTACTCCATTGTGGCAACAAGATGAAATGTTCCTATGCCTAGTTTGTCGACGATCTTGTGTATGGTCCAATCCATCATGGAGAACAAAACACTTCCGTCCAATAGTCAGAGAGCTTGGGAAGTTTTGCACCTCTTGTGGTTATCTTAGTTATCAAGGCTACCAAGTCTTCTATTCTAACCATTTTTGCATGTCTTCAGACCACCCTTCCCGCTCTTGTGCTTCAACTTATCCTTAGTATCTACCAACAACGACTGGCTTCAACTTATTATTTAAACCACAAATAAACTAGTTTGCCATCACATCCTTTGAAGACCTATCACATCCTCTTGTAGAGCTTGAAAGATCATGTTTTGGGCTAAGAACTGGGCGAGTGTTTAGCAACTTCTTCATCCCCTTGATTGTTTAGTGATTACACCTCTTCTTGTCAGTTTTAGTGGGAGTCTACCAGTCTGTTTAGAGTGATGGATGTTCGAAAGTGCTATGCTACCATTGATCATGATGATTTAGGATTTCACACACAAGACTTTAGTACTATTATCATCGATTGTCACCCCATCTTATCTTTTCTCGCTAGAGAGTGATGATGATAGCGAGCAAGATCACCAAAAGTGTTGTTGCTAATTAACACAACAAGAAAATGTCAGACTCTATCAAAGCCTTTCTGTGCAATATTGGACTCAACTAGGTAACACACAAAGATCACCAAAAGTGCTGTTGGCTAATCAAGACAGCAGGATATTGTTCAACTCTGTCAAAGCCTTTCTGTGCAATATTGGACTCAACTAGGTAACACACAAAGATCACCAAAAGCGGGAAACGCGATAGACACGCTAAAGTTTCCAAGTCGGTCAGCAAAGTCCACACTTGGAAGGCACATGTAATTCCAAGCACACTTTTTTTTTTTGGGTGACCTACAATTTGCAAGTATCGAATTTATACTTGTCTCACGTGTATCGCATGAAAGAGCATTGCCAAAATAAGGGGAAGTCTTGACCCATGCTCGTTATCTAGCAAAAATATACACATCAATCTGATTTATTACAAAAGATCCATAATCTAGTGAATTTCAAAGCCAATCAAAATTGCAACTGGATTTTCAAAATCTCAGCTGTGAAAAATACAATATAGGACAATTTTTTTTATAAATAATGTTTATGGAGTGTATACACAATCCTCACAATTAAAATAAATAAATAATTCCCCCTTGGGCCTCTACCCTAAGTGGTGAACAAAATAGGGCTTGATATCGTCATGGGGAGGACTTGTGTCCAAGAAATTGGAATCCGAAGCGGGGGTGACCGGCTATGACCCGTTTCCCGAAACCGGGAGTGCCCAAACCGGCGGTTAAGCGAAAACCGCCCTTGAGCCTCCAAAACCGGCGGCCCGGCAGGGTCCCGGCGGCACCGGTCGCTGCCGGCCGGCAGCAAACGGCCTGGTGTCGCCGCCGTCCTTATCTGTAACGGGCCCACCCTGAGATGACCGCTCACTGCACAGAATCGATCTCAGCCGTTGAATTCAGCCCCATTGCTTACGTGGCATAAAACCGACGCCCTCGATTATCTGACGTCGACACGTGTTCCACGACCTGCAGTCAACGGGATTTCGGGAGTCGCAACGGGCGTGGCCGGTGTTGGTTCGGGCTTGTCCGCTAGCGTGCTGACCGGTTGAACCGGTCATCACCATCATCATCGTCTTCGTGTAAGGTCTGCATCGTTCTTTTGGTTGGATACTAATGCTGCAGGTTCCGCCATAGCCAGTGACAGTAGAAAAAGCTGTGTTTGCCTGTTTCTGAAACCCTAATTCTGATCTAAGCTGCAGGTCCCCGCCACATCCATCCAAAACAAACAGAAAAACCTTCGTCTGTCTCTGAAACACTAGTTCACCTCCGATCAAGCTCCATTTTTGCACTCTAGCTCACCCTTTTCCTCTAGAACCGGGAGTTTGCTGTCCATTGCAACCCTAGATTTTGTACCCTTTTTCTCTGCTGCAGAGACGCGTATGTTGTTACAGAGATGGACTAGCTTGGGGATGGAGGCACAGAGAAAGGGAGCAGGTTTTGCATACTTTTGAGTGCCTTATGTGTACAAAATGGTGTGTGACCAACGGAAAGGACTAGCAGAATCCGGTTGCGAAAGGGGATTTTCAACACAGAGCTAACCCGAGTGTCATAGCTCGAAAATGTCAATCTAATGCGTTTTTATTAAGTTAATCCATGATTAGGTAGACCGTTAAGCAAGTCTAAGGTCTAATCGCATCTTACAGTCCTCGTTAAAAGCATATTTGCTTTTGCTGAATGGTAATTTGGTCACGTGAAGCTTTCCCAAGCTGCCTATACGTCTATAACCTGTTTCTGTACACCTATACGTCTGTAACCTGTTTCTGTACATGATCTGCATAGCTCTGTGTTCAGAAAAATGCCAGCCATTGTGGATTCCAGGGCATCCAGCTTCTTGATGTCTAGGCTTGTTGATGTAGGCGGTTTGTAGCATGGCATCTATGCCCTTGCTGGATGTTGGGGAGATATCAGTCCATGTGTGAAGATGGTTTAATGTCCCGGAGCTTCAGTGAAATATTCCAACAGGACAAGTGCAGGCCTCAAGGCTAAGGGCTGGCGCTGGAGCAGTACTTGGACTCGAGCCACCGGACAGGGACGTCGTCCGTGGCGTCCCTCTCGGTGGCAGGGGCTCAAGGGCAGAATGTCTCACCTGCATCCCTTCTGCGTTCGAGCAGCCTGCAAGGTGCACAAGGCAATGGATCACCCTCTGGACTTGGATTCCCTTCCCTTACCTCGCCGCGCTCATCTTCTTACAACGCAGGTCTGAACATGCTTGGCAACTTGAACAGTGGAGGAAATGCGGCATTTTCCAATTTGAGCCAAGGACATACTGTTGGTGCCAGTGGTGGAAACTCTGCCCTCCATGGGCCGGGCTCCCATACCCCTGTTTCAAATTCAGGGCTCTCTGGATCCCCTACAGTGCAGCGCAGCTTGAGCGTGGGTGCAGAATCTCTTGCCTTTGCAGGAACTGGTTCGATGGGGTTGCCTGCATCACCACTTTCCTTTTCCTCCAGTAATCTGAGTTTGACTGGCACAACAGGTCCGGTTGTAAATTCTCTCAACCGCCATGGGTCTGCAACTAGGCTGGACCAACAGGAGCTTCAACAGCAGCAGCAGACAGCTGTATCCAATCCTCAATACTCACAGGACTCGCAACAACTGGTCCAACATCAGCAGCAGCTTGATCAACAACAGCCGGCAACACTGCAACAACAGCAAGGTCAGCAGATTGTTGGACTGCCTCATCTACGCAGTCAGCAAGTTTTTGGAATAGGAACACAGCAACAAATGCAGGGTTTATCTGCTGTAAAGCTGGAACAGCAGCAAGTGCAACCCATGCAGGCTCTAGCTTCTGTTAAGATGGAAACACAGATGGATTCACCATTGAGGCAGCAGCCGCCGCAGCAGCAGCAGCAGCCTGTGCAGGGTCTGGCATCTGTAAAATCTGAGCAGATTGATGCATCCCTGCGTCAGCAGTTGCAGCAGCAGCAGACCCTAGCATTGCAAGGAATTGGACCAATGAAGTTGGATTTGCGACAGCACGAGCAACTGTTGCATCAGCAGCTTTCCATTCCAAAGATGGAAGTGAAGCCAGAAGTTGACTTGCCAAGTCCAATCGTCCAGCAATCAATGCTCACGTCGCATTTGCAGAGGCAAGAAGCTCTGCAGCTTCATAGACAGCAGTCCCAGCAATTCCAAGTTCAGATGAATCTAAGGCTGTTGCATCAGCAGAGATCCCAGCTTCAGCAGCAGCAACTGCAGCAGCAGATTGCAAGACCTCCCAAGCAACCTGTTTTTGAGACAGGGATTTGTGCCCGCAGGTTAATGCAATACATGTTCAACCAACGGCAGCGGCCCCAGGCATGGCTCATACAGCTTTGAGAAGCTAGAATGTAAGGGTTTGCTCTGAATGGTTCTGGAAGTTGACAGTGTACTTGGGGTTTATTGCTTTTCTGCAGGATAATAACATACATTTCTGGAGGAAATTTGTTGGTGAGTTTTTTGCACCTCAAGCTAAAAAACGATGGTGCGTGTCACAGTATGGAAACAGTGGACGACAACCGACTGGTGTCTTCCCACAGGTTCTTGCAGCATTTTAAATATAACAGCTGTGTAATGAATCATGCTGCAAAGGTCATGCAAGCCATCTTCTATGTCAAGAACATGTGTATGACTTTATCTGCTTTTGTTTGAAGAATTGTTGTTGTTGTTGTGGTGTGTGTGAGAGAGAGAGAGAGAGAGAGAGAGAGAGAGAGAGAGAGAGAGAGAGAGAGAGATTATATTAATGTCTACGAAAGACCAATGGGGCTATGAGTCCAAAAATGATACATATGATCCAGGAGTAAACTGGATGCCAAGAATGCATGAAAATGAAAAACATCGTTTGCCCAAAGAAACGGGGTCGGTGCTTTACGCTAGCCTTGTATATTCAAAGAAATGGGCTGAGATCATCCTATATCACCCTCCTCATGAGTGGAATAAAGAGCTTGTGGCAACGTTTTATGTTGACCGCTTGTTGTGGTGTAAATCTATGGCACTGCAGAATGTCCCAGATCTGGAGTTGGTGACTGGATAGTCCGGCTCTCAAGGGGCGAGGGCGTCTAGCTCCCTAGAGGGACTACACTTTCTCTTTTATGACTCCACCCATACGCCGTACCAAGAGATGATGATGTTGGACATGGTGCTGGTGGGCTACTCTATGTGCTCCTGTTGGGGTTGGGGGTGGGTCAGGGCAGCCATCTGGTGAGGGCTTATAAGAGAGCTGGAGTTGGTGACTGGATAGTCCGGCTCTCAAGGGGCGAGGGCGTCTAGCTCCCTAGAGGGACTACACTTTCTCTTTTATGACTCCACCCATACGCCGTACCAACAGATGATGATGTTGGACATGGTGCTGGTGGGCTACTCTATGTGCTCCTGTTGGGGTTGGGGGTGGGTCAGGGCAGCCATCTGGTGAGGGCTTATAAGAAATCTGTAATGGAGGTCTGAGTACTTTAAGTCTTAAATGCCTTGTTTTCCTTTTGGTTTCACCTAAAGGTTGTCCTTATTATTGGAGATGATGAAGCTCTAGGAGGTACAGGCCTAGACATCTTTGATCCTGAAGTGTATCACCCATGAGAGGGAACCAAACCCGTCCCTGAAGAGGCAATGGAGTCTCCCCTGTATCTCATAGTAAATCGGGCATCTAAGCGGGTCGTGGTCTTTTTTATCTCCCCAGTCGTGCATAGTCTAAATATCCTTTCCTCCCAGGGGCTTCCTTACTTAATCTAGAGGTGGTGGGAAGACACCAATTGCAATCCTCAAGCATGGAATGTATGTCTGTAGAGATACCCAAGTTTCTTGGTAGACCCATCCTCCATAACCCTCAAAAACTGTTGTGTCCAACTGGAGCTTTGTGGGGAGCTCTGGGGTATCAGCCATGTCCAACTTGTGGATTCAAGTCAAATCTAGTCTGATAATGCGATTGTATCTCTTGTTGAGAGAGATTCAAGAAAGTGGAGTCGAGACTATACTCAAAGGGGAGGAGAGTGATCCATCGGGAGGCCATGCATATCAAACCATGTAGTAATCGGTGAGTACCAAGACCTGCTATGCCCATCTTGTGCTAGCTACTGGGAGGACTTCAGTGTTAACCTCGGTCTGTCAAAAGCGAACAAGTGAGATACGTTGGTGATAGTCTGAAATAGTGCATCAAGAGCCAATGCTGTCGCCCCAAACTTGGACAATACTATCTCATGTGGTGTGGAGAACGCTTGCTCTCGATCATGCGAAAAAACATCTTCACCTGCACTTTCTCTATCCTCCTCCAGTCTGCCTCTCCCAGATGAGGTCCCCCCTAAAAAGCAGCATACATTGTAGTTGGCCACACCATAGAAAGCCAGCTCTTAATACTTGGTTCTTGGAAGTGAGTCTTAAGCATTGTCTCTCCAAAGGAACTAAGGTGCATATGCCCTTTCCAGGCTGGCCTAGGCAGCCAGCTGCACAATAAAGATAGGTCCAGAGGAAGTACCCCCCATATATATAAATATATACATATATGGAGGAACCAGATATCCCATTTCTTTTGGCTGTGTCGACATGGACGACTTCCTGTTAACCAGTGGAGAGCTATCTTTGGTGCTGACCCATCTTGCCCTAGATGCTCGATAGCTTCTAAGACTACAACATTCTATTTGGGGCTGCAAAGTTTCTCAGGGGATCTAGAGCTCTATAGCTCAGCTAATAGGCAGATTGAGGAGAGGCACTATCTCACATTACCTAGGACTCTATTGCTTGGCTTACTCAGTCTGGTTCCACAGTTTTTCTTTGAGGGCAGGGACCATGACACTGCCATTGTGATTGACAGACGACTGGCCCATAAGTGCACATTGCAAGATATTCCTTGGTCACACTACACACCACCCTTGGGGAGGCTTGACACCACTTGGGAGATCATCTCGCCAGCATCACAGCCTGGCAGAATCTGAAAACCACATGCATAGAGGCTTCAGATTTATGATACCCAGTGCATCTGCACTATTTGGGCCCTGGGGAGATATCATCCATACTCTTATGGCCACTTCGACTCGTATACAAGGGCCATCCAGCTCAGCACAAGCCAAGCGTACTATCTTCATGAGGGAGTGGGATCACCGGATCATCTTCTCAGGGACTCTTCCATTGCACTTTCTTGGCATCACCGTGCCCCTGGTTGGTTGTGGGTATCTTACACTCTATGATGAGGATCTCCAGCTTTCAGCTGTGATTTTGTATTTGTTCTTCCTTACTTAATAGAAATCTCTTTTTTGGAAACAAGAAAAAAAAGAAACCGGAGCTTTAGCTTGATACAATCCTGTCATGGAAATACTAAGCCAAGAATTGAAAGAAAAAAACAACTGCTGCCAATGCTTGTGGTATAAGTGCATGGCACCGTGAGAGGGAGCATCTCAACCATCAGCTGGTGGTGATACCATCCTTGGCCAGTACAGATCTGATGGCTGAAAGGATGCCTGGCCTCCGTGATAGGACTCTGCCATGGCATTAGAGAACATCGTGGATTTGCATCTAGCAGAGGGAGGATCGTGATGCTCAGGGCCGGCATAGTATAAATCGAGACCTCACTAGTAACCCCCCCCCCACGGGTTCATGGGACTGAGGTGGTGAGTGGTGGTCTCTGAGGTATGGGGGTGTATGACAAAGAAGTCTGATGATAGTCTGAGATGAGTCCTGCGGAGTTTGCCTCTCCGAGTGCTTCCTCATACCATAGTCACGAGAAACGGTAAAAGAAACGTTCGAGGAATGGAAACGGGGAAACGAGTTTTGTGTGAGAATGAGATGATTTATGCAAGGGATCTAAGGGTTGCTTATATATGCTCCCTAGATGCTGGTTGGTTTTGCAAGCATGCTGTTGGCCTGTTAGAGAGAGAGAGAGAGAGAGAGAGAGAGAGAGAAGACAAGTACACAGGATAGGGTCCCAAATACCCTCTGAAGGGTCCTCACCACGTATGGTGTATTTGTGTCACGTGCACCTTGCATTGGGGTACAAAGTGACACACTAGCATCATCGTCAGTGCAACATTTGTACAGAAGTAGTACCTTTTAGGAACATTTATCGTACGTTGTGACCCCATTGTGAGTTCTCAGCCCAGCACGAGCTATGTAGGTCAGTCTCCGAGCTATAGACGTCAGTCAGGAGTCGGTCCCTTAACCCACGTGCATGTAGCAGTCAGCCATTGTTGGAGGAGAATGACTCAAACACAAGAGCCTTAGCCAAGGAAGTGCAGAGGAGATAGAGAAGAGTGAGAATGAGAGAGAGAGAGAACTCACACAATGCTCAAGAATATCTTGAATGTCTTATTGAGGCTCAAGGGAGACCTCGTATTTATAGTGATACAAGGGTATGGGCGGGCGCCCAACTTATGGGGCGCCCGGCGGACCAAATACAAAGAATGCCGTTACAAGGCCCAAATGGGGGCCAAATGTACAAGTAAATATATGGCCGCGAAGCTCTTGAAAAGAGCTACGCGATGATCAAGGTCCGGAGGCGAAACTGGGACTTTATACCCAACAACCTCCCACTTAAAGGGCCAGTGAAGCTCCTCTAAGCTATGTAACTCCCACCCGCTGTAGACACATATCAAGCTGTGCTTTTGGCAAACTTTTGGTGAGAGCATCTGCAGGGTTCTCATGAGTGCCAATCTTGACCAAACTGACCAAACCATCATCTAGCACCTGTCTGATGAAGTGGTACCGTACATCAATGTGTTTGGTACGAGCATGAAACATGGCATTCTTAGCCAGGTATATGGCACTCTGGCTATCACAACCAAGGACCGGAGCCCTCTCTGGCAATCCAAACTCTGTGACAAGGCGTGCTAACCAAATGGCCTCCTTAGAAGCCTCTGTGACGGAGATGTACTCGGCCTCAGTAGTAGAAAGTGCTACTATCCTCTGGAGTCTAGAGCACCAAGAAACAGCACCACCTGCAAGAGTATAGATGTACCCACTAGTAGACTTGCGGGTATCAGAATCACCTGCCATGTCTGAATCACAATAACCCTGCACCTCAAGTGGACCTGTACCATACATAAGGCATTTCTTCTGTGTCCCCTTCAAGTACCTCAAAATAGACTTTATAGCATCCCAATGTGCTTTGCCAGGGTTGGACATAAAACGACTGACTACTCCCACTGAATGAGCAATGTCTGGCCGTGTAGCAACCATAGCATACATAAGAGATCCACAAGCAGAAGCATAAGGGATCCCGCGCATAGTACTGGCTGCATCATCATCTTTTGGGCAATCATCCTTGGATAGTTTAACATAGGGCTGCAATGGAGCACCCAAAGGCTTAGAATCAGCCATGTTAAATCTATCAAGGACTTTTTGGATATACTTCTCCTGTGAGAGGAAAAGCAACTTCTGTGCTCTGTCCCGTCTAATCCGAAGACCCAAAATATGTTCAGCTGAACCCAAGTCCTTCATAGCAAAAGCTGACTTCAGCTGGTCCTTAAGAGCTTCCAAAATGCTCTTATTCTTCCCTGCAAGAAGCATGTCATCAACATACAGCACAAGTATCACTGGGCTGCCATCTGCATCAGTTTTAGTATACAAGCAATGATCTGCATGGCTACGATTAAACTTTTGGTTAAGCATGAAAGCATCAAACTTTTTGTACCACTGCCTCGGGGCTTGTTTCAGCCCATAGAGACTACGCTTCAGCTTACAAACCAGATGTTCTTTGCCAGGAATGACAAAGCCTTCAGGCTGCTTCATATACAGCTCTTCATCTAAATCACCATGTAAGAAAGCTGTCTTTACATCCATCTGATACAGTTCTAAATCCAAAACAGCAGTGAGAGCAAACAAAACACGAAGGGTGGTCATTTTGACCACAGGAGAGAAGACCTCCTGAAAATCAATACCTTCCTTCTGAGCATAGCCCTTAGCAACAAGGCGGGCTTTATACTTAGGCTGGCCGTCAACTGTCTTGACTTTGTACACCCACTTGTTAGGAATAGCCTTCCTTCCTTTGGGCAACTCAACCAAGTCCCAAGTGTCATTTGCATGTAGAGACTTAATCTCCTCCTGCATAGCATGCTCCCACTTGTTTCGGAGTTCACAAGACTTAGCCTCTTTGAAAGTAAGAGGCTCACCCTCATCTGTAAGCAAAACATGTTGCAAAGAGGGATCAAAACGCTGAGGTTCCCTCCGAAAGCGAGTAGACCTCCGTACCCAATGATCATTGGCTGGTTGGGGGTCAATATCGGGAGGAATCATAATTTCAGCATCAAAAGGCTGCGGGTTTTCACGAATAGCCTGATTTTCAGCATATAGGGGTTGCTGCCCTACACCTCCAGGAGCATGAAGCGGCTGTCCAACCTCTTCTGGCTCAAATATCACGGACTCATTATCTTCAGCCCTTTGTGAAGCATCCTGGGGCTCATTTTCAGCATCAATGGGTGGCTGCCCTTGCTGAAATTTGACCTTTTTCTGATCACCATGAGAGGCACAAACATTACGGAGCAGCTTTGCCTCATAAAATACAACATCCCGGCTGCGAACCACTTTGTTGGTTGATGGCAACCACACACGGTAGCCCATCTCACCTTCATCACCGTAGCCAACGAAGGTGCCCTTCTCGGACTTAGCATCAAGCTTGTTCCGGTCTTCCTTGCGGATATGCACATATGCATCACAACCAAAGATGCGTAAGTGGGCATATGAGGACGGTTTGCCAGACCAAACCTCCTCAGGGATTCCACCTTTCAAAGCTGTGTGTGGAGATCGATTGCAAACATGAACTGCAGTTTTCAAGGCTTCTCCCCAAAAATCCTGAGAGAGATTAGCTGTGGACAGCATGCATCGAATTCTTTCACACAGTGTACGATTATACCTTTCAGCCACACCATTTGAAGAGGGACTATAGGGGGGTGTAAGTTCCCTCTTAATGCCATTATCATCACAAAATTTCTGAAATTTAGTACTAACAAACTCACCCCCATTGTCAGTGCGTAAGCATTTAATCTTCACTCCTGTTTGAGTATGAACAAATGCATAAAACTTTTGAAATGCAGCAAAAGCATCATCCTTAGATTTCAACAAAGTGATCCATACTTTTCGTGAGTGATCATCCACAAAAGACACAAAGTACTTTGAACCACCTTTAGATTTAATGGGCATGCTGCATATGTCAGAGTGGACCAAGTCCAACTTTTCAGCCTTGCGAGAGGCACGAGAGGAGTAAGAACTCCTATTCTGTTTCCCATACAAGCAATCATTACAAAAATCAAGCTTGCTTCCTTTTGCATCAAACTTGTTCAAAGAGGACAAAATGGAGAGACCCTTATGGCTCATGTGGCCAAGTCTCTTATGCCAAAGCTCCATGTGGGAGCGTACCTCTGCAAAAGCAATAAACTTACCAGACAAAGCCTGACCATGAAGGCTATATAATGTTCCTTTCTTGCATCCTTTTGTAATCAGCCTTGTGCCTTTGGTCAATTTCCATGTGCCATTTCCAAATATGGCCGTGTATCCCAAGGCATCAAGCTGGCCCACAGATAGGAGACTGGTTTTCAAACCAGGCACATACCTCACATTTGGCAGCACAAACTCACTACCATCCTGCAAAGTCAAATTCACGGTGCCCATACCTTCAATATTGCAAGCATGATCATTCCCCAAGAACACCTTTCCTCGGGAGCCTGCAGTGAAAGTTGCAAAACACTCCTTGATAGGAGTTACATGAAAAGAGGCACCTGTGTCAATAATCCAAGTCTGTGAAAGCACATCAGATTCATACATCAAGGCATGAATAACATCTGGTTCTGTGACATGCAAGTTATGAACATCAAGTGCAGAAAAAACACATAGCACATCATCTGAGTCAGACAGTTCCTCTATGACAACACCAGAGGCCACATTGGCCTTGCTCTTGTCCTTTTCGAACTCTTCTGCTTTGCTGGAATTACTCTCTTTTTCCTTCTTTTTGTCATTTGAATGATTGGATTTCTTCTTCCGGTCTTGCTCCATCTTGTAAAATTTGCAATCTGGCTTCTTGTGGCCTTTACGACCACACTGGTAGCATGTAACATCAGACTGCTGGCCCTTGCTCTTGCTTCTACCCTTTGAATTGGTAGTAGTATTTCCCCGCTTGGTCGTCCTCCCTCGTGAGACATTTGCAGAACCGCTAGTCTCTGAGGTCTTCCTCCGGATATCTTCATTGAGAATAGCACCCCTGACTCCATCAAAAGTTAGGTTGGGATTTGTCCCAAGTGACACCACAAGTGTTTCCCAAGAGTCAGGCAAAGTAGTGAGCAAAAAGATAGCTTTCAACTTATCATCAAAAGCAGGCAATCCAGAATCCTGCATCTGATTAAGCACCCCTGTGAAAGTAGTAATATGCTCTACTGCATTCTTAGAATCATCAAGTTGCATATTCATGAGTTTCCTGATGAGATGTACCTGGTTCACTGGCGTGGTGATCTCATAGGTGCTTCTCAGCTTCTCCCAGACGGCATAGGCTGTTGTCAGCCCTTTGAGGTCTACAAGAACCTCATCAGCAACAGCCATCTGGAGATAGGCAACGGCCTTTCTGTTCAGGATTCCCCATTCATCATCTGTCATAGCAGCGGGTTTGAACTGCTCAAGTGCAGTATCACATTCCCGCAGATAGAGGATATTCTGAATCCTCACCTTCCAAAGATCAAACCCAGTGCCTGCAAACTTCTTAATCTCTAGTAGACCCTTAAGATCACTTGTAGACGCCATGACTTATCAAACTGACACTTCAGAAAGTAAGTAATAGCAAGATGTTATGTACCAGATATGGGTTGACTGTAGGATGCTCGTAGATTGATGAAACAACTTCAAGTGAAGGTGACGGCGGAAGAGAATCACCGGATGTCGATGTAAACTCGCCGAGGGGCAGAAAGTTGCTGTCTTTGGTGTTGCTCGAAGATCCTGTCTGCTGGAGGCAGAGACGGCTGCTGCTAGTGGCCGTGGGACTGCTGGCTGCAGCCCGGACTGTTTGCTGGTGGCCTTGGGGCTGCTGGCTGCAGCGTTGGTTGCTGCTGGTGGTCGTGGGGCTGCCGGCTGCAGCCCTAGCTGCTGCTGGTAGTCGTGGGGCTGCTGGCTGCAGCCCTAGCTGCTGCTGATGGCAGCCGTACAGCAGGCAGAGAACAAGACCACAGAAACGCTGCTGTTTACAGCAGCGCAGCACCAAAAACGCAGCACAGAAACGCAGCAATGGAGAGCAAAAAAAAAACGCAGCACAAGGGGCAGCAAGGGATAGAAGAAACGCAGCACAAGGGGGCAGCAGAGGGAGAGAAAAAAAAAAACGCAGCACTCTAGAAAGAAAAACGCACCATCTTGATGATAAAAAAGGGAGGTGTTTGACGCGAAAAACGCAGACGATCCCGTAGTCAAGTGGTGGAAGACACCTCTAACTCCATAGCTTCTGCATACAGCTTCCCTCCATAGCTCTGATACCAGTTGTTGGAGGAGAATGACTCAAACACAAGAGCCTTAGCCAAGGAAGTGCAGAGGAGATAGAGAAGAGTGAGAATGAGAGAGAGAGAGAACTCACACAATGCTCAAGAATATCTTGAATGTCTTATTGAGGCTCAAGGGAGACCTCGTATTTATAGTGATACAAGGGTATGGGCGGGCGCCCAACTTATGGGGCGCCCGGCGGACCAAATACAAAGAATGCCGTTACAAGGCCCAAATGGGGGCCAAATGTACAAGTAAATATATGGCCGCGAAGCTCTTGAAAAGAGCTACGCGATGATCAAGGTCCGGAGGCGAAACTGGGACTTTATACCCAACAGCCATAGCTTAGGTTTACATCAAAAGCATTAGCAAGTAAATTGCATGCCTATGGGCTAGCCAAAAGGCCAGCTATGGCTACAATACCTTGTAGCAACCTGTTTAAGGGCTGTTTATAGCAGTGTTTAGGCCCTAGGGCCAGCCGACAGCAGTAGGGAGCAGCCTTACTCCAATCGGCCTGCATAAAAGCATCTACAGCAGAAGTCGGGGTTGAGTTAGGCAGTCGGCTAGCATAAAATGTTGGCAAAAACATTTTGTTACATAAAGTGAAGCACTAGCATTTATTGCTACAATTGGCATTTATTGTGCTAATTCTTGCTATCCTTAGCGGTGCATTTGCCCTATCAACTACTTATTTGCTGTACTAATTCTTTCTATTTGCTACTTCCCTTAGTGCTAGGCTTCATTATGGCTGAGTCTGCCCTGCATCTCCGGAGGTTTGACAGAAACTCTGTATGAAGGGCTGTGTGAATATATGCTCTTATGTGTGTGTGTGTGTGTGTGGAGTGCATGTTTGAGAGCATATCTTGATACAGAGTTCTACACCCACATTTGGGCAGTGATGACATTAGTGGGGATGTCGTAGTATCTAGTCCATACTATGCATAATGGAGTTGATAGTTATATAGTCTTGTGGGTTGACTACCATGAGTATATAACATGCATGTTCCTAAAAGGTGAATTTGGGCCTGCTCCCGGATTCATCTAGGTATATAACTCAGCCGTATCAGCGGACATGGAGATTTCACATTGTGAAGTGTTCGTCTGAGTTGTGGCCAGTTGATATTGTGCTAATTCTTTCTATCTTTAGCGGTGCATTTGTCCTATCAACTGCTTATTTGCTGTACTAATTCTTTCTGTTTGCTACTTCCCTTAGTGCTAGGCTTCATTATGGCTGAGTTTGCCCTGCATCTCTAGAGGTTTGAGAGAAATTCAATACGAAGGGCTTTGTGTGAATATATGCTCTTTCTTATGTGTGTGCGTGCGTGTGTGGAGTGCGTGTGTGAGAGCATATCTTGATACAGAGTTCTACACCCACTATTGGGCACTGATAACGTTAGTGGGGATGTCGTAGTATCTAGTCTATACTATGCATAATGGAGTTGATAGTTATATAGTCTTCTGGGTTGACTACCATGAGTATATAACATGCACGTTCCTAAAAGGTGAATTTGGGCATGTTCTTGGATTCATCTAGGTATATATATTTTATTGTCCATCTAGAACAGGCCGATAGCCTTTAGCCCACCAACCAGTAGCATATCACCATATATGAGCAATCGCTTGTATTCAGCCATATTCATCTTAATCAAGTCTATCAAGCATAATTTCAGGCATCGAGTCAGCATACAGCACAACGAACAATTTTTCCTTTCTCTCCAAGCAATCATTGAAGGTTCTCTTTAGCATTTAGCCAGTATATGTGCACTCCTACAGCTATCCAGGACTTGCATAAGTGGCCCATAATAGTCTTCTATAGTATCCTTGGATTGGTGGATTCTCAGCCGACGTACGGTCTTTCTCGTCCTTGCGTTGGACAGTCTTAGATCTTGTCTAAAGCATTGTACAACAGTTTTCCAAAGAAGTAATATAAGCAAATACTCTTGCTTGCAGGGGGCGCTTCAGTGGATATTTGGGACCCAATATTGTATCTACTACTCTCTCTCTCTCTCTTTTTTTTTTTTTTTTTTTTTTTTTTTTCCGTGAAATGGTGTTTTATATTATATGTAAAAATGTACATCAGCCACATGGCTCACACAGAACCTATGGCCCCCAAAAAAAACCCCCACAAAAGATCCTCTAAAGGATCATGACCATGCAAATCTGTACACTAATAAGAAAGCCTCCTAGCCAAATAAGCATCCCAGATAAAAGCATCAAAGATTAGCCAGCCGAGCCGCCGTAGACCATAACGAAATAACATCTGCATCCAGTAGCTAAGCTGAGAGAAGAGAAGAAAACTACCAAAGCAGCAAACCACAGATACGTAGAATGTGTCCATGTATTCCAGACAAGGAATCAAAGATGAACCCATTCCGTGTAGTCCAAATATGCCAAAGTCCTGTCCATCTAAGGAAACGGAATATCACAAGGTGACTGTCCGAAGTAATGACTTGAGGACAAATCCCAAATATCCACTGATGAGCCGAGACAGTAGACCTCTCTATTGCCTCCCAAACGCGAGAGACAAAAGATCAAATCTGACGGGCCACTGGACAATTCATGAATAGATGCATAACTGTTTCAGTGCATGTCGTGCAGAAGAAGCAAGAGGCCAATGTAATTTTACGACGGTTGAGCTAATCCCGTGTAGGTAAGCCTCCCACCAACATCCTCCAAATGAAAACCTTACCTTGGTAAGGGAGTTTAGACTGCCAACCACGCATAAGAGTTTTCTGCCACCATGATTTAGACTTGTGCAATCCCCACACCTTATTGGCCTTGGCTGAAACCCAATCTTTCTCTGATACGAGCTTATGATAGACCTGGTTAGCTGAAAGTGATATCAAGTCACCAGATTTACATAGTGCCCAATCAAGCCAAGGCTGATCTGCAGATGGCCGAGGCAATGGAGTAAAAGGCTCAACTGCATGCATGATGTCAACTCATAGTGGCTGAAATGTTCAAGGAACCCTTAAGTGCTGCCGAATACGACGAAACAAATATGGCCTGTCACGACCAGGTATCACAGCATCTCAGATTCTAACCAAGCCTAACCTGACCATGCGGTTGAGTCGTATGCGTGAAGCATCTCTGTCTGGCCAAACAATGACACGCGACTCCACAAATGTTTCGAACTGCAAAGAGTTCAAAAGTAGTCTTT
The DNA here is from genome assembly GCF_041138505.1 of Cibotium barometz. NCBI lineage: Eukaryota > Viridiplantae > Streptophyta > Polypodiopsida > Cyatheales > Cibotiaceae > Cibotium > Cibotium barometz. The sequence continues at coordinate 14,397,940 of NC_141101.1, forward strand.
CATGACCAGGATCCCACCGAGCCAATAGTAGAACTTCATGCCAAGAAAGGAGAATATGCGATAAAATGTGAGATGAGCGAATACGGACAGGATGAGCCGCATTCACAATGTCCCACCATGAAGCCTGCACACGTGTCCGTCCATGTGACAATCCCTCCAACTCAATCAAGTCACGAGCCATGTATACCCAAGGCTGCTCCTGCAAACACATATCCTGAAAAAGCGCCCACCTATGCGCCACCATATGCAAGCGGACATCCAGTAAAGCAGCCCCACCCATTCTTTTGGGCGTCGTAATGTGATTCCAAGCTATCCATGTTTGACCCATAATATTTCCTTGCCTCTTCCACAACGTAAACCGAATGGGAGCAACCAAACGGAGAAGAGATTTGTGCGTCCAAGGTAGCAAAGTCAAAAAATAGGAAATCATGCTAAGCATAATAACTTGAGCTACCTTAACGTTAACACCAAAATCTGTCCCCTATGGGACCTAAGGATCCAAATCCCTAGTGGGATTGAATCATTTCATTGATGAGCACTTGGGCCTATTTATAGGTCCCTTGGACAATGTAGGAGCTGGCCGACTGCTGGTCGGCCAGTTCAGAATTCTTTTAATGCTCCTTTTAGCAAATCCGACTGGATCTACTCCTGGCTCATGATGCGCATGCTGCTGCCCGACTGGACTCCAGTCCACACACACTAGCGCCTGCAGCCGACTGATGTTTTACCATCTTCTGATGCGTTTCAGCCGCCTGGTTCTGTGAGCATCCTTTTGGTTCTTCTTGCTCCAAGTCCTGCTCCAGTTTACACTGTCATCAATGTTCTGTGCTCTATCATCCTGGTTCTACTCTCCTCTTCTGGATCTAGCCCTGAGAATGTTCATGGCATCTATGATGCAAATGACATCCCCCTCTGCTAAACTTGATGACGGGAATCCAAGCTGCTCTTGGATGACTGTCATCATCCCAATCCTGTCCCGAAGTCCCTCTGTCATCATCCATTCCTGGCAACCCTTTTTCTGTGAAAATCCGGTGTGTTCTCCAAACCACTCTGTCTCTTATGAAGATCTATGCATCTGGTTCCTCTAGTCCGCCATCCATTCCTGCCCTGACTTTGAACACCGTCTTGGTCTTCATTCCTGGAACTGAGTCTGGCACTCTCACATCACCCTTGGAGGATCAACCTCCCTTGGGACCGTTACGTGAGAACCTATCTGGCTAACGGAACTGCCATCCCCATCTGGCACTGTGGAACACCACCAACAAACCGCCTGGGAGTTCTTCCCGATCTGTGTTCCTGCCTTGGGCTTCGAATCCGTGTACTTTCCTGTACCTTGGACCTGTACACCATCATCTGGGACTGAATCAGTGATTAGCTTGGCTGAGCCTGATGCTCTGATACCAATGTAACATGCGGAAGCTCTGGGGAGTCTTCTTTCAGCCCTAAACACTCTTGGAAACCTTTTGATGCAAAAACGCACCATCTGATGCAAAAACGCAGGTAGAGAGAGAGTAGAGAGAGAGAGCGAAGTGCTGGAAATTCAGTATAATCTATGGTACAAAAAGGGTACATGTCTGCAGCCATGGGCTGCCTTCATAAAAAGGTGGTTAACACCAAAATCTGTCCCCTATGGGACCTCTAAGGATCCAAACCCCTAGTGGGATTGAATCATTTCATTGATGAGCACTTGGGCCTATTTATAGGTCCCTTGGACAATGTAGGAGCTGGCCGACTGCTGGTCGGCCAGTTCAGAATTCTTTTAATGCTCCTTTTAGCAAATCCGACTGGATCTACTCCTGGCTCATGATGCGCATGCTGCTGCCCGACTGGACTCCAGTCCACACACTCTAGCGCCTGCAGCCGACTGATGTTTTACCATCTTCGGATGCGTTTCAGCCACCTGGTTCTGTGAGCATCCTTTTGGTTCTTCTTGCTCCAAGTCCTGCTCCAGTTTACACTGTCATCAGTGTTCTGTGCTCTATCATCCTGGTTCTACTCTCCTCTTCTGGATCTAGCCCTGAGAATGTCCATGGCATCTATGATGCACATGACATTAACCCTCACGTGCATAGGCCACCCTTGAGCTTTCCAATACACAAATTTATCCGAGATCCGAGCATAAATCCAAGCAAGAAGCGCTTGGGGGTCCACATCCACACCCACCGGATACCCAAGATGATGAACAATGTCTCCTGTATGCACCACACGGCCTTGCCACCCTAATGCCTCAAGATCAAATTCCGTGCATACAATGAGGGCTGATTTTGTTGAATTTATTTTCAGCCCAGAAGCCAATGCAAAATTATTCCAAGCTTCCATTGCTCGATCTATATTGGCTTTTTCAGCCCTGAGAAACATAAAAGTGTCATCCGCAAGGGCTTGAGCAACCAATTGCTTGCCATGAGGGAGATGCAAAGCAACCACTTCAACATGCGATGCCATAGCATCTAGGCGAGATAACATAGGATGAGTGGCAATGGCAAAGAAAAGAGGGCTAAGAGGATAGCCCTGTCGAAGAGAACGGGTGAGAGAAATACCATCCGAAAGTCCTCCATTGAGCATAATCCGCGTGATAGAGCCAGAGCCAAGTAAATGCACCAAATTAGCCATTTTGGGACCAAAGCCCATGGTTGTCATTAACTGAAAGGAAAGACCAGCTGACATGATCAAAAGCTTTTTCAAGATCCAGCTGCACCATCACAATCTCTTGCTTCTTTGCCTTGGCATAATCCACTCCAATTTGAACATTAAGAATATTATGCAAAATATTCTTGCCATGCACAAATCCATATTGATATGGATGAATAAGAGTAGGAAGCACCTTCTGCAAGCGATTGGCAAAAATCTTTGTAAAGATTTTATACATAATACCCATAAGTGAGATCGGGCGCCATTGAGCCAAAGAAGTAGGCGAAGGGACTTTGGGCAACAAACGAAGTATGCCCAACTTCCAATCGGCAGGCATATATCCCTCATCCCAAACCCTTTGACAAATAAGCGTCAAAGGCTCTGTAAGCTGATCAGCATATTTTCAGAAAAACTCATTTGTCAAACCATCCCAACCAGGGCTCTTTCCCATGGGAAGTTTGGAGTGAACAGCTTTCACTTCCCCTTGAGTAACAGGAGCATCAAGTTGAACCGCCACATCAGGGTCAACTTGATATCGTACTTCAGCAAACAATAACTCCCTTGCAGCCAGGACAGCCGGCGAGACATCCTCTCGAGGGGCAAGCAAATCTTCATAAAACCTGATGCAATGCTGAATAACCCGAGAAGGTTGAGTAACAAGGTTGCCTTGGGCATCCATCAGCCTAACAATATTCTCACGCATATGTTTTTGATGCAACTTATCATAGAAGCGATGAGATTGACAGTTAGCATCCCGCAAAGCATCAAGACGTGCAAGTAGTTTAAAACGAACATATTGTGCTTCTTGCACCCTAGATAGCTCCTTTTTCAGCCATTCTATGGCATCCACAACTTCAGCATCCATAGAGTCAGTAAACATGAACGCCTGCAAGCCCTTTAAAAGCGACTCAAGAAGAGCCACATGCTGTTTTTGTATAGAGGCATTAGCAAGACAATAATGCCGCGCTAATTTCCGAGTGTTGGTAAGGAACACTGGCCAAGCATGATAATCAGCCATGGACACTCTTGTGGAGAAATGTCGTATCAACTGACGCATGTAAACATCAAAAACTTCATGCTCCAAAAAAGTGTGATTTAAGCGCAAAGGCAAGTGTCCCAACAAGCCTTTATATGCATCCACAGGATGATAGACCATTTCAAACACAAGCGGCCAATGATCCGACAAAACCTGTTGGCTGATCAACCATCATAGTAAGAATCTCTGGCAAAAAGAGATCTTGATGTAAAATATACATCCTATCCAATCTAGCATAAGTGCCCCGAAACTGCTGTGAGGCATAAGTGTAACCCCTTTCATCTGGATGCAACCAAGACCACATGTCTTGTTTTAGCGACCTTGCTGCAAAAGCTTCCCACGCCATTCTCTCCGGGCCATCCATTACAGAATGAGGCGACGTGGCTTGCTCCCTGGAGACACACATATTAAAGTCTCCCATCACAAAGCCAGGATGAGAGATTGAAAGAGCACACAAGTCATTCCACAGCAAACGGCGTGCACGAGCATTATTTGGAGCATACACCCCTAACAACCATAAAGGCGTATCATCCCAAACAATCTGTATCACTAGAAATCTTCCATGAACATCTTGAATCACAAGAGAAGGTTGAAACTGCGAACGAACAGCAAACATAACACCTGACTGCGAAGCAGGATGTCCGCTGTAGAAAACATGAAACCCCTTATATACATAGGCCTTGCCAGCCAACTTATGCTGCTTATGTTCAACTGCACACAAAACATCCCAACCATGACAAAAAGTTATACGCCAAAGTCTGAACTGCTTTTGGCGCGAAGAAATACCCTTTACATTCCATTGTACAATTTTCATAAGCCTTCCCAGAAAAGGAATCAACAAGGCCGTGTACTAGGCCCAGGACAATCTGCCAAATCATGAACCTTTTGAAGCATTGCATTTTTAGACATGGTATTTGTGATCTCAGACTGCCCTTGGAGTTCCCGAGCACGTGCCGAAGGGTAATGACCATCCCATGGCGAGATGACCTCACCCTTCGAACCAAACACAAGAGGCAATTGTTGTTGTGCTTCTTTTGTTGGGCGACTTCTAATAGGATAGCGTTCTACTCTATCCACCCCAAGAGCCCCTGTACCCTGATAAAGTTGGCCTCTCGGCCTCTCAATCTTGGTCTGTTGGTGGGCACCTGAACCCAAAGGGCGACGAGCATATGTATGTAAGGGCCCCTGATGATTACGCAAAGGCCCTCGCCAAATAGCATCTGAGAAATCCCCCCGCGGGGCAACAAATCGTGTCTTTTTACCACGTACTTCCACCCATGGCTGCTCAACCTCATTCTGAACATCCTCATGTACATCCATGTGCTGGGCATCATGTAAAGGAGCATCATGCTCATTTTCCACGGGCAACTGCCCATCAACAATATCCTTGGTAGCAACAACTTGTTCTTTCTTAGGACAATCGGAGACAAAGTGGCCCATCTCACCACATTTGAAACAGTGGCCAGCAAATGTATCCCACCTCAATTCATACATTAAAGGTTGTAGCCCAGCCATATTGACACGCAAATGTGTCGGCCTAGGTCTCCCAGTATCCCACAACATGCATAGACGATTTCGGTTTCTAGATGTCATTCGAGGCACCACCAAGACATCGCCGATACCTCGCATGAGACCTGGTAAAACACGCCAAAACATTGGTGGGAATTGTTTCACTTAAACCCAAACTGGGCAATCCTGGCGCAACATATCTTGGTACTCTGCCATAGGCTTCCACGGAACCACATGAACCAACTGCCCATCCAAAAAGAGTGGCGCCTACTCCAAGACTGCCCTACGAGCTTCCGAAGTGCGAAAAAGTATTTCATAAAAGCCTCTCGGACCATCATAAATCTCCTCAAGTGCCTCAGGCGACACCAAGCGGCCCAACCATGCTCTAAGACGAGGCAACAACGGAATACGCCCAGTAAAGAAGAAGATAGCAGCACGATCATGAAAATCTGTTAGTTGTTGTAGCAACAAAGGAGTCTCCATGCATACATCAGCCACACCACCATTATCTACTGCAGCCATTTGCACGCTATTTGCCTTCACATATTCTTGCAGAAGCTCACCAGTGATCTGCAACAAACGTGCAAACTCCGGAGAAGGTACCTGAAAACTTTCCTCTGCATTCTCTCCAACATTCACCGGAGTGTAGCTTGCATCAACATCAAGCGTTTGACGTTTTTGTTGCTCCAAGGCGTCTGAAGCATAACCCACATCCTTCTCAATCATCTCCTCAATAAGATCCATGTTAAGGCTATTGGCAGCCATGCCACCAACAGCAGCAGCCGGGCCATCCAAATCCATGTACAAAAGCAAAGAAAACCCGTTCTCTGAAACCCTAATTCAGCACTTGAAAACCCTAATTCAGCAGCTCTGGTTCAAGTTCTACACAGTCTGCAAAGTCTACATCTGACCTCAACTCTTCTGCATTTTTAGGACGAAGCCTCAAAGCTACCCGAACTCTTCCAGATACATGTTAGGGAAGGTTCTTCTCGCCGCCTTCAGGCAGGCTACCAGGTGGTGGCGGCGGTGATGGTAGCGCTGCTATTGCTGGCGACGGCGGCAAGGGAGGAGAGGGTATCGCCTCTACTGGTGGCGAAGGAACTCTCTCTCTCTCTCTCTCTCTCTCTCTCTCACACACACACACACACACACACACACACACTTAGAAGGGGATGAATAGAGAAGAGAATCGAAAGGCAAAAGATGACGAGTGATGCTGCAGATTACACACGCAGTCGCACAACAGGTCGCACAGCTCTCTCCGACGTTTTCTCTCTCTCGTTCTCTCTCTCTCTCTCTGAATACTCAGCTCTCTCTCTCTCTCTCTCTCTCTCTCTCTCTCTCTTCTCTATCTTTTGTATGTGTTTTGCATCAAACATTACAGTACTTTTTCATTTTGTTGGGATGACAGAGGATTTGTCTCATAGGCCGAGTTCGGTCTTTTGGAAGACGTTAATAAAATCTTTCTTTCTTTCTTTCTCTCTCTCTCTCTCTCTCCCTCTCTCTCTCAGTGAACGGATGCTAAAGTTCTCACCAAAGTGAAGGTTTAAAGAAGGCTTGTTGTGCGTTGCCACGATCAACCTCTGTGTATATAACAATTTGCTTTATTAGAACGATGAGAATAAAACCCAATCTTGGAGACCTTCCTTGGCTAGAAACTACAGCCTGAAGATGCCATGTTCTTGACCTTCAAGTTCACACGTGTTAGCCTTCCCTTTGGCTGTCGTGGCTCTTGGAGTGTTTCAGCAACTTGTGAATAATCAGATGATTATGCTGAAAACTGGCAACAATGTGCAGCAAGTGTAGTATCTTAGGTTATTGACCCCTTGCGAGCCCTTGTCCGGGATGAGTCAACCAGGAGTCCACTAGAGAGACATGGTCAGATGTACAAGTCCCATACATGGTCATGATCACGTGAGTAGTGTCTTGCACATGGAGCGGTGCCAGTCTCCACTGTGAGTCACCTTCTGGAATGATGTAGAGGTGTCCCATGCATGGTTAGGTTTTCAGCCACATGCAAGAACACCAAAACAAGCATATAGTTGCACGAAGTGCATGGGCAAATGCTTGCTTTTCTGCCCGGCTCGGGGGCTTGTTGTGAGGCAGCCGATGGGCCCCCTTATGGACCCATAAAGGTCCTCTTAAGTTCTGTCGGCCAGCCTATAGGGGTTAATGCCATGGTCGGCCAGCTCATAGGGGCTTAGGTCTAGGCCCCAATGGGCAGATTCTCAGTCAGCCAACTCTTGAGGTAGTCTTTCCACACTTGGAAAGGCCAAGAGAGAAGCGCATTCATGGGCATCCCATATGCACAGCCTATCAAGGTCAGACAGCACTCCTATATATATATATATATATATATTGGGTAAACTTGTTCTAAAAACAGGCCGACATACCTAGAAGAGGCCGACTAGCTTATATGGGGGCTTGTCAATAATGCCGGATAATCTTTGAAGAAGTTCTTGTTAAGCCAAGTTGCTTGACGCGTCCCTCGATTCCGAAACTTCGTGAGCAATTGACGCTCTTTGCGGCCAGAGCCGTGCTTGAAGCTGTGTAAGAGGATTTGTTTTGGAACCATGACCTCGGCTTAATTGACGATATTAGGTTCCTGTTCATCTTGGACATCTTTGGGAGGAGGTTTGGCATAGTGCTTCAACCAAGCAACGTGAAACACATCATGCATGGTCCAATTGTGAGGTAACTTTAGCTTCATGGACACCTCGTTGATCTTCTTCAGAATGGGAAAAGGTCTGAAACTCCGAAATGATAACTTTGGGCATCGCTTGCCCACCTGTTTCGATCTTTGTTTCATAATCCTGAGATAAATCCAATCTCCTCCTAAGAATTTCACATCCCTTATGTTCTTGTTGGCTTGTCTTTCTATTAGTTAACAAAAATGAGCCTTGAAGGGCTACATGCAACCTCGAAGGGCTAGATACAAACTCGCCTCCATGTACGGGGCGAGGATCAAAGAACAAAAGGGGACAGAAAGATGCACTTCTCCTCCGGCTGGCCGCTATATGAGGAGAAGGCTATCTCATATAGGGGGTGGGGGAGGGAATAACCACACATGTGGTTTGTAGTGCCAAGTGGGCTCACTACCACTATTTGTGAGAAAAGGGCTAGGTCGCTAGAGCCTCAAGAAGGCTTCATGCCACTTTTGCATACGGTCAGAGCCACCTTGCCACTTCCCCCACTGGTTGTGGAGGGCATGAATGATGTCGAGCAAAATGCTCCTGATAGACTCCGTAGGCGGAGTGTGGGTGCCTTCAATGACTTCGTTGCATCGAGCTCTCCAAATGTGCCAGGCACGAACCTGGAGTCCAATGATCAATAGATGGGGCTGGGATTGGTACTGACGAAATACGAAGGTGAGAGACCTAAAAGGCTAGCCCCCCACCTTCCTCCTCATAAGCCATGACTATTTTAGCCTTCGTGGCCTAAGTGACAATGCCCATGAAATGATATAGGTAGAGATTCTGTGCTTACATGGCATCACCATACCTGGAGGAAGAGCCTGTTAGTGAGGCGTATGCTGATGACTCCTCCTTCTTCCCCAAAAACACCTCAATAGATCTTCAGAATATCATGGATGCCTGGCATCTATATGGATTGGTTGCTGGCCTTTTTGTCAATTTTCATAAATCCAAGCTCTTGACCTTGAACTACTGTGACTGTCATAGTGTTCTATAGCCAGGACAGATTTTCCCACCCACACAAATTGTAAGACACTTGGGATATCGTATTGGTTGGCATGTTTCCCTGAAAGGCAATGGGTGCTCCAGAAACTTAGACAGAAACTTGACTATTGGAAGCTATCTACGTGGTCCTTGCACCATTGTTAAAATGTGGAGAATCCGTAACCAAACTTGCAGTGCCTTCGGGCAATCCCAAAGACAATGTCGTTGAGGGCCGCACCTTGGACAAGCGGTTGGTCTACCACCAATAGCCAACCACGTGCCAATCACCAAACTCTTGTGTACTAGCAGCCACAAAAAGAGGTTGATCTTTTGAGGCCGAAAACTGTCCCAGAGCCTCTTCCAAAAATCTGAGAGAAAATGCGGTGAGAGGCCCTGAGATTGCCAGTGTCCTGGCCCCTAGGGTGTCCTCGACCTTGAGCATTTGGATCGTGCGGCCTAGCCGTACAGAGTATGCGAAGAACGGCGTACCCAGAGTCTCTTCCCTGTCTGCAGGATCATGCCAAGTCCACTCCCGAGTTCCATTGGCCAGATCTCCCAAATCCATAAACTCTACCTTGGCCAGAGGGGGGTCAATGTGCCACTCGTGCATGAAATCCGATCACCCTCACCCTCTGCAAGGTGCATCCACTGAAATCATCCAAAGGGAGCTCTGATCTCTCTAATCTTTCATGGGATCCAATCGAAAAGTGAGCAAGGTGCAGCTCTCATCCACGCCATGAACTGCCAAGAGAATATCATGTCTGGTAAACACACCCATCCACTGCAGGTAGGTATAGGGGTTAGCCACTCTTGAGGAGTAGCAGAGTCGATGTCGAAGCTTAGTCTGTCTCTGTCCTGGATCCCAGCCATGCCTCTCTATTGAGCCTCAGGGGGAAGTTGTCTGAATGCAAGCCAATCTCCAAGGGATCTGGCAGGTCCTATACTCAACACTTTCCAGGAAACATGAGGTTGGGCCCCCAGCATGTGCTCGCTAGGTAAACGGATTAGGGGGGTTCCAAATCAAGGGCTGTCGAAGACGCTCCTGCCAGGCTATCGGAACCGACTGTTGGAGGGCCGCGGCCTAAGGTGATCCCAAGCTCGTAGTAGGTTGGCGGAAAATGTGTCCTCAAAAGCTAGGCTAACGCCATGGGCCCGCATCTCTATGAAGACCCATTTGGTGCTCATTGGCCAAGGGCCCCCTAGGTTCAGAGTACGGGCTGAAATCCTAGCCAAAAGGAAGTCCTTCCAGGCCTCACCATGTGGGAGAAAGTCCTCTAACAATCAACTTGCCCAGCCTCCACTGTTGAATCTCCAATCTGTCACCACCCTCCTTTGGAATCAAGTGAATTAGACCCTCTGAGAGCCTCTAGGCTCTCTAGCATGGCGCGTGTGATCATAATCTCATTGGCTGCTCGAAGGCCACTTCCCATGAGATCCTAGTGGTGAAGAAAAAAGGAAATTGGAAGTCCATCGCCTGCGGGCTTTTGCCCCCTAGGAAGAGCCGTCAAGGCCTCCTCTAGCTCCTATGTTGTGAAGGAAGTCAATACGAAGGTCCGGAGAGCGGGGGGAACCACCTCTCTCATGCGCCGCCAAACCCTCTCTCGTGCATCCACCATCTGTGAGGATAATGGGGCCCCCGTGAGGAGGGATCTGAAAAAATCCGTGGCAATAGCTCGCGGGGGGGGGGGGGGTGTGGAGAAATGATAGCTCCATCCTAGCCTCGCAGCCTGCAAACACCATCTCTCCCCGTGCGGGGATCGGCAATCTGAAAGAAATCCCCAGTGACTCTATTTCCAGCCTAGGTCCAGAAGGAAGCTTTGGCATGGTATCTATACTCCACCCTCTGCTCTTGTATGGACTTGAGCTTTGAACGGGCGGAAGCCAGCTAACTCTCAGTCCATGGGCTATCTGGGGAACTCTCCTGAACTTGCTGGAGAGAAGGAAGACCTCGCCAAATGCTCCTCTCCTGCTCACGGAATTCCGCTAATCTGCCTTGTGTTGCCTCCTGCAATAGGTGTTGATCTCGCCAAGGCCCACATTCGAGATGCGTGGCAAAACTTGATAGAAAATCTAGTCCCTCCCATAGGATCAACTCCTCCCAAGCAGAGTACTCTGAGCCTGAGACTGTAGCCGTGCCTCCTCCGAGTCCATCCTTTGTTGACTGTCATGTTAAAGTTCCAACCCATTTACCAAAAGTTGGCCCGAGGAAGGGACCGATGAACTGTACTCCAGAAGATGGCTCTGCCTGCAGCGACATTCAGGGCATAAACATTGAGTTAGCCCACATAGTCCTCTCCAATCCTAATGGTAACCCATTGAGTCCGCTGAGTGTCTATGACACCTAAGCCGACCACTGTCGGCAATAGCTTCTCAGCACTGACAGAAATACAAACTCCCCATTCTGTCCCAGGGAGGCCAAAAGAGGGAGACCAGAAAGTGTGACTCCTGCCTGGTAAAATCTTCTCGTAGCGATGGGTACGCCCCTCGAAAAGATGGTGCTCCTAGAGGAAAATAATGTCAATGGGTCCCCCGACTACTGCTCTATGGAGCTCTCCTCTAAGGACGGCTCACCTCTGAAAGCACAGAGGCCCCCCCAAACCTTGAATGTTCCATGAGGCAATCTGCATATCAATCTCTGTGGGAGGCATAGCTATCGGGACTGCTCTCCACTCAAAGAGTCTTGGGCGTGGGTTTCGACGGGGAGTAATCACAGTCAGTCTTGGGACGAAACGCACCAGGTGGGCGCGGATCCTATCCTCCATGTGTCGCTACTTTGTCCGAGCTCGAGAGTAAGCATACTCTGAACTCCATCAGTCGCAATTTAGTTACATATAGGAGGGGGGGAAGGGGTACTGCAATTGCGATATGAAGGAACACAAACAGTAATACCTCCAAGCTGGAGGACACTGTTAGAAGTCATCTCCTGTCTATTTGTATACACCAGGGCCTCTGTTGTGGGTGTGCCCGCCCGTATATCATTTTTCCACACTCCCTGTATTTTTTCCCTATTTTTCCCATTTTTTTCCTAGTGGCTGGAGGGCTGCCAGTTGATGCCAGGAGCACTCTGAAGTTGGCCGACTGGATCTGTATCAGTCGTGGGCTGTAGGAGTGCTGGCCGACTTGTTCTGTCCAGGCGTGGGGCATCTGATGCTGGCCGACTGCTATATTCAGCAGTCGTGGGATTTTGCTCAGTCGTGGGCCCTTTCTAGTGCTGGCCGACTGCCCTCATGGGCTTGTATATATTGCCCCCCATCCTCCTCCACTTTCTCATTCAGTATTTGCGGGATCTTGTGTATAGAGAAGAGTTTACACACATCTCTCTGTGTTTCTTGTGCTGATTATTTTCTGCAGTCTACTTGCTCTTGTCTACCCAAGTTTGGATATCATTTCCGCTGCATATTCTGACATGGTATCAGAGCCCTAGGCTCTAGGAGATCTTGGGCGTTTTTCTGAGCAAGAGGGGGAGCAACAGGTTGCTGATCGGTGGACTGTTTCGGGCTGAACGGGAAGTGAAGGTGCAAGAGGAAGGCGGGCAAAGGGGCTGGACAGCCACTTGCATATTTTCTGATTTTCAGATTTTTCCCACCCACCCACCCTTTCAGGTTACTCTCCGAGATGGCGGATTTACTCGAGATGGCTGAGAAGCACGTGAAGATTCCGACTCTCCCCACGTTCCCAGTGGATCGGCAGTTGGACGGGTCCAATTATGGCATCTGGAAGGTCATGATGGAGTCATATGATCTTGCTGATTTTATTATCAAAGGGGTGCCAAGGCCGGAAGCTGAGGAAGGGGAGTTATTATCGACGAGGAAGGACCGAGAGGCACAGGCACAAATGTGGGACCGTGTCAACGCCAGGGTCCGGTCGTTTATATTCCTCAATTGCACACCACAGGTGATCAACCATGTGAAGCACATGACGCTGGCGAGAGGCATATGGGAGCACTTGGCTTCTTTGTACAACAGGGTGTCACCCATGAAGCGGATATCCTTGGAAGTGCAGATGCGGGTTATGAACCCTGCAAAGTCTTCGACGATGTGGGAACACATTAACAAGCTGCAGGCCCTTCAGCAGGAAGTCCTTCAAGCTGGGAAAGAGATATCGTCTGAAGATATGGCCATCACGTTACTTTCCCACTTGCCTAGTCAGTATTCCGCTTTCTATTCCTCGTTGATCACGAGTGGTGGCAGGCTCAGCACCATTACTTGGGAGGAGCTTGTGCCAATGGTCCTAGACCAGGAGGAACGTCACGAACCCTCCTCACGGCGGAGGTTCGGAGGCCTTAACTGGCCAACGGTCGAAAGGCCGTAATACCAACAAGGGCAAAGGGAAGGCTTCTCCAGATAAGTCTTCCGAGAAGAAACCTGATCCAGAATGAGAGAAGCTGAAGGCCGAAAGATCGTGTAATGATTGTGGCGAGAAAGGCCACTACTGGAGGAAGTGCCCCAAGCGGACAGGGAAGAGTGCTGATTCCTCAGCCTTAGCTGCGAAGACTCCGGCATTTGTGCACTTGGAGATGGTGGACTCCGATGATTCATCGTCTTCGAGCGAGGAGGCAGTTGGCTTCACCGCAAAAGATACTCGGGAATGGATTCTCGACAGTGGTGCTTCCAGGCACATGACTCCATCCCGTGATTTCTTCCTGGATCTGAAACGGCAGTCAGGTCGTATCTTTATTGGCGATAACTCCACTATTCCGATTCATAGTGAGGGCCGGATGGAGATCATTCCCGACGGCAAGGGGGGCAAGCATGCTTCCCGTGTTCTTTATGTCCCTGCTCTGGGCTTTCATCTTTTGTCAGTGCATGAGGTATGCAAGACTGGCTTTCGGGTGGAATTTGAGGAGCATTCAGTTGCTCTAAGGGACCGTGAGACAGGTAAAGTTGTTTGGGAAGGCGGTGTGGAGAACGGCATCTACAAGCTCTCTGCACTCTCCTCACTGACAGGCTCTCAGGTCGGAGATTTGTGGCACTTTCGTTTTGGCCACTTAAATGTGGATGCTTTGCGGCGCGCCTTCCGGGACCAGATGGTGGTTGGCTTGCCAGATGTTGGTAGTAGGCAAGGACACTGCAGTTCTTGCATACGTGGTAAGTAGCACAGGGAATCCTTTCCGAAGCAGGCTTCCAGGCGGGCTTCGAAACCTTTGGAGTTGATTCACACTGACTTGTGTGGACCACAGCAGATACCATCCTTGGGAGGATCTCTCTACTTCATGCTGCTTGTTGATGATTGTACTAGATTCACGTGTGTCTACTTTCTTTCACAGAAGGACCAGGCTTTTGCTCGGTTCAAGGATTGGCACGTGATGGTGGAGAAAGAGTCTGGATTTCAGGTCAAGACTCTCAGGGCTGACAAAGGAGGGGAATTCTCCTCGACTGTATTCTTTCGGTTTTGTGCAGATCATGGCATCAAGAGGGAATTGGCCAATACCGGATCGCCTTCGGAGAATGGAGTTGTTGAACGTAAGAACAGGACTGTGGTGGAGATGGCGAGGACTATGCTGGAGCATCGTGATCTTCCTCGTCCACTTTGGGGTGAGGCTGTGGCAACAGCTGTCCATACCATTAACGTAGATGATATAGAGGGAGGGGAATGTGGCTCGCTGATAGGTGTGAAGAAGCTGGTGATCTGTTGGCTGGGATCTTTGGAGAGAGAGAGAGAGAGAGAGAGAGAGAGAATAGACAAGTACACAAGATAGGGTCTCAAACACCCTCTGAAGGGCCCCCACCACGTACGGTGTATTTGCTTTATTAGAATGATGAGAATAAAACCCAATCTTGGAGACCTTCCTTGGTTGGAAACTACAGCTTGAAGATGCCCTGTTCAAGGTCACCTTGTGTTAGCCTTCCCTTTGGCTGTCCTAGTCCTTGGAGTGCTTCGGCAACTTGTGAATAATTAGAGGATTATGTTGAAAACTGGCAACACCTTATAATAAGCTAGTTGGCCTCTTCTAGGTGTGTCAGCCTGTTTTTAGGACTAGTTTACCCAATATATATATATATATATATATATATATATATATATATATATATATATACATACATGAGTGCTGTCCGATCTAGTGTATTTCATCCACAATCAGATGGTGAGATAGAAATTTATAATTAGTTGGCCTTTGATGTTCCCAAATCCTGTTGCCATGACACGCAGTTGAAATGGCAACATTATCTTCCTTTGTTGCAGGCTATCCTAAACGACACTCTGTCACATGCATCCGGCACTTGGATGCCATGTGGACATATCTGTACAACAGGTGTAGTATCTTAAGAGTGGTTATTGGCCCCTTGTGAACCCTTGTCCGGGACGAGTCAGCCAGAAGTCCACTAGAGAGTCATGGAATAACTGCTCGAACTTCTCCAAGGTACTGTTGATACCACTATTACCCCCAACAACAGAAGCATTGGCATCATGAAGAAGTGCTTGTCTTCTCTCCCTTAGCACACATAGCTGGTTGGTTCTGATACCAATGTAACATGCTAATTATGCGGAAGTGTGATTAATGATGATTAACGCTAATCACATGTGCAATGATGAGTAGAGAGAAGAAGAGAGAGACTCTTTACCTAACCTACTCCTAATGTATATTTACTAAATGAATGAGTAATTACAATGATTGCAGGTCACAAATTTGACTCTTAAATGCTATGCATAAACTAAATGCTTATTGTCCTCCTCCATGTGTTAGTGTAAAACGCTAATGTGAAGGTGTACTTGGCTGATTCAAATGTTGGTCTTGGCTGTGAAGCCTTCGTCTTTGAATGCTCACAAATGATCCATGACTTGCCTTTTTATAGGGATATTGATAGCAAGTCGTATTCAGGTCGGTTTTGCCTTTTTGACCTACATAATAATGTCCAAAATGTCATATTTAGCCTCCAAACTATACCCAAAAGGTGTCCCAACTATTGGTCCATGTCGGCACCCTCGGGCACTATTTAAGCTCCCAAAACTGCAATTGCCCATATATGGCCTCTAACTTTGCCCTTTAGCTGGCTGCAAGAAATAATCATGTCTACGTGGCACGTCAAAAGGTGTGCACGTGACATCTCCTTCTGCTAAACTTGGAGTATTGGGGCAAACCATGCGACCTCCATTGGAACATCCACTAGAACTTTGGCACATGGATGCTCTTTTGACATGGGAGACTCTTTTGTTCCCTTGGAATCTGTTGAGGCACTATTCTCATCCTCCTCTATTGTGGATTCAAAGAGACATACTTGAATGGTAGGCGTTACTGCCTCTTGTGGCCATTTGAGATGAAATCCAGTACTTGCGTTGACTCTTGATTTGACACTTCCACCATCGACAGTGGCATCCTCTTAGGAGCGTCCACTAGTCTACACTCCCTACTTTGAGGAAAGTGTCTCCTGATCCACTTCTGGTCTTGGAAGTTCTGTGGTATCCTTGGAAACTCCCTCTTGCTAAGCTTTAACCTCCGGTGAATCCTTCGTACCTTTGCCTATAGTCTTTGTGATTAAAGTCCGTCTCTGTAAAAGGGCTTCCAAGTGGGCTTGACTTTCTTTAAATTCTTAACACCATCGAGCTTGTCGTTCTTCGTGTTCTCGATGCCTTCGAGCTTCAATTTCTTCTGTAAATCTAGCAATAATTTCTTCCCATCTTTGAAGATAGCGAGCTTCCCGTTCTTCTTTTCTTTGTCAGGACGTCTTATCGATCTCTCGCATTGCCCGCAAATACTTCTTGGAGGGTGGCTCCTCAGCGATGAAGAAAATGCAGATTTTTCCCACTAGACCTAGACTTGGCACAACAAAATACATAACTCTAAGGTTGATTGTAACATGCACCAGAAGTATCCGTAATTTGAGGATCCTGTCACACAAATGCTCACATCGTCTTCTGTATCTTGAGTTTCGCGAGTTTAGCAATCCACTTTACGACTTCAAACTTTAAGAGATTTGAGAGAGAGAGAGAGATGGAAACTGTACACCGTATGGGGTCCCGAATTACCCATTGAAGGGCCCCCTATCCCGTTACCGGAATAGCATTTGCTTTATTTCTTTGAAGAGACTGACGGTGGACTGACAATAAGCCAAACGCAAGATCTAGGAAGACCAAGAGTTTGGCTGAACTGTACACGGCTGTCGAAGCACCAATGATGACCAATCTCGAGCCTATGCACTCTTCTCAATGGATGTAGGAAGGCTTCAAATCTAAGGCTGAGAGAAGGAGCTGATTGGGACTGTTCTAGACTATGTATGAATGCTGAAAATGAGTATGAATGCTGAGTTTTACCTTCACCAAGTGGCTATAGCAAAACGATGCATATGAGGTTGCTGAAAATTGTATGTATGCTGAAAACGCAAAGGGGACTGAATGCTGAATGCTGTAGATGCTGCGTTTTACTGCATAGAGGCTGAATTGCTCAAGCGTTGATGCTCCTATATGCTGATGAGGAAAACGCTGAGGTATGAGGTGCTGAATTCTGCAATCGCTTTATGCTCCTTGTGCTGAAGGCTTCAAGCGATGAGGTCTTCAATGCTGATTATGATCTGAATGAATAAATGGATGATATGCTAAGCTATTTATATGGACATGGGGTGCTGGTCGGCTGGCTACAGGACTGGCCGACTGCACTTGTCCAAGAAAATATATAAATGATGTAAAAAATTCCCAATAAATGTTGAAAAATATGGGAATAATACTGGATAAATACTGATGACTTCTAGATGATATCTGAAGGCTTCTGCAATGGTCTAGATGGCCTACATGCATATGGAATGAATGCTATGCATAAATGCACACATGTCCTGATGCAAACTCTAAGGCTTCTACTGACTCTACATGCATGAATGCATCTCTTCAAGTGGGTTAAGGGACTTGGATTGACTGATTGACTGTCTAAGGCTGAGAATGAGCTACGGAGCTCATGCTTGACTTATCCTGGACTGAGAATTACAATGGGGTCACGGCGTACGATAAATATCATCCTAAAAAGGTACTAGTAATGTACAATGTTGCACTGATGATGATGAGCCATCTTGTCACCATGCACTACAGCGCAGAGTGCATGTGACATTGATGCAAATTGAAAATAGAGCTGAAAATGTTGAGCTATGGTCTCCTGTTGAGAATGGGCATGCGTGATGCTCCACCTTTGGAATTGATGTGAGAGCCAATGTTATGCTCCTTTGAGCACACAACTCCCACATAATGCTTTCCTTTGTTCTGCCTACTGCAAGCCACCTTGTAAATGCTACCTTGGCTGCATTCTTCTATGGATCTGTGCACCTTTCTTGGGACAACTTATTGCTTAGATGGCTGAGCTTAGTGCTTAGATACCAATGTAGCATGCAACCAGCATGATCGTGTGACACACGATAAGAGCTTCTTTATACCTTTATAGAACGACGGCTGGCTGAGGATTGCCAAATGCAAGGACGATGTAGACCAAACATGAACCATCAAGCGAACTGAAGACAATTGTGAAGCTAACTTTGGAAGCCTTTATGAACATCCAGATCTGCTAAGGGAGATGCAAGAATGAAGGCTGAATGCTGAAGAACACCTCGGGATGCCTTGGATTGAAGCACAATGAAGCGCTTGGCTGTAGATATGTATGTACAAGCCAAAAGACTTAGGCATACATAACTCTGCTCTTGTTTGACATTGTGTGAAAATGAGATGATTTATGCAAGGGACTGAAGGATTGCTTATATATGCTCCCTAGATGCTGGTTGGTTTTGTAAGCATGCTGTTGGCCTGTTGAATATGCTCACGACTGAGTGAAAATTGTATATATGTATGCGCTTCACACGTGCGGGCTGGGAGGCTGTTTTGCTGCTGGCCGACAGGCCCCTTTTAGGCTTCTATGGCTGGCTGACAGGGTTGTTTGGCCAACTTGCTCGGCATGGGATTTTTTCCCTTTTTAGGGTGGCTAACTGGGCTCCTGTGCCCCTAAGCCCTTGGGCTAGTGTGAGGATTTGTACATATCACTTGCAGAGATCTGTCCGCCCGCTCTTCCTGTAAGCGGTGGTGGTGGAACGATGAAGTTCTGGATGTGGTGTATGAAAACAGGAGACTCCATCAAGTAGGCCATTGTGGTTTAGCTGCCTCCATGTGGAAAGCAAGTCAAGCCTCCAAAAGCGGGCCAATGGGACATCCTGTTATAAAGTAGTAGGTCATGCGCATCCCCAAACTCGAGGAGGTATCTGTCATATCTATTGATGTGTCCGGCGTCCTCTGAGCACCTTTGCATCCCCAACTCCATTGGGTATCTCTAGCAACATCATTGGGTCTACGTGGGAGATCATGCCCACATGAACCTACTTGATGGCTGTTCAGGCATTGAGAGAGAAAGAAAGAAAGTTCTATTAATGTCTACAAAAGACTATGAGACCAAATGTGTCACAATGTGTCCATGAAGTGAAGTAACAAAATCATGGAAAAAACTTGAGAAAAAACCCAATCATAGATGAGAGAAAAGCAACAGCCCTATAAGTTCCATGGTACAATGCTACAATGATACAACGTGAGGGGATCAACATGGGTCCTTGACATCTATGACTATAGCATAGTTGCATGCAATGGGAATGGCAACGGAAACGGATGATGTCTCCACAATTAGGAAACGGAAACGGCTGGGTGTGCAAGTGAGGAGAGGGAGCTATCCATCGATGTGTGGTAGGGGTCCATAAAGGATATCCAGCATCAGCGAGGGGGTGAGGAGGGCCTCTAGATCTACAAGACCTAGGAGAAGTTAGGATGATGGCCCCTACAGACGCTTGGTGGAGGGCAAGGATCTCATCAATCTGGGGCTGGTGAGCCTAGGGTGCTTGAGGTCCAGGAGGGTGAGGCCATTTGGCTCTCCGAAGTGCAGTGGCAGTGGGCACGAGGTAGGGCAACTCTAGTCAAGGGGTGAGATGGTGGGCCCCTTGTCGCTACTGTGGTGGCCTCATCTATGTGAGTGTCCTCCTGTGGGCGAAAAAAATTGGTGATGGTAGACTGAGATGGGTTCCGGGGTTGAGGATATCTGAATGGTACCTCTTTGAGAGAGAGAGAGAGAGAGAGAGAGAGAGAGAGAGAGAGATTGTTTTTGTCTTATGAGAGCTAATACAACCTATGAGATCCAAAACAACAAGTGTAAAAATAGTAATTGAAAGTCATGTCTAGGTAGGTGTGGATGTGGCAGGTCCATTGTGTGCTTCATGGTGATAGGAATTCCTCTCTAATGAAGGCTGCAATAACAATAGTCTTTGCCCCTACCGCAAAAGGACAGTGTGGATGTGATCATCCTGCCAATATTTTTGCCAATAACTTTGTTTAGAGGAGAAACATGCATGTAACATGCTGAAGTTTACAGATAGGATTATACTATGATAAGGAATATTCACCACCTTGGTTCTTGACGATTGCACAATGTAGTGGAGATGAGAGAGAGAGAGAGAGAGAGAGAGAGAGAGAGAGAGAGAGAGCAAAGACAAGTACAACCGATTGGGTCCCAAATACCCTATGAAGGCCCCCCACCAAGGACTGGTGTATTTGCTTTATTGAATGATGTAAAAGACTGACTTCTTGGAGACCTTGCTTGGCTCGAAATCTGCAGCCTGAAGATGACCAAATTTGACCTTCAAGTTCACCTTTGCTTTAGGCTTCCTTGGCTGTCCTGGCCGTTGGAGTACTTCAGCACTTTGTGAATAATAAGATGCTTTGACGCTTGCCAAGCCTATGCTTTTATAGGGTCCAAATATGCTGGTCGGTTTGCTGAAATAGCTGTCGGCCAGATCATTAATGCATCATAACCTGATTTAACCACCATCAATGGCTATTGATGGGCCCAAACATTGGCTCATGGGCTGCCCAAAGGTAGCCCAAGTGTAGGGCCCACATAGACATAGTCTATGGCCTTGCTCTTCCTGCTTCTACATGCAACTATATGCAACCTCAATGTCCTTGCATCTGGCTGGAAGCCTATCAATGTTTGGAACACCACATCATCATTCTAGAGGGTGACTCATAATAGTACGGACTAACAGTGCTCCATGTGGAGGACATGCACACTTGACCATGACTATGTATAGGACCTGTACACGTGACACTGGATGCTTAGAGTGGATCCCTGGCTGACTCGTCCCGGACTAGGGCCCACAAGGGGCCAGTTACCACTCTAGATCCGGCACCTGCTGTACAGTTATGTCCACGTGGCATCCAAGTGTGGGATGCACTCGACATCCCCTTTTGCTTAACTTGACGGAAGCTCCATGGCCTCCAAGTTGTCAGTCAATAATGCAGGCTAATCTTCAAAAAACTTCTTGTCAAGCCACACCGCTTCATGTGTCCCTCAGACTTGAAACTTCGCGAGGAACTGTTTTTCTCTTCGGCCAGAGCCATGCTTGAAGCGATCCAAGAGGACATGTTCTAGAACCATAACTTCGGCTTCGTCCATTGTGTCTGGTTTGTGTTCATCGTAGACAATGGAGAGGGGAGGTCCGTTTGAAGGCTTCAACTAACTGACATGGAACACATCATGCATGGTCCAACTGGGAGGTAGCCTTAGCTTCATAGAAACCTTATTGATCTTCTTTAGAATGGAAAAAGGTCCAAAGCTCCGAAACGATAACTTTGGGCATTGCTTGCCCTCCTGTTTCAACCTTTGCTTCATAATCCTAAGATATACCCAATCTCCTTTCCAAGAAGATCACATCCCTTCTGTCCTTGTTGGCTTGTCGAGTATGGGCATCTTGCACTTTAGCCAACCTATCCTTACAGACTCCAAAATCTCCTAGTAAGACTCTGTCAACCTGTTAGCTTTAGGCATCAAGGACAACGTCTTGGTGAAAAAAGACTGGAACGGTCTTCCAAATGCTACCTCATATGGAGTCTTGTCAATAACTGGTCAAAAAAGATTGAAATGGTCTTCCAAATGGTGCCTCGTGTGGAGTCTTGCCAATAGCTGAAGAAAAAGAGCCATTTAAAACAGCTTGAACAAAAGGTAAAAACTTCTCCTACTTACCTTGCCGATCGTGGGGGCTTAACACTTGAGCACGTCAAATGCCAATATATTGTAAATCTTCGTCTGTTGGGTGAAATGCACTGGAATAATTGGCAATGGTTGTAACAACCCTACTTTCTTCCTCGCGGGGAGCTTTCACGTTTTGACAAATCAAACTGTGCTGCACATGCATGTGAACACGTCTGGCCTCGTTCTTGGCCAATAAAACTATCGCTATGACTTCTCCAAAGTCAAGTTTATGCTCCTATGACCACCAGTAATGGCATTGTGGGCATCATGGATAAGAGTTGCTTGAAATTGTTTCAAGACATAGAGGCGACCTTTGTAGAAAAGACAACCATTGTGTATCAAGAAGTGGCATGGTCCTGAGGCGTCCAATGCTTGTTACCACTAAGAACCAAATTCCATGGAATCCGCATACTTGTGCTTCATCTTGTCTAGTTCTATACCAGTGAGATCCATCCATGTGGATTGGATGAGGGACACAGTTCCTTTCTCGCTCAAGGCATCGGCCACTAGATTGGCCTTGCTTGGAAGGAACTCAATCATTTCACCAAATTTTTGAAAAATTTGGCTCCAATGGTGTTGTCGGTCACTCCAATTCACGCTTGGCATCGTCTAAAGCCAACGCAAAGCTTGGTGATTTGTGCGAACTTCAAAGTTGCACCCATAGAGGAAGTGCTTTTGGCTTGTACCACCATCAGGAGCTTCCGATTATAGATCGAGTACTTTTCGTTAGGAATTAACTCATGGGACATGTAAGCGTGTGGATGCCCATTCTATTGCAAGACTGGTCCAATAGCGATGTTACTTGCATTGGTGATCACTTGGAATGGGTCATTCCATGAGGCTAGTGCTATGCAAGGAGCCTTAGATAATGCAACCTTAAGGTCCTTGAAAGCCTGAAATCCACGAGGGGTCATGTGAATATGTTGCATGTGAGTCTTGAAACCTTTGAGCAAATCAGTGAGAGTTGCTGAGACATCATAAAACTTGTCGATGTGGGTGGAATATGTTTGGTAAATGCCCACAAATGACCGAATATCATATGCGGTTTGTGGAATCTCCCAGTTTAGGATTTCCGCCGCCTTTGTGGGATTGCCTTCAACACTGATTGTGTATCCAAGGTAATGAACCTCGTATAGATAAAACTCGGATTTTTTCTCATTGACATACAACTCATTGCTTCCAAAAATTTAATCACTTTCTCTACATCAAAGTCGTGTTGCTCTTCTGTAGCTGAAAATATCAGTATGTCATCCAAGAAGATGAAGACACACTTGCCAATCAAGTCCCTGAACACACGCATGATCATGCGGTTAAATGTAGCTGGGGCGTTTGTTAAACTAATGGGCATGGCCACGAACTCGTAGTGGGCCCGTTCAGGTCGGAAGTTCAGTTTGGATGCGGTTTTGGGGATGACCCCTTTCACAACAATTTGTACTTGATGGTACCCATTTTTTAGGTCAATGTTCGAAAACACCTTAGCTCCATTCAGCCTAGGGGGTCGGTGTGGGAGATTTGCTCAAGCTAACACAACCTTTTCTACATCTGACTTCCTACCAACAACAAAATAAGCCTCAAACTAATGAATCCATGAGTACAAAGTTGTCCCCCTTTCATGAAGGTGAGTCCAGGAAGTTACCGGTACTGTCCTTGCGTCGAGAGCTGCAAGGAAGTGCTTGTGCTCCACATGTCATCTTTGTTCCTCCAGTGTGGCAGTGCAAGATTTACAAACACACTCCACAATATTTACAATCTGAGCCTGACTGTAGTTATTGCCCCATGCGCCTACCTGTCCATACACCATGCACAGCTCTATGACCTCCGGCCCTAAGCCCTTGATAGAAGAACATCCCTGGACTCAACCTTGTACACGGTCCCTCCATCTGTAGTAGCCAGACTATAGTTAACAGCCCAAGATTTCGGTTCGTTATTTTAGTTGTATGATTTACATGAGATACTCGGCGGTGGTAAATTACAGCCCAAGATGTCCATATATCACGTTAGTTGTATAATCTGCATGAGATACTTGGTGATAAGTATGTCTGCTCTGGTGTATCTTTCACAAGATTCTGCATGATACAATCTCTCTTCATAGGGGCCCGAGGCCTGGGGCCAGCTATCAAACCACTTATGGATGTGTGTGTGTTTACTGCAGGATGTCTGGCACTGCGAAATTTGTGGTTCAAGGCCTGGAAGAGGTTTTGGTAAGTTTCATAAACGAATACCCTAAATTTGATTTTATTTTTGCAGTTTCTTATTTTTCCAACTCTTAGCTCTTTTCTTTGTTTGCAGAGACTACTGTGGAAGTGCTCCCACGGCTTTGCAAGATAAAATATGATAGTGGAATTTTAGACGAGCTTCTGTTTGTTGATATACCGAATGAGTATCGCCTCAGTTCGGGTGTTATGGTGCTGGAGTATGGCAAGGCTATCCAGGAGAGCATCTTTGATCAGCTGCGGGTTGTTCGAGAAGGCCAACTCCGAATTATTTTCTCCCCAGAACGCAAGGTTGGTGTGTGTATGCTGTTTTATCTACATGCAACTCAACCTTTGGATGGCTATGAAGGACGTGAGGGAACTCTTACACTGAACTGCAGATTCTCTTGTGGGAATTCTGTGCACGCTGTCACGAGGAGCTTCTACCACGCAGGCTATTGGTTCCACAGGTGCATTTTTCTTGCCAATTCTTTTTGGCCACGTTTTAAGGTGCCGCTGCTAGGGTATCTGTAGGGGCAAGAATGCAATCCAATCATGCTTCAAACACACATATTCCACATTAGAGTATTGAACATCCCTTTTATAGCAAGAAAAACGACACTTGGAGCTACGTTGATGCATAGGTATTGGGCAGCATTGGTGTTGATAGACCCAGCAGGGTTTGGAGTTGAAGTAGCACATGTAAGGTGATTGGCTTGTTAAATGGTTGCTGTGGGTGCAAACTGATATCGCAAATGTTTCAGTTTTTGGTTGAAATAAAATTAAATAAAATCTCCTGAACAAGCAATATGTGTAGTGGATGATTAATAGATCATAATTGCACAGGTAAAATTCACAACAGATGTGTATATAGAGACCGTTATGCAAAAAGCAATCCCTACAGTTTTGAAGTGAAGTAGCTCACAACGTAGGTGATGGCTTGCTAAGTGGTTGGTGCAGAAGGGAAGTCTTGAAATAAAATCGCTTGTATCGCACAGATGTGGTGCGGAGGACATTTCAGGGGATGTGGGATTGTAATTGAAAACGTATAGTTTTGTTTACTTGCTTGTGTCTACAGCCGATGCCTCCTTGCATCCTTTCACACCGTGAGCTGCTTGCAAACATCTCCCTAGCCCCCCCCTCCCCCTTTTTTTTTTCTTTTTTCTCCTTTTTGACTACTGTTCTTCTCTAGAGAGATGGTAATTACATTGCCTGAAAACTTGATGGTTTTGCTAGCTATCTTGGCTTCAAGAGGAGAGGGAAAAATGCAACCTTGAGAAATTGAATTTAGCCTTTCACCTGATCCTTTGGAGGAACAGGGAGTCCACCCCACACAAACATGCACCTCCTTCCCTCCCCTCCAACACCCCCACACAAGCCCTGCCTCCCCCCCCCCCCCCCCCCCAACCCCCGTGCCACACACACACACACACACACACACACACGAGAGGTTGACATATAGAGTCTATTTGAGGTTGCAGATGCTGGCCCTGCACAGTGATCATATCATAGGTGGTACTTCATATTCATGATATGGGCCAGTTGGCTACTTTTTGTACTCAGATGGCTATCTTATCTTTTTGCATGATCACTAGTTGTTTCCATTTTCTTTTCCATTATCTAGTTACCTCATGGAACTATTGTTGGTCTCGTGGAACCTTCGGGTCTTTTGTAGATGTTTAATACAACCATCAAAATGAGGGACAAGGCATGGCTGCAGCACCTCAAATGCACGAGGAAATAAAATAACTAAAAATACAGGTGAAGGAGATAAAAACCTTCGCCAAGGTTGCACAGCGCACCAAGGCGGAGGCGGAAGAAAATGCTAAGTGGATTGATGTGGTAAAAAAGCACAAGGGAATGCCTGACAATAACGTGGAGGTGATGAATGCAACCCTCGAAGAAGAGGCTAAACGGCGAGCCAGAGCCCTACATGTACGGGTTAGAGGGTAGGGGGAGAAAGGTACTCCTCAAGAAGATGCTAAGACACTGAGTACAAAGATAGGAGCCACATGGATTCCTATAGCAGAGGCCTGGAGAGTGGGAAAGGATGCCACCAGAGCACGAGCATTGATATTGAAATTTGCAGATATGGATAAGAAGAAGGCCTTTCTCGCTAAGAGGGCCGCGCTTAAGGGAGAGAGAATTTATCTAGATGAGGATCTTACGCTGGCCCAGGTAGCACACCGGAAGGAAAACATACCTCGAGTGTTCGAAGCACGTAAGGAGGGGAAGTGGGCTGTATATAGAGATGGGCAAGTATTCATTCGGGAGCGCCGGTCATCCTGACGGGGCACTGCCTATGGGACCTTGAAGTTATTGGTGTGGAATTGCAATGGAGCCCTACGGGTAGATGCAGGGTACTTGGAGGACACTTTCAAAGGCCAGGATATTGCCATGTATACAGAGACACACCAATGTGCAGGGAGTAAATTACCGGAGGTTCTTGGGTATAGATGGGAATCAGTATGTCAACCCCAACCACGCATAGCAAGGGGGATTAGAGGAAGTGTGGGGGTAGCAGTACTGTTAAGGGAGGACTTACGGGAGGCAGTACATGTGATGCATAGAGGTGCAGACACACGCTACATGTGGATCAAAGTGAGCACAAATTACATTGTAGTATGCTACTTCCCACCGGCACATTCCAGATACGCTACGCCGGGAGAATGACCATATATGCCGCTGTACGAGGACATCATAGATTTGCGAGCTTGGGAGATGTACTACTAATGGGGGACTTTAATGCATGTACAGGCCGGGAACAATCAGCTCTCTATGCTACGGATGAGCCCATGTACCGCGAGCTAGCAACGGATGAGATAGGGATGTAGAGATCTGCCCAGGACACAGGAGAGGTGACAGAATATGGGAGACACTTCCTAGCTTTGGGGAGTGCTCACCTATCACAGCACTTGAGGCATGGCAGGATAGCAAGAGGGCGTGGAAGATGTTCCATGAGCGACAGCCACCCACACCTATCACAGCACCTGAGGCATGGCATGAATATGCAAGAACTTTATATGAAGTACCAGGGCAGCCCCCCATCCCTCATTCGTTAGCGACTCGCCCGGATCATAGTACTTTTTGTCACCATTCGGATGGTTTTGGATGCTATTGACAGACTACGTAATGGAAGAGCCCAAGACCAGGATGGTCTGGTGTCAGAACATTTTTCACATGCCAAAGATGTATTGGCACCACTGCTAGTACACATGTTTAACAGGGTCATTTGCGAAGGTTTCCCAGACAGTTGGTTGGCACATACTATTGTACCTCTATTTAAGAGTGGTGACCCCATGATACCAGGGAACTACCGGACCATCATGATTGGCCATTGCTTGGCCAAGATATTCGGATCTATTTTGGGTCAAGAGCTGAGTAGTTGGGTGAGACACATGGATTCAGAGCACCTGGGCAGGCAGGTTTCAGACGAGGTTTCACGACTTTGGATCACATATTTACCCTCAGGGCTCTCATTGAGGAGGGACGAGCACTGGGGAAGAGGATATATTGCTACTTTGTGGACTTCCGCAAAGCCTTTGACACGGTGCCACATGCTAGACTCATGAGGAGATTGCATGACATTGGTGTTCGTGAGGAGATGCAATGGGGCATTTATGCATTATATGAGGCGGTGATAGGCAGAGCACGGACTCCCGGAGGCATGTCGGATACAGTGACTAGCACCATTGGGGTGAAGCAGGGATGCCCACTGTCACCCACCCTTTTTGGACTTTACATTGATGAGATATTCGACTACATTGACAGGATGGGGGGGCAGGGGCCAGTTTGGCAGGGGTTTGGATACCCATACTGCTATATGCCGATGACATTGTACTTATTGCAGACTCCCCTGAGGGTTTGCAACAGTATTTGGATGCTTTGGAGTCGTTTTGTGTAGATAGGGACCTCACAGCCAGTGAACCTTGGGAAGGCTAAGATTATGGTCTTCAATACCGCACAGGCCTGGGTGACTAGATCCGACCATCAGTTCACTTTCAGAGGTGACTCAGTGGAGTACACCAGATCATGTGTACCTAGGAGTCACATTCAGCAGACCACAGTTCTCTATGAGGCAGGCAGCAGAGGCTAGATTGGCATGTGGATATGCAGCCCTAGGGACACTAGAGAGACAATGTGCCTACATTCAGTTTCAGGAGCCGCGCACCAAACTCTAGTTGTTTGACACATTGGTCACGCCTACACTCTTATATGGCTCACCCATATGGGGACCCGCCTCTACCACACGAAGAGGGAGCCGCTTGTCAACCAGGTCAGACCAGAGAGAGATTTCTATGATGGATGGTAGGTACTAGAGAAACCACTGGTGACTATGATCGCACGCATGATTACCATCAGTACCTCATGAGATTGTCAGAGCAGAGATAGGAGCCGCACCAGTGGTTACCGAAGCCCTGTTCCAGTCAGTGATATTTTTGCAGAGGATATGGGAGCTCCTTAGACAGAGATACCCACACCTAGCACTTATCTCTTCCAGGCAGTTAGCAACAGATGACGATACACGATGTTGGTACACCTAGATATGTACCTGGCTGAGATTACATGGCATGACGATTGATGCACTCCCTCCATTTGATTAGAGCGTGGACTGCCCCTTCTTGGACCTTAGTCGCTCTGAGCAGAATAGGGTGATCAGGATGGACATCGTGAGGCTAGATGCAGAAAGGACATGGTCCACCCCCCCCCCCCCCCCCCCTACCACTAGGCACGAAGATGGCCCCTTATCGGGACCATTTTCTACATCTCTCCCAAGGTGGCTTTGTGACACGGTCTACATACATGGACACCCATCTCTCACATGGCATTCGCAGTGCCATTGGACAGCTCCGCACTTCATCACATCAGTTGAGGGTAGAGATTGGCAGATACGAGGGGATGAAGCCAGAAGACCACATTTGTCAGCTTTGTCACCAGGAAGTGGAGTCAGAGGAGCACGACATATGCCGATGTACTATGTACTATGAGATACAAGGGAGATACTGGTGTCTCTTCCGAGAGGGTTTTGGACCATTATGACATGTGATGGAGTTTGAGGATTAGAGGTGTTTGGGGCTTTTCTTATTGGAGCTCAGACGCCATCGAAAGGCTCTCCTACGAACCAGGATCCACCCCGCCAGCGAGCTATGACAGATTTTTTCAGGGCCAGGACCCACCCCAGCAGATACGGCGAGGACTTCCACTACCCCCTCGACGAGCTAGACGTCCCATAGACGTCCTTCAGGAGGAGTCACCCTTGACAGAGCCATAGCACTTTGTTGAGCGAGACGCCCACACTTACCAGGACCTCGTCCACGGCCGCTTCATCACCGGTGGATTAGAGCCATCATCACCCGCCACCAGAGACAACTGCCCCGCCACTTTAGTTTCTCCATCTTACAGCACCCCATGAGAGAGATACTGAGATGAGCAGATTACACCAGTCTTATGCTAATTGTAGATATTATACACTTTTGTTGTACCTCTGTAGGAGTATTTTCCTTTCATAGCTGTTTAGGACTGTTTTAGGACTTTTTTAGTCCTTTTTGTCTTACTTTTGATGAGACACCAGCTGCTGTGTACTATGTTTTGGTCTCATAGGCCACTTTGGCCTTCCGCAGACGTTAATATATCTTTCTTTCTTTCTTTCTTTCTTTCTTGGCCTTTTACATCCTATGTTGCCCCCTAACCTCCTCTCTCTTGACAAGAAGTACAAAACTTGGCAGCCCTTGATGTTGTTAGCAACCTTGGCTTCAAGGGGAGAGAGTCACACAACCTTGAAACTATGATTTGTGAAAGCAAAGTGAGCATTTACCATTGTGTTCACAAGGAGAATGGCCTTTCATCTCCTCTCTCGCAACCTTTCACATCCTACCTTGGCTCTTGACTTCTTATCCCTTAAATTTTCACCTCTTGTTAACCATTCACTTCTCCCTGTTTCTCACCTTTTTCACCAGGGTTCCTTTGGCCTTTCACCACCTCTCCTTCGGCCTGTCCAATCCTATCTTGTCCCTTGACCTTCTCTCCTTCGGCCTCTTCTTAATCATGCATATTCCTCCTTAACCCTTGGCTCTTCATTTCCCATCCCTGTAAAACCTTGGTCCTTTTCTACATGTCATCAAAAGAAAACACTTGTAGGTTCTTTGTTTGATATTTATGTGTGTTGGCATTAGAACTTGTAGTGGCAGCATTTGAAGTAGCTCTGTTGTTGCAGGTTACACAGTTAGCTGCTATTGCGCAGAAGTACCAGAACTCAATTGGTCAAAATCAAAATGGAGCATCCAGTCTTTCTATGCAGGATCTTCAAACAAGCTGTCACTTGTAAGTTTAGAATCAAACCTTAGAGATATACATAGCTAGAAGTTACCTGATATCATACAGACTTGCAAAAGACCTGCAACTGTGCGGTATAATTTGTGTGGATCAACTACTTTAGAAATCATTGGATATGACAGTTTTTGCAGCTATTATAGTGCTTTTAACTTGCTTTGCATCAGCAGAAATTAACTAAGCTAACAAAAGGGTAGCCATAAGATACCCGGTCAAGGGGCAGTATAGGATCACACACTAGCATAGTATATAGATGCTCTACTAGTGGTAAAAATGATGATCAGCCCTAAGCTACCTGGTCAAGGGACAGTATAAGCTCACACATAAGTAGAGGCGCCACTAGTGATAGAGGTGACGATCAGTTTTGGTCAAGACAGGCTGCCTCCATTGACAAAGTGCTAGTAAGCGTGTGGGCTCGTTTAGTATAGGCTCACACACTAGCATAGTATCTAGATGCTCCACTAGTGATAAAAATGATGATCAGCCCTAAGGTATCTGGTCAAGGGACGGTATAAGCTGACACATAAGTATAGCGTGTAGTGATAGAGGTGATGATCAGTTTTGGTCAAGACAGGCTAGGCTGCCTCTATTGACGAAGTGCTAGTAAGCATGTGGGCTCCTTTTATAGTGCAGGTTGAGAAGTAGGTTGGCATACAGGCAAGTAGGTGAGGCAACTTGAAGCCGAAAGGGAAATACTTAAAAGATTAGCTGAAAATCAACTTACTCTGCAGTTAAACCAAGGTCAGGTATATCCCCAATTATCCTACATCTCTGCGTACTTTATTGGCAACCTGGTGCTGTCACACCCTCATCCTTGCCACTTCCTTTCTCAGTCACACTTGCATAGCGTCTTTCCTCTCTAAGTCAGGGCTCATATGCAAGCCTTAGTTTTCTAAGTAGCCCAAGTAACGTCAATGCATCACACATAGAAAAAGGATAATGGACCCATCGGTTGGCTTCATAGGAACAGCAATTGATGATATTTCTAGTTATGGATGGAACTGAACAATCTTGTAATCCATCTCACAAAAACTAACATTGTATGTGAGTAAACAGAGAGGTTAGGCTGGGTTTATGCTTTGCTAACAGAAAGGAGTTTTTTTTTGGGCGTTTGTTTGGTTCAGGTTTGTGGGAGCAGCCAGACAGCTTACACGGACCTTGGAGGCACCGACAGTGAATGATCTTGGCTATACAAAGAGATATGTTCGCTGTCTTCAGGTAATCTCTAGGCTTCCAATGGCCTTTTGTATAGACTGCACAGAAACTAATTGTTTTTTTTTTCAAATGTGATCCCTGAGTGAGGCCCTTTGCATGAATAGATCTCAGAGGTTGTAAACAGTATGAAGGACTTGATTGATTTCAGCAGGGAAAACAGAATTGGGCCAATAGGTAAGTTTTCCTTTCTTCAAATGTGTTCTTGCTTCAGTTATGTGAACTTGAATGCTTCCCTGCAGTGTGCTTTGCTATGGGTTGTCTGAGTGTTTTCAAGTAGTGTCTTTCTCCGGGAAAAAGATCCTTCTATTAGTTAACAAAAAACCACCCTCGAAGGGCTAAATACAACCATGAAGGGCTAGATATAAACTTGCCTCCATGTATGAGACGGGGATGAAAGAATCAAAAGGTGGAGAAAGATGCACTTCACCAGCTAGCCGCTCTATGAGGGGAAGGCTATCTCATACAAGGGGAGGGGGAGGGAATATTCAATAACCACATTGGTGGTCTGTAATGCCAAAAGTGGATTACCACCTCTATCTCTGAGAAAAGGGCCAAGCTGCCAGAGCCTCAAGGAGGCTTCCCGCCGTTTCTGCATGCGGTCAGAGCCACCCTGCAGCTTCCCCATTGACCGCAAAGGGTATGAACGATGTTGAGCCAAATGCTCCTGATGGATTCTGCAGGCGGAGTGTGGGTGCCTCCGATGGCTTCGTTGCATCAGATGTGCGAGGTTGCAATGCTGCCACAAATCTCCCATCTCTGGCACGAACCTTGAGTCCAATGATCAGTAGATGGGGCTGGGACTCGTACTGCCGAAATGTGAAGGTGAGAGACTTGAAGGGCTAGCCCCCCACCTTCCTCCTCATAAGCCATGACAATCTCAGCCTTTGTGGCCCAAGCGACAATGCCCCATGAAATGATACGGCTCGAGGTCCTGTCCATCGTGATAATGCGGAGAATGTGCTACCAAACCTACTGATGCTTCAGGCAATCCCAAAGACAATGTCGCTGAGACTCTTGAGGGTGGCCGCACCTTGAACAAACTGCTGGCTGACCTCCAATGGCCAACCACGTGCCAGCCGCCAAATTCCTGTGTGCCAACAGTCGAAGAAAGAGGGTGATCTTTCAAGGCCAAAAACTGTCCCAGAGCCTTTTCCAAGAATCTGAGAGAAACTGCCAGTGTACTGCTGCTGCCGGGGTGTCCTCAACCTCGGGCATTTGGATCCTGCGGCCTAGTTGTGCGGTGTATGCGAAGAACGGGCTACCGAGAGTCTCCTCCCGGTCAGCAGGATCACGCTAAGTCCACTCCCCTAGGTCCCACTCCACTGTAGTCATCCATAGGAGGCTCTGATCTCTGTAATCAGCCATGGGGTCCAATCGAAAAAGTGAGCAAAGCACAACTCTCGGCCGCGCCATGAACTACCAAGAGAATATCATGTCTAGTAAACATGCCCAGCCACTGTAGGGGGGGGGGTCGGGTGAGAGATAGGGTTCCACCACTCCTGAGGAATAGTCATGTATACTGGGGAGCGTTGAGCATAGGACCTGCCATATCCCTTGGAGATTGGCTTGCATTCAGATAGCTTCCTCCCCGAGTCTCAGGAGAGAGGCCTTGCTAGGATCCAGCATAGAGACAGACTCAGCTTCGACATCAACCCTAGGTAGTGCCCCCGACATGTGGCCATCGGGTAAATGGATCAGAGGGGTTCCAGATCAAGGGCTGTTGAAGATGCTCCTGCGAGGCTACCAGAACTGACTGCTGGAGGGCCAGCCTGTGGTGATCCCAAGCTCGGAGTAGGCTGGCGGAAAATCTGTCCTCAAAAGCTGGGCTAAAGCTGTGGGTCCGCATCTCTGCGAAGATCCATCTGGTGCTCTGTGGCCATGGCCCCCCTAGGCTCGGTGTATGGGCTGAAATCCTAGCTAGGAGGAAGTCCTTCCAAGGCTCACCACCTGGGAGAAGTCCTCTAACAATCTCACCACCTGGGAGAAGTCCTCTGGTAGGGCACGGCTCTAAATGGTGGGGCCAATGATGCTTGGCCTCCTCTGTGTCGCGGCTGAATAATCACTCTCTAGGCCACCTTGGCCAAGCCTCAGAGAACTTCACTACAAAAGCTTCTTGTGAATGCTCAGGAGGAGGGCTAGCTGTTGCTCTGGGGAGATATCGATGCCCACCTGGCATCCAAAATAGCGGACTAGAGTGCCCCTCAGGATCCACTAGAAAGCCTCATCTAGACGCTAAGTCGGGGTGGGTGGAGAGCCTACCCAAAAACCACACGACTTGTGCCAATTGATCTGCACTTGTGATGCGCGATAGAAGATCTCTATCGCCTCTTTGAATCTTTGGAGATTCCGCACATCTCCAGATAAGTATGCTGCTGTGTCATTTGCAAACTTTGAGTCCAGCAGCTCCTCTTGAGTACGGATGGGGAGACGCAATCCCTGGAGCCCCGTCTCCTGGGTTGAGAGAAAACTGCTCATGGCCTTGGCGACAAATAGGAAGAGGTATGGTGCCAGTGGACAGCCCTGCCAGACCAAGCGAGAAAGGGGAAATTTGTCACCCCGTTCTCCCTAAATGAGAACCTGATTGTGAGAGGCCGAGTAGAGGCCTGAAACACCACGGATCCATTCCACTAGGAACCCCATCCGGTGCATTGTGCCCTTAAGAAAGCCCCAGTCAACTCTATCGTATGCTTTCTCAAAATCCAAAAGGAGTACATTGAGGTCCTACTGTTGCATCCATGCTGAAGCTGTCGCCCCCCCAAAAAGTGAAGCTGTTGTCGAGAATGCTTCGATCTTGAACAAAAACCAGTCTAAGTGTCATGGATCAAGTTGGGGAGGAAACACTGAAGTCTTCGGCTGATGGCATTGGCCAAAATCTTGTAGGGGGGTGCCAAGGAGGGTGATGGGTCTCCACTGCTGAATCTCCAATCTGTCACTACCCTCCTTATTAGGAATCAAGTGAATCAGACTCTCTCAGAGCCTCTCTGGCATGGCACTTGTAATTGTAATATGCTTGAAGGCCACCTTCCATGAGATCCCAGTGGCGAAGAAAAAAGGAAACTGGAAGCCCGTCTGCCCTTGGGCGTTTGTTGCCCCTAGGAAGAGCCGTCAAGGCCTCCGCCATCTCCTTTGCTGTGAAGGGAGTCAATGGGAAGGTCTGGAGAGCGGGGGGAACCACCTCTCTCGTGCACCGCTAGGGCCTCTCTCGCATGTCCACCACTTGTGTGGATAATGAGGCACCCATGAGGAGGGTTCTGAAAAAGTCCGTGGCAATGGATCTCACATGGGGGAGGTTAGAAACAATAGCTCCATCCTGGCCTCGCAGCCTGCGATACCATCTCTCTGCCTGTGAGGGCCTGCAATCTCAAAGAAATCGCTTGGGTCTAGAAGGAAGCTCGGGCATGGTATCTGTACTCCACCCTCCTCTCCTCTATGGATCTGATCTTTGTACAGACGACAACCAGTTGACTCTCAATCCACGGGCTATGGAGGGAACTCTCCTGAAGAAGCTGGAGGGAAGCAAGACCCCGTGGAATGCTCCTCTCCTGCTCCTGGAATCTTGTCAATCTGCTCTGTGCTATCTCCGGCGTGGGTCGAGAAGGAAGCTTTGGCAGGGTATCTGTACTCCACCCTTCTCTTGTCTATGGATCTGATCTCTGTACGGGCAGCAGCCAGTTGACTCTCAATCCACGGGCTATTAGGGAAACTCTCCTAAAGACGCTCGAGGAAAGCAAGACCCTGCCGAATGCTCCTCTCTTGCTCTTGAAATCCTGCCAATCTGCTCTGTTCTGCCTCCTGCAAAAGCTGTTGATCTCACCAAGGCCCGCATCCAAGGTGCATGCGGCGGAACCTGAGATAAAATCCAGTCCCTCCCATATCTGCTCTATCTTGCTTTAGATCTCAGAGTCCTGTATGAGGCTGCTCCGAATCCTAGTGCTCATGTGCCTATTCCTCCCTCCAGGGGTCCTCCAAGTACAAGATAACCGGAGCATGATTAGAGAAAGTAGTGCTCGCCAAGATACCAATCATGCCCCCACGACTGCAAGCCCACTCATCCACATAGAATCTATCAAATTGAGAAAGATTGGGGCCGATGCTCCTCTTGTCAAATTGCAAGAAGCACAGACTCGCGGGGCTGCACCCAAACTCTGGCAAGTGCCAAGGGTCCTGTCTCTTAAGCGCCAGGATCAATTCCTCCCAAGCAGAGTACTCTGAGCCTGAGACTGTAGCTGTGCCTCCTCTAAGTTTGTCCTCTGCTGACTCAATCATGTTAAAGTCTCCATCCATACACCAACAGTCAGCCTGAGGGCATAAACATTGAGGAAGCCCACACAGTTCTCTCCAATCTGAATGGTAACCCACTAAGCTCGCCCAATGACTGAGTCAACCATTGCCGGCAAGAGTTGCTCACTGACAGAAATACAAACTCCCCCTTGCATCCCAGAGGGGCCAAAAGAGGAAGACCAAAAAGTGTGAATCTTGCCTAGTAAAATCTTTCCGCATCGACGGGTACACCCCTTGGAAAATGGTGCTTTGGGGAGGAAAAGAATGTCGATGGGTCCCCCGATTGCTGCTCTGTGGAGCTCTCCTCTAAGGATGCCTCGCCTCTTAAAGCGTTGAGGCTCCCCCAAACCCTGAATGTTCCATGGGGCAATCCGCATATCAATCTCTGTGGGAGGCAGAACTATCGAAACTGCCCTCCACTCGAAGAGTCTTGGGCGTGGGTTTCGACGAGGAGTCGTCCTACGACAAAGGCGCACCAGGTGGGCACAGATCTTGCTCTCCATGTGTCGCCACTCAGTTCAAGCTCAAAGGCCTTTGTGTGAATATATGCTCTTATGTGTCTGTGGAGTGCGTGTGTGAGAGCATATCTTGATACAGAGTTCTACACCCATTATTGGGCATTGATGACGTTAGTGGGGATGTCGTAGTATCTAGTCCATACTATGCATAATGGAGTTGATAGTTATATCGTCTTGTGGGTTGACTACCATGAGTATATAACATGCACGTTCCTAAAAGGTGAATTTGGGCATGTTCCTGTATTCATCTAGGTATATATACTCTGGACTCCATCGGTCGGTATTTAGGTATCTGTAAGAGGGGGAAGGGGTACTGCAACTGAGATATGAAGGAACACAAAGAGCAGCACCTCGAGGCTGGAGGATACCACCTCCCTGTCCTGATCTCTATGGCCTGAGCCTCTCTGTTCCATCCGAGCTAGGGGCCAGAGATGGATGAGCATGTCGGCGATGTGTAGATCATGAAGATGGTGCGAGAGCTCCACTGCCTGCCCTTGGGTGGTGGCAGCCACCGACTCCGAGTCCCACTCCGTCCCCGGGACTGCACTCAAGGGAAAGGAGAAGATCATTGCACACTCTCTGGCATGGAAGGCCTAGAATGATGGAAAACCACACAAATCCGAATGGGAGCCTCTATCTGCTTGAAAATATTAGTTCCTTCAATAGGGAGACATCATAAGAAACTGTAATCCACTAGCATCCCTAGGATCTTGCGGGGGTCACCTGGCGACTCTGGTGGGAGAGCAGGCACTAGGGAGGTGGCAATGGTCATCTCTACCGGCTCCGAGAAGTGATGAATCAATCGGTGGACGGACTTTGTTTCCTCCTTTGGTCAGGCAATTCCTAATGAAGTGAGCCTCTGTTCCATATCAAGTGCGGCTGGAGGGCTGCGGGAATGCTCAGGAGAGGCGGAGGGAGGGGGGAGTGCAGGCTTAGAAGAAGAGGACGGGAGGGGGGGGGGGGGGGGGGGGCGATGGGGAACCTGGGAAGAGGGAGATGGCAGCGGTTGGGAGTGATCCACCAGAGAGAGAGGGTGTGGGGAGGGGCCAAAGGGAGACGGGGGGAGGAACTGGAGAGGCCACGGGGGAGAGGAGAAGGGAGGCGTGGGAGGGAAAGAGATCAGCTTGGATAAGTCGGTTAATGTCCTGGAGGGTGAGAGGTAATAGTGGTGCATCCAAACTATAGTGGAACGAGGGCATGTAATCCATATGAGAGAAAGAAAGAAAGAAAGAAAGAAAGAAGTAATAACGTCTAAAAAGGCTAAAATGACCTATGAGACCAAAAGGTTACATCATGTCCATGAAATACATCATCATGGGTACTAAATGTAAAAATCAAAGAAAGTAACAAGAGCTGAATGTCAGATCTGATCCCAAAACAAAAAGTGTCCAGCTCTCATATCATCCTAAAATATCCTACATAGGACGCTGCAACATGGCACCCAATGTAGTAAACCTTGGCCGGCGGGAGGAAGTCCTATGGTGGTGGGAGATGATGGCTCTGATCCTCCTATAGTGACGCGGGCGTGGGTGGGGACCATGGGATCGGGGGCGCCGGGCTCTTGCATAACTCAGTGGCTCTGTCTAGTGTCACTCGTCTCGGCTGAGCTCCTGCATCAACCTTAAGGTTGAGTGTAGTGGGTGAATGTGCCCTCATTGCTCTGGTTTGGAAGAAGTAGGTGGGAGCTCTCTGTACTGGTCCTCTAACAGGTATCGTTCGTTTGGGCCACAAAAGGGACTTCCTGTGTTTGCAAACCCAAGGAGGAAAAGCCCCAAGCATCTCTGGTCTGGGAAATCCATGATCCTGGAAAGTGGTCCAAATCCATCTCGGAAGAGGCAGTGGAACCTCCACCTAATCTCATAGTATACTGGGCAGCTGCATACATAGTGGGCCTCTGTCTCAGCCTCTGCATGACGAAGCTGACATATCCTATGCCCCCGGCCCATATCTGGCTATCTCCACTCTCAACGGTGGGATGAGGTGCAGATCTGTTCAATCGCACATCGCACCCCAAATGACAGATGTGTGTCCATGTAGTGTGGGCATGTGATGAGGCCGTCCTCTGTCGGGCAAAGAAAATGGTCCCTGTAAAAGGCTATCTTCATCCTAAGGTGGTGCTATGCCCTCTGAGTATCTAGTCTCACAATGTCCTTCTTGATGACCCTGTTCAGCTCTAGGCGGCTGAGAGAAAAGGAGGGCGCCTCTATGCTGTACCGGAACGGAGGGAGTGCCTCCATCTACATGACATGCATACCAAACCAAGTGCTCACTTGGGCATACCAACACTGTGTGTCTTCGTCTACTGCCAATTGTCTCGAGGACTCTAGGGCGAGCTTGGGGTATTTGTCTGGTGGGAGCTCCCATAGTCTGTGCCAGTACATCACTCTGGAAAATGGCCTTTGTCATAATCGGTGCAACCCCTATCTCCGCCGGCACAATCTCGTGTGGCACTGATGGCTTACTTCTAATCATGTGTGAGATCATCATTACTAGAGACCTCTCCATCAGCTTCCACCCATTATATACATCCTCCATGTCTATCTCAGCTGGCTCCTCCCTTCGTCTCCTCTTGTGGTATAAGCTAGGACCCTAGATGGGAGCTCCATATAGTAGTGCGGGTGTGACTAATGTGTCAAATAGCCAGAGCTTTGTCCTTGGCTCTTGAAACTTTATTTGTGAGCACTGCCTCTCAAATGAGCCCAAAGTTGCATGGCCACACATCAATCTGGTTTCGGCTGCCTTCCACATAGAGATACGCGGTCCTATAAAAGTGATCCCAAGGTATACATAAGAGGTCACATGCTCCACTGGCTTCCCACTATATGTAAACTATTGTGCAGATCTGCCTATCTATTGCAGGGACGTGTTAAAGATCATAGCCTTGTCTTCCCAAGGTTTACGGTGAGATCCCGATCCTCGCAAAAGGCCTGTAATGCATCCAAGTGTCTCTGCAGCCCCTCTGAAGAGTCAGAAATGAGGACAATGTCATCTGCATACAATAGAATGGGTATCAAAACTCCTGCCAAAAGTGCTCGTGGATCTCCTTGTTTGTCTATGTAGTCAGACACCTCATCAATGTGAGATAAAGGACAGCCTTGTTTCACCCCAATAGTGCTATGTATGTCCTCTGATTCCCCCCCTAGGGCCCTCACTCTGCCAATGACATGCTCATAGAGTGAGGTTGGGAAACCAACCCGAGACCCATGGGGCTTTGGGGGTATGCTAGACCGTGCCGAATATCATGCATTTATATGGGGATGAATGTGCGTGAGTGCTTTCTATGTGTGCCTAGATATGAGTCCATGCTTCGCCTCTCCTTGCACTTCATCCCCATATAGATGCATGATTTTCGGCGTGGTCTTCTAGCATACCCCCAAAGCCCCATGGGGTCTCGGGTTGGTTTCCGACCTCACAGGATCCCCTAAAGCAACTTTGTCGGTACTCCCATGTCCTGCAGTCTCCTCATCAGCCTAGCCCGTGGGACTGTGCCCTGCGGAAATCCACAAAGCAGCATTATATCCGGTGCCCATGTGCTCTCCCCTCCTCAATGATACCCAGTGTGGAGTGTCCTCTCCACCAAAACCTGCGTGCCCTGGTCCTTTGAGTCTCTGCTCCTTCGTCCATTTGCTGAGCTCACGTTGCAGGATCGATCCATAAATCTTGGCCAATGTATGACCAATCATAAGAGTCCTATAGTTACCGGGATCCATGGGGTCACCTGCTTTCAGAATGGGCACAATGATATTAGAAGACCAACTGGCAGGGAAACCCTCACATAGGGCCCTAATAAACATATGAACCAAAACTGGAGCCAATACATCCCTTACATGTGAGAAGTGCTCGGCAATCAGCCCATCATGATTGTGCGCTTTCCCATTCTGCATCCTGTTAATAGCATCTCTCAAGTGCAAGGTTGTTAGAGGCGTCAGAGGCGTTTGGTACGAGGCGGGTATGGTACGCGCCTCAAAAGACTTGTATTTTTTAGAGACGTTAGAGGCCTGTTAGAGGCGTCTGTTTTATATATATATATATATATATATATATATAGTGAAAGTTGAGAGAGAGAGAGAGAGAGAGAGAGAGAGAGAGAGAGTAGTATATATATATATATATATATATATATATATATATATAGTGAAAGTTGAGAGAGAGAGAGAGAGAGAGAGACAGAGAAAGAGACGAGAGTGTGTATGTACGAGCCTTGAGGGAGAGAGAGGGTGTGTATGCGAGAGGGAGAGAGAGTGTGTGTGAAAGAAAGAAAGCTGTATTAAACGTCTGCAAAAGGCCAAAATGACCTATGAGACCAAAATAGTCTATCCTCATCATCTGGATACATCATCAAGATTCAAGGGTACAAAGTAAAATGAAATGAACTGAAATGAAATGGTAGAGTATAGAGAGAGCTCCAAAAGTGGGTATAAAAAGAGGACTTTTTTTCGCTCGCTGAAGCCCTCTTCCCCCCCCCCCCCCCCCCCCCGCTCGAGCCCGCCTTCGCCTTCGCCATCGCCATCGCCTTCGTTCCTTGCCTTCGCCCGCGCCCTCGCCCTCGCCCCCCGCCTGCCTGCCTTCGCCTGCGCCCTCGCTCTCTCCCTTCGCCCTCTCCTTCGTCCCCGCCTGCTCGCGCCCCCCCTCTGGGTCCTGCCCTTGCCTGCCTGCCCCCTCTTCCTTTCGCGTCCCCCCGCCCCCCTTTTGCGCCCGCCTGCCGGCCTACCTCCGCCCCCCTTTTGCGTCCTTCTCCCCCCTTTTCGCCCCCCCCCCCCCCCTTTTCGCGCCCTTCCCGCCCCCTATCGCGCCCTTCCCGTTGCCCGCTCCCGCTCCCTCCTCGCTTCCCCTCGCCTCCCCCCCCTCCTTCTCTCTCCTCTGTCATCCGCCCCTCCCCCCCTCGCTTTCGGTCTTCCCCTCCCCGCTCCGCGCTTCCCCCCGTTTTCGTGCAGCTTGCTTCTTGCCAGACCCTCCGTCTCCGCTTCGCCCTCGACTCAGCTTCAGACTCTGATGGAGGCCCCTCCTGCCTCACCTCAGAGGGACTCCTCCGTAGCCCCCTTGCCCACCCTTGAGGATACCCCCATCAGGCTTTCTCTTTCGCCAGAAGAGGAAGCGAGCCTCGTTGCAGAGGTGGAACGCCTCCAGGTACATTCCACCATCTGCCGTATAGTTGGCACCCGCCCTAGCAGAGGGGAGATCCGGGATCTTCTCCAAGCCCGCCTTCTTGCAGATGTGGGCAAGATCCTGGACGTTCAGTTACTGGGCCGCGGACACTACCAGATTGAGTTCGAGACAGCCCAGAGCGTGGCCCAGGTCCTAGCCATGAGTCCCCTTGACATCAGGGGCGCTCGGGCCTTCTTCAGACATTGGCAGCATGGTTTCGACCCAGCAGCGGTCGAGCAGGGAGAGCGCCTATTCCATGTCACTGTTTGCTTTCCTGGACTTCGCCGCGAGTACCTTTCGCTCCTTTCCAGGATAGGATTATTGGTGGGCTCGGTGCTTGAGACTGGCCCCACTGTCCACAGCAGCTTCAGTGGTGGCTAGAGCAGCTGGCCTTCCTTCGGTCAGAGTTTTGGTTCATGACATCTTCTCCCTTCCTTCGGTCAGAGTTTTGGTTTCTGACATCTCCTCCCTTCCGAAGGTCGTTCAGTTACCTAGGATAGGGGGGGGGGTGGATCGATCAGAGAGTGGAGTTTTCGGGGCTCCCGAACCAATGTTTTATATGCAGGCAGGTCGGCCACCTGGCCAAGGCCTGCCCTTGCAGGAGACCCCGACCTTCACCGCAGCAGCAGACCTCCGATGGCCCGTCCACAGATGCAGCTCGGCAGGTAGCCTCCAGGACACGTGCTCAGCCCACAGAGACCTCTGATTGGCAGCTTGGACAGGGGCGCCGTAGAAGGAGACAGCCACAGCAGCATGCCGAGAGACCGACGCAGCAGCAGACACAGCCTCAGCATCATTGGATTCTAGTGAGGAACAGCTTTGCTCCCCTCCAGGAGGAGACCCCAGCGCAGACTGAGGATCAGGGGATGCCAGCGCCCCCCCCTTCACCTTCACCTTCACCTTCACCTTCACCTTCACCTCCACCTCCACCTCCAACCCCCCCCTCCCCCGTCCCCCCCTCCCGCCTCGCTTCCACCCTCGCCTCCTCCTGTTCCCGCTCCCGCATTTTCAGCGTCGCCTTCCCTACTCCCTTCTCCCTCCCCTCCTCCCCCTCCGCTCGTCTCAGCTGCCTGGGAGGCACTGGTAGTGCCCTGGCGCTCACCTACAATCCGGCGGGCACTGAGCACCGACCTTGCTCGTGTACCGCAGAGGAGACCTACCATGCCGATTCGTGCTTCACGGATATCCTCTATCCGCAGTCGGCTGAGTAGTCTCGACACTAGACAGCGCTCGGAGGCTTTCGACTACTCCTTTACACGCCTATTTGGAGCGGAGGGCCCCCATGAGCCAGCACCTATCAGAGTTCATGTGGTGATACTTCCGGCCCGAGGGGAGGAGGCACTTGATTCAGCGGTGGCCTTCTCCTTCCCTCTTTGCGGCACTCGTGACCGGGAGTGGACTCTAGATCTTGCTCTTAGTATTTTGCAGACACGGGCAGTTGAGTTTTCTCACCATGTGAGCGACTTGGAGATTACAGACATGGTAGGCTGACTCTGGGAGTTGGCACATTTCTTTGATACCGGGAGTGCGGATGCCTCCGGGAATCGACACTTGGTGGTTCGCATAGTGGTAGACCTAGCGCGAGACCCTGGCTATGTATGCATGCATGAGGATTCTTTCTCCGAGCAGGGGACAATCGCTATGGGACACAGCCACTGGCGCCTGGTCCGAGACTCTTGTGGCACACCGGGTGGGCAGATTCGTAGTCGCTCGGATGGGGATTACTCTCCATCCAAGCCGCTTGCGAAGGCCCGCCGTATGGCTGAGACAGCCTCCACCTCAGCAGGTCATCCATGAGGATCATCTCATGGAATGTACAGGGCCTTGGCGGTGCACACTATGTACGTTATCGTGGTTGCTTGAGGCAGGAGCTTTAGAGATGCCTGGTTGGGGGCAGTATTGATATTCTGATGATGCAGGAGCACCATTTGAGTGAGAGCAGGATTCGGAGATATGGTTCTGTGATGCCTGGTAGATGGGACACTTTTTGGTCTGCAGGTTTTGGCCCCTTGGGTGGGTAGGGAGGAGTATGTATGGTCATTGCGGATGCATGGCGGCAGGCCATTGTGGATCGCGGGGTCACTGTGCTTGATAGAGCGCAGTATGTTATTCTGAGGATGCACGATGAGCACATTGGTGTGCTCAATGTCTATGCGCCCAATCATGCTAGTGCCAGAGCAGAGTTTTCGACCTTGTTACAGATGCATTGCCCGAGGCCGCACATTGGTGTGTTGGGGGAGACTTCAACATGCTTGAGGACCCGGCCGATAGGGTGGGAGGCAGTCATGTTACAGTGCACGGCACGGAGCTTGCAGCTTGGGAGCGATTTTGTATGACACTGTGGATCACTGATGCATGGCAGCATGAGGCTTTCTCTCGTTCTCAGGACAATCTTAGTTTTTCTCGATCGGATCACCGGTAGGGAGGGACTTATCTATCATGGATTGATCGCTTCTATGTGGGCGACAGGTTCGGGGAGCATGGTGGCTCCATTGGCATTCTCGCTGGCACCTCTTTCTCAGACCATGCGCCAGTTATTTTGACTCTTGAGGAGAGGACACGGGAGACCAGCTTGCAGTTGAGGATCCCAGAGAGGATACTTATAGACCCCAGTCTTTTTGAGGACATTGAGAGGATATGGCAGGATAGCCAGAGCTCTGACCTGGATGCAGCAGACCAGTGTGCCCAGGGGCTCATCGAGCTCAGCTCTTTTTTGCACGCTACAGCCTTGACATGGCTGGGAGAGACACGAGAGCGGGAGCGTCGCTTGAGACGTAGCATTGCTTCGCTCTAGTGCCTTCAGGAGCAGCAGCCTACATGTGAGTGGGTGGCGTCCCAGTTGAGCGAGGCACGCCACCGGGAGGTTAGAAAGGCAGAGGAGCAGACACACGAGTTTTACTATCATTGCCAGGCCTCTCAGTGGACTCAGCTTGGTGATAGAGTGACTGGGGGGTTTTTTGAGATCACAGGACCCTGCCATGCTCGAGCAGGAG
Source organism: Cibotium barometz (assembly GCF_041138505.1). NCBI lineage: Eukaryota > Viridiplantae > Streptophyta > Polypodiopsida > Cyatheales > Cibotiaceae > Cibotium > Cibotium barometz. The sequence continues at coordinate 14,442,440 of NC_141101.1, forward strand.
AACGCCAGCTCAGGAGGCAGGACGGATCGTTAGCCACTGAGCTCGAGGAGATTAGAGCTATTGCCACTGAGTTCTACAGAGACCTGCTTTCAGCGGAGCGAGCCACGAAGACACGTGATGCTTGCAGAGACAGACTGTGTGGGCCCATGTGCAGAGGAGGGTCACAGATCGTATGCGCACAGCTTTGGGTGAGCCCCTTTCAGAGGATGAGCTTGGTAAGGCTTTGAGGGCCCTCGCGTGTCATAGTTGCCCTGGGGAGGATGGATTGACGCCTGCCTTTTTTATGCGCTATTGGGACCTTTTGGGGCCAGGCCTCCATAGGGGTTTTCAGCATGTGTTGGACAATGGGGTGATGCCACAGAGTTTTTCAGAGGGCTTGATCTTTCTTATCCCCAAGGGGGAGGGAGTGTCAGATGATATTCAGCAGTGGAGGCCTATTACGATCCTCAATACTGTCTACAAGGTCCTAGCCGCCAAGGCCTTGAGTTTGAGGATCCAGCCCTTCCTTGGGGATTTGATTCATGCTACCCAAACAGGATTTGTCAAGGAGCGCAGTATCCTTGACAACTGCAGGCGATGGCCCGAGCTAGATTTCTCGGCGAGGACTTGGTCGTTATGCTTCTCGATTTTGAGAAGGCATACGATAGAGTCGACTGGGTTTTTCTGGAGGGCACTATGCTTCGCCTGGGTTTTGAGCCAGACTGGATTCGAGGGGTGGCGGCTCTATATTCCACAGCTCGTAGCCAGGTGTTGATGGCAGGAGGACGGGGGCCGAGTTTTGAGCTGACCAGATCAGTCCGTCAGGAATGCTCTCTCACTCCGTTCCTTTTTCTTTTCTTTGCAGAGGCTATGAGCATGTATCTGACAGCAGAGAAGGTTGGTTTGAGAGGACTCCAGCTTCCAGTCCGGGGTGAGGACTTGCTTGATTTTGAGTTTGCTGATGACACGGGATTGTTTTTGCATGGCCACGAGGCCAATCTAAAGAGGGCAGAGCAATCTCTACAGGTTTTTGGTGTGGCTTCGGGAGCATTGATCAATTGGCGCAAGAGAGTGGCTTTTTGGATCAGTAGCGTCCCCGCTCTGGCATGGAGCCCAGACCCGGGTTTTAGATGGATTCCTCCTGGCACAACAGTGCGGTATTTGGGATGCGAGATTGGACTTGATTTGTGACTTTGTCACCTGAGCAGCAGATCGCCCCGCTTCTTCTGAGCATTCGGAAGAAGCTTTTATATTGGAGTACAGCTCGGCTTTCCTTGGCTGGGAGGGTGGTGGTGACAAATCAGGTGCTTTTAGCGACTATGTGGTATATCACGTCTTGTTGGATTTTCTCAAGCTCTTACATCAGCCAGGTATAGAGGCTGATCAGGAACTTTCTTTGGTCTGGGCGGGATGGTCAGCCGGCCCGGGCTAAGGTTGCTTGGGCAGTTATTACTCTTCCGCTGGCCCAAGGGGGCTTGGGCATTATAGATCCAGCTGATCAGAGTAGAGCCTTGTTGGGGAAGCTTATTGTTCGGGGGCTACTTCCAGGCGTTGAGCCTTGGAAGGAGCTTCTTTTTCAGCTGCTGCAGGCTAGAGCTCCCCCAGCAGGGGGCACTTGGGCACCAGAGACACGGTGGATCTTCACAGAGATGAGGAGAACAGGCCTCAGTAGAGGATGGGAGGACAGATTTGCCTTGAGTATCCTGCGAGCTTTGGAGTTGCTGAGACCGGGGCTTTCTCAGAGACCTCCCACTTGTGAGGAGGAGCAGGCCAGATAGCCGCTCATCTAGAGCCCCGCGGTACGCACAGAGTAGGGTCATATGTTGGGTTCTCGGCCTCGTCTAGCCTGGGGACCATTGGCAGCAGGCCCAACACGCAGTTTTGGAGATTGGTAGGCCTTTTGCAGTCTCCCGGAGGAGATCTAGGTGGAGAGGCTTGGTCATTTCAGAGGGGGGCTGATTATGAGGGATGACATTCAGGAGGCTCTCACTGAGGAGTGGTTCACGCCTTTTGAGCCAGCGGCCCCACGGTGGATGGGAGCCTTTACACAGTTGGAGATCCTGATTGCTGTCAGAGCTTGCACTGAGGATGGTAGACGCCTCTAGTATGAGATATAGGATGAGGGCAGACTTCAGAGAGTGGAGGCGGAGTCGCCTTTGGTTGCATAGTGCATCTTTCAGAGGATACGGGTAGTGGCCGCTGCTTCTCGGAAGTGGCATATTGATACAGACCCTGCAGATGTGGACTCTGATTGGTGCATATGGGCATATGCTGCGCGTCTCTTGGCCCGGCTCCAGTGGGACCCTGGCGAGTACGAGTGGCATGATCCTTATGCGTCTCCCGAGGCCACAAAGATCACCTTTTCTAGTACACTGCTCGGTTGGGGAGGCATATTTTGACTGCGAGGAGGACGGTCTCTCGAGCTGCATCGGAGCATTGGCGGCTACAGGGACTCTCACAGGAGTTCTTGGAGGATTTTTGGACCAGGCTCTAGGCTAGCAGACAGGCACGCAGGATCTCGGCTTTCCAGTGTGGCTGGTTGCCCAAAGGGGCTCTGCAGTTGGCACCTGGCTTGTTTACAGTGGCCTTCCGCCGGCCTGTGTCCGATGCGGCCACCCATTGGAGACACAGCGACATTGCCTATGGGACTGTGTCCGATGCGGCCACCCATTGGAGACACAGCGACATTGCCTATGGGACTGTCCACAGGCGCAACAGATTTGGCTGAGGATTCTGCACATTTTGGCCCCCCTCACTCCAGAGGGAATGTATACGTGGGGAGCCGCTGCTTGGTCGACTTCGTCAGGGCTAGCTCTGGGATACGAGATGGAGCAGGCCAGCCAGGCCATCAAATTCATTGGGGGCCAGCCTCGCCTTGTTCCTTTACCGGATTTCTCGACAGCCGGCTGGACACAGGAGAGGGATTTACGATGGGAGCTCTTCAGCAACCTCACTATATGGTTCACCTGGAGAGCCCGTTGTTTCAGGGCCTTTGAGGGAAGATTGAAGCCACCAGCAGAGACTGTTCGGGCTATCTGGCAGGAGTTGATTCACACCCTGCGAGGCCAGTATGATCGCATCCGGGGCGACTCGGATCGAGCGATCTTGCGACGCCAGGCCTTCCACACCACTTGGCGCAGCGGCCTTTTCTATACTCTACATGCGGGTACCCCCCGCTGGCACTACAGGCCACCTGTTTGGATTTCCCCCCCTCCTATTGTATGATATAACCTCTTAGTTATTTGTACTTTTCTGCACCTAGGGAGAGTCTCCCTAGCTGCCTTGATTGGATCTCTGCTCTGCCTTCTTATGAGCAAGAGAGGGTTTGTAGCCCATTGGGCTTTTTTCTGTTTATAACTAATGAAAGGATCTTTTCATGGAAAAAAAAAGTGGGTATAAAAAACATCATCATCCTACTGTGTCTGAAGTTTGAACTTTGAACTTTGGGTCTTGAGAAAGGCTTAAGGGAGGGAGGGAGGGAGAGGAGGGAGAGTGAGTGTGTGTGAGAGGGGCTGCCTTGGGCCCTTAAAGCCCCCGTCTAAAGACTTACACCAGCCTTTTTTTTTTTTGGGTGGACGCCTCGATCAGGCAGCTGTACGCCTCGAATGCCTCGAACTGTAAGAGGCGCGCCTCATAACAACTATGCTCAAGTGGAAGGAGGAGGAGTGGGTGGGGCGAGGCTTAGGAGGGTGGGGGAGAGGTGGTTGTCCGGGGACGTGGTAAAGGGAGGTGGTGTATGCACATTGCATGCCATATGTCGGGTGACATGATCGGGGTCGGTGGGCGACCATCCTGGAAGAGCCTCCAAGCCTCCTTGCAGTCCTGTCCCAAAAATAATTGTACAACTCTTGCTCGAGGTGAGCTAGGTAGGCTCGCTTCCTCCTCCGTACAAGACAGCGGAAGATCTGTCGTGCCTGCTGGTGAGTGGTGGAGACCTGCTGCTGTAGGCGGGCATGGGTCTCGCAGCACTCCTCATCATACCAACTGTTCTGTGGAACAGTCCCTCTAGGTGGTCCGGGGTGGCTCTGGTGTGAGGGAAAGCGGCTGCAGTGGATAAGTGAAGGGTGGCTGCAAGCTGTGTGGTAAGCTCATCAATTGGGATGTGTGGGTCGAGGTCGGAGAGGGTGCCGAAAATGTGGTCAGAGGAGAGGTATCCCTGGTGAAGTGGTATCTCGGGTGGCGGTGGTGTGGTAAGGCTGGTGGCTGGATGGTGTATTGGCATGTGAGAAAGCTAAGTACGCATGATCAGCTGCAACATCAATGGGGCGGGGCGAAATGGTAAAATCCGAGATGAGGGGTATCAAGGAGAGAGAGCTCACCAAGTAGTCCAGTGTACTAGCTCCATGTCCGAAGGGGTAGCAAGTGAAGGTGCTGGAGCCAGGCCACTGGGCTAGGCCATTATAAATGGCTAATCCATGAGCTCCTCCAAGGGCCAGGAGTTACTCCCCATAGTCTGTATGGACTGTCATGTCCTGTTGATGTCCGCTCGAGATCTGTGCTCATAGTATCGATCTCCTGGTACATGGGATCTTCTGTCTCAAAGAAAGGTACCTGTGCACTAGCAGTCCGGGCGGTAGTCTCCAGCAAGGAGGATATCCCCTAGATTGGAGAACTTCAAAATGTCCTCATAGAGTGGCAGATATGGAGTCTCCTACGAGTGGCATATCTGGATGTGGATGGTGCAAAGTAGCACACTGCAAGGTAGATATGTCAGGTCCTCTCTGTCCGGATCCTCACCCACATGAACTGTGCATCCTCATTCCGTCTGACCACTTGTATCACATGCTGCAGTCCCTCTCTGTATAATTTGGCCACTCCTCCTGAGTCTCTAGGGCCACCTACTGTGCGTGGCTGTGGGCGGTGGACAGACTCCCATCTATATCCCCACACCTCAAGTAAACGGCTCCCCTGGCACTGGTGTGTCTCTGTATAAAGGACCGTGTCACGCCTTCTCTGTATAATATGGCCACTCCTCCTGAGCCTCTAGTGCCACGTCCTGTACGTGGCTGTGGGCGGTGGACGGACTCCCATATATATCCCCGCACCTCAGGTAAACGGCTCCCCTGGCACTGTTGTGTCTCTGTATAAAGGACCATGTCATACCCTCTAAATGTTGCTTCGAACAGACCCGCATCTGTTCGTAGAGTGCCATTGCAGTTTGAGACTGCAATCTCTAGTGTGGTCTCATAGGTCGCGCACCATCATGGAGAGCGCCGCTCGGTGATAATCACCTTCCCTTCTCTGTACACTGCTCACTTTCCTGCCTTCTGCGCTTCCAGTATGCGAGGCATGCACTCCCTCCTGTGTGCCACCTGGGCTGGTGTAAGGTCATCCTCAAGGAGAGATTAACGTCTTCAAAATCCGTAGAGAGTCTATGAGACTAGAAAGGTATTACAATGTATCCATGATGAATCTGAACCATGGGAAAAGAAAAAACTGTATGAAACTAGCTACATAAGCTAAAGTATCCATGTGATGCAACATGGTGACAATGTGTTGTCAAATAGTGATACCATCCTCCTCCAGAATAGAAGGCAAACATAGCTTCTCCCCTCTGTGATGGGAGCTTGCCATTCCGTTGAAGGAGATCCTAGATCTGCAGCTGCTGGGTATAGGGATTAAGCCTCCAAGATTTGGGGCATCTTGCTTTCAGAAGGGATCGTGCACGCTCACTAGTGACACCCGCTGCTGATTGCTTTGTGCCTACAGGCCGATTATTTCGTCTTGAGAACAAGAGGGCATGGTGAAGAAAAGAAGCAAAATATGAATTTAGGGATTGACTTTAAGCGGAGAAGAAACAAAGAAAAGTGAATTTAGGGATTGACTTGATGGGGAGAAGAAAAGAAAATTGTTGCACAAGGTGTTAGTGGGTTGATGAATAGCAACGTTACACGTAGTCGAAGTAGTAATTAATGATTTGATTTGTGTAAATCATTTATTTGCTGGTGCTCTTTGGTCTCTAATGCAAGAATGGGCTGCCTCGAATTTTTTGGTCAGGTGTAGGACCCAGTGCTCTCTATGGAAGAAGAGCAACCAAAGTCCTTAAGGTCAACAATAACAAATTATGTCTAAAATGTAATTAGGTTTATACCTCATGTAACATGTGCCGTATGTAAATAGTTGAAGGTGTTATCTGACTAGTATCATGCTACCTTACGGAAGAAGCTTGTGAAGTGTTTTATTCATTTGATTGATTCTGATTGAACTCACGTTTTGTAAAACCTGTTTATTTCCTTCATGTTTTCTAGTGGTAGTAAAGACTTTTTCTTTCATCTTATGTTGCTTGACATTTGCAGATAGTCTGCTAAGATTCCCTCGCCGAACTACAAGCTTGGGAGGCCTTTCTGGTCAGGCATTGCGGCAGCTAGAGCAGGTAGGGTCTCAGGCTCCTCCTTCAGAGCAAAATATGGGTCAAGCAGGCCCCACCATTACAAGTGCCAACAACAGCAGCTTAACTGGGTCAATACACAGTGTGGCACAGAATACGAACTCTATAGGCTCCTTTCCAACCCTTCTCCATCAGAACTCACTAACCTCTTTACAGCATACACTTCAAAATAACGGTCCTAATAGCTCAATGGCTGCGGATGTTAATACTTCTTCCAGTGGCCTGGCTTCAAACTCTTTAATGTCTTTGCAGCGTTCTTCCTTCGGTTCTTTGCAAAACTGCCATCCATCAATGACAGTTGGTGGCCAACCATCACCTGCCAGCACATTTTCTCATTTGGCTCAGCAAAACTCTCTAAGCTCTGCCATGAACTTGCTACACCAGTCCTCGGGCCAACCTTCACAAGGTAACCCGCATGAGAGCTCAAATGTAGCACATCAACTGCAAGAAATGATGATGCCATCTCAGTTGAAAAGTGGAGCTGCACACCAACAACAAGTACTTGCAGGGGGGTCAAATATCAAAATGAACGTGGGCTTGAATGGAGGTATGGTTTCGGGGGTAGGAAACTTGATAATTAATGCAAATGGCTTGGCAAGTTCTGGTAATGTAAATGAAGCTTTAGTAGGTGGTGAATGTGCAAGGATTGGTGGTGCTGTAAGTGATAGTGATAGTGGGAATCTAGGAGGGGTAAGCAGCAGCTTTAGCGATGGTTTGATGAATCAGAACTTTTTGTCTGGTAACGGAAATGTGATGAGTTTGGGTGCAAGTCTGTCTGTGAATAACACAGAGAGTTTGGGTGCGATTGCCGAGGAGCAAAGCCTAGCTATTCAAGATCCAAGTTTTCTTAATGATTTTGGGAGTAATGATATATTGAGTAGCCTTGGCAACAGCCTTCCCTTCAGTTGGCAGTCTCCTGAACTCTCTCAGTAGTTCTACTCATGCAAAAGCCTTGAAACAGAGAAGTACCTTGTGATGAGATGCCTTTGAAACCTCATGTAACAGGCACATGAAAATCCATGGAAATGAAGAGAAATCTCACTGCTGTGTCAAGCAGGGTCATGAGACTGAGGTTGTTTGCAGCTCATACCATCCATATAGGTTTGTTGTAAGAAGTATATTCTACTAACCTCTGATTGGGAGGAGTCCCTGTGTTGAGAAAGGGAGACCACTCGGGGAGTGCAGCATTGTGTAACTATGTAATGGGTCCCCGAGTTTAGGGAAGTTTTGTTGCTGTTAAGAGCTTAGGGCTCTTCTTTGAGTGAAAAATGTAAGGGTATTCAGAGAGACATCGAGAGGTTCGATTGAACCAATTTTAGATGTCAACAACAATGTGCAAGTGAAGACATTGTATTATCTTTCCCCATTTATACAGTGCCTAAATCGAACCGTATCTATATATATTCCCAAAGTCATGGGGGAAAAAAACAGCAGATTTAGAAAGAAAATTTATTATATTTAATAGTGAAGAGCATGTGTGCATGTGTGCGTGCATGCCCGTGTGTGTATCAACTTATTGTGGGATTTCACATGCATATGATATAGTAGTTTTCTGCCCTGATGATTAGTGAGTTAATCAGTTTATTTCACACCAGTTATATATGCTATACATCTTTTTGTACTCACTTTTTTGTTCTTGCGCCTAGCGCGCATTGCACCGATCTTATGGTCTAGCCGCGCCTTGAGTCATTGTCCTCCACTTTCATTGTTGAAAGTACTCTACTAAATGGGAGAATGACAAGTTTTCTTAAGATTATAGTTTTAAGGAGAGACTTGTCACACCTCCCTTCCATACCTTGTGTATATCCTTCTTTCTTTTTTGTTCCCCATGAAGGCACACATGCACTTAATAATCATAGTTGTAGTCAATATGATGAACTTAAACAACAATCGATACAATTTAACATGATCATGTGCAAGGAGTTTGTGGTATGGTCTTTTTTAATTTAATAGTTGAAGCATCTACCTTGATCTTAACAAATACTCTCAGAATTTTGAAAAGTGCGCTTTCGATATTATACTTGGCTTTACTTATTTATGAACAAAGGTATCAATTTCTTATTGTAGTGTTATATTGTTTCGTTACTCAGCTTTGTTTATATGTAGCAAAATTGAGAATGAGTCTTTGACATGTTATAATTATTAGAAAATAAAAAATAATATGTGAGAAAAAAGACATACATAGAATCAATATCGAAGTACGTGCATTATCTTGATAGCAATTGATAAGAGCTAGGATTATCGCAACCATCATCGGCATATCATGTGTTAGATCTCTTAAAGTGGTAAGAGTCTTTCTAAATCTATACCTAGTGTTTAACCACTTCGTACGTTAACATGGTTTCACCTTTTCGATCTACTGTAAGGCGCTTTCCCATCTTACCTACTCGAACGGACACTTATCTTTTGTAAGACGATGTTGGAATATATAAAGAGCGACCAATGTCAAACAAGGAAAGTCTAAGGACTTTATGTACATACTTACATACTTAAGACTAGTAATAGAGGCTTGACCATCTTTAAGTTGGGTTGACCTAGTGTGAAAACTAATCACTTGTAAAGAAGTCATTTTTTGATAATAAGCAATACACAGTCATTCCCTTGCAATAGAATACTTGTGAGCTCTTCTCTTTCCTCTTCTAGCTTGCATGCATGCTATTGAATTTTGCTTACTTGATAGATGCATATGCTAGATAGGATTGTTTGTAAGTTTTTTACTTACGTTAGCTTTTTCTTTCCTCAACTTTTGTGAGAGAGAACAAACACAAGGGACCATCTCTATTTGCCTTCATCTAGGAAAAGAAAGATCTCCCTTTACTCCATCGGTGGCAAGGAGCATGTATGTGTGACAATGGAATGAGGACATGACGGACGAGCTTGCACATCCATATTGGGAAGTCGCATTTGTAGCTCTAAGGATATATGCTTCAAAAAGGTTAAAGTCAAATCTTGACTTGAACATATTTAGCTTAACTATCGGGGACTAGTCTAGGGCTTAGCTTCATTTATTCATTCATTTGAAGCTATTATGATTCTCTCGAGGACGAGGACGAGGAAGAGGCAGAGTAGGAGGAAGGACCTTCACTTGCCACAACTGTGGAAAGCTAGGACACATGGCAAGAGACTGCTGCAGCAAACCCAGTGGAGAAGGAATGACATCGGCAAACTTCATGGAGGCTTCTAAGGAAGTGGAGTCGGATCATCTTTTCTGAGAGAGAGAGAGAGAAACTCCACAACCCAATGTAACCTGCCCCAATAAAGTAACACCACCTCTGAGCCACCGATGATGTAGGCCATGTGGTAGATGTATGTATGAGTACTTCAGTCAAGGCCACGGGCACTTGTAGTAGCCTTGGACATAGAGAGAGAGAGAGAGTGTCAAGGACTATGAGTTTAGGGACTTGAGGCACTGGTCGCGGGACTATCAAGTAAGAGGGAAACTTGGTATAGGGTCCAATATTCACTTGAGGGGAGGTGTTGAAATATACAAGTGAATAGGGTGTGTGCGGGAACAAGCCTTTGGCTAGAGGCTGTAAAAGAGAATATGTAAATGTGAGAGAATCTGTGAAAAGGTGAGAAGCATCTACTGGGAGAGAATAAAGGATAGCATGAGGAGATTTAGGAGGTGTGGAGATATTTTGGGAGAGGTGGAGAGAATCAAGCAAAAGAGGTGGAGTGAATCAAGGAGAAATCAGTGGGATTGGATGCTTGGATGTAAACTCTATAAATTGAGGCATTGGCCTAATGAGAATTTGCTGGTTTTTGATTATCCATGCTTACATTAAGTTATCAGTTATATCTCACTAATCACGTCTTAATTATCATCTAATCACGTCTTAATTATCATCTAATCTCTTTATTAATGATGTTGATTCTAGCATTTGATCCACCATAGCTCATCACATTGCTGTAAATTTAACATTAAGATGCTTCTATAATGAGCTCATATGAAAAGTGGTACTCCTATTTGCACTCTGCGTGCTTGCTATTGTGAATTTTGAGAAACACTTATCCCCCTAATGGTATAATAACCATAGTTACAGACAATAACAAAGCATGCAGAGTGCAAACAAGAGTCTCACCTTTCACATAAGCTCATTTTTCGGAAGCGTCTTCACCATGGAACTAATTCTTCTCCATTCAAACAAGAAACATGGAACTAAGTTCTAATTCTTCTCCATTCAAACAAGGAACATTGAACACAAGGAAGAGTAAAGGGCCAATGTTTGGGACTATCTCAAATCGAAGGAATCCACAAAGGTATTTACATAACATGTCCTCAGCTCAACAAGCGAGCATTGTCAAAGCCAAGCCATTATGGGACAAATACCATTGGTTAACCACACATCCCATGGAGAAGACATCCCATATCCTAAAATAGAGAGTTTTGTGCAACCACTCCCCTACCTTCCAGTACCACGTGAATATAAAGAAAACATGCTTAGGATGGCATTTGAAATGGGCAAGGGATTTGCTACACAAACATAATACCTAGGGGCTCAAAGTTGAGCAAAACAAAGCCAATCCACATCTCAAGGATGATGACCAAATTTGATGAAATTTTAGATCCCATTTAGAACCTGGAGAAGTTCAATCAAATTTGCGAGGCCATGGGATGGATTAATGATCCCACCAAGATCTGTTCATTTTGAACTTTGCCTTGAAGGTAAAGTAGGCCAGTTGTTTAGGTCTCTAAACCCACTGAAAAGGCCAATTACTTGAGACACATATTCATTATGGGATTCTTACCCAATAGAGCTAGATGGAGCCCGATCGCACATATCTATAATCTCAAGCAAGGGGAGGGTGAAACAATACAAGACTACATTGTTAGAACGAAGTATCTCTATATGAGATGCAATGACTTATCACTCATTGATCAATTCATGATCAGTCTCAAAGCAAGAGGCTTCATGATCATTTCTATAGGTCTAGACAGTACATCTTCGAAGAGCATTGTTGGGAGGCAATATACCTAATCGACAACATAAGGACATAGAAGTCATCCACCCAAACCAAGAGATAGGGGAAGTATCATCCAAAGCCTTAACTAAGGCTTCTATGAGAGTGATGCACACCCATATTTTATGTGCAAGTTACACAAAGCTCTGTATGGCTTGAAGCAGGCACCTAGAGCATGGTCAAATAAGATCAGGGAGTATCTTGTTACCATTGGATTTCAGATTTCCAATGCAAATTTTTCACTTTATGTGAAAAAGACAGACAGAGAGATCATGCTATTAGTCATCTTTGTGGATAACTTGATTATCGTTATGGTGATGGTGATGTTGACATACATAATGTCAGGAGGCTTTTGAAGCAAAGGTTTGAGATGAAGGATTTGGGTGAGTTGCAGTATTTCTTGGGCATATAGGTGGTGAGATTTCCTTATGGCATTTTGTTATTACAGAGGCAGTATGGGTTGGATATGTTGTCAAAGTATGGTATGATAGGCTGTAAGCCTATTTCACTACCATTGGAGCAAAACACAAAGCTTTCCATAGATACATGTGAGCTTTTGGAGGACCCCACTACGTACAAGTGCATAGTGGGTAGCTTAATCTACATGACCATTACTAGGCCGGACTTCAACTATGATGTTAGAATTGTGAATCAGTATATGTAGGCTCCTAGGCAGCCACACTTGGATGTGGCTAGACGGATTCTCAGCTACATAAATCCACAATTGATTATAGACTTTTCTATGAGGCTAGTACAGAGATACCACAACATGGGTACACAAATGCTGATTGGGTTGGTAGTGTCACAGGTAGTGGTTTTATGTTTTCGATTGGGAGTGTTGTGAGTTGGAGCAGTAAGAAACAACAACAATTGCTTTGTCGAATATAGAGACAGAGTACAAGGGTACTACTATGGCAACTTGTGAGGTAGCTTGGTTTCAGAAACTACTTGGTAATATAGGTGAGAGCCCGTGGATAGGGTAATTGTCATTTATTATGATAACACGAGTAGCATACAATTGGCCAATAACCCAGTAAACCATGCTAGAACAAAGCACATTGAGATGCATTATCACTTTGTGAGGGAGAAGATTCTAGTAGGATCAAGTGGCTAACATCTTCACAAAGGCATTCGGAACATAGAAGCTCCACAGGTTTAGACGCTTCCTTGGAGTGCAGTGTGGAGTTTTGCTCAAGGGGGAGTGTTGAGATATTGAGCTCAACTAGTGCTACAAACATTGATGACCCTCCTGGGTGATAGCTTCTGCACTTATGCCACTGGCATGGTTGGTGAGCTTAATGTTGATATGCCGTTAGTGGATGATGGTGTGACAGCTACTTCGGAGTCCTAGAGTTATGGCATAGTTATAGAAGCAGCTCATATAGTCGAGTTCACACTATGGACCAAGCATTGTATGTTATTGTAGGAGAGTACTTTACCTTCTAGTATATGTACTCTTATCTTTCAGTTATATGGTTGTAGAGAAGAGAAGAATGTAGAAGAAAATTTAACCATCTATCTCTCTCTCGTGTCTTGCTCTCTTGTATGTGTGTGTTTGCTTGAACAACAAGGAACTCAAGCTCTCCCTCTCTCCCCCGCATTCTCTTTATTAGTTGAATTTTTTTCTTAATAATAGACTAAGATTGGCTCTCTGAGTACCCGTCGTGTGTACCATGTAGTAGCTTGGTTTAGGATTTTCTACGTACTCGACATCCTCTTGAGGCTCAGAAACATGGAATCAAATATTCACTTACTCCTTCCTCCATCTCTATCATATTATCATCCATGTTGATTGCCATTTGACAACAACAGTCCTCAAAGGTTATTGGGTCCTTAAGCACCAAATAATCATGCAAGTTCTTATTGCATAGACCTAATCAAAACTTTGGTAATAATTGTTCACCAATTTTCCCATGAGAACCAAAGGTTACTGGGTCCTTGAGAGCCAAATAATCATGCAAGTTCTTATTACATAGACCTAATCGAAACTTTGGTAACAATTGTTCACCACTCAATCTTTCCCATGGTTTGCAACGTGAGTTAAGGTGCTTGATGCATGATGACATGTAATCTCTAATCGATTCACCCTCGTTTTGTTTCAAATTACTCAATATCGCTGCACTTCCACCACTTTGTGCAATCCCTAGTACAAAAAGAGGCTTTAAAACATAGAAGTTACCTTTTTCTTTGGGTCAAGACCATGATACTATTGTCCAACTCTTCCATCTAAGGTTAGACTAAAGGCACGAACCTTGGTAGGGTTGTTGAGATGGGTCTTACAAATTTTCTCAAAACATTTCCAAATGTTGGATGGGATCACCATCACTTGTGAATTTGGTAATTAGTTTGGCAATGTAAACTGAAATCACTTGATTAGTTCTCAAATTTCTTGTTGCTGACAAGTTTGATAGGTACCCCCTTCCTATGTCTCTTGCCATTCCCAAAAGATCATTAGGTGTTGTATCTATATGGAGAGCATTATCCGCTTCATTATTACGAGGCATGCATGGTTTTTGGGAATTGGTCTTGCATGTTCAACATAGGGATTTATATGATGTGATTCATGTATCCCTTGTCCCCTTCCTCGTCTTCCTAGGACATGTCTTACAATTGTTTGTGGTCCCCTTACACAATGAGTTTCTTGAGGTACATCGATTATTAGAGGAATATCTTGGATTGGTCTTTCCTTGCTCGTCGAGTCTCCTCTTCTAGTTGTGCATGCTGTCAAGCTACTTCTACTAGGAAATCTAGAGATTCTAACAAATTTTCCACATCCACCATGGAATATATGGCTCTTGTTTGACTAATTTCTTCCGCTCTCATGGAGGATTCACCAACCTCAAAATGTTGTTGATCTCCACTATAGTGTGTAAATCTAGTGCCAAGTTATCTTCCATGTCTTGAGGACCTTAATTGTTGGGAGAAGAAGTAGGTTCATGCATGTGACAAAGTGCGTCTATGCCCCTACTTGAGGGTTTAGTTTCCTCTCATCTCTTGTAGTGTTAGAGCAACATAGTATTTTGCTAGAGACGAGGGCAATGGAACCTCAATGTCATATCTAACCATTCTTGCTCCATGCTCAATGTCTAGACGTGTGTGCCATTCACCCTGGCTTAGAGGTCTTCATCAAACTTATAATTTGAATCAAGCTCTTTGGCCACTCTACCTGTAGGGGGCTTGGCAAGAACTGATGAAGGTTCTCTTATCATGATTATTTCAGGTTTGTGGGCAAACCACACACGAGTCTAGATTGGGGTGTGTGATTTATAGGGAGCCCCTCTTCTACATTCATTGTTGTGTGTGAATGTGAGAGTCCAATTCTGCTTGATGGATTCTAAATCGCTACTTGTGTTCCCTCATCACTCACAAGAGGCTAGATTATGTCTAAATAATACCACTGCAAAGCAATTAAAGAGAAAAAACCAGTCCGCTTAAGGAAAAATGTAAAAATTAAGTAATTTTGTAAAGAGTTTAAGCACTCTAAATGCATAGCTGTGGACTAAATTACATCCTACATAAGCTTAAGGAAAAATGCAAAAATTAAGTAATTTTGTAAAGAGTTTAAGCACTCTAAATGCATATGGGTTATGCATAAACCTAGAGCAAACATAAACCTAGAAACCTTTTCTTAAGAGAGCTACAAATGTAAAACTTAAGCAAAATCAAAGCAAATTGATGCAAATAACCTCTCAACTTGAATCTGAACTGCTTCATAATAAAACATAACAAAAACATAATCTACAAGCAAATATTAAGAGGAAACAAGAAAAAATACCTTTCTTTTTATACATAAAAACATAATCTACAAGCAAATATTAAGAGGAAACAAGAAAAAATACCTTTCTTTTTATACATAAAAAAGAGAGCAAAAAACCATGAAAATTACACAAATCTCACACCATTCTCCATCATATCCAACTCTCAATCATGGCAAACCATAATTAGAGAGTGGGAAATGGGTATTTGCATAGAAAATAGAGAAATTTAAGAAGAATCCAAGGGATTGATCCTCGTGCACTCACTCACCTCTTTCGCTATGTCATGGGGATTATTCGTTCATGGCCGAGCTTGAGCAATGCTTTGAGAGCTTCACCTCCTCACACACTCTCTATCTCACTCACACTCCCTACTTTTGCAAATCACCATGCAAGAAGGCATTATTTACATCCATTTGATGTAAAGACCAACCCTTTTCTATAGCCATAGAAATGACAACTCTCACGATTGCCATTCTTGCAACCGGGCTGAATGCCTCCTCATAGTCAATGCCATAGGTCTATGCATAGCCCTTGGCAACCAATCTTGCCTTATACCTGCTCATTGAACCATCTGCATTATGTTTGACCTTATACACCCACTTACATCCAATTGCCTTCTTTTTCTTAGGCAAAGGCACTAACTCCCATATTGCATTTGCATCCAATGCTGCCATCTCTTCATTCATGGCATCTTCCCATTTTTATTCCCAGGTTCCTACTTCAAAATAAGTGGGCTTCAACTCCTATATTACTTTAACCTTGTAATCATAATGATGGACTGTATATCCATCATATCTCATCTTGTCAACAGGGTACCTAATCCTCGTAGACCTGTGTACACCTGGATCACTACTAGGTGTCCTCAAAACAATGCTAGTTATCTTTATACCAGGAGTAACCATAGATGAAATGTCAAGCTCCTCATCAAGGCTTTGCTTAAAGCCACTAGAGTCAACTTCCACATATGAGTGACATGCTAATAGATTAAGCACAAAAGGCTGATATACCTTTTCCTTCCCTTTGCATGTGATACATGTGTACCTACATCTGTCCTCAACCTACCTAACCATGAACCAACATTGGATCCACCACCACTAGATGACTCTTCAGGTCCACTAAAAGCACCTATGATTGCTGCTCCACATGTGGTGCAGCATCAATACTTCTTACATTTGCATCTTTTGTTGCCTACACTTCCTAGTGCATACCAGCTACTCATCTCATCAAAGAAAACATCTCTACTTACTCGCATCTCACGAGTAGTAGGGTTATAACATCTATAACCTTTTTTATCCAAAGCATAACCATTTCTCTACCTTTGGATCCAACTTTGTTCTCACTTCCTCAAGAACATGCACATATGAAATACAACCAAACACTTTCAAGTGAGACACATCCGGTTTAATGCTTGTAAACTTCTTTTCAAGCATCATACCATAAACAGTTGTAGTGGGGGTCCTATTCATGATGTACATAGCAATTGGTACTACTTCTGCCCAAAAATAATGTGGCATATTCTTTTCCGACATCAAGGCACGTGCCACTTCTGTAATGCACCTATTTTTTCTTTCTGCAACATCATTCTATTGTGGACTGTACCTACATGTAAACTATCTTTTGATTCCCTGATTTCTCAAGAAATCACTAAACTCATTCGAGAAATACTCTCCTCCACCCATCTAATCTCAAGCATTTTATTTGTATACCTTTTCCTTCTCAACCAAGACTTTAAATCTCTGAAAGTGAGCAAACACCTCACTTTTCTCCTTCATTAAATAATCCCACACGTTCTTAGTGTGACCATTAATGAATGTAACATAATACCTACAGTTTTTGCAGTCTTGGTTGGTCTCTATATATATGAATGTATAACATCTAATGGCCTTGCACCACTGACATGCTTTTCATGTGGGAAAGCTTGTTTATCCTACTTACCAAGCTCGTATGCTTCACATACTTTATGTATACCATCAACCTTAAACTTTGGCAAACCTGCAATAATACTTTGGGCCTACATAGACTTTAGTTGCCGCTATATTCACATGACCAATATGCATGTGCCATATGTCAGTATATCTGTAATGACATCTGTTCCATGTGCAAACATTGCTACCTTTACCTTAAGCATTTTCACATCCAAAGTAAATATCCTACCATTTCTATTAAACCTTTGCAACTAAGTTATTTCTGAAGTCTTCCACAAAATATCCTTAAGGATTGAACCTCACTTCGAGACCTTGCTCAACCATCTGTCTAATAGAAACCAGGTTCTTTGTAATATTTAGAACATTAAGTACATCTACCAAGTACTTCATTTTTCCATCCTGCATAGACAATGGCACTTTACCAACATCCGTAATGGTATGTGCAGTATCCTACATAACCTGGATTTTCCATTTTTTACATGTGTCTCTAAACCACTCACCACCATCATGTGGTTAGAGGTGCTAGAATCCACATACCATATATCTTTAGATACTGACACATATCCTATTGTTGAACTAAGCATGTGCTGCACATCACAAATAGCTTCTCACTTCTATCATCACCATTATTGTCTACTAGATGATGCATAGCTGCCTTGCTCTAGAACTTTCCACTTTTAATGTAATTCGGCTTTTTAAAGTAGTCCTTTGCCATGTGCCTTGGTTTGCCATGATAATAGCACTCTATGCTATTCCCACTCTACTTTCTTTGCCAACCACCTCCACCCCTCTAACTTCCCCTACTTCTAGACTAACCTCTTTCACCTGTGTATGATTACTGCAAATCATTGGTTGCTGCTGCTCTACGACAAATCATTGGACTATTATTGTCCATGATTCTGGTTTCCATGTTGGCCACCACCTTGGCCTCGATAATGACATCTACCTCTGCCTCTACTACCTGAATTGGAGTAGAAGACCTATTCCAATGTATTCTTGCTTTATGTAGAAATGTCCTCACCCAGATACTTTTCTTCTATGATCAGCATAGATGCTAAGTCCTAAAAGTTGGGAACATTCTCTCTGACTGTAATGAAGGTCTTGAATGGCGTGTACTCTTTGCCAAGCCCATTCAGACAAATGCTCACTAAATCATCATCTTCCACCCATCGATATACATTAATAGAACTAAAGGATTCAACAATGCCCTTGATCTTTGAAGCATATTCATGATGGACATACTTTTCTTCTCCACACTATGCAGCTCTTTTACTTGCCTTTGTATTGGTCTAGAACATCTGCACTAGATTCTACCATGCAACTGCTGGAGTGTTGGCATCCTCCCTATCATTGTGTCTATGACACTGATTGAAACCCAATACATGAATTTCCTTGCACCTTGGTTTCAATCCTTGAATGACTTTACATCTGATTGACATTCTCTTCAAGCAACTCTTAAGGCTCCTTATTTTCTCCTTTGACATAGTCCTCTCAGCAATAGCGCCAAAGATGTTCACCAAATTAAACATGCTACCTTGCACAAAGACAGAGAGAAGAAGAAGAGAAAGAAGACCATGCAAGGGTCGATTTGGGGTTTGGCACTTAGCCAACCCTAATGAGGGTTAATTCCCCTATGTGAGGTCGCTAAGGGGCTCACTCCACCATCACTTCTGTCACTCAAGTGGAGCTTCCACACAAGGTAGGTAATGAGCAAAGAGAAAGGGAGCTATTGAGAGATCAATGTCTAGCCTATGCCTTCATGTGCGCAAGAGTGATATCAAGGAGAAGACAAGAAGACAGAGAAGAAGAAGCAAGACAAGAAGCCATCACCTACATGCACACACGAACAACCAAGTAAGCAAGCATAAACATAAAGAGAATGCGGGGAGAGGAAGAGCTTGAGTTCCTTTCGCAAGCAAACACACACACACACACACACACACACGAGAGAGAGAGAGAGAGAGCAAGACACAAGAGAGAGATGGATGGCTAAATTTTCTTCTATCTTTTTCTCTTCTCTATATCCATATAACTAAAAGATAAGAGTACATACATACATAAAGGGAGAGTACTCTTCTATTATTTTCTCTTCTCTATATCCATATAACTAAAAGATAAGAGTACATACATAAAGGGAAAGTACTCTCCTACAATAACATACAAATGATCGGTCCTCCATAGTTTGAAACCAACTATATGAGCTGGCACTATAACTATGCCATAACTCTAGTACTCAAAAGTGGCTGTCACCAGCCTGTCATCCACTGGCGTCATATCAACCATAATCTCACCAACCGTGCCAGTGGCATAAGTGCGGAAGCTATGGCAACCAGGCGGGTCATCAATGTCCACCGTAGCACTAGTTAAGCTCGACTTCTCATCAACACTCCCCCTCAAGCTTAACTCACCAACCGTGCCAGTGGCATAAGTACAGAAGCTATGGCAACCAGGCGGGTCATCAATGTCCACTGTAGCACTAGTAGTTAAGCTCGACTTCTCATCAACACTCCCCCTCGAGCTTAACTCCACACACTACACTCCAAGTAAGCTCCTAAACCTATGGAGCTTCTCTGTTCCCAATGCCTTTGTGAAGATGTCAGCCACTTAATTCTCTGTGGTGCTGACATATACCAGATCTACATCACCTGCGCTATAGAACCTTCTCCCCCCTCACAAAGTGATAGTTCACCTCAATGTGCTTCATTCTAGCATGGTATACACCATCCACATATGAGTGACCTCCTAACAGATCAGGCACAAAGGTTGATCTACCTTTTCCTTCCCTTTGCATGATACATATGTACCTACATTTGTCCTCAACCTGCTTGACCATGGACTAACATTGGATCCACTGCTAGAGGACTCCCCAGGTCCACTAAGCAATTGTGATTGCTTCTCTACATGTGGTGCAACTCAGCAATTCTTACATTTGCATCTTCTGTTGTCTTCACTACTGGTGCATACCAGCTACTCATCGGGTCAAAGACATCTCTGCTTACTCGTCTGCATTTCTTTGCCTTTGGATCCAACTTTTGTTTTACTTCATCAGAAACATGCACATATTCAATACATCCAAACACTTTCAAGTGAGACACATCTGGTCTTATGCCTGTAAACTTTTTTTCATGCATCATACCATGAACATCTGTAGTGGGTGTCCTGTTCATAATGTACACAGTAAAAACTGCTACTGCTTCTGCCCAAAAATAATATGGCATATTCTTTTCAACCATTAAGGCACGTGCCACTTCTACAGTGTGCCTATTTTTTCTTTTTGCAACACCATTCTATTTGTTGTGCGGAGTGTACTTACATGTAAACTATCTCTTGATTCCCTGCTTTCTCAAGAAATTGATGAACTCATCCCTCATTGAGAAATATTTTCCCCCACCATCTAATCTTAGGAATTTTATTTGCATGCCTTTTTCCTTCTCAACCAAGGCTTTAAATCTCTGAGTGAGCAAACACTTTTCTCCTCATGAAGAAAACCCACACTTTTCTAGTGTTGTCATCAATGAATGTAACATAATACTTGCAAAAAACCCACACTTTTCTAGTGTTGTTATCAATGAATGTAACATAATACTTGCAACCTGCAATTGTTATAGTTTTTGCAATGGCCAAACAACTACCTATGCAATGCTATCATTCTGCAGGACCTCATCGAATAGCTGAGCGTCTAGTCAAAAAAGGGATGGCTAGTACTCTTGTGAGTACCTCCACCTTAACTCCCTTATATGCAGCATAGGGTGTGGAGGAATAAACCATGTTTACAAGGATTGTCCATTGAGAACAAGAACAATGGGAGGAAGGAACATGAGGCTAATCCTAGCACCATCATTAACTTGCTAAGTGTAAGAGATGGCTTCATCCATACAATGCCTCTCATCACTGTAGTTACCAGAATGTAGAGTAGAAGAAGGGCTGCAGCTCACGCTGCTACCATTGTTAAGGCATCTACCTCGCAAAAGTTAGGGACAACTAGGACATTCAAGGATTCTATCTTGTAAGGAAGTCCCAAAACAAGCACACACAACAAGGTGCTCGTGAAAGAAAAAGGCCAAGAAGATAGGCAAAGGGGATAGCCGAGTGGTCATAAAGAGGGTCCGATGATGGAACAACCGCCAATGCGTTGACTCCTCATCTGATAAGGAGAAGATGTTACCTTCAATCCCTTTTTTCAGAGGACAAATAGACCCCACCAATAAGTTGCCTTGGAAGTTAGCTAAATATCCAAACCCCATTGGAGAGAAAGAAAGGCTGAAGGTTGCTCACAGGAGCTGCTCATAGATTGTCAAGCTCAATTAGAGGAGGAACTTCAAACAATGCACCTAGAAGAATGTCCTCCTATCCCTGACATAAGACCAATTGAGGAAACCTAAGCACCCTCTAAAAGGCCTCCTTGAATGGGAGAACCAACAACTATGGATACTCCTCACTAGGGAACCTAGTATGCGAAGTATCTCAAAAATATAAGAGAGTCACCCAAAAAGAATAGACACGGAAGTCCAGGTTTCGATACCCTACACCCACAAAAGACTAAATGCCAGTAAGGGTGATCCAACTCACAAAACTACATCCATTCCTAGAGACATTGCAGGTCTCTCCTCCTTCCTTTCTTCTCAAATCCAAATCCCCATTGGCACCTTACTCCTAGGCAGCCCAAGTCTATGGAAAGATTTGAAGGATTGGAGGGAAGGATGCCTAGGAGCAGGAATGCAAGAGCCTGCAGAACCAAGAAGCTCTGATGAGACTGATGAGGAGGACGGATTCATAGAACCACAAGGAATCATCGGCATCCTCACTGTCTAAGTCAATAAACTAGGACAATACATTGAAGGAGATGAACTCAACCAGCACTACCCCTAACCTTCAATGGCCTTCAAGTCATCACGCTATCCTGGATGGAGGAGGGGGAGTGAGCATTGTTAGTAAACAATTCTGGGAGAACTGGGGAGCACCTGCCATGGATGACACAGCCTTACTTGTGAAACTTATTGATGGAGCGACCGCAAGGCCCATAGGACTTCTATGGGATTTGAAGATAAAGATCCTCAGAACCAACTTCGTCCGACACACCTTCGTGGTGATGAAATTTGCTAACAGCCCGTTTCCTACTATGATTGCATCCTAGGACGCTCCTTTATGAGAAAACCAAAATCATCCATGACTAGGACACGGATCATATTTATATCCGAAAAGAAGATCAAATGATAAAGGTCAACCTGCGCACTTGGAAAGTCTATCCTATGAGTGGCCAACCTTTCATAGAGGATTTGGTAAAACTACTTGATCCACTGCAATCCATTTGTTGCCAAACATGCCATAAGACAATCGATGAGGAGCAGGATAGCAAAGAATTTGCACCCCTTCTAGAGATAGAAGACTTTGAGAATTGGATACCTATCCTTGCTACCTTGGACATACTTCCAAGATGCACGAGTACTAGATTTGCTACAGCTGACAAGCAAGAAATTCCATCCCTCTACATGTTAAGTGCCGCTTGCATGCCCGATGTCACAAGCCATGAGCCTGGGAGTGTCAGTGAGGAGAAGAATCATTATGGGGAAACTATTTGTACAAAAAGCATACATCTTCCCAATTAAGTCTGAAGAACATTTGCTAAAATATGTTAAGGAGGCTGCAACATGCATGCTTACTTCTACCAAGTATGGCCAAAGGAGCTTGCTGACGTCCCCATTCCGGTCAATACAATCACCTCAAAACTGAAGGAACACGCTGATTTCCAACTTGAATCTCTAAATTTTTACCTCTTCACGCGTAAAGCACGAAACAAAAAGTTAGTGCTCGTGGGAAAAGAAGCCAAAAAACTGATGGGGAAGAAGAAAGCCCGAGGAGACTAAACAAGTCCCCAAACACTTCAAGGCCTTCAAGGTCACTGATTGTTTTGTACAATGTGACACAACCCAAAGAACCCACGATGGGGAGCTAGGAACATCTTATAATGGTCTAGCCAAAGTTAGAGAAATTAACCAAGCAAGCCCAGGAGATGATCCAGACCCATCTACATAGGGAAAGACCTCTCTGTAGAAGAAGAAAAGGACTTGGTCGCTCTTTTCACAGAATTCTAGGATTGCCTTGCATGGAAGTATACAAACATGAAGGGTGTGCCTCCTGAAGTGGTCAAACATATCGTCCCTATGGTAGAGGGAGCGAGACCAATGAAGCAAAGGGGTTACCCTATGAACCCCAAATATTCCAAGATGGTCCAGGAGGGAATCGAACGACTTTATAGATGCCGAATTCATCTACGAGAGATAGAGCACATAGAATGGGTTTCATCCACAGTGATAGTGCCCAAAAAGAATGGTAAAGTGTGAGTGTACGTGGACCTCAAAAAGGTCAATTCTGCCACAATATGGGATCACTATCCATTGCCTTTCACACAACATGTGCTTGAAAGAGTTGCTTGGAAAGGAAGCCTACAACTTCCTTGACGGGTTTTCCATGTACAATCAAGTGTTGATCGATCCAAAGGATCAACATAAAATAGCTTTTGCTACAAAATGGGGCACACATGCGTACTGAGTCATGCCATTTGAGCTAACCAATGCCTTGGGCACCTTCCAGTGCCTAATGTGCATGGGCTATAAGGAATAGCTTTGGAAATTCCTTTAAGTCTTCATGGATGACCTTTGTGTCAACTCTACGTGGAAAGCGCATTTATGGTGTTTTACAGAAAGTTCTAGAGAGATGCCGACTCTACCGAATCTCTCTCAATCCCCTCAAGTGCCAATTTTGGGTCCAACATGGAGTAATATTAGGACATATTGTCTCAAAACATGGAATCTCCACCACGAATGACAGCAAAGTGTGACTCATTCTTGAGCTGTCACCGTCTACCAATTTCAAAGGAGTCCAGCAATTCATGGGACATATCGGGTATTATCGATGTTTCATATTCATGTACGCCAACATTGCTTGTCTCTTGTATGGACTCCTGATAATCTTTGAATAGATAGAGGAGTGCCACAAATACCCTGAAGAAAACCTTGGCAAGTGCTCCCATCTTGAGGTCTCCAGATTGGGAAATCATGTTTCATGTTCACATTGATGCCCTGCCTTTGCGATTCGGTGTGTACTAGATCAACACAGCAAACACAATAGGGAATTCCCTATTAGCTTTGCCAGTCGCCAACTAAACGAAGTAGAATGGAACTATACCACCATAGAAAGGGAAGGGTTATTAGCCATGGTCTACACGACGGTGAAAACAATTTCCATTACCTTTTGGCAACCAAGTTCAGTTTCTTTGTGGACCATCAAGCTCTCCTTTACCTTGTAAATAAACCTTCTACCATTGGCAAAATCACCAGATGGCTGCTAATTCTACTAGAAATTGACTTTACTATCACTGTGTAGAAAGGCTCACACCATGTCTTTGGCTGTCCATATGTCACGCATCCCCAATGGTGAGCCACTGGTGGGTGTGTCGATGATGACTTGCTAGATGTCCCCTTGTTTTAGCTATGCTTAATTCCTAAATGGGGAGAGAAAATTACACACTTCCTTGCCAATGGCCTACCCACCGAATCACTTCACAATAAAGACTGAGCGAGATGCCTCATTAAAAAGTTTATCCCCTATCAATTAATTGCAAGGCAACTTTAGAGAAAAGATAAAATCATGAGATGCTATGTTCGAGAGAATGAATATGTCTTTCTTCTAGGGCAGGCCCACTCTCAAAGTGAGATGGACACTTCAAAGATATCACTGCTTGAAAAAAACTACAAAGCGTGGCAATTCCGTAAACTAAGGACATAATACCCTTGAACCCATTTGTGTCCTTATAACCATTTGAGAAGTGGGGCATTGATTTTGTAGGACCCAGTAGTCTAGCGGCTCGACACACTCAGGCATGATACATCATAATGGCCACGGGCTATTGCACAAAATGGGTTGAAGCTAGAGCCACCCGCAAAGCTAATGCAAGATCCACAACAAAATTCCTTTATGACTATGTAATCATTTGTTTTGGATGCCCTCTTGAGCTAGTAGGTGACGATGGCACACACTTCATCAATGAAGTTATACAATTCTCGCTATAATAATTATTGGTTAATCATAGGAAATCATCCCCCTACTACTGCCAAGCCAATGGCCAAGTGAAAAGCGCGAATAAAACCCTATGTGCTATCTTGACCAAGATAGTAGAGGCCAACCAAAATGATTAGGAATAAAAGTTGCCAGCAACACTCTATGGAATTCTTAGTACCCAGCTTAATGGTAGCAGTACGAGAAAAACTCACAGGCAATCTCCTGAGTGCCAACTCTTAGAACTTGAAAGGCTTGATGAAACACGCCTCATAGATGTGTATGGCATGATCGTAGAAAAGCTAAGGCATAAAAGTGGTTTGATCACCAACTTAAAGACAAAGAGATGGGTGAGGGAGATATGGTTCTCCTCTATAGCACAAAGAATTATAAAAAGATCTCAAATATAAAGGATATGGGACCTTTCCTAGTCATTCAAATAACCCTGCAAGGTGAAATGCACATAAAAACCCTCGACACCATGAGATGGCAGGTTATTTCAACGGTGAAAAACTAAACCCTCCTAATACGACCCGCTCACTCACAATACAGTAAGTGCCATTCACCTTAAAATACAAAAACAATCAACACGAGGAAATGAAAGAATTGGCACAGAGCGAAGCCAAAGAACGGCAAGAAAAACATAGGGGAATATACATCGTAGGGGAAAACTTAGGGGCAAACACATCGTAGTAAACATGGCCCAAGTAGTGGACCTTGAAGAAGAGGACTGGGAAGTGAAACCCGCGTGGTTGTGGTTTGGAATGACCACCCGAAAGAATTTCACACAAAAATTAGTGC
Source organism: Cibotium barometz (assembly GCF_041138505.1). NCBI lineage: Eukaryota > Viridiplantae > Streptophyta > Polypodiopsida > Cyatheales > Cibotiaceae > Cibotium > Cibotium barometz. The sequence goes on from NC_141101.1 coordinate 14,468,308, forward strand.
TTGTTGATATAGGAGTTAATCATAATTTGATGTCTTATGACACTTGGCACTACCTCAGGAGGCCAACATTAATGAACACCCCAGCCAAAGTCACTACTATTGCTTCACATTTGGTCCAATGTTAAGGTATGATTACAATTCTGTTGCACATTGGCAACAATAACCCCTTGGAAAGAAAGTTTTATGTTATGCTTGCTCTACAAGAACAATGCAAGAAGATATCCTTCTAGGGCATGGATGGATGGGACACACAACTGATTATTAACAGATTTATTAGGATGTAAGCACGATAACCCTGCAACAACTGGCCTCAGGGCAAGTTACAGTCCTGATGATAGATGAAGAGTATAAGATTCCTCCCCAGCCTCTCAAGATGTCCAGTATCTTCCCCTGTAATCAAATCCCTCAAGATGTCCAGTATCTTGAGGGATGATAGATGAAGAGTATAAGATTCCTCCCCAGATGAAGAGTATAAGATTCCTCCCCAGCCTCTCAAGATGTCCAGTATCTTCCCCTGTAATCAAATCCCTCAAGATGTCCAGTATCTTCTCCTGTAATCAAATCCCTCTTCAGATATATAAAAGATCTTGTTTTTACCTATTTTGGCTTAGAGAGAGAAAATATTCTAGAGAGAGGTTATTTAGATTTTAGATATTTTTGGACGAAAATATTCTTATTAAAATAAATTCCCCCGAAATAGAAGTTCCAGAATATTTTCAGAAGGTGCATTAGAAATCAATTATAATCTGTTCAAAAGGTCTTAATTAAGGTTTTGAGGGGCCAATCAGATTTATCCAAATGTGTGGAGAAGATAAATAGAAGAAATAAAGAAAATCCCTCCAAAAATGAGTAAATACTCACATAAGATGAAGAGTGGACTAAGGACCAAAGGAAATACTAAAAAAATGAATGTTTGACACCTCTCAGAGTGAGGATTCCCCCTCATGAAGGAGGTGCCTATTTCACATGTGTGGTGGAGTTTTAAATTCCCAAAAATTGAGATATTTCATCTCTCCTCTCTCCTAATTCAAGTCTAGTTCCAAAAAGTAAGCTAAACTGACCCAAAAATGGTCAAAAATTGACCAAACTGATCTGAAAAATTCTAGAATCAGTTTGCTTGGTTAGAAGCTCATTTTTCCTATAAATAGAAGCCTCCCCCCTTGTTTATGCTCTGTTACTCTACTCCTCCCCTAGAGCTAAAAACTGTGAATTTATTAATAATTCATTAGTTTTTGACCATTCCCTCTTCTAAAGAACTGGTGGCCACTCTTGTTGCAAACAAGAGTAGATCCCTCAAACCATCAAGCCAAAGGAAAGCTCCCAAAAATTCATGTAAGTTAGAAATCCTACTTTTTCTTTATTCTTTTAATGGTTTTCTAATTTTTGTTATCTTTAAAATGATAAATTGATGCTATGCCTTGTTGGAAAGGCTTTCCCCCTCTCTTCATTCTTAAATTCAGCCTTTCTTTATCCTAGTTAAGTAATCAAATTGTTAGAATTAAACTTTTCATATTGTTTCTCTTTTAAAAGTGGAATTTGATTAGTTTAGTATGCTTTAAACTATTTGGGGATAATTTTTAAGTAATTTAAGGTTAGGAAAAATTGAAAAATGGTCACCCATACAAAGGAGGTTATGGTAAAATTTTCTTAAATTTTGTGAAATAAGTTTTATCTTTTATTATTCAAAAAGAGTAATCCCCATCATTTGTGTATTCTAAAAGTGTTATTTTCATTCTAGGCATAGAAAAATGCATAGTAGAAATATTTTTATTATAAAAGTGTTATTTCCATTAAAATTAAATTCTATGCATAGAAAGATGCATATTGATTATTATTTTCATTATAAAAGAGCGATTCTCATTAGATTTAAATTCTATGCATAGAAATATGCATATTGATTAAATTTTTTATTATAAAAGAGTGATTTTCATTAGATTTAAATTCTATGCATAGAAAGATGCATATTGATTATTTTTATTATTATAAAGAGTGATTTTCATTAGATTTAAATTCTATGCATAGAAAGATGCATATTGATTATTTTTTTATTATAAAAGAGTGATTTTCATTATATTTAAATTCTATGCATAGAAAGATGCATATTGATTTTTATGCATAAATAGATGCATAAAAGATTTTTTTAAAATTATAAAAGTGTTACTTTCATCAATATTGACTTTTATGCATAAAATGATGCATAAAAGAATTTTTTTAATTATAAAAGTGTTACTTTCATGAATATTGATTTTTATACATAAATAGATGCATAAAAGAATTTTTTTAATTATAAAAGTGTTACTTTCATCAATATTGAGTTTTATGCATAAAATGATGCATAAAAGAATTTTTTTAATTACTTTTATCAATATTGATTTTTGTGCATAAAAGAAATTTTTTAATTACAAAAGTGTTGCTTTCACCAATATTATTTTTTATGCATAAAAGATTTTTTTTATTATAAAAGTGTTGCTTTCATCAAAATTGATTTTTTAATGCATAAATAGATGCATAAAAGGATTTTTCTTTTATATAAAAGTGTTATTTCCATAGAAGTTGGATTTTATGCATAAATGGATGCATACAGAATTTTTATATCAAAATAAGAGTTCTCTTTAATCCTATGTTTAAATCCCATGAATATTGGAAAATGAATAAGTAAATACTCAGTGAAGGAAAATTATACCATTTCATATTCTCTAGGATGATAATGAGAAAATTGAGAACATCTATCAAAGTCAAAATTTTAGATAAATGATTAATTTATTCCTGATAGGAATTCGTGACTAGTTTTGAATTCAGCTAAGCAAAATACTCAATGAATGAAATTCAGTAAAGTAGTAATTGGATTATTACCCTTTGAGAAAGATAGTTCAGGGAGAACCTTTCTAGACTCAAACTTTGAATCAGACTATGACTAAGACGTAACTCCTTCCTCAGTTTCAAGAGAAGACGATGTGACCAGTTCAGTAATCTACACTCAAATCACCCACCGAATCTGAAACTAAGTTGAGACCTTTGATTTTGATTTGAGGATCAAGAATTCAAAATTCTGCTTGGGAATCTAGACCTGTGATCTAGAAGTCTTGGGATACAGAATTAAGATATACTCATTGTATTCAAAAGAAAATCAAAACTGAAAACTTGCATAGAAACCCTGTTTTCTTAAAGGATTGTCTTACGCCAGAATGCTAGAGGGAGCATTTGGTATATGTGTTTTCTAAGGAAAGTTCGGTTGAAAGAGCTGGCAGGGAGTGTTCAAAGGACAACTCACGCAGCAAAAACCTGCCCAGTTCTTGACCAGCCTAGGTATGGTGAAAAATGGTGTACTTTTGGTACGATGGGCGAGGGCCAATGAAGCGGTCCTTGAGTGAAGTGCTAGGACACCTAAGGAGGATCCTGGAGGGTTCTGACCAGGCGATGCTTTGCACGGGCTCGCGGTTGCTTAGGACACCCATGCGTATGTCGTGGAAGATATATATATGTATGATGATGAGAAAATTATTGTAATTTGTTACTAGATCTCGTTGCTGACCTCCTGGTCTCAACGAAGAGTCCAGAGTGATACCATTTTGTGAGAAACAAGGATTGAATGGAAATTTTGAGCTATGACATCTGTAACCAATAATTGTTTGTCAATGGATTGTTTTATAAATTAAAGTTTAAAGAGGAGTGTGTGCGTATCTGTATTCTAAAAGCAAAAGTTAAGAAAGGCATTCAATTATGGGTGGGTGAGTACTTGTCTGGTTCTACCAATGCTAGTGGTTGGGCGGTGGCTATAACCCATGGGCTGAATGGCTGGAATCACTAGAGTTTTAATAATAAAATTGATCAATAGAAATACGCTTAGAACTCGAATAGTTAAATAATAACCTGAAGACTTCTCAAATGAATAGATCAATGATTGTGCCTAATTCAATTAAGAAAAAAGCATTGATTCCTTCAAGTTAAGTCTGTAATAGTTTCCCTTCTATCTGGTTTATTTAGATGAAGGTTAGTTTAGTATCTTGACCTCGTTGTTGTTAGAAACATTCGTTAAGAAATTCAAAATGGTGGAATCATCCTCGTTTTTTAGGCATGGGAAATTTTCCCGGTTTTGATTTTTGGAAAGACCACCAGCTTAGTATCATGCCCAGACATTCGAGGCGGGGCGAGGCCCCGAGAGAGTGGGAAACCCTGCCCCGCGCAAGAGGGTGCTACTTTTGCTATGCTACTAGCATTCGAGAATCCGGCTCGTGGGGAGGGGGCAGTGGGATCTCAGAGTTGGTATCAGAGCGCTCTTGTAAATTTACGTAACAGCATCAGAAATTGCTTAAAATTTTAAAGTAAATCTGGAAAATAATATTTTTTCTTGTTAAAATTATGTTGAATGAACTTCAAAAATTAAAAACTCATAAATTGAATTGAAAATTTATAGATGGATACCCCGAATCTATCTAGCATTCCCGAACTCTCCCAGAGTCAGGATATGATAGCCTTTGCATTCGAGCACCTCATCAACTCTACTACAACCCGAGGAAGCAGAATGAGACTCGCATGTCATTTTGAGAGTCTTTACTTTCCTGATCCTCTGCGACGTCGGTATATGTGGTTCTGTGGAGGACGATGTGTGGACAAAAACAGAGACCGATAATGTGTATATACTGTGCAGAATACTAAGAGCTTTAGGAACATGTAATCTGTTTGGGTCAATTTTGAGTTTTGGTTGAGATTAAATCTAATGTACAGAAGAGAGAAAGTGAAAATAAAAAAATAAAAAGGTTCTGGCACAATTTCCAAGGTTTTTGAAGAGGGATTAAGGTAGACTGTGTGATGGATGTTGATAATGTGACTGGACACCTGTGTGTCAATAAGAGTTTGATTTGGAATAGGTGGCAGGCATGTAGCCCAATGCCAAGTGTCAGCACAAGAAGGCTCAAGAAGCCTCCAGGAGAACCCACCTGTTTTTGGTGCCTGCGGGAGTTCATAAAAAAGTTTTTTTTTGAAGCGTGGCAACTTTTTTCTTGAGATTGGAGGTGCTGTGAAGCTGTGGATGCAGAGGAGATCGACTGTGGAGTTGCTACGGATGCCCGGAGAGAAGATGGCAAGCGGAGGCTGCTGAATTTGCTGAGAGGAGGCTGGAAGGAGCAAGAATGAGAGCCAGAGTAGCTTGCAGGTGAGCCATATGTGTAGTTTTTGAGCTGGGAGAGCTGGACTAGCACCAGGTAGGCCGTAGACAACAAGTACTTGGCAAGTAGAGCAATTCCATCACGGGAAGTTGCTGTAATTTGCCACCCTTGGGTGTCAGGAGAGGTGAGAAGTGAGATTTCTAAAACAGAGCTAGGAAGAGCAAATCATCAGGGCGACCTGAAAAAAAGGGTCCCTGGTCAGTAGTTAGCAGGCGCGAGAACACGGGAAAGAGGTAAGTGTGCTTTTTCTTTGTGCTGTATCTGCTGCCAAGAGAAACGTAGAGGAGAAGCGGCCTGTTTAACTGTGTTTTAGAGCTTGAGGAGTAGGCTAAGCTGATTTTGAAGCAGTCAGGAGCCAATCAAGTGGCCAAAAGATCTTGTGTGAAGCACGGGAGAAGCCTTACAGGGGGAGGACTTGCTCGGTGGCGTACAGGCCAGAAGATTGCATACATGGCTGCATGTTTGATCGTTGTTAATGTACAAGAAGCTGGGGCATGGACAGAAGTGTTGCTGCCATTTTCTGGCTCCAAGATGGTTTCCTGCGTAGCATATCTTTCAGAAATGCAGATAAGCACATTGGGCCAGTAACTGAACAAGTCTCCATGTTTTTGCACAGCCATGCATTCAAAAGCTGGGCATACAGGGTTGGCAGGTGGACTTTGGCATGTACGGGCAAGGCAAGGGTTTGTAGAGTGGATGGTGCACCTTCTGCCGCCGCCAAGTGCAAGCGCTGTGGCTGTGGGATAGTTGGAAACAAGGAGCCTTGGAGGTCTGCTGGAATGTTTTGCTGAGAGCTGGTTGAAGCACTTCTTCACATCATCAAGGCTAGCCATGTTATATGTTGTGTGGTGGCTGTAGACAGAGATATGCTCTCATGAGATATTAGATACAGAGATCTTTTGATTGGAAGCATGGGAGTCTCCTGCAACGATCAGGAGTAGACTGTGTGTGATGGAAGAAGGAGGGCTTGGCATTAAGGTCTCTCCTTATGATGTTGAGCTCATGTGGGTGTGTTGACGGGCTGTTTGGCCAATATAGTGGGCCTGCTGTGGTCAAGTTTTGTCTGACTGTGGAATGCAAGGGTTGGCTGCCATAAGGCCTTGTTAGGACTGTATTACTACCTTTGTGCGTTGTGGACATTGGTGCATTCTATGGCCATGATGATGATTATGATGATGATGGTAATATATGCACCTGTTCTTGGTTGATCAATCAAACACCAACATTTGAATTCTCCACTTCATAGTGGAGTGTTTAACACAAGTAAAGGCTCCTTTCAAAGGAAAAATTTGGTTAAGAGGAGATTCCCACAAAGAGATGCCTAAGAATATCCATGTATAAGAATAGGAAATGATCATGTAGTTTGCTGTGATTTTGTGGAGGTGTTCCCAAGGTGTTGCAGGCCAGGCGCTACAGGAAAAGAGGTGTTTTCTGAATTTCTAAGTTGGCTGCAGCAAAACAGCAGTAGAAGGGGTAAAACAAGAGGAGTTTTGTGAAGCTTGAAGTCAGTTATATGCAAGTTTTGTGGATTGCTTTGGAGCTGAATTGTAAATTGAATGTAATCTCCTGTGTGAGAGCATACTAGACGGGTTATCTGGGAAGTTTTGTGTAAAGAGTCAAAGCTGGAACTGAACTCTTGTATGCATGCTTGTAATAGTTGGTGTCCTGAACTTATAGTTTTGTAAACTTGAAGAAAGCTTTGAGGATAGTCCACCTCAGATATGTATCTTGTCCTGGAGTTTGGTTTGGATATCGAAGAACTGTACTTTGAAGATGCTTCTATGTTTGAGGTTGTTTATTCTGAGAGTGATGCAGGGTATTGGTCAGTCATAGTTCATATCGCTGAGGGGGAGTGGGCTGATTTTGAATGGGTGTTAGATGAAGATGGTTCTGAGGATGTAATGGATGTTCAACTCTGTAAAGACGAAGACTTGTATTGAAATAAAGTCTTGTACATACTCTTGGGTCTAGTGTTCTGGGTGTGTTTGTATCAGTGTGTGGAAGTGTGACACCCTATGAAGGCATATATAGCTATACCGCTTCCGTGTCATCACTTTTTGGTGCCTCCACAGAGGAATAAATTTCCTTCGGTTTGTGAGAGAAGACAAGGGTTTGTGTGAAGAAAGATTGAAGAGATGGCTCAGGACTTTCCAGAATATTGGGGATTACCGCATGAAAGTGCGGTAAATTTCTGGGAAAAATGGAATTTACAGCTTTGATGAAAGATAGGGCAACCCCAGAGATCCTCTCTCAGGACTTTCCAGAATATTGGGGATTACCGTTTGATGTGCTATATGTGCCTTCGATCACTAAAAGCTTGGCCTCAGTTGGTCAAATGGTGGAACAGGGATTACAGGTTCGTTTCAACGAGCATGGATGCTTCGTTGAAGATTTCAAACATGGATGTAGAGTGATTGCTAAAGGCAAGAAAGAAGGCAGATTGTTTAAGCTGGATGCTGGAATTCCTAAGCTAAAATCAGCCATGTTCTCAAAGAGCAGGAATGTGGTACATGACATTGATATGTGGCACAAGAGGATTGGCCATGTCAATATACAGAGATTAAAGAACATGCAAATAAGAGGCATTGTCAATGGATTGCCTAGGTTCAAATATGATGGACATATGCATGTTTGTGAAGCTTGTCAGTTTGGGAAGCAGGCAGTGTTGAGAGTCTTGATATCCCAAGCTCATCTACATCTTCATCGACAGTACATCATGAGCTTGAGAGGGGCTGTTGAGATTCAAGCTCGATGTCAGTGTGAGCCAGCTATGCTATGTGCTGGCAGATTAGGTAGGAACATGTGTGAGACATAAATGACCGCGTGTCCAGCTGGTCATAGTGTGTGGACATTAGCTAGGGTTAGTAGAGTGTGGACACAACTCATTGTGTGTTGTGTGGATTATGGATTAGTGCATTATGCTTTGTGTGAGAGTGGACATGGCTTCCCTCTATGGTTAGGGTTTGCAATATACATTAGGGTTTGCTCCTGTGTGTGTGTCTCCTCCCCCTCTACTGTTCTTTCAACATAAAGTGGCCACAAATAATACATCATTTTAATTTACCTATAGGCTTAAATCAGTAATGCCCATGGATTATTTGGTCCCTATCTTACACATAATTTCCAGACATAACTTGCAAAACGGATCCTTTAACAAACATTGTGAAAAGAATGATAGATATAAAAAAAATTAGATAAAAAATGACTCCATGCCATTTATGGCATGATGGTTGAGAAATTACAAAGAAAACAATGGTTTGATAACAACCTCAAGGAAAAAAATATCAACGTAGGGGATCTAGTACTTTTATATAGTGTGAAAAATAGGAAATGAAAACGAAAGTACAAAGTATTTTACCATTGATGAAGTAGGGATGGAAGGCCATATAAATGGTAGCAAGGTCAAACACTAGTATGGTCCTCTAACACAAAATACTCTTAATGAACTCCATAGACAACAAGTAGAAAAGAAAGCAAAAGAGGCCAAGAAATGCAATGCAAGGCCGTAACCCTTAACATGACAAAAGAACTAAAAAAAACCTCGACGTGCTATATAAACTCAAATTTCAATACACATGGTTGTTCTTGAAACCTGAGATTGAAAGAATAGTCAATCCAACTCACATTGAGTTGGAATTCCCACAAAAATATCATATAGCCACATGGCCATCACTAGTGGTGGGATACTGGTGCAAGCCATATCTTGATGTCATGTGGGAACCTTACACCTTCCTTGGAAATCCTAACCTTCAACCAAAAAATGCACAAATAAGTAGTATCACCAAGAAAACCAAGATAACCATGGGAAGGCATGATACTAAAATTGTTGTCAAGACTAAATCAATTATATGTAGCTTTTATGTAACTCCATCAAGAACACACTGAAAGAGTCACTCCTCCTTGGAAGGGGATGGATTGCGCAAAACAACCGCCACATTGATTGTTAAGCAAACAAAGGAAAAAATAACATTTCCTCTACTAGAGACTGTAGTTTCTACTACACGAAATGCATCAACAACAAAAAGAGAAAAAACTTCCTTTTCGACTGCTAATTCTTGTCAATCCCCAACTGACAATTCTAAGTCTCACCAAAAGAAAAGGAAAGGAAAAACTTAAAACCAAAAAGCAACCACTCTTAAATGGGTACCTAAAGAAAAAAATTTGAAGGGTTTTCTCAACAAAAAGATCCACCGACGGTCCAAAACCTCAATGAATAGGCCAAAGAGCTAACTCAAAGCACAAGGATACTAGCAAGGGAAAGATCAAATTTGGGTTTGCCAAAGCACTTGCTAGTCCAGATTTTCCCTAGAAGTAAACCAAATAACAACTTCCCCAAATGGGTGTGGCGAGTAAAAGCTAAGGGAGGAATTTCAAGAACCAAATAGAAACATAAGGAATTAACACAAGAATATCTTTCAAAGTTTGAAATAGAGCTTGTTTCCATCAATGATTTTGTTTATGGAATTACTATCAAAGAGCTTCCTATCTCTTACAACCCATCTTGGGAAACTCCCTTGGTACTGCTCATTGACAAGTGAGGTACAAACACAAATGGTAGCATCAGAAGTGCAAAAGAAATTTTCACTCCTAAAATCCAACAAAACAAAGGACACCCTTACATGCAAATTTGAACAAGAGAAAATTGACACACCAATATCAATCAATCAACAAAGACACTACCAAAAACATCAATGCAAAAGGATGGAAACCTGCTTACATTTCATGTTTCCTCTCGGTTCACCCAACGATACCTAGAACTAGGTCACTAGTGTCATGAAACTCTACTCCAATGTACAAAGTATAGATTAGGAAACCAAATGTATAACTATACTTAGGGAAAGATTTTTAATTTACTTTTTTTAAGGAAAGAAAAAAAAGGAAAAAAAAAGAAATTTAAAAAAAAAGAAAAAAGGAAAAAATCGAAGGAAGAAGATTGCAAATGAAAGACAAAATGTCAAAGAAAGAAAAGTAAAGGAGCAATTTTTTTGCAAAGTACATTCTTGATGAGTAGATCTTTTCCATACATCTAAGTTTAATCTACCTCATGCTATTGAACCACATATATCAATATAGCAAGGATTTTGTCCACTCTAACACCACTTCAAATTTGTCTCGTGACCCCGTGGATCTTCATGGAACTCCCAAATCCCACACATGGTGATGGATAGTACAATTAAGAGAGTTTAATTCCATAGCCCTAAATGCTATTCACACCCATCTGTAGCTCCTTATCTTGATCGCTTAGGATTAAAAGAGTTCCATAAACTACCACCTTTGTCACCAGATGTTTCACTCGTGTGTGTTGGAGTAGTACATCCACACATACCAGAAAGTTTCGCACAGAAGTACCATCACTCTTAGGAACAACACCATGGATCAGTAGGTAGCACTAACAAACAACTTGTTTCAAGAAAAATTACATTTTCTAGTAATAACCTCTAAACTTTTAGTCTATAAGAATCTTAAGGAAAAGCTAAAGGATGTTTATGATTATTCTAAGAGAGATAATAGAGGTTTTGAACTATCAGTCATCACATGTAATGACTTAGATCCCCCTACTTGTGCCCTCACACTAGTCACAACCCAAAAGTACCTGGATCAAATGACTCATATTCCCTTAAGCATGCTTTGGAAACTGATCGAAGGAGGAGGAATACAAAACTTCCACATCTTGTGACCTTCTACAGGAATAATGGAAAGATGTTTCCAACAAGGATCAATAGATTATGGACCTTTAAGCCAAATTATAGATTTTAAAGAACTCTCTAGCGACAACACTTCAAGGAAAGGTGGCTCTTCAAACAAAACTCAGAGCACTACCACAAAAAATGTAGACGTTACATGCTCTAAAGGAAAGGCTAGAATAAAAAAACAAGTTACTACATGCAAAAGTGGAGAAAACAAAAGTAGATTGTGCACAAACTATATAGTGTGCAAAAAATAAAGAAAAGGATTATCAAAGGCTATTTGCAAAGCATTAGCTAGCAACAAATCTTTCAAATGTTCTAAGAGCATGATACAACAAATCCACACCTTAGGGTGTGACAAAACAAAGCGTAAGATAGAAATACTTGCTACTACCACTTCACAATTTGTCATTACTTGTGGAAACTTGTACATCATCACTTATACTAATCCTCTTATTTAAAACACCAAGACTCTTTATACTAAACTTTGATGTCCACTCAAAGACCCATTGCCTTCACATCATTTCTCTTCATCATTACTTGCACGCATTGACTCACAATTGTATTCTTCAATCTCGTTAACCTATTTTTCTCTTCATCCATCTCATTTTTCTATCCTCTAGATATCTACTTCATGCCTTTAAACCCCATTTCTCATAACCTCTTGGGATGGTGTACGCTTCTCTAACATTCACAAAACTTCTCATGATGTGAAGAAGGGCCGTGGAGTCACAACAGATTGGTCACCTTTGAAAACATGGCAGAAATAGTGTAAGATTCCTCCCCAACCCCTCAAGATGTCCAGTTTCTTCCCATGTAATCAATCCCCTTTTCAGAATAATAAGAGATCTTGTTTCTACCCGTTTTGGGTCTAATTTTTTTTAAAATTTTGGATTAAGGTTCTTATGGACCAATAAGATTAATCCAAATGTAGGGAGGAGATAAATTGAAGAATAAAAGAACCCCCCCCCCCCCCAAAAATGAGTAAATGCTCACATAAGATGAAGAGTGGACTAAGGACCAAAGAAAACAATAAAAAAATTGAATTTTGACACCTCAGAGTGGGTATCTCCCCTCATGAAGTAGGTGGCCACTCTTGCTTCAAACAAGAGTAGAACCCTCAATCCCTCAAGCCAAAGGAGAGCTTTCAAGCTCCATGTAAGTTAATTTTCTTACTTATTTACAAATTTTAAATCTATGGTTTTCTTGATTTTAATGTTTTACAGTTCATTGAATTAAATTCAAATGCTATGCCTTTGAGGAAAAGGCCACCCGCTTCTCTTCTTTACATTCCAACCTTTCTTAATCCTAGAAAGATTAACTAAGGGATTAATTAAACTCTTCTTATTGTTTACTCTCTTGAATTTAGAAAATTGTGTAGATTAGAGTTCTATGAATCTAATTTGGGTTAATTTAAGTTAAATAAAGAATGATAAAAATGAGAAATGGTCAGCCATACAAAGGAGGTTATGGTAAAATTTTCCATAATTTTGTGGAAAAGAAAGTTATTTTTATGTTATTCCAAAAGAGTAACTCCCACCATTTTTGCATCTAAAAGAAATATTCTAATTACTCCATGTACATATTCACCTATGAATATGCATGGATATCACTGATATTAGTTATTAAAATTGATTTCTATGCATAGAAAGATGCATAATGGAAATTTTTTATTATAAAAGTGTTATTCTCATTAAATTTGACTTTTATGCATAGAAAGATGCATAAAGGAAATTTTTTATTACAAAAGTGTTATTCTTATTAAAATTGATTTTTATGCATATAAAAAGATGCATAAAGGGATTTTTTTAATTACAAAAGTGTTATTCTTATTAAAATTGATTTTTATGCATAGAAAGATGCATAAAGGAAATTTTTTAATTATAAAACTATTATTCTTATTAAATTTGATTTTTATGCATAGAAAGATGCATAAAGGAATTTGTTTTATTACAAAAGTGTTATTCTTCTTAAAATTGATTTTTATGCATAGAAAGATGCACAAAGGATTTTTTTAAATTACAAAAGTGTTATTCTAATTAAAATTGATTTTTATGCATAGAAAGATACATAAAGGAATTTTTTAATTTATAAAAGTGTTATTTCTATTAAATTTGATTTTTATGCATAGAAAGATGCATAAAGGAAATTTTTTTATTACAAAAGTGTTATTCTTATTAAAATTGATTTTTATGCATAGAAAGATGCATAAAGGATATTTTTTTAATTATAAAAGTGTAATTATTATTAAATTTGATTTTTATGCATAGAAAGATGCATAAAGGATATTTTTATTATAAAAGCGTTATTCTTATAAAATTTGATTTTTATGCATAAATAGATGCATAAAGAAATTCTTTTTATTTTGAAAGTGTTATTTCTATTAAATTTGATTTTATGCATAAATAGATGCATAAAAGGATTTTTTAATAAAAGTGTTATTCCCATTGAAGTTGATATTTATGCATAAATAGATGCATAAAGAATTTTATATCAAAATTGGAATTCTCTTAAATTCTATGTTTAAATTTTATGAGTATTTGATAAATGAATAATTAAATACTATAACAAAGAAATTTCTATCGTTTTATATTCACACAAATTGTAAAAATAAAATTCAAGAAATCTATCGAGATCGAAATATTCAGATAAATGATTAATTTATTCCTCATTGGAATTCATAACTAATTTAGAAATTAGTTAAGTGAATATTCAAAGAAAGAAATTCAGTAAAATAGTAATTGAATTATCAAGCCTTTTCGAGAATGATAGTTCAGGAAAAGTCTTATCCGACTCGAACCTTGAATCAGACCATGACCAAGACCAAACTCTTTTGTCAGTTTTGAGAAAAGAAGGTGTGACCAGTTTAGAAAAATACTCTCAAAACTCTCGCCAAATCTAAAACTAAGTTTGAGACCCTTCGAATTGATATGTGGATCAAGGTTATAGAATTCGAGGAATTCTGGTATGAAATTCGGGATTTCGATCAAGAAGTTTTGGGGATATTGATTCAAGAAATACTCCTTGTATTTAAAAGAAAATCAAACTGAAAACTTGCATAGAAACCCTATTTTCTTAAAGGACTATCTTACGCCAGAATGCTGGAGGGAGCATTTGGTATATGTTTTTCTAAGGGAAGTTCGGTTGCAACAGGCAGGGAGTGTTCAAAGGACGGCTCACGCGACAAAGGCTGCCCAAGTCTTGACCAGCCTCAGTAGTATGGTTGAAAAATGGTGTGCTTTTTCGGTACGATGGGCGAGGGCCGACAAAGTGGTCCCTGAGTGAAGTGCCAGGACACCTAAGGAGGATCTTGGAGGATTCTAACCAGGTGATGCAGGGGCTCGCAGTGCCTTGGACACCCATGCGTATATCGTGGAGGAAGATATATATGATGGACAAAATGATTATTGTAATTTGTTATTGGATCTCATTGGCTGACCACTTGGTCTCAACGGAGAGTCCAGAGTGATACTGTTTTTTGAGAAATAAGGGACCGGATAGAAATTTTGAGTTATGATATCTGTAACCAATAACTGTTTGTAAATGGATTATTTTATATGTTAAAGTTTTAAAGAGGAGTGTATGCGTATCTGTATTCGAAAGCAAAAGTTAAGAAAGGCATTCAATTATGGGTGGGTGAGTAATTGTATGGTTCTACCAATTCCAGTGGTGGTTGGTCCATAACCCATGGGCCGTATGGGGTTAGGCTGGAATCAGTGGAGTTTTAATAATTAAATTGAAATAATAGGAATACGCTTAGAATTCGAGTAGTTAAATAAAACCTTGAAGAATTTCTCAAATGAGTAGATCAATGGTTGTGCCTGATTTCGGCTAGGGAAAAATCGTTAATTTTCTCAGATGATTAGATCAACAGCTGTGCCTGATTTCGGTTAGGAAAAAGCATTGATTTCTTCAAATTAAGTCGGTTTCCTTCTATCTAGTTTAATCATGTGAAGGATAGTTTAATCTGTCGTTAGAAAATTCGTTAAGAAAATAAAAAAGCTCGAATCGTCCCCATTTTTTGGGCAAGGAAAATTTTCCCGGTTTCGGAATGACCACCAGATTAGTCTCGTGTCCAGACATTCAAGGGCAAGGCCCCAAGTGGGAAACCCTACCCCGCACAAGAGGAAGCTAAGTCTTCCGCTCTGCTAGCAACCGAAATTCGATGCACGGAGGGGGCAGAGGGGTCTCACAAATAGGATTTTGGAATCACAACCCTTAGATGACAAAAACTGGCAACTTCCTGACTCGTCAAGCTTTATGAACAACTTTAGGTCATACAAAATTACTCGTGCTAGTGACCCGAGGAGGACAGAATCACCTTCAAGAAGGAGGGGTATGTTAACCATCCGATAGTTTTAACATGAAGTCTAAGGGATTTGATAATTGTAATTTTGACTCATTTTAGCCCTAACTCCACTCATAAATATAATATGAATATATTGGTTGCCTTCTTGGAATAATAGTTGGGCACTTGTTGATGCCTTCTTTGTAATTTTTTTCATTTTGTATTATTTGTAAGTAGAGGTAGATCTATAAGGCTACTCACTATGTGCTTCATTGTTCAAGGAGGAGAGTGACTAGAGTGTAGAGCTTGAATCTTTCTTTTAGGCACTCTAGGGTGGACACACCAAATTTGTATATAAGTCAGTTTCCTCTCATAATATAGGACTCTTCCATTAGCACAATGGAGTTTTTCTCTTGTGTTATCCCTTTTTATAATGTCTTCTTAATCTCGTGTGAGGGAGTGTGAGAGTGAGATAGAGAGTGTGTGAGACAAGAGGAGGGATAGAGAGTGTGTGAGACAAGTGTGAGAATGAGATAGAGAGTGTGTGATCATGCATGGGAGAATGCAACGGTGTGACAACTTACACAGGAGAAGAGCGACGGAAGCGGCTTCCCACACCAGGAGGTGCAGCTCTAGAAGCAATGCTCGAGCTGCACAATGGATGATCCCCATGACATAGCAAAAGAGGTGAGTGAGTGCACAAAATGCTTTTCACTTTCTATGTTCATTCTAGCAGGGGGGTCTTAACGTTGAATTTGAAATTGATAAATGCATTGTACATTGATAGAGAACATGATAAACAGATTGTGCTTGTTGCTGGGTACAACAAATTGGACATGCATGATAAGTGTGATGTTACTTGTCTTGTAGACATTTCTGATACAATGAAAGATGCCCAGATGCTAGGTTTGCTCGCATGTCTATTTAGTGGTTTGATGCTTTTGTTACAACAACATAGGATGTTAGAGGATATTTAACTTGATCCACTACCAAGATATGTTTGTGAAGAATGCATCCTTGGTAAACTTGCGTGCCAACCTTTCCCAAAGAATGCAGTAGATAGAGCTCATCACAAATTGTAGCTCATACACAGTGATGTGTGTGGTCTAATGAGGACTACTTCTTTGGAGAAAACACTAGAGGTATTTTCTTATTTTTTAGTACTTTTTTGCTATGGTTAAAAATGAAACTAGATTAAAAATTCAGTTCTTCATTTAGACAGAGGTGTATATGTCTAATACATTCAAAGATTTTTGGCACAAAAAGGTATTAAGTATCAGTGTACAACTCCTTATACACCATAGCAAAACAGATGAGGCTTGGTTCAATAAAAAAACTAAGGTTAAACACATACATGTTTTTGGCTATTTGGCATATGCACATATGCCAGCACAAAGCAACAATGAATGCATTTTTATTGTTTATAGTGTTGAAAGTAAAAGTTATCATCTCTACAATCCTTTCACTAAGAAGATTATTTTCATTAGGGATATCATTTTTGCATAAGATTTTATCTATCCAATGATGGAATTCAATAAACATCCCTATGCTAGTTCTTTGGACATGTTTGAGAGGCTACTACCTATGCCGATTTCTATTTATCTAATGATGGAGTTTAATAAGCATGCCTATGTCAATTCTCTAGACATGTTTGATGGGTTACTACTTGTGCCAATTTTTGTTGATTCTCTCAACAGATTTTACCTTGTTTGTTTTGCACACCGGGGCAATGCTCAAGGAATCGGTGCACCAACTTCAAATCGGCTAGAAGATGTAGTAAATGCTAAAAGATCAATATTTATCGCAAATCAATGAATATAGGGTTATGCCTAGATGGGTTAGAAGCACCTTGATACTGCTCCTTTATAGAGTAGAACCAAATCCAGTGCTCAAACCACTTCTTTAGTAGATATTGCTGAGTTTACATTTCTTAGTTCTCTACATGATATAGATAAACTTAAGTCTTTTGAAGAGAATATCCAAATTGGGTGAAAGCCATGCAAGATGAAATACATGCCATTCAAAAAAATAGTACTTGGGGGGATTTAATGGATCTACCACTTGGAAAGAAACCTATTGGTACTAAGTGGATTTTCAAAGCTAAGAGAAAGGCACATGGGTTTAAAGCCAAACTTGTTATAAAAGGTTATACCCAGCAGAAAGGGATTGATTATGACTTTTTCTCCCACTTCTTGTATGGCCAGTATCCGATTTGTTATTACTTTGGCAACTCATCATGGATGGAAAGTACAATAATTAGACATCAAAATAGCATTCTAGAATGGTGACTTACAGGAAGAAGTTTATGTGAGTCAACAACCACCTAGATTTTCTTGAAATGGTCAAGAATAGAAGGTATGCAAGCTTAATAAAGCTTTATATGGTTTGAAATAAGCTCCAAAGCTTGGTACCAAAAGATTCATGCTTATTTGACTGGAGAGGGATCCCAAAACAGTCCTACAAAAATCACTTTATATGTAAAAAAAGGACAAGCAAGATTTTCTTGTTGTCATTCTCTATGTAGATGACATGCTCATGCACACCAATGAGGATTTTATTATAAATTTCAACAAAGATGACCTTGCCACAAATTTTGAGATGTTAAATCTTGGTCTTTTACACTACTATTTGGGTATGCAGTTTGTACACGCATAAGATGATGGTATAGTTATTGATCATTTAAAGTACATCAAGGCACTGCTCAAGAGATCTAACATGAAATTTACAAACCGATTTCTACATCAATAGCCTAGTGTAAATCTTAGTGTGTAGGATACTGGTGAACCATTTGACATAACCACTTATGATCAAGCTCTTGGATGCCTAATCTATTTGTGCAACTCATGGCTAGACATCTAGTATGGTGTGTCATAACTTTAAAAAATAATGCATTGCCTAGGCACTAATAGGCATTGGTAGGCAGTTAAATGTATCTTTGGATACTTGTAAGACACTCAAGATCTTGGATTATTCTATGCCATGGGGGGTGATTTACAATTGAGGCATTTATAACTTTAGGCCTTGATTAATGATTTTGATTATTGGGCAAGTGACTATGATACATGATAGTCCACATATGATAGTCCACATGTAGCAGCTACTTCTGTCTTGGCAACTCACACATATCTTGGCTAAGAAAGAAACAACTATGGCAACATCATCCTATGAAGCTAAATATAGAGCAGCATTCACTGTGATAGTTGAACTTTGTGTCTCTTCTATCACCACTACTCCTATTCTCACTGATAGAGTCAAAGAGTGGTAGTTATAAAGAATCCCATCTTTCTTGCCATGACCAAAGCACATTGAAGTGCATTACCACTATGTCAGAGAGAGGCTCCATGGCAGAGGATCAATCTGATCTATTATAGTACACATGATAATGTGCCAGATCTTTTCACTAAATACTTATCACATGAAAAGTTTGAGGCCTTCTGTGAAGCTTTGGGCCTCTTCCCTTTTAGAGACTTATTTGCAATCTCTATAAACCTCACATTTATACTATAGGGAGTTTTGTTAGATATGTAGTAGTATTACACTATGAGGTCATGCACTTATACCATGGGCACTTTTGTCCCACTGTTTTTTTTCCATGGCTATCTAGGTGTGAACATGGCTATCTAGGTGTGAACATGTACCTTAGGGTTAGCTAGTATATAAGAAACCTTTTAGGTGTCTAAATTGTTTCATACTAGGTTACCAATGTATATTCCATACTAGGTTACCAATGTACATATAGAGCAGCATTCACTATGATAATTGAATGTGTATGGGTGGAAGATTGATGGATGATCTTTGTGTCTCTTCTACACCACTACTCCTATTCTCACCGACAAAGTCAAAGAGTGGTAGTTATAAAGAATCCCATCTTTCATGCTGGGACCATGTCAGAGAGAGACTCCATGACAAAGGATTAATGTGATCTATTATAGTACACATGATAATGTGGTAGATCTTTTCACTAAAGCCTTATCACATGAAAAGTTAGAGGGCCTTCTGCGAAGCTTTGGGCCTCTTCCCTTTTAGAGACTTATTTGCAATCTCTGTAAACCTCACATTTATACTGTAGAGAGCTTTGTTAGATATTTAGTAGTATTACTGCACTATGAGGTCATGCACTTATAACATGGGCACTTTTGTCCCACTAGATTTTTTCTATAGATATCTAGGTGTGAACATGTACTTAGGGTTAGCTAGTATATAAGAAACCTTTTAGGTATCTAAATTCTTTTATACTAGGTTACTAATGTACATGCCATACTAGGTTACCAATGTACATATAGAGCAGCATTCACTATGATAGTTGAGTGTGTATGGTTGAGAAGATTGATGGAGGATCTTTGTGTCTCTTCTAACACCACTACTCCTACTCTCACTGCTGACAGAGTCAAAGAGTGGTAGTTATAAAGAATCCCATCTTTCATGCCAGGACCAAAGCACATTGAAGTGCTTTACCACTATGTCAGAGAGAGACTCCATGATAGAGGATCAATACGATCTATTATAATACACATGATAATGTGGCAGATCTTTTCACTAAAGCCTTATCATATGAAACGTTTTAGGCCTTCTGCAAAGCTTTGGGCCTTTTCCCTTTTAGAGACTTATTTGCAATCTCTATAAACCTCACATTATACTATAGGGAGCTTTGTTAGATATGTAGTATTATTATACTATGAGGTCATGCACTTATACCATCATGGGCACTTTTGTCCCACTGGATTTTTTCCATGGCTATCTAGTAGGTGTGAACATGTACCTTAGGGTTAGCTAGTATTTAAGAAACCTTTTAGGTGTCTAGATTCTTTCATACTAGGTTACCAATGTACATGCCATACTAGGTGTCCTCAATTCTTTTAAGCTCATAGATAAACCAAGCTCATTCACACCCGCCAACCATCCTTACTACACATCAACACTTAGTCCTCTATCTTAAACCATGTGTAAGAGTCGAAGAAAGCAAGTAAATAAGTGTCAAAGAGAGCAATATGTTGGCGTTTTCATTGAAAATGCACTTCTACATGGACCCACCTTTTGCTCAATCCCCATCACGGCACCTATAATATACACACGGGCTTTGCATCTAGTAGACACATCAATAGGCATTGGTATCTTGAGCACATGTATTCAGCCTCATCATTTCAATAGCCATCTAGGTACATTTTTGGATGGTCATACCATAGGAGGACCATGGGTGGCCCATGGTCCTCAAATCAGTATAAGAACCTTTCGTGCCCTCTCCTTTGGCCTCCTTTGAAAGTGACCATTGTATGGCTGTGGAAGTATTTAACCATGTCATAGAGATCTCTTTACTTATCCATGGGTTCTTGGGCATAAGGATGATGAGCTAGAAAAATGGCATGTGATGGCGATAGAGCAGGGTCAGGAACCTTGGTGTAGTATAGGTCATTGAAGTTCTTCATTTGGAGCTACACCTTTGTGGTGGTAAGGGATGTGGGGCCATCAATATAGAGGAAGTAAGCTGGCCCTTTTCCTGAATGCAGTTGATCATGAAGCTCACGTCCGAAAAGTTCTTGAGATTCTAAGGAAGCACCAACTCTTTGCTAAAAAGAGTAAATGCACTTTCTCTGTCGACCATGTTGAATACTTGGGCTTTCTCGTATATCCAAAGATGGGATTTCTCCAGATTTTGCAAAAGTCCACGTAGTCATAGATTGGCTTGAACCAAAGACAGTGAAAGAAGTCAAAGGATTCTTGGGACTTGATATAAAATTTTTATACCTAAGTATGCTCTCATAGCTTCCCCTTGACTAATCTTCTCAAGAAGATTATAATCTTGTTTCAATGGTCTGCCAGGTGTCAGAGTGCTTTTGATAAGCTGAAGACCACCTTGGTTTCTAATCCCGTTCTAAATTGCCAGTGGTTTTGCCTTGGGAGGTGAACTCATGCAGTGGCCTATGAATCTCGAAAACTCAAAACGCATGAGAGAAATTATGCTATCCACAACCTGGAGCTACTTTCAGTAGTCTATGCCTTGAAGTTGTGGAGACATTACCTACAGGGTCAAAGATTCACTTTGATGATGACAGATCAGGATGTGGCCAGATTGTTCCTCAATGAAATCTTCAGATTGCATGGCCTACCTAGGAGAATAGTAAGTGACTAAGATCCAAAGTTCACGTCACGATTCTGGACTGCATTTTTCAAAGCAGTAGGAACTTTCTTGGATCTCAGCACAGCTTACCACCCCGAGATTGATGGTCACAAACAGAAAGGGTGAACCAAGTAATCAAAGATATACTTCGGTCATGCTGTGGTAGGGAACCTAAGAAGTGACTAAGCTATCTGCACCACCTAGTCGAGTTTGTCTACAATGCCTCTTATCACCAAAGCATCATTCATGCATCTATAGTGGCAGGGGTTTGAGTTCGCTCTAGAGGATTCAGGGAAATCATCTCATTTCTATTTTACATAGTCAAGAGCAAGGAATTTGGGTTTGCAGCATCGGGGAGATGACCAACATCAATGATGGTCATCGCAGGAAGGAGATGACAGTGGAATGTCAACAGATAGTTCTGATGAGGATTCAGAGAATGCGGTGGTTAAGTCAGGGGCAGCAACTCCAGGATTAGCAGGAGGATTTCCACATGTATTAGCAACACTAGTAATACAACAGGCATTATTGCCTCGAAGTCGGTTGCAATTCAATCCGTTACCGAATAGGAGAACCAACAGGTAGGTACTCCCACCGCGCGTCAAATTCGGAAGCTTTTCAGGAAAGTCAAAAGAAGACCCTAATTGTCACGTAGCTCAATTTGAGACTCGATGGTGGCAGGCTAGAGGATTTGCCGGAGTATATGATCCGCAAGCCAAGATGCGCCAGTTTGAGGCAACATTTGAGGGAAAGCTGTACAATGGTTTAGCAATTTTGTGCCAGGACATTTTGCAGATTATGATGCATTGAGGATTGCATTTTTGAATCGGTTTCAGGTGGAAAAGACCGCCAATGATGTGTTGACAAAACTTAAAGCAGTAAAGCAAAAGAGGATGTTTGTGGAAGATTACACACAAAGGTTCAATCGGTATGTGAGAAGGCTCACTCCTCAAGAAAGGCCCACTGATGAGATGGTGGCAGCATATTATGTTAAAGGCCTCAGAAAGGAGTTGCGGAATGCAGTAGCTGGTGTTGATGTTGCGGGAGGAATGAATGAACTCATTAATACTGCAACTCGAGCGGAGAAAAGGTTTGGTTTATCAGGTTTGAGCTCTGGAAAAAGGCATTCAAAGAGGAAGAAGAAGAAGAAGGAGAAAAAGAGGAAGAAGTTAAGTGATGACAGTACGGATGAGGATTCGGAGTCGGATTCGAATACGGATTCTGATACGGATTCAAGTTCAGGTAGTGATGATGATTCTAGTAGTGATTCAGAGTCAGAGGATGAGGAGCATAAGAAGAAGAAACAAAAGGGGAAGTTAAGTAAGAAGTCAAAGGAAAAGATTAAGGAGGTGTCAGTTGAGAAGGCTGTGGAAAAAAAGTTGAAAGAGATGGGATTTCAAAAGGAGTCAGAAAAGAAGATAGAGCACTATGATATTTGTGTCAAAGATGGTCACAAAACCACGGATTGCTGGTATAATCCTAGCTTTAGGGGGGTTATTCCTGAGAGAATACAACAAAAGATGCAGCAAAATATGACACAGTCTCATGGTATTTTTCCAAAAACTTCAGATGAACAGAGATCATTTGGAAATCAAGGATGGCAGAGGCCGCAGCAACCCTATCCGAATTAGAGACCATCAAAAAGACCACCATTTAGAGGAAATTTTAATCAAGGAGGAAGATCAAGATTTGGTGGAAGGTAAAATTTTCGGCCATCATGGGGAAGGAATTGGAATCAACAACAGGGATGGTCACAACAGCAAAATTGGCAGCCGCCACCGAATTGGAGTTTGCAAGGCTGGAATCAGCAGAACTGGACTCCGCAGGGGTGGAATCAACCTCCTCAACAACTACCTCAGTTACTTGCGCCACCTGTGCAGCAGGCGGAAGTGAATCAACCTCCACAGAGTAATATGGTGAATGTGGATATTTGTTTGGAAGCAAGAGCAAGTGGAGTAATGGCAGAATGTGGGATAACATGTGACTGTTCGGAGTGTGTTGTACGGGATTCAGAAATTATGGCAGTTGCACATTCCAAAGCAAAGCTCAAGTCTCCATTGGATTGGGAGGAACAGAAGGATGTTCACGAAGAAGTAAATGAAGGAATTTTGGATGTTCAATAGAAAGAGGAAATGCAGCAGAGAAAGAAGAAATCCTTGGATAAGGAGGAGCATAAGGAGGATAAGTCAAAGGCATTGTTTCAAGAGTTGTTGAATATTCCTAGTAGTTTTACATTGGATCAGTTGCTTTCATTGGTTCCGATGTTTAGGGATCGAGTTTATTGGGCTATGGGGAAGTCGAAGGTGTCTGGAATTCAGGCTGTGTTGAATCAAAGTGTGGGCAGTCATCAAATTAGTCCTGAAGATGTGGATTTCACTGTTCCCACAGTTCAACTGGATTTATGATCGGAGATTTTCAACAGTTTTTTTGGATGGCAGATTTGGAGTCAATATTTTGTCAAAATTGGAGTTTTTGAAGATGAAGAATGTTCAGCTTGAGCCACCACCATTTCAGGTACGCATGGCGGATCAAAGTCGGGTTCAACCTATTGAGATGCTGAGGAAACAATCTCTTATCATACAAGGTTTGCAGTTTCCAGTGAATTTTGTTGTTTTGTGGATGAAGGATGATGCAAATGCATATTCAATGCTGTTAGGAAGGCCGTGGTTTAGAACAGCAAAGCTCAAGCAGGATTGGGAGAAGAATGTGGTCACATTAAAGAAGGGTAAGAAAGTGGTGATTACAATACCAATGGGGTCTAAGCAGGAGCTGTCAAAGGTAGTGAAGCCAATGATGGCACAACCAATTAGTTTGGCAGAAGAAGTTGAGGATGATGAGGAAGATAATTTTTTGGTAGCCAATCCAACAGTGGTTCCTATTTTTGAAGTGGATGTGGAATGGATTCTTGATAGATATGTTGATTATCCAATTCAGGAGGATGCGTTTTGTCAAACAGTTGACAGTATTTCCGAGCAGTTCCACAGATAAAGGAAGAAAAAACTGATGATGGTGATAAGGTGGAAGAAGTTGATGATACTGCAGAGATCGCACCTAAGGAGGCAATAATTAGAGCAGAGTTCTTGTATGATAAATTGATGGAGAAGGTTTCCAGAGTGAAGGAGGATGATTTGCAGGATTTAAATTTGGGATCTGTGGAGAATCCGAAGGTTGTCAAAGTGAGTGTCAACCTGGATGATGATTTCAAGGCCAATTTAAAGGTGTTGTTGTAGGAATTCATGGATGTGTTTGCTTGGGATTATTTTGATTTGAAGGGTATGGATCCCCAGGTGTATAGGCATCAGATAAATTTAAAGGAGAATGCGGTGCCTGTGATTCAGCAAAGGTACCGAATGAATCCGAATTACGCCAAATAGGTGAAGGAAGAGTTGGATAAACTTCTCAATGTTGGATTTATCATCCCAGTGGATAAAGCAGAGTGGTTGTCCCCAATTGTGGTGGTGCCAAAGAAGTCAGGGAAAATCCGAGTTTGTGTGGATTACAAAAAGTTGAATGCAGCAACCATTGCAGATCCATTTCCATTACCATTCATTGATTCAGTTTTGGATGATGTTGCAGGACATGAGATGTATAGCATTCTTGATGGATTTTCTGGCTATAATCAGATTCCAATGGCAGAGGAGGACATTGAGAAGACAGCTTTTATTACAGAATGGGGAGCATTTGCTTATACAGTGATGAGCTTTGGGTTGAAGAATGGACCACCTTCATTTTCAAAAGTAGGTTTTAAAACTTTTGAACCATATTTGACAGAATTTATGCGGATTTTCATGGATGATTTTTTAGTTTTTGGGGAGAAGATTAAACATTTGGAGCATTTAAGGAAATGTTTGGAGAGGTGGAGGATGTTTAGAATGGCTTTAAACACGCACAAATGTGCTATTGCAGTTCAAAAAGGAAAGCTACTGGGTCACATCATATCCAAGGAGGGGATGTCAATTGATGCTGACAAGATTAGTGCAATTCAGAGGGCAATAGCACCAAATAATTTGAAGGCAATTATGCGGTTTCTTGGTCAAACTAAATGGCATAGCCGTTATTTGAGATATTTGGCTGATGTGTGTGCACCTTTGAGTCATTTGACCAAAAAGGATGTGAGTTTTGTGTGGGGTGAAGCACAGGAAAAAGCCTTTCAGATTATCAAGAAAATGTTGGTAGTTTCACCTATCCTTCAACCACCAAATTGGGAGTTACCTTTCCATATTTATGTGGATGCGTCGGATATGGCAGTCGAATCTGTTTTGATGCAGGAGAAGGTTCCAGGATGGTTTAGACCAATGTATTATGCAAGTAGAATGTTAAATCCAGCCGAAAGGAATTACACTGTCATAGAGAGGGAAGCTAGGGGAATGTTTTTTGCATTGGAAAAATTCAGGCATTATTTGTCGGGAAACAAAGTTGTTTTTCATGTGGATCATCAAGCTCTGTTGTTTTTGGTCAATAAAACAAAGCTAGAAGGAAAGCTTGTAAGATGGATGCATGCCACCAAATGGGTGGAAGCAGTGGCTTTGAAGGATAACAAGGCAGCCAGTGTGGCTAGGTTCCTGTACAAAATGATGACCAGATTTGGGTGTCCGATAGAATTGGTGTCTGATCTAGGTGTCCATTTTCTAAATTCAATCATTAAGGAGTTGACATCCAAGCACATGATTCTGTATAAGAAATCTACCCCGTATCATCCGCAAGCTAATGGGCAGGCGGAAAGCACAAATAAGGTGCTAGTGAGGATTTTGAAGAAGATTGTTTCTGAAAACAGGGCAGATTGGTATGAGAAATTGGATTCAGCATTGTGGTCATTCAGGACTGCATACAAAGTGGCAACAGGCATGACACCTTTTAAGCTAGTTTATGGGATTGAGGCAGTTGTCCCTATGGAATATGTGATATCTAGTTTGAGGCTTGCAGTTCAGCATAGATTGAGCCCTAAATATTCAGTGATGCATAGGCAGCAGGAATTGTTAAAGTTGGAAGAAGATAGAATTTACAGTGCTTATGTGGCAAAAGTAAGTCAAAACAGAAGGCAAGCATGGATGACAAGACAGGTCAAATTCAAAATTTTTCAGAAAGGTGATTGGGTGATGATGTACAATTCGAAACTAGGGCCACACCCGGGAAAGTTGAAGCTTAGGTATTTTGGTCCATATCAGATTGTGCAAGAATTGGGGCAAGGGACTTTTAGATTGATAGATGTGTTTGGAACTCCTATCCCTAAGCCAATAAATGGATTCCGACTGAAGAAGTTTTATGGCAAGATTCCTGAAATTCCAAAATGGATGATTAATAAGGCTGAGGACATTGCTATGAGGCATGTGGGAGTTGAATTAGAAATTGGAGTAGAATTAGTGAGGAGGAAAGTAAGTTGGCAACCAGGTTTCCAGGGGAATTTGATGGCAGGCCGAAGCAGAATCGGAATGGGTGTGGGAAAGAAGTTTTTGGATAGACAATGTGGGTTCAGATATTTTGTCAAAGGGATAGCCAAAATGGAAGTCAAAATGTGGGGAATAAATTATTTTGAGGGAATCTTTGC
The DNA here is from genome assembly GCF_041138505.1 of Cibotium barometz. Classification (NCBI taxonomy): domain Eukaryota; kingdom Viridiplantae; phylum Streptophyta; class Polypodiopsida; order Cyatheales; family Cibotiaceae; genus Cibotium; species Cibotium barometz. Next base: position 14,495,108 of record NC_141101.1, read on the forward strand.
ACTCAAGTTAAGAAAAGAATGGTGCCACGTGTGAGACAGATTTTGGGCACACCTTTTGAGAAATTTGCATGGGGTGCGTTTTTTGAGAAGGAGCACCATGATAAACCTGCGAAGGGTCGACGTGCCCGACTAGTCCAAATCAAAGTGTGTGGAAGCTTGGTATTTTTGAGCGTTTTTTGTGTCCTGTTCAAGATGTTCTCTGAGAGTTTGAGGAAGAAAGTCTTCATGTAGTCCTAGGAGCAAGGAAGTGATCTTATGCCGCGTTAAAGCAAAGGCAGACAAGCAGGATGAGCTTCAGGTGAATACTGTTGTTCTTCTAGAGGCAGAGCCAGAAGTTGAGAAGACAAAGAAGTTGGAAGTTGAAGTGACAGTTCAAGATGCAAGTACTGAGAAGGATAAAGCGAAAAATAATCCGGATCAAGGGATTGTGGATCCGAAGTCAGCCTTTGGCTCAAGCCACCGAGCTGTGCCAAGTGTTTAAGGTAAACATTAGATGCTCTTTTTGACTACTTTTTGTCTTTAAGTTTGTCATAATCGGATGTAATGAAGAGTGTCTTTTGGGATCTGGATGGAAGTTAGAAGTCGTGGGAGTCTTTATATGGGAAGTAGTTCTTGGTAGTTAGAAGAGGGAAGACGAAGATGAAGATGTTTTCTAGGCGGATTTTCTGTGTATTTATGGGCGGATTCTTGAATGCAAGATGCAGTTTTTCTTTGTTAATCTATTATGTCAATCTACTTGTCAATCTAGTTGTCACTCTTTTTGTCACCAGTGCTGTCATTTAGTTTGTCAAATAGTTTGTCAGAAAGTCTGAAATTCTTTAAAGTTTTGTGAAAGACGTTGTGTGGACAAAATAGTTGGTAATGTGTACATATATGTGCATGGTGTGTGTGAAGGTTTTGCTTTTGAGAGCGTTGCCAGGTGTACAGAGTAGATGGTATTGATGTGAGCATGTACAGGCCTGTCTGGACGTGGTCTACTGGAGGTTCGCTGGGATTGATTTCAGCTCCTCGTTCGGCTCTGAGTATGTGTACACGCCCAAGTATAAGTAGCATTGGAAAGTTGCATTTGAAAAAGGTGTGTGGAAAGCATGGGGGATAATTGATGATAAAGGGGCCAAGGTGGCAATTAGCATAGGTGTAAAAAGTATATGGTGGCCATTTTGTAGGCCTTACAAAAATAAAAATAATAATAATATTTACGTGGCGTGCACTACATGGGGGCGTGAGCTGCTGCCAGCACAAGTTCTGGAACGTTGGCGAAACTGGGAGCGAAGAAAGCTGGCAAAGACAAAAAGCAAAAAAGGATTCGCCGTGTGAAGAGCAGCGGGGGGGAGCAGACAGAATTGCCAGAGGAGGAGCAAAAGCTGCAACAAGTGATGTGAGGAGGCTGCCTCTGAGAAGAGCGAGTGGATAATGAAGGAAGTAGTGTATTTTGCATTAGGCTAAGAACAGCTAGCGACTGGCGACAGGCTGGGGACTATCGAAAGCAACAAGTGGAAGGCTGCCTTGCGAAGTGCAGAGGAGGGCGACGTGTAGCCAGGCGGCGCAGGAGGGAGTCACCTTGTGATATTGGATGGGCTCTCGGGTGTTACAGGTAGCCGTAGCCATGCATAGTGAAGGAGTTGGAGACGCCTTGTGGTGGTGAATGCCACATGGAAGCGCAAGGTGAGGCTCTGGGTTCTGCAGAGAGCAAAAGAAGTTGTGACGTCGGGCTGTAAGAGCACGCTAAGCTGGTAATACAGCAGTGTGGCTGGTGGCGACTGGGGAGGCACCAGGGAACGAGAAGAGTTGAGGTCGAGCCCAGGAGGTGGCCGCCTTGTGGACAAGTGGAGCACAGCTATAGGTGCGTGGCTAAAAGCTGCACAGCAGACAGTGATAATTGCAGACTGGCGCAAGGGGAAGCTCTGAAGGGAGAAAGCCAAAGTGGAGTGGCTGCATGGTGCCGGAGGTCGCCTGGGGACAGTGAGAGGCAGAAGTTAGTGCAAAACAGCAGACATTGGACTGCCGGGGTGGCCTATGCTAGTTTGAAGGTGAGCTACAGACAGAAACAAAGAGAGTTGCTGCCTTGCAGTAGAGGTGCTGGGGCGGCTCTGGTGATTCTGAAGACAGCTGGATGCAGACAAAGGCTGGTGATATATAGTGTGGCTGCTTGGTGGTGGGCTGGTAGCATTGCAAAGCTTGGGCTTTGAAGTGTGGCTGACAGAGGATCAGCACATAGAGCTAGAGAGAGAGGGTGTGTGTGTGCTTTTTGTGGGTTTCTACCTCTTCTGGAGACTCAGGCCAAAGTTGTAAATTCTCTTGATTAGCTGTGGCTGGTGTTTGGTGATGCCAGAGAGTTCTTTTTATTTCTTAGTTTGTTTGGGTACAAGTGGTGACAGCCAGATCTGAAATATAAGTCATGTTCATGCTTTTTGGTCTGGTGTTCTGGTGTGTTTATATGCATGTATGGAAGTGTGGCATCCTATAAGGGCGTAAACAGCTTTATCGCTTCCGTGCCATCACTTTTTGGTGCCTCCACAGAGGAACAGATTTCCTCTGGTTTGTGAAAGAAGACAGGGGCTGTGTGAAGCAAGATTTGGAAAGATGGCTCAAGATTTTCTAGAGTTTTGGGGATTGCCACAGGAGAGTGCAGTCAGGTTTTTGGAGAAAATGGAATTTACAGCCTTAATGAAAGACAGGGCAACCCCGGAGATCCTTTCTCAGATTTTGGCTTATTGCTTACAGGGTGATGCAAAAACATGGCTACAGATGTTTGTGACTACACACAGGAACCTTCATCAACAGGATCCTGAGTACCGTGTAGTCTGAGCTGCATTTTTGGCACAGTTTGCCCGTGTGAGGAGTCCGAATGAAGTGTGGAAGGAGTTGTGTAACATTCAGCAGAAGGACGGTCAGGATGTGGATCAGTATCTGATAGAGTTTGGTAGACTGTGGAGTCTATGGTGTGAGGCTCTGATTCCTGAAGTACCCCCGCAGATGATAAAGAGAGACCAGTTTGTGGCTGGTCTGGAGCCAACCCTCCGTCTGAAGGTGGAGCTGAAGAACCTGGATAGCTTTGAGGAGGCTGTCAGAGTAGCTCGAGAGAAGGAGTGGAAGGTGAAGCGTCTAAGGCAAATGGGAATACAGGAAGAGCCAAAGAAGTTTGTGAAGATGCCAGAGATCGAGAGTATACATCCTGAAAGGGAAGCTGCTGTTGTTCCTAAATAGGAGGACACTTTAAAGAGGGACATACATGATGCAGTGGAGCTCATGAAGTCTCTAATCTTGAATTGGATGGAAGCAGGTGGAAAGGGAAGAAGTCAAGGTGCACCAAATAATAGAAGAGACAATATGTCAACAGGTGAAGGGAATATGGGAGGAACAGGGAGAGGACGGGGCTACTATTTGAGCAATGTCCAATGCTGGAACTGTGGGGAGCGGGGACATATCAGCCCTCAATGTGACAAACCACAGCCCAGGTGGTGGAATGTATCCTGTGATGCAGAGGACTAATGATAGATCGGGGGATCATAGTGTTGAAGTAAAAGATCCAAATCAACCCTCTACCAGTGGAGTCAAATGGGAAGATAAAGGGAAAGGACCGGCTCTCATCAGCTTGATAGGAGTGGAGACCATTCCAGAGATTATGCCTGTGGCAAAGACGACGAGGAGTACAATGGTAGAACCTGAACCATCTTCTAAGAAAGGTAAACATGTCCAATTTGATATAAGTCCTCAACCAGAGAAGAAGAAGAGGAAGCCAAGAAGACATTATAAAACTTCAGATTTGCATATTGGTCAAGGTCAGGAGGAGTATACATTGATGGGAGATTTAAAGGGAAGGGTAGCCAATATAACATTTGCCCAATTGCTTGGATTGTGTCCGAAGCTTAAGAGAGAATGGAAGAAGTTGGCAAATCCGAGGAAAGTAAATGAGCAGGAGCCCACACAAGGCGAAATGGAGCTGATGTCTATGGAAGACCTTCCTGATATTTGTCCATCAGTTGATGCTTGGTGTGGAAGTGTGAGTGTTGGAGAAGCATATGTTGATGGCGATGCACAAATCAGTGTGATGACTCAGTCCTGTATGGAGAGATTGGTGTTAAAGCTGAATGCTAGTTCAGATTTTAGACTCCGTTTGGCAAATCATGCAAAAGTGAAGTGTTTGGGTGTATGTACAGAAGTGCCAGTGACTGCTTTTGGTGTGGTTTGCAACATAAATTGCCATATTATGCCGGCTGGTTTGGGAGCTTATCCGTTGATTTTGGGCAGACCTTGGCTCAGACAGGTGGGTGCCATCCAAAATTGGAAAAGGGGAACTATAACAGTACATAATAAGAGAGGAAGAGCCAGGAAATTCAATATGAGTAGTAAGCGGGAAATGAAGAGTGAGCCTGAAGAAACAAGTGCTGATGAGTATACAGATAGTGAAACTGAAGAAGAGAGTTCTACTTCTGATGATGAGAGCCAGGTATCATTTATAATGAAGGAAGAAAATGAGCATGTAATGCAAGCTGAAGAGGAGTTAAAGAAGGAAGAAGAGAGCAGACTTGAAGATATGGACAGTCTGATGCAGCCTCCATCGCCTAGTACAGAGAAAGAGAAGCTGTTACAGGGCATGCTAAATCCTAGATTACAGCCAGTGGAGAAAGAAGAGTATATGAAGGTAATACATAAATTCCCTCATTTGTTCATTACTTCATATGAAGAGATCCGAGGATTCAAATGTGAGCCAATGCCTATAGTATTGAAAGAGGGTGTGAGGCCAGTGTTTCAGAAACTGAGGAGGATAAATAGTATTGAAAGAGGGTGTGAGGCCAGTGTTTCAGAAATTGAGGAGGATAAATAGAGAGCTATTGCGTGTATTAAGAGAGGAGCTGAGTAAGTTGTTAAAAGCAGGGTTAATTTATCCAGTAGATCACTCAGATTGGGCAAATCCAGTGGTCTTTACTCCAAAGCATACAGGTGGGTGGAGAGTCTGTATTGATTACAAGCCTCTGAATGCTGCAACAAAAAGCAATCACTATCCTCTACCGTTCATTGATGATATTTTGGACAGGGTAGCTGGATATGAGAGGTATAGTGTATGCGATGGCTTCTCTGGGTATTTTCAGATCTCAATTGCTGAGGAGGACCAGGCAAAAACCACTATCATTACACTGTGGGATTGCTTTTGTTACCGAGTAGTACCATTTGGTTTGAAAAATGCACCCTTGTAGTATCAAAGAAATACTAACAGAGTACTTGCACCTCTTACAGATCATTTTGTGAGAGCTTTTTTGGATGATATATGTGTATATAGTTCTCAAAAGGAGCATGGTAATAAATTGGAGCAAGTATTTTCTAAAATGGATGATGTAGGTGGACAGCTGAATCCAAAGAAGTGTCATTTAGGACATTCAAAGGTGAAGCTGTTGGGGCATATGATATCTCAGAATGGAATTGAACCTGATCCAGAGAAGATAAAAGCTCTTGTCTTATTATCTGCACCATCAACATCCAGGCAGCTGCCTGCAGACTTTTGTCCAGAAGGTAAAATATATGGCAAGATTTGTTCCTTTAATGTCTCAACTGCTTTACCCTCTTCAGCAGGCTATGAAGAAAGAACCATTGCAATGGAATGAGGAATGCGAGGAAGTGTTTGAGAAAGTGAAAGAAGTATTGGGAAGTATTTCCAGTATAAAAGCTCCGGATTTCTCTTAGGTCTTTTATGTGAATCCATCTTTTGGTCCGGATGTAGTTGGAGCGATCTTAATGCAGAGAGGAGATGAATCCAGATATATGAAGCCTGTGTATTATGCAAGTAGAGTGAAGACAGAAGTAGAGAGGAAATATACTGAGGCTGAATTGGTTTTGTCAAGTCTGGTGTATGCTTGCAGGAAATTCAGGTCATATCTCCTGATGAGACCATTTGTGGTGCTGACAAATTATACTTTACTCCCTCAGCTGGTGAATGGTACTTCACTCTCAAAAGGTATGATGCGATGGTTAGTGGAGATTCAAGAGTACGATTTCTCATTTTTGATTGAAGATACTTGCAAGGCAACTCTGGCAGATCTTCTAACATACAAGGATGGTCCGATACTAGTGAAGGAAGTGGATTCAAAGATAGAAAAAGAGGAACAGATTATCATTCCTGGAGCTCATGTTTTATTCTTTGATGGTTCATATAAGAGGAGTATACATCAAGCCACCGGGGGGTATATAATCCAGGATTCAGAAGGTGTGCTGATTCTAAAGGATGGGATACTTCTGGAAGCTGAAAGTAACAATGAGGCTGAGTACATAGCATTGTTTCAAGGGTTGCAGGCTGCTTTAAAACAAAAAATTCAAAAGCTAATCATAAAGGGAGATTCTTTATTAGTAGTAAAGCAAGTCTTGGGTAGCTGGCGAGCAAAGAATCCGAGATTAAAAGAATGTCTGGCTGATGGTAGAAGACTGCTACATCAATTTACAGCATGGAGTATTCAACATGTGCGGCGGGAGGAAAATCATATGGCACATGAGTTGGCTCAGGAGGCAATTAATCAAGATCCAGTAATTGCAAAAATCGAAGAGCCATTATATAGAGGGAGGGAATACCTGTCCAGAGTGGTGGATTACTTACTCTCAGGTCGCTTGCCTGAAGAGCTCAAAAAAGGCCAAAAGTATCATTTTATCACGAAAAGTAAGCATTATGTCATGATTGGGGATGAATTATACATGCAAGGAGCTGATCAGGTATTAAGGAGAATTCCCTGGAGGGAAGAGATTTATTATATTCTATCTTCAAATCATGAGGGAGCATGTGGGGGTCATTATGCATTTAAGATCACCTTGCAGAAAGTATTACTGGAGGGTTATGTATGGCCTTCCATCCAGAAGGATATTCACCACTGGTGCAGGTCTTGCCATGAGTGCCAGAGAATGAGGAAGAGAATCTTAAAAATGGAGCCGAGAAATATCATGCTGGTATATGACATTTTTGAAAGGTGGGGAGTGGATGCAGTTGGACCACTTCCCAGGACAGCCAGAGGAAAGTGTTATGTGCTTACTGCGGTGGATTACTTATCAAAATGGACAGAAGTGAAGGCAGTGAAGAGAGTGGATAGTAAAGAGGTGGCTGATTTTGTGTATGAACATATATGCTACAGATTTGGTATTCCTCTGGAGATATTATCAGATAATGGTCCTGAATTTCGAGGAGAGGTAGTTGACCATTTATGCAGAAGATTGAATATCAACCACAAGTACTCCACTCCTTATCACCCTCAATGCAATGGCTTGAATGAAAGATTCAATGGTGAATTTAAGCTGATGATAACCAAAATGACAGAAGGTCATATCAAGAATTGGGATATAGAGATGAATCATGTATTATGGGCATACAGGGTTACAGTAAAATCTGGTACACAGTTCTCACCCTTTCATTTAGTTTATGGAAAAGAGGCACTCATGCCTATTGATGTGGAAATTCCAGCTTTGAAGCTTTTGATTGAAGAAGGGCATGAGCCTATTAATTGTTACAGAGAAAGATTACTGCCCTTGCAAATAGTCCAGTTGGACAGAGAACTGGCATTTGATCACTATGCGGCTATGCAATTGAAAAGACAAGAGAGAGAGAATGAGAAGGTGGAGCAGAAAGAAATTGAAGAGGGTAATCTAGTTCTCAGGTATAATAGCAAGCTGGATAGTACTTTTCATATTGCATTCCAGACAAAGTGGGAAGGTACATATAAAGTTGAGAGAAAATTTGATAATGGGAGTTATCAGCTTGCTGATTTGAATGGAAAGAAGCACAAAAGGAGAGTGAATGGTTTACGACTGAAGAAATACTTTGCTCGATTGATGTTAGCCGTGAAAGAAGAAGATCAGGAAGCTTGTGATGCATGTCAGGAGGTTGTGGAGAGTACAGAGGAAGATCTGAATATTTCATCCCTGTTTGTACAGCTGCTGGACATAAATGTCTCAGCAGAAGTAGGGGGTTGCTAAATATGTGTGGACAAAATAGGAGTTGGTAATGTGTACATATATGTGCATGGCATGTGTGAAGGTTTTGCTTTTGAGAGCGTTGCCAGGTGTACAGAGTAGATGGTATTGATGTGAGCATGTACAGGCCTGTCTGGACGTGGTCTACTAGAGGTTCGCTGGGATTGATTTCAGCTCCTCGTTCGGCTCTGAGTATGTGTACACACCCAAGTATAAGTAGCATTGGAAAGTTGCATTTGAAAAAGGTGTGTGGGAAGCATGGGGGATAATTGATAATAAAGGGGCCAAGGTGGCAATTAGCATAGGTGTAAAAAGTATATGGTGGCCATTTTGTAGGCCTTACAAAAATAAAAATAAAAATAATATTTACGTGGCGTGCACTATTGAAAAACACATGGGGGCGTGAGCTGCTGCCAGCACAAGTTCTGGAACGTTGGCGAAATTGGGAGCGAAGAAAGCTGGCGAAGACAAAAAGCAAAAAAGGATTCTCCATGTGAAGAGCAGCGGGGAGGAGCAGACAGAATTGCCAGAGGAGGAGCAAAAGCTGCAACAAGTGATATGAGGAGGCCGCCCTCTGAGAAAAGCGAGTGGATAATGAAGGAAGTAGTGTATTTTGCATTGGGCTAAGAACAGCTGGCGACTGGCGATAGGCTGGGGACTGTCGAAAGCAACAAGTAGAAGGCCGCCTTGCGAAGTGCAGAGGAGGGCGACGTGCAACCAGGCGTAGGAGGGAGTCACCTTGTGATATTGGATGGGCTCTCGGGTGTTACAGGTAGCCGCAGCCATGCATAGTGAAGGAGCTGGAGATGCCTTGTGGTGGTGAACACCACATGGAAGCGCAAGGTGAGGCTCTAGGTTCTGCAGAGAGCAAAAGAAGTTGTGACGTCGGCGGGCTGTAAGAGCAGGCTAAGCTGGTAATACACTAGTGGCTGGTGGCGATTGGGGAGGCGCCAGGGAACGAGAAGAGTTGAGGTCGAGCCCAGGAGGTGGCCGCCTTGTGGACAAGTGGAGCACAGCTGTAGGTGCGTGGCTAAAAGCTGCAGCAGACAGTGATAATTGCAGACTGGTGCAAGGGGAGGCTCTGAAGGGAGAAAGCCAAAGTGGAGTGGCTGCATGGTGCCGGAGGTCGCCTGGGGATAGTGAGAGGCAGAAGTTAGTGCAAAACAGCAGACGTAGGACTGCCGGGGTGGCCTATGCTACTTTGAAGGTGAGCTGCAGACAGAAACAAAGAGAGTTGCTGCCTTGCACTAGAGGTGCTGGGGCGGCTCTGGTGATTCTGAAGACAGCTGGATGCAGACAAAGGCTGGTGATATACAGTGTGGCTGCTTGGTGGTGGGCTGGTAGCATTGCAAAGCTTGGGGTTTGAAGTGTGGCTGACAGAGGATCAGCACAGAGAGCCAGAGAGAGAGGGTGTGTGTGTGCTTTTTGTGGGTTTCTACCTCTTTTGGAGACTCAGGCCAGAGTTGTAAATTCTCTTGATTAGCTATGGGCTGGTGTTTGGTGATGCCAGAAAGTTCTTTTTGTTTCTTAGTTTGTTTGGGTACAAGTGGTGATAGCCAGATCTGAAATATAAGTCATGTTCATGCTTTTTGGTCTGGTGTTCTGGTGTGTTTATATGCATGTATGGAAGTGTGGCATCCTATAAGGGCGTAAACAGCTTTATCGCTTCCGTGCCATCAACGTGATTAGCAACGAACACTATGAAATGGGATTAATAGGGTTCTTTATGTATTTTTCCTTTAGTGGTTTAGATAGGAAGAATTTCTCTGAGCTTGTGTTAAAAGCAACTCTCATTTTGTTTAAGGGAAACCCCATGCATAAGCGTGCAACTATTTCTTATGGGCTATTTTTATAATTTAAAACATAAATACTCAAAAAGTGGGAGGATGCTAACACTTCTTGAGGAGGGATAGATTGCACCCAATACTCTCTCATATGTTTACTTTTAATTATGGTTTATGCTATCTTGCTTATGAGAATAATTGAAGTTTATATTTTAATCCGTTATGTGTAGAAAGTGATGTGTCTCCCTAAGATACAAATTTCTATCAAAATATTGTTTATATTTTTTTGGAGTAGGCAAGTTTTGATGGTTTAAACATTTTAAGGATCGACTCTAATTGTGTCAGCCACAGCAGAGATAATATGACCTAGATATATTATATATTTTTTTGTAAAAAGAAACTTTTCTTAGGATTTGCATACAATTGACTCTCTTTCAAGAGTTTCAAGACAAGCTCTCAATGTGTTTTGTTTTCTTCTTCTTTTTGAACAAAAACAAGAATATCATCGAAGAAAACAATAAAAAAGTGTTGGTGCTTCAAGAATATATGGTTCATAATTATACTAAATATAGTAGGTGTATTAAAGAGACCAAAAGGCATAACAAGAAATTTATAGTGTCCTCTTTGTGTGCGAAAAGCAGTTTTATACATATTAGAAGAATGTATACAAACTTGATGATATCTAGATTTCAAATCAATTTCAATGAATCACATGCACCATCATGAAGCTTATCTAACAAATAATCCACACAAGGAATAGGATATCTATTTTTCACAACAGTAATCTTATTCAAGGCTTTGTAGTCTATGCACATGAGACAAATTTTATTTATTTTTCTCCACTAAAAGGACTGGGGTTCGAAAGGGTGAACTGCTAGGTCATGGTCTAAGAGTTCTTCTATTTATTTTTGAATTTCTTTTTTCTAAATTTTGTTTCAATAAGGAGCTTTGTAAGGCAATTGACTACTTGGAATAAGCTCAATACTATGGTCTTTTGGCCTAGAAGTAGGTAGGCCAGGTGATAAATCATTGACAATATTTAAAATGATTTAGAAAAGATTATTGACTAGGTGTCAATTTATGCTCAGTTTCTTTAATTTCATTTGACATAAATCAAGTAAGCTTTTTCATGTTTTCTTAGTGCATGTTTTGCTTATGTGTGTGATAACAATGGGTGCAAGTTATGTGTAAGATCACTCTTAAGTGTTAAAGTTTCATCATTATGTGTAATCCACTTCGTGAGTGTGTCATAATCACTTTGTGGATTAAACTGATGATAGAAAGGCATGCCTAAAATGATGTCACTAGTGTGTGATTGTGCAATTAAGAAATTTCTTAAATTGATGAAGAAAAGGAATTCCCTAAATGATGTCACTAGTGTGCAATGGTGCAATTAAAAAAAATATTTTCTCTTTATAAGGACTAATCACAATTTTTAATTGTCTAACTTCTTTAGGGCCAATATAACATGTACCTTAGAATGCAGACTTGACCTTATATAGAGATAGATGCTTCTCTAATTGTAACTTCTTAATAGTATGTTCAAAATAAAAGTGTGGATACTACCATCGGCATGTAATACTATGACATCATGACCATGAATTTTAGCCTTCATTGTTTTAATCAAAGAGTAATGTGTAATAGGACACTTGGCATATCACTTTGATATCCATTATTGTCATTATGCAACATATCCTCAGAACAATATGGCATGTACTTACCATCATTGTTGGATGCTTCTTTGATGTTATGAAGCTGAGCAACTAGCTATTTGGTATTCTTCCAATATCAAGGTGTGTGGTTACCTTCATTGTTGGCAATGTTGTGCAGTTGAGCAACTGGCGATTTGGTATCGTCTATCAAAAATTTAAGAGGCATCATGGTAAATAGCATGGCTTACTCATGCCATTGGCTCATACCTAATGCTCCTTATTATGGGAAGAAATATCTATGGATTTCATTGCTGGTTTGCCAGTTACATCTGATCTAAATGACATGCTATGGACTATCATTGTCGCATTACTCTTTGATTATAATAAAGGGTAAAATCGATGGTCATGATTCATAATATTGCATAACGAGGGTAATAAACATAATTTTATTTCTGAACGTGATGTTTAGAATTTGCAATTAGATATACATCCATCTCTTTTTATGAGGTTAAGTTTGCATTCCAAAAGGCACACATTCTAATGGCGCTAAAGAAGTTAGGCAATCAGAAATAATAATCGGTCCTTATAAAGAGAAAAACAATTTCTTGTACATAGATAGGTCATCCAATTCCTCACCAAAATCAGCCCGCAATTTCACATTCTGCTCCAAAGGTGTACTCATAGGCTTACACCCTGTCATGCCATATTTTGCCAACATATCCAATGCATATTGGCGCTGTAGTAACCATGTACCTGCATGGTCTTTGATCACTTCAATTCCAAGAAAGTATCTCAACTCACCAAGGTCTTTCATGTCAAATTGCCCACTCAATGCTTTCTTGACATGCATCACATTTGTACCATGATCACCTGTGATAATCAAGTCATCCACATAGATGACAAGTGGAATGAAGGGATGTAATGCATGAAAAATATGAGTAATCACCATGTAAACATGATGCCTAAGTGTCTTTAGTCTCTCACCAAGAGAATGGAAATAGCCTTCCACAAGCCAAGAGAGAAGCCATGAGCTCCAAGAAACATAAGTTTCCATTTCTAAAAATGATCATCAAAAAGTTACAACCATGGTCCAAGTCCCCTCTTTTATACATGGACTTGTCCCATTATTAACCCTATTGAATAAAGTTCCTACTTTATTACAAACCATCCCTTCCCAAAGATTTTGTCCTCAAAATCAATAACATGTACAATCTCAAAGTATGAGACTCTAATGTAATCAATGGGAAGTGGTTAAGAGTTCCCAAGTACATCCAAAGCACATATACAATGAAAATCCGGATGTATACAAGTCCACAAAGCTTCAAGCCCAAAGTGTATGAGTGGGACTGTTATGACAGCCCTTCTAGTCGATGAAGACCCTTGAAAATCCTTCATTTAGACTCCATATATTGGGCTGAAAATGATATGTACACTCAGCCATATGTAGCCCACATCATAATCTTTCATTAGGATACGCCATGAAGCTTGTTGGAGTAGAAAAATAGGCCCAATAGTAGACCTTCCCAAAGCTGTCCAGAAATTACAGCATGTATACTTCTTTGTGTTGAGTTTGAGAGAGTTGATGGATTTAGAGTTGATGAAGCTATGAGTGCTCCCGGAATCCACAAGAATATGTGCAACCCTCCCATTGATGGTCCCCACCAACCTTAGTGTGCTTGGGTTCTTGCAACCCGCCAACAACTCTTGTGAGATAGAGCATATGCAAGCTGAAATTTCTGCATTGGTAGGCATGTCTCCGTCCACAAGGCTTTCCTTAACTCCACCTCCCGGATCAAACGGAAACTCACCATCCTCCGTGATGAAAGAATGGTCTTCAAGTGACTCCTCATGTGCTTCTTCATTGGAATCCTCCCATTCCTCAATGTTATGAGAGTCATCCTTGTTCTCTTCCTCATCCATGAGGATCATAGTGGCCACAATCTTCTTTGATTTGCACACATGCCCGGGTGACCACCTCTCTTTGCACTTGAAACATAGCCCTTTGCTTCTCAACTCCTCAATCTTTGGATCATCCATTCTTTGAGTCTTCTTGAAGGGTTGAAAGGGCTTCATCTTCATGAAGTCACTACTCTTTTTGGCATCAAATTGATGTATCCCATTCTTTGGCTGTCCACCCCCAAATGATGTAGGAGTTCTTGGATTAGAGGATGGTAATGTAGAGGTAGGACCTTTCCCAAAATTGTAAGAAGTAGTGGTTGGTTTGAGTGTGTCTTTGGTGAAGGTCATGGGCTGAGACCTCTTGTACTTTGGCTCATAGAGTTCGGCTAACCTCATAGCTTCTTTGACAGAGCTAGGCCTTTGAGCCGACACATCCGCCTTGATGAAGTGTTCAAGCCCATGTACAAACTTTTTCATCTTCATGTCTTCACTCAAGCCTTCCACGTACATTGAAAGCTTCAAAAATCTCTTGATGTAACCTCTCACCATCATCCCCTTTTGAGAAAGCTCATACCATTCTTCATGGTATCGGTCGAGCACTAAGGGTGAAATGAAGGCCAAGTTCATCTCCCGCTTCAATCCTTCCCAAGTTGATGGCGTGTTCCCTTGTTTGACCAAGTGCCTCCACCATTGATGAGCATAATCTTCAAGATGTAAGGAGGAAAATTGTACCATATCACGCTCACTTTTTGGGTAAAGTTGGAAATAGGTGTCAAGCTTGGTAGCCCACTCCTCCAACTCTTGCGGAGATGACCCGTCACCTTTGAACTTTGATAGTGAGATTTTGTCTTTGACATCCTTGGAAGATATGTGGGATGGGTTATCATGTTGGGTAGAGGGCTTGAATCTTTGCATCTTCGAGTATGACTCCATAAATTGTGCAAAGTCTTTGTAATCCCTCTTGATGATATTCGACAATTCCATCCACTTCTCGTGAGCATCCCTTTGTCTTTGGGCAAAGGACATTGATTCCAATCGAGTGCAATCTCCTCATCATTCACAAACACCTCATCCTCTTCCCTTGAATGCATTGCCCTAGAAAAGATAGGACCCTTTGATGCATTGAGGTGAGACAAACCCGAATGAAAAGAAGGAGGAAACATGTCCTTGACAAGAGGTCTCCGTGCATCCGCCATGAATCCCCGAGTGGATGCTCCCAATGGATCCTCTTGTACGGCCTTCATGGAATCCTCATTCAAGATGCCCTTGCCTTTTCTTTGCTCATAGTCACCATAATTCCCATGCTTTTCTTGTGCTTGAGACTTCCCAAACTTGTCCTCCATCAATCCAATCCGTGAGGATAATGTTTCAAAATGAGAATCAAGCTTGGAGTCTAAGGTCTCCAACCGTTGTACAAGCATTTGCATGAGGGTGTCATGGTTAACCGCCACTTGTGTCCCTTGAGAAATTTGATTATGTACATTGCCCCCATTGTCTTCATTGATGAATGCATCCCTTGCATCCATATTACCTTCCATGTCCTCATCACCAATGATCAGGGATTTCATTCACGTGATCACGTTAACCGCGAAGTGGTAATAACACTAGTTAATAACACTCTCACACACTTGTTAATATCATAGATATTCACACAACCGGGAGAAACCTGCTATCCCGGTTTTCCCGGCGGGCTACTAGCTTGGCCCGGCGGGCCACTATTTAGCCCGGCGGGCTGCTTATCTAGCCCGGCGGGCCTTTTTTTGCGCCAAAAATTTCGCCGTTTTGGAGAGACCTATATAAAGGGTTTCCCCTCACTTCCAAATGTACTTTACCAACGTACTTGGGTGGCTCACCTCCTGCTAAAAGACAGAAGAGGTGAGTATAAATATTCTGGATTTTTGTTTGAAGCTTGTTAATAATATTTTGTATTTTATAAGATTTTGACTGTAAATGGTTTATCGTATTTGTTACGTGGACTAGCAATGTCTCCTCTTGGGTGGTCTACTCGAGTGCCAATTGGTCTGGGTAGGAGCTTCCCTAGAGGAGGGTATAGGTGGTGAGATGTTCGGGACATCATCTCTATCTAGGGATGGATTGCCTCAAATGCATCTCACCAAACGTTTGGTTTCTTTAGGTCGACTAGCAATACCTCCTCTTGGGTGGTCTACTCGAGTGCCATTTGGTCTGGGTAGAAGCTTCTCTAGAGGAGGATATAGGTGGTGAGATGTTCGGGACATCATCTCTATTTAGGGATGGATTGCCTCAAATGCATCTCACCAAACGTTTGATTTCTTTAGGTCGACTAGCAATTACCTCCTCTTGGGTGGTCTACTCGAGTGCCATTTGGTCTGGGTAGGAGCTTCTCTAGAGGAGGATATAGGTGGTGAGATGTTCGGGACATCATCTCTATTTAGGGATGGATTGCCTCAAATGCATCTCACCAAACGTTCGGTTGCATTGGCAAGAAGTGGGTTTTAGACTTTATAATTGCATATTTTGGTTTTACTCAGGCTGTTTTGGATCTCAAATCGTGCATGATTGTTGTTTAGGTGTTACAATGGTTGCTTCTAATTGCGGCACATCAACCCAACGAAGCAACAGACCATTAGAAACTAGTGGAGTTTCCTTGCAACGAGATATGACAGCACAAACTTTGAATGTTGCGTCTCAAAGTGGCAAGAGGAGGAGCGGAGGAAAATCACCGGGACCTGAATGGCAATTTGCTTCCAATCTTTCTAGATTTGTCGAATGGAAGTGTAATTTTTGTGGCTTGGTAAAATCTGGGGGTGCTCCCAGAATAAGGGAGCATTTGCTTGGCACTAACACAAAAAATCCCGGAGGTAAATGCAAGGGTGCAGGAGCTGATGATGCTGCAAAGCGCCTTAGAGCTTTGATAAGTAAACAAGTATCACAAAACAAGAGGCCCAATCTCTGTGCAAGAAATCACCAATCGCCGAATTTGGCAGCATCAAGTGGAGGGATCTCCAACCAAGGAGTGACTCCAACACATACTACTTGCCAAAATGACACCCAAGGTCCAGATGTCTCAATACCGATGGATGCATCTCCTGAGTTTCAGGTGGGTATGTTTCGTACCAGACAAACTAATCTAGTTGACAGCTTTCGTGCCACTGCTTTAGAGGATGCTCAACTTGCATTAGCGAAAGCGATCTTCTTTACTGGTTCTTCATTGTCTATGGTCACGAAAGATTCATGGAAGATGGCTTGGAAGAAGATTGGAGAATATGGACCTGGGTTTTGTCCACCAACTTATCACCACATGCGAAATCAATTACTTGACAAGTGCTATGACAACACACGGGAAAGCGTTCAAAGACTCATAATTGACACCACAAATCAGTCTGGATGCACAATTGTCAGTGATGGTTGGTCGAATGCCCAAAGACGTCCATTGATAAATGTAATGTTGGTATGTCCTCGTGGGGAATGCTTTATCAAAGCTGTTGATACCTCCGGGGAAGTTAAATCTGGTCAATTTATCGCCGATATCATTGGTGATGCTATCGACCAAGTTGGGTCTGAAAATGTACTTCAAGTGATTATGGATAATGCAGCTAATTGTCGAGCAGCAGGTCATATGTTGGAATCTCGATTTTCCAATATCTATACATTTGGTTGTAACACTCATAGCCTTAACTTGGTGTTACAAGATTGGTACAAAAATGCTGATACAGAGTGGTTCAAGGAGATTATCGATAGTGCAAGTAAGATTGTCAAATTTGTGCTCAAACGGCAACGTGTTTTAGATATGTATCGTCAACGCATGGAAACTATGCTAAAGTTGCCTTGTGAAACCAGATTTTGCACTAATTTTTATATGCTTCAATCTCTCCTAAGAAATAGGAATGCAGTGATGGAAACCTTTGTGTGTGCTGGCTTCTCTGAGTGGGAGGTTGACCAGTCCGAAAAGGTTAAAGAAAAGGTGAGGTACATGCGATCTTTGATATCGGATCGTAGTTTATGGGAGGAAGCAGCAGATTGTTATCATGTTATGATGCCAGTTATGCTTGCTTTGCGCCAGTTGGATTCTAGATTGCCAAATATCGGGAAGGTTTGGATGGCGTGGTGGTCCATTCAAGAAAGCCTCGCAAACCCAGAGGAGCCCACTAAAACTGTTGTCAAGCATTGGAGTCCTCCATTCACCAGAGCAAGGAGAAATATCTTGGCCAAGTATGTAAGCGCTCGGTGGGTAGGAGCACATAGTCCATTGCATAGTGTTGCATATTGTCTTGACCCAGAATACTGGCATATGGACGTGAATGCCCTAGATGAGGAGGTAATCGATGATTTCTATGATGTTGTGGAGCGATTTTATGAAGGTTCAGATGAGCAAGCAACAGCGGTAATTGAGCTAACCAAGTATAAATTGAAAGAAGGTAGATTTGCCTTGGAGTTTGTGCAAAAGCTTGCTAAGGAACAGCCTGCTTGGAAATGGTGGATGTTGAATGGGGGAAGTGTTCCAACTTTGCGACGCTTAGCTGTGAGAGTGCTTGCGCAATGTGCTTCAAATTCTAGTTCTGAACGTAATTGGAGCAGTTACAAGTATGTGCATTCTATTAGCAGAAATCGTTTATTGAGTGATAGAGCTGAGAAGTTGGTGTATATGTATTGTAATGATAAATTGGTGAAGTCAATTGAGTCAGATGATTACAACGAAGAGATGCCTAAGTGGACATATGACATTACTCAGTATGAGTATGATGCAGTAGAGAATGGAGATGTAGAGCCTAATGTTCCACATACGAGCGATAACTTGTGCTTTATTGAAGAGATAGAAGAAAACTTGCAACCCGATTTTGGTGTTAGTAAAGCCACCCGCAGACGCTCGTCACGTTTGATGTAATCATGTTAGTTGACACACTCCAATGTAATCCGTCTTGCAACAACTGGATATCAAACATGTTGGTGAACATTTTAGAGAGAATGGTTTTTAGTCTTGTCATGTTAAACTTAGAATACGAAATCATGTTAGTTTTGACACACTCCAATGTAATCCGTCTTGCAGCAACTGGATATCAAACATGTTGGTGATCAATTTAGAGAGAATGGTTTTTAGTCTTGTCATGTTAAACTTAGAATACGAAATCATGTTAGTTTTGACACACTCCAATGTAATCTGTCTTGCAACAACTGGATATCAAACATGTTGGTGAACATTTTAGAGAGAATGGTTTTTAGTCTTGTCATGTTAAACTTAGAATACGAAATCATGTTAGTTTTGACACACTCCAATGTAATCCGTCTTGCAACAACTGGATATCAAACATGTTGGTGATCAATTTAGAGAGTATGGTTTTTAGTCATGTCAAATTAAACTTAGAATACGAAATCATGTTAGTTTTGACACACTCCAATGTAAACCGTCTTGCAACAACTGGATATCAAACACGTTGGTGAACATTTTAGAGAGAATGGTTTTTAGTCATGTCATGTTAAACTTAGAATACGAAATCATGTTAGTTTTGACACACTCCAATGTAAACCGTCTTGCAACAACTGGATATCAAACATGTTGGTGAACATTTTAGAGAGAATGGTTTTTAGTCATGTCATGTTAAACTTAGAATACGAAATCATGTTAGTTTTGACACACTCCAATGTAATCCGTCTTGCAACAACTGGATATCAAACATGTTAGTGTCAATTTAGAGAGTATGGTTTTTAGTCATGTCATGTTAAACTTAGAATACGAAATCATGTTAGTTTTGACACACTCCAAAGTAATCTGTGTGCATGTGTTTGTGTGTGTGCGAGAGAGAGAGAGAGAGAGAGAGAGAGAGAGAGAGAGAGCATTGGAAATCTTTTGAACAAAGTTACCGAATCTTGTTAAATTCCAGGGTTGCATTTAAGAGAGAGATAAGTTTAAATGCGGCTCTAACTCGTCCATGTGTCGTACATTGGTCAACCGATCATGGTCGGCACCCAATTTAAAACATATATACAAATTTTTGTGAAATTCTTTGCCGCACAAAGCACACGTAGTACTGTTGACCATATGTTGCAAAAGACAGGTCAAGTGGTACATGTGCCCACATGGGACAGTGTAGTGGCCAGACCATGAGTGAAAGAAACTATAACAAATAGGGCATGGTCCGCCACTTTCGTGCCCATGTAGAGGTGGTTGCTCCAAACTATTCGGGTGTTCAAATGCCGTCATAGGAGAGTTTGCATGGCCTTGCTCCTCCATTTGCGTTATGCGTCTCTTCAAGAGCTTGTTCTCTCTTAGTATATCTCTAGCGCTTGAACTTTCAGGTGCTTGCCCGCGCTCTGGTGCTGCTTCCGTCTGTTGAGGGCCTTGGGTGCCTCTAATTTGGTTGATTTGAGTTTGAAGCTCATCAACCGTGTGATGAACTTCCATTGAGGCTCCAAGAATGGCCAGTTGCAACTCATCTCGAGGCATAGTGATTGACTCACTCCGAATGTCTTCCACATGTAGATGAGGAGGTCGAGAGCTAAAGTCTACAACTGAATTCTGCACAAATTGTGCATATAGCATTTTAGCAAACCAGAAGGGACAGTCACCGTGATGCATGGGTTGGGCCATGACATCCACAAAAATGCGCTCCGCATGCTCGATAATTAAAGGAACACTACATTGTGTCAGCTTCAAGCGCCCTTTTTTTATGGCATCATTGGAGACGTCAGGCCAGATGCTCTTGACCATCTCTTTGGACACATTCTTGTTTACTTGGGCATACTGTAATCCATGGGCCGGTGCCCATTTGGAGGTGCGTCCGGCAATACGTGCCGCATCATTCACAGTGCCACTGCTCGAGATTTGCTTTAAGCGTTCAAATGCCTTCTTTGCGGCTTCATTATTATCAGCCATCTGAGAAAAAGTATGTACACTTTAAGTTTATAGAATCAATGTTAATTAAGGAATAGCTTTAAAGTTATTTTCAGATGTTAGGTATAAGTTTATAAAATCAATGTTTATTTACTGCAAACTTGTTATTTTCAAATACTCATAGAGAGAGAGAGAGAGAGAGAGAGAGAGAGAGAGAGAGAGAGAGAATTGGGATCAAAACAATATTTAACAATTGGGACCAAAATAGTGTCAGTCGATTAAAGGCAGGTCATGGAATAGATAGCCAACCAAAACATATCATTTACAAGAGGCTTTATAATAAGTGTGGTGTCATCTCAGATAGTGGACGTAAGCATGCAGCAGGTGACACTTCCAAATTCTTCAATTGCTCCTCAAAATCTGCCATGGTCTTCCTATCTTCCTTTGATGGCGTCATATAGGCAGCCGTCCATTCCTTAATCAAATTTGTGTGGATGGCAGTTTTACCCACCCACGGCACTTTGGTCATTTCTGCAAACTCAGCACAAAATAATGTAAACTTTTCAATCACCCAAGCCAAGCAGAAGACATCTGATGCCTTGCTCCATGGACAAGGGGACCTTACATCTGCGAGCTCAGGGGCTCTCCAGGGGCGTTGATCGTGCTCTGCTTTGTTGGCGATATTTGTGGGTTTGAACTCAATCCCATCCCTCAATGCAAGACCCCAGTCAATGATGCCTACCCGTGGCACCCCTTCTTTGGTGAAATCTATCATTATATTCCAGGGGTGGCAATCATTGTGGATGATCCCTTCAGCGTGTGCAAAGGCCATGGTATTCACAAGGGCACAGATAAGCTCGGGAGCATGAAAAATCAAAGACTTGTATCGCTCCATTTCATGAGGAGCCACTTGTTTTTTCTTGTATCTGTTGCCTTTGTCTGCAGCAAGCATGGAACTGAGGGTCCCCTTAGGAGGCGGAACACACTCCATTATATCTCCAAGACTTCCCCCATTAAAGAGGGGGAAGAGCAGTATCCATGGCTCCTTCCTTGTGTGCCCAATGGCGCGCACTATGCCCCTGTGGGTTAGGTCGATTGAAGCCTCCTGAGCAAAAGACTTCAATTGAGCCCTTCGGCTACCAAGGAATTGCTTTGCACAATAAGAAATGCCTTCTGAAAACCAGGAGACACCTTGAATATGGCATTTATGTACAACGCCGTACGATCCAGAGCCCATCTTCTTTTCTGTGATGATGGCCTCTGCAGGCAACCCAATTGTCATGCTGCAGTTAGTATTATGCATTGTGCGCTGCAAGTGGGTGCCTTTAGAGACCTCACGTGCACTAGATGATAAATCTTCTTGTTCATCAGCAGGCCGGTCCAGCTCTTTGCGAGCTCTCTTGCTCAGGATAGCTTGGGTGTCTATGGCCTTTGCACGCTTGGACCTCTCTTTCTCTACCTTCCATTTTGTGTGGAAGTGCTCCAGCTTGGATTCATTTGTTTCCGCTGGTCTGTCGTCACCTAGGTCAACAGCGCATCTAGGCATATTGCCCACAATGCTAGTAACAAAATGCTTGATGGCTGCTCCATCAGCACCCTCATGGATATTTTTCACTGCGCGGACAACCTCACCTAATATTTGCTCAAATCGATTCCTATCAGACACAATACCCTCGATGTGATTAGGTGACAAGCAACTAATGAGGGTAACGAGTTTGATACGAATTGATTTCTTGATTTCAGGAGTAAGCGTCGCCATCAATCTGCACAATATAATTGACAAATAGTTGCAACATTTATAACCACAAAAAATGCTATTTGTAAGCTAACTAAGAGATTTCTACATCCAACACACTTATGACTCATGTCATGCAAACTAAATAATCACAGTCATCGTCAAAAACAAACACAAAACACAAGTTTACGACTTAACTTGACGTCAGCAGACCTAGTCAGTATACCGACCATCTGCAGATATCGCATTAAGATGAAAACTATGGCACAAGTTAAATGCTTTGACACATCGTCAGCAGACCTAGTCAGTATACCGACCATCTGCAGATGACTATCAAACCAAATAACAAAAACAAACTTCACCACATAGCTTGGTGTCAGCAGACCTAGTCAGTAAACCGACCATCTGCAGATACCGTACTAAGTAGCAAAGCATCACACATGTCAAATGCTACGAGCGCACATCAGCAGACCTAGCCAGTAAACCGGCCATCTGCAGCGGGCTCTCAAAGCATTTAACAAAAACAAAGCCGCATTGTAACTTGGTAACTGCAAACCTAGTCAGTAAACCGACCATTTGCAGATACCGTGCCACAACGAAAACTTCTACATAAGTTAAATATTAAGAGTGCACATCAGCAGACCTAGCCAATCGCTCGGCCATCTGCAGCGGGCCTCTTAACATTTAACGACACATGCACATGCATCACAAACAACCTTAAACTTAAGCATATGCAAAAAATTAAATGACACCAACACTTTCAACTTAAAAATTACCTCAAATAGATCACACTAGCACCACTGACACCAAGTACAAGGAAGATTCTGTGAACAGTGACCCCCTGGACCACTCTTTTATACCACAATATGGCCCGCCGGGCCGGGAGTCGGGCCCGGCGGGCTTCTGCGCGCCCGGCGGGCCCGGCGGTCCAGACTTGTAGCCCGGCGGGCCAATTGTGGGTTACCAGGTCATCCCACCCTCTAGGATTTGAGAACTGTGAATTTTGTGAACATTGAGATTTGTGAACAATAGCTGTGATCACAAGAAAAAAGGCTGTGATCACGTGAATATGAAATCCCTGCCAATGATCATTTCTTGCACAACATCCCCACCCTTGCGTGGTCTTCCCTTCGGCATAGTGAAGAAATGCAAGATGTTGGTAGAATGCCCAAATGATGTCGGAATTGGACAAAAGAAGGTTCTATGGGTAGGTAATGGTGTCTACTATCCTCCCAAATGAACACAGTAAGAATTAGGTGTGGGCAAGTACTCTCTGTTTTAGGGTTTGTGCGGGACAGCTGAAAGTAGTAATTTGGCTCTAAAACGCAAAATATATGTCGGAATTAGGATTTTGATGGCTCTATAGAAAGCTAACGGAAGATAGAACCTACCCCTAAAAGCATTTTGATTCAGTCAAAGTGGAAGTATATTCTGTTTGACTTTGACCAAAAAGTCAACATGACTACTTTGACCGAGATTGTGATATCCGATTAAGGGGTTCTATGGCTCATTTAAAAACTCTCAAGGAGTAGAATAGAGTTGTGTAATCACTCGGACCTAATCCCAAAAACCCTAGGACTGAATTAGGGTTTTGTAAAATCCCAGAAATTCCCAAAATTCGGTCCCAAAGCTTAAATCCAGCTACAAATGATTGGTGTTTCTCCCCTTGGTAGTTGTGAATAACTCTTCAAGTGTATCCATGGGGTAAATCTCCAATCAATAAGCTTGTTTTGGCTCCCTTGTTGGAAAAATTCCGCCAGAGTCTCCTTTGTAATTGGAACCAAATCTCAAATGAAAATGCAACTTCTCAAATCACAATGCAATACTCTTTGTATCCCACAATGTCATGAAAGATCATATGCACTCTTTGTCCATCAAAGCATTTGCAATATCCACACAATATGACGGAAAAGGGGCCCCATTGCCCAAATGCATCCACAAAGTCGATGGTGAGGATTGTTGAGGACGCGCATTGAAGCTTGCCGATCTCCCGGCCAAGCTCTTCTCACCCCTTCACCGAGTTTTCCTCCAAGGTGAAGGTTGAGGCCATTTCTTCACACCGGTGTACCTAATCCCCCTTCGTACCGCTTTACCAAGCAATCACGGCACAAAGAGTTCAAGCCATTCTCCCCTTGGCCTCTCCAACCAATGCCAAGGTACCCTCACACATTGCTAGATTCTATAGAAACTTGAAGTGGTAGCAATGGTGAGTGTAGGTACAAAATGATGTGGATAATATCAAATGATAGAACAAGTTTGTTGGCTTACAAATATTGAGCATGACTCATGCCCTTTTACAATTTAGAACTCATCAATAAAGCATGGACTCATGCCTCAATCCATCATCCAAAAGCTCCAACACAAACCAACAATTCACAATGCCCTCACCATGGCATTTGCATAAGCATTTGTTAACCACAATCAAGGCATTTGCAATTGCATTCCAACAATCCCTTTCACATCATATTGACAAATGCATGCTTCCAAAACTTATGCTCTCTTATGCCCATGTGTAAAACATAGCATTGGCATGGCTATGTATAGCATCCATAGTGTCCATATGGCATCAAGATGAGCATGAGGGACTCCAAAAACATTGCATAAACTTGCTATTCCATCAATGGCATGCCAAATGAGACATAATGAAGAAAATCCCCCAAAATGTGATCTATGAATTGGCCAAGCTCATGTGGAATCAATTCCTTTCACCATTGCCATCAATAATGCATGGAGAAGCAATATTGGCATGTGAATGGTACAATTTTCCTCCTTACATCTTGAAGATTATGCTCATCAATGGTGTAATGCACTTGGTCAAACAAGGGAACACGCCATCAACGTTCCAAGTGCAAGTGGCAAATGGGGAAAGTGAGAAGACTAGCTTGGTTTGCCCTTCTACAAAAGTGGTTTTATCCTCTTCATACACTTGGGAAGGTGATTTGGTGGTTTTGGATATGGGTCCCATCGACATTATCATGGGGTGTGATTGGTTGGCTTCACTTGGTGACATTCACATGAACCTTCAACAAGGTTTCATGAGCTTTCTACATCATGGGCAACAAGTGGTACTTGCTGCAAATGCACCTAAGAAGCTCTCTTTGATCACTCCAAGGCGACTCAAGAAAGAGATTAAGGCTTTTGGCACTATCTATGTGTTACATGTTACCCAAGAGGGGATGGAAGGCAGTGGACAGCACATAGATGAGGAAATGGCAACTCTTCTTAAGGAGTATGAAGATATTTTGCAAGTGCCAAAGAGTCTACCACCTAAGAGGGAGATTGACCATGCCATAGTACTTGAACCGAATGCAAAGGTTGTCAACAAGCCTCCTTACCGTTTGTCTAAGGTAGAAAGAGAGGAAGTGGCTAAGCAAGTGCAAGATTTGCTTGCTATGGGTCTTATTCAACCTTCACAATCTCCATTTGCATCTCCCGTTCTCTTGGTGAAGAAGAAGGATGGATCCTTTCGCATGTGCATTGATTATCGTGACTTGAACAAGGTCACAATCAAGAATAGGTATCCCATACCTCGCATTGATGATCTTCTTGATGAGCTCAAAGGGGGAAAGTTCTTCACCAAGATTGATTTGAGATCGGGATATCATCAAATAAGGATGAAGGAAGGTGATGAAGAGAAGACAGCATTTAGGACGGAAAGGGGATTGTTTCACTTCATGGTGATGCCCTTTGGTCTTACAAATGCTCCGGCCACTTTTCAAGCATTGATGAATCGGATATTGGCTCCCCTTCTTTTCAAGTTTGTGCTAGTGTTCTTCGATGACATCTTGATCTATAGCAAGAGCAAAGGGGAACATCTATGTCATGTGAAGCAAGCCTCGAGTGTGCAAGACCCCCGCCCTGCATGGGAGGCCGACGACGCTTCCACCGCCGACGGTGGCAGGAGCCCTGGAGCGGGCGGGCGGGCGGGGACCTCACTGCTGGTGAGCATTCTGCTGCCAATTCTACCATAGGTACACCGATGAAGGAATGATTGGAGATTAGAATTCAAGGTAGATATTTTGGAGGATTATGATCAGTGATACTATGGTTTCATTAAAAGATTATTTTAAAGACAGCTGAATCTGTGAAATAGGTAATTTCATATTGGGTGTGTAAGTGGTGTGACTGTCTTGAAGTTTGCTTGAAGCGTCGGCTAGGGGGCTTGGGAACTCTTTTCCCTAATACCCGAGATAAAACATAACCAAATTTCTAAATGGATCCTATCACTACAGTGGTTGGGCGGTTGGCTAACCCATGGGATTAGATGGGGTTAGGTTGGACTGATGGATCCCTAAAATGAGACTCAATTCTGTTAAGTTACGATAGCTAAAATAAATCTCGACGGTGGATAACCCTTGTTGTATGGAAAAGAATCAATGGCTATGCCTCTTGATAAGAAAAAAAGCATTGGACTCTATGATCCAAGTACAAGTCTTTTCCTTGATCTGACCATGTGACTTATTTACGGGTTCGGTCGGATCAGTTTGGTTAGTTAAAGCTCTTGACTATGTTAGAATAAAAATTATCCTGGAGGAATCGCCTATGTCTGCTAGACGAGGGAAGTTTTTTTGGGTTTAGTTTTGGAAGAACCGAGGGATTAGTCTCTTGTTTGGATATCCATGGGCGAGGCCCCAAGTGAGAGGTTCTACCTTGCGCAAGAAGTGCTACTTTCGTTGCTAGCACCCCAGAATTCGTTGCGCGGAGGGGGCATGGATCTTTCATTGTTGGATTTCCTCATGTCTTGTCACTTCTGTTGGTTTTTCTCTGCCAGGGGGGACAATCCTTTTATCACCAGATTTTTGCCTATGTCTTCAAGTTGTTGCTTCAACTGGTCCTTGTTTGCTTGGGCTTCCTTTTGCTTCTTTGGGTTGAGAGTGATTATGTGCTGAGTCCAGTCAAACTTTATTTTGTGAGGGTTTTTTGCTGGAGGCAGCTTCATGAGTCTACTTTTCAATTCCACTCAAGGCCGCTTTTACATTGATCTTGTTTGTTTCTTCTCATTTGGCAGATTTCCTTCAAGGGGTGTTTTCTCTCTACCTCCTCACCAACTTTTTTCTCTTAGACTAATCCTCCTGTCTCTTTTTAAGCTGCTTCTTCTTCTTGTTGCTTCTTTCTCTCTGCCTCCTCTACTAGCTTTTGGCTCTTAGACTCCTCCTCTTGTCTCTTGCTGGATACTTGCTCTTCCTGCTAATTCTTCAATCTCTCATGTTTTGCAGCTGAGTCATCCTTCTCTAACTCACCTAGCTATGCCAAAGCTCTTAAGTGACTAGCCATCTTTGTGTGACTTCCTGATAGTCTAAGCTTTCGAGCTTATTTCTGCATGTTCTTGGTCACCCCGCTACCCAATTCACCTTCTGTCCATGTTCTGCTGGTTGCCACAACAGCATGTAGTTAGTTCTGCTTATGTTGGTGTTCTTAGCAAGCAGATAAATTATATCTAGATAAAATATGAATTGCTTTTTCATGTTTGCATTAGAGCAAGTGGTGGCAACAAATTATTCCTTATTACCGACTTTGGAGAGTTCCTCCTCAATGTCCACATCATAAGAGTTGGTGTTGGTGATGCCTTCAATAGGAAGGTTGAATGTTTTAGCTATGTTTTCTTGGTTGGTCAGCACTACCTTGCACCCTTCCAACTTCACTGTGTTGCTCTTTTGTCAACTTTTCTACGGCACCTCTGCTTCTATGTTTTCCTACAGACTCATCCACTTCTTTGTTGGCAAAGCCGTATAGTCCAACCTTCTGCAGCCACTTGTGTTGAAACATAAGGTCTGGCATAGCATTGCACGGGTCAACTCCACTTTCTTTCTAGTGTTGCTAGACATGGTTGTTTTTTATCGCACTGAGGTTTGCAAGAAGGGGGAAAGACAGGCAATAGCGAGAGAGCATGAGATAGCGAGAGAGAGAGAGAGAGGGAAATAGCAAGAGATTAAGTTGCAAATAATGCCAGGAAGATATGCAGAAAATGGAAAACTAGGTTATGTAGAAACAGGTGATGATACTGTGCATCCCATTGCGCATGTTGGTAAAGTGCCATTGTCTATGCACGATGGCAAAATGAAGTACTTGGCTGATGTACTTCATGTTCCAAATATTATAAATACCCTGGTTTCTGTTGGACAGATGGTTGAGTAGGGTCTGCAACAAGTGAGGTTTAATCCTCAAGGATGTTTTGTGGAAGACTTCTCAAAAATAAGTGTTGCTTGGTTGCAAAGGGTAACATAAATGGTAGGATGTTTACTTTGGATGTGAACATGCCTGAGATAAAGGCAGCCATGTTTGCGCATGGAACAGGTTGTCATATGGCACAAGTGCATTGGTCATGTGAATGTACAACGGCTGAAGTCTATGCAGGTCCAAAATATTGTTGCAGGTTTGCCAAAGTTAAAGGTTGACAATATGGATAAGGTATGTGAAGCATGCCAACTTGGTAAGCAAGCCAAACGTGCTTTCCCACATGAAAAGCATGTTAGTGCAAGGCCATTGGATGTCATACATTCAGATGTATGGGGACCGACCAAGACTACAACAATTGCTCATTACAGGTACTATGTTATATTCATTGATGATGACTACACTAGGAAAGTGTGGGTTTATTTCATGAAGGAGAAAAGTGAGGTGTTTGCCAACTTTCACAGATTTAAAGCCTTGGTCGATAAGGAAAAAGGCATGCAAATAAAATGCCTAAGATCAGATGGTGGGGGAGAATGTTTCTCCAATGAGTTCAACGATTTCTTGTTGAGAAAGCAGGGAATCAAGAGGTAGTTTACGTATAGGTACACCCGCAATAGAATGGTGTTGTAGAAAGGAAAAACATGCACATTGCAGAAGTGGCACCTGCCTTGATGGCTGAAAAGAATATGCCACATTACTTTTGGGTAGAAGTAGTAGCAGAGCTGTGTACATTATGAACAAGACACCCACTATAGCTATTCATGGAATGACTCCTAAATAGAAGTTTACAGGCATAAGACCGGATGTCTCTCACTTGAAAGTGTTTGGGTGTATTGTATATGTACATGTTCCTGTGATGAAGTGAGAACAAAGTTGGATCCAAAGGCAGAGAGATGCATCTTCATTGGTTATGCTATGGAGAAAAAAGGTTATAGATGCTATAACCCTACCACTCGTGAGATGTGAGTAAGCAGAGATGTCTTCGATGAGATGAGGAGAGCTGGTATGCACCAGTAGTAGTGAAGGCAAAAGAAGATGCAGATGTAAGAAGTGCTAATGTTGCACCACATGTAGAGTAGCAATTACAAGTGCTGAGTGGACCTGGGGAGTCCTCGAGCAGTGGATCCAATGTTAGCCCATCGTTAGGTAGGTTGAGGAATGATGCAGGTACACATGTATCATGGAAAGTGAAGGAAAAGGAAGATCAACCTTTTGTGCCTAATCTGTTGGTAGGTCACTCATATGTGGATGGTGACTCTTGTGGCTCTGAGCAGAGCCTTGATGAGGAGCTTGGCATTCTGTCTGTGGTTACTCCTGGTATAAGGAGAACTAGGGCTGTTTTGAGGATGCCAGGTAGTGATCCAGGTGTACGCAAGTCTATGAGGGTTTTCCAATTAGATTTGGCTTATTATAGTAGGGCCTAATGATCTACATGAAACACAAAGTGATTACCCACTACTACATAATGACAAAGTTTATTGACTGAGTAAATTAGTCCCAAAGCTTCCTTTTCAGTGGTGCTGTAATTTTTCTTGACATTTGACAACATCTGTTTAGCATAATAAATAGGCCTGTACCACCCTTCTTCTATCTGATGCATCAGCACACTTCTGATTGCTATGTCGGATGCATTCACAAACATATGGAACATCTTGTCCCATTTTAGTGGTTGGATTATCAATGCACTAGCAAAGAATTTTTTAAAGACTTTGGAAGGCCCCCTTGCGCTCTTTTGACCAGAGGATCTACGCCCCCTTCTGTGAGGTTGTATAGTGGTTGTGCCACATCAACAAGGTACATGAGAAATCTATTGTGCCATTTAATTTGGCCAAGGAATCTAATAAGCTCCTTCAAGTTTTGCGGTGGACTCAGCTTGCCTATCATCCTGACCTTGGCTAGATCAACAATTCTGTCTTTGGACACTATGTGTACAAGAAGTGTTCCGCCCCTCATAGCAGCATACGCACACTTCATTGGGCTTAGCTTTAGCTTAGTTTGCTTGCATCTTTTTAAGCATAGGCATTAGCTGATGCAGATGTTCCATGCACTTCCCGAAGACGCTATAGTCATCTACAACCACATGCATGAATTCTATTAGATCACAGAAAATTTCTTGTACCATACGTTGGAATGTTAAATGTGCATTTCAGAGTCCAAAGGTCATGACATTTGACGTGAATTCTCCCTACTATGAATGCAGTCTTCTCCATGTCCTCATGTGCCATTCTAACTTGATTTTATCCACAGAATCCATCCAGGAAGGAATACATTTCATGGCTTGCTCTATAGCGTCTAGCATTGATTCTATGAAAGGTAGTGGAAATGGATCTAGTATGGTAGCTGCATTCAGCTTCTTGTAATCCACACAGACTCTTAGCTTTCCATTCTTATTTAGCACGATCACTATGGGGCTTATCCAAGTTGTTTTTATCAATTGGGCTTATGAATCCTTGTTAAAACCCTAAAGATCTCTCTAGCTAATAACCATGCATAAACCAGGCATATACTCATCCACCCGACCACCCCTGAGCCCAAGGGTGCACATATAAATACAATGAAGTACCACATACCTTACCTTGGTGTCCCATACCACCAAGAGATATGACTTCACTCTAGCAGCACATAGCTCTAGCATGAAATGGCAAGAGAGTAGAGATAATACTCTACTCTACACAAGAGAACATCCCTTGAGAGTGCCTCATGCCCATATTATGTAGGAGGGCTCTCAAGTGGTTCTCTCCATTTCCATGTGTGACTCTTAGTTTCCTAACCCTAACCTCAACCCAAGGTTAGACCTTACCCTTGTTCCACTAGAGCATGTTCCCATGCTCCCATACTCACATGCCTAGGGTGGGTTAGCCTCCTAGTATATGCACATATAATGTGCATATAACATACTTCCCCTCTCTCAAAACATTGCACTCTTGCTGAAAAGAAGGAAAACTGTGTTGAATGTTCTCAAACTAACTCCAAAGTTGAATCTCAATTTTCCTCTCTTTCCACTTAATTTTAACCTTAGGGATTAAGCGACTATGAAGTTTCCTTACCCTGAATTCAAGTACCTTTTCAGGTTCATGTGGAACATAAGACAAATCTTCGACTTCAATGAGTTCTTGAGGAGTAACTGTGTTATCCTCACCTCCCAGCTTCTCTTTCAGTCTACTAACATGAAAGACTGGATGAACTCTAACATGTGGAGGAACTTTTAGCTCATAAGCAACCATGCCAATTTGATGTATAAATCGAAATGGACCATAATATCTAGGAGATAATTTTGAGAACTTTCCTATTGACAAAGTTTGAGAATCTTTAGAAACTTTCAAATAAGCCAATTCTCCTGGGCTCACAAGACCGAGGCGAGTGTCCCCTTTCAGCATAAAACCATGCTCTATCCTGAGCACTCCTAATAGAATCATGATCTTGGGTTAGCATTTCCTGCACATCTCGCAAGAAATCCCTCGATGCATCAAGCTCAATGTCCTTAAGACCAACATCAATAGGTTCCTTGGGTTGATACCCATACATAAGCATGAATGGACTATAAGCAATAGCCGTATGCTTAGAACTGTTATAGGCAAATTCCATCATTAGAAAATGTTTTTTCTAACTTGATGGTTTTCCAGAGACACATACACAAAGCATATCCTCTACAATTTGATTCATATAATCTATATTTGCTCATCAGACTACTGCGGGTGATTAGAGGAACTAATACCTAAATTAGTTTCTAATTTCTTGAAAACTTCCTACCAAAAATGAGTCGTGAACTTAGAGTCCCGATCGCTCACAATACCAAAAGGTAGACAATACAATCTAAACAATTGCTTGACAAATTGGTAAGCCAATTCCAATGCCTTAATTGTTATCTTTGTGGGTAAAAGCCTAGCCATCTTTGTCAATCTATCCACGACTACCCAAATGGCATCATGACCCCTGTTGGTACGTGGAAGTCCCATAATGAAATCCATGAAAATACTTTTCCAATTTCGAGACAGAATATCCAAAGGATGTAATGAACAAAATCCTTCATTTTTGGCCAATAAAAAGTCCTAACCAAAGCCAAGGTATGCTGTATGCCTGGATGTCTTGCGAGTCCTACATCAATCTAGCCCATCTAGCCTTTCTACCTTTCAAGTCCAGTTGACCACAAATGAACTGCAAAGACTGATGATCTGTAAGACCATAAATTGAGACCTGTAGAGATACTATCTCCATGCCTTTAAAGCATAAATGATTGCATATAACTCTTTCTCCTGAATTGGGTGCCTAGTCTGTGCATCGTTGAGTTTATTACTCTCGAAGGCCACAAGCTTTCCATCTTGGAAAATCACTAGCATCAGTCTCAACAATGTAAGGCCTGCTAGGATCTGGTAAGGCTAACATAGGAGCATCTTGAACTTTATATTTCAAAGTATCGAAAGTATCTTGTAGCTTCTTATTCCACTCAATTGGATAATTATACTTCTTATTTTTACCCTTAAGAAGGTTGGTAAAAGGCACTGTCAACTTTGAATAATCCTTGACAGATTTTCAAAGAAATACCACGAAACCTAAGAAAGATCTTACTTGCTTGACCGTACGCAAAACTAGCCATTCCAAAACCTTTTGGATCCGATCCAAATCTATACTTAAGCCATCTCCAGATATCTTATGACCTTCTTGTCCTAGAATTGGACTTGTCCTCCAGCCATCTTGACCTTGTACATGTGATCATTCTGTGTGGTTTCCAGCTTCATCCTCTGCACCACAATGTTGATAAAATTGTGAGTACTAACAGGATCAAACAAAGTATGAACCTGATGTCCATTTATTGATCCATAAACACAAAATAATTCATTTGGACCAAAAACGTCTTTATTGAAAGTACAATCTGAACATCGGCTTCCTTTAAGATGCATAATATTGACTTCAAAAAATTTACCTTGAAGTTCTGTAATGCATACAGATTTGTTTGGTATAAACTTCTTTGGTGCCACTTTTTGCCCAGGCGCGCAGAAGGTGTTGTAGCTCCATTCAAAGGACATAATTTCTATGTGTGTCTCTTTTCCTTGCATTTGAAAGATGTGATATTATCCTTGCTCACAAATTTTGTGCTTCTTGTTGGCGTTGACAAAATTTTTTAGTTTTGGTGTGAAAATCAAATTTCTTTTTTCCTTTAATTTAAAGGTTATAAAGCTTTAATTAAAAGCTTTACTAAGCTTAATATTTTATTTTATTTTATTTTTTGGGGGGAGGGCATGCTGTGCGCTTGCGCGGCCAGCAAAAAAAATCCGCCCCCCTCATGCGCCGATTGTAAGGGAGAGGGAAGGAAGCTTCTTCCACCCTCTTCCCCTCCTCTTTCTCCATCTCCCATCAATTCTCTTCTCCATCTTCTCTTCTCATCTCTTCTCCATTTAGAGAGATTATGGCTTAATTTGATTATACACTAATCATTCTTTAATTATGATTAGTATTAATCAAATCTTCTTACCTAAGAGGTGTTCACACATGGAAGAGAGAAAACGAAGGAAACTTCAGATTTGAGAGATGGAAAAAATGCCACGCACATGCGAGAGAACCCGATACATCAACATGCTACCCCCTACTGAAATTCAGCAAAAAATCGTCAGAAATTTGATAGCATACCCGTGGGAAACTTGCAAAAAATGCATTAAAAATATATTTTTCACCATAAAAATGCTCTTAAAATTCCTAAATAATTAGGAAAAATTCCTAAAATTTTATAAATTTAGAGAATCCTTTCTACCAAAAATACCCATAATAGCATGTGTGATATTTTGCTAAAAAATTTGTAAAATGCTTATTTTAACCATAAAAATAGAGAGAAATAGTATTTCCACTCACGAAATTTCTCGGCAACGTTGATACGTCAAGAAGCACCACCTTTTGATTACCATATTGACTTTCCCAATGCATAGACCACCAAACCAAACCAAAAAATAACATTTTTTGCTTAGTAAATGTTAAAATTTCATTAAAATGTAAAAAATTTGGAATAATGAGAGAAATTTAAGAGAAAAACACAAAAAATTAATTAGAGATTGCTCTGATACCAAAATTAAAACCCTAAAGATCTCTGTATCTAATCACTATGCATAAACATGCATAAACCAAGCATATATTCATCCACTCTACGACCACCCTCGAGCCCAAGGGTGCACATATAAATACAATGAAGTACCACATACCTTACCTTGGTGTCCCATACCACCAAGAGATATGACTTCACTCCAGCAGCACATAGCTCTAGCATGATGGCAAGAGAGTAGACACAATGCTCTACACAAGAGAACATCCCTTGATGAGTGAAAGATCCCTGACCCCTCCGCGCAATGAATCCAAGGGTGCCAGCTCAGCGGAAGTAGCACTTCTTGCGTGGGGCTGTTGAGATATCGAGCTCGTCTAGTGAGGCGGTGGCCACTGATGACCCGCCTGGGGGATAGGCCCCACACTTACACCACTGGCATGGTTGGTGAGATCATGGGAGATATGCGGCCAGTGGGATGACAGGCTGTGTGACAGCCATTCTAGAGACTGGCATAGTTATAGCGCCAGCTCATTTAGTCGGGTTCACATTATAGAGAACCCGTGTATGTATTTGGTTGAGTACCTTTCATATTGTGTGTACTCTTATTCTTGTATATGGTGTGTTGAGTGTTGAGTGTTGAGTAGAGAAGAAGAAGATTTTCAGCCTCTCACCGTGTGTGTTCTCTATTAGGGTTTTGTGAGTGTGTGTGTGTGCTTGCAAGAGCTCAAGCTCTCTTCCCCCCTGCATCTCACCGTGTGTGTTCTCTATTAGGGTTTTGTGAGTGTGTGTGTGTGCTTGCAAGAGCTCAAGCTCTCTTCCCCCCTGCATCTTTTCATGGTATCAGAGCCTGGTTCGTGCTAAGGGCTGAGCTGCAAGCAAGAGAATCACAAGAAGCGGTACGAGGGTAAGAGCTTCAACTACTCTTCCCTATTTGTGTTGGTGACTACACCCTTGTCGGGAGCTCTACGGGAGGCACCGGCAAACGATCTCTGATTGAGGAGCTTTCTTCGCGGGAGTAAAGCTATAGGGCAACTATACAGTCCTATCGGACTGCTATCGGACTGAGATTTTTTGGCCGAAAACACGTTTCGAGCGCGTCTGGACCTCCGTTTTTCAGAAAGCAGGCGATTTCAAGCACTGCGGGTAAGTCATCG
The DNA here is from genome assembly GCF_041138505.1 of Cibotium barometz. Classification (NCBI taxonomy): domain Eukaryota; kingdom Viridiplantae; phylum Streptophyta; class Polypodiopsida; order Cyatheales; family Cibotiaceae; genus Cibotium; species Cibotium barometz. The sequence goes on from NC_141101.1 coordinate 14,530,289, forward strand.
ATACCAGTCCGATGGGACTGGTATTGGGCTGAGAATTTTTGGCCGAAAACACGTTTCGGGCGCGTCTGGACCTCCGTTTTTCAGAAAGCAGGCGATTTCGAGCACTGCGGGTAAGTCATCGATTCTCTGTAGAACTCTGTTTTAAGAACTGCAGGAAGACAGATTGACTGTGCAGACACTGTGGGTGCTGCAAGAGGTCTACAGTTGCCATTGGGTGTATGTATGCACATTGAAGTCACTGTTGGTGACATTTGAGAGTACTACAGTACCGCTATGCAGAAAAATACAGCAGTTTGTGCAGAAAAACCAGAGTGCAGTTTCTGGTAAAATTGTGTGTTTGGCAAGATGTCAAATGATGGGATAACTCAGATTGTGGCTGAGAAGCTTGACAAGAATAACTTCCATGCTTGGAGGTTCAGGTTGACGAATTTCCTGATGGGAAAAGGCTATTGGGACTACATAGAGAAGGTGAGCATGAAGAGGCATCGGAGATACCGGATATAAATCCAACTGCTGCAGATGTGAAAGAGTTTAAAGACTGGAACCAAGCAGCCAGGAAAGTAATGTATTGGCTTTCCATTAGTATACAGGACACCATGATTGGGCACATTCAGGATGCCAAGTCTCCCAAGGAGGCGTGGGACACCTTGGTAAAGCTTTATGAAACAAATACCAAGGCACGTATGTAAGATCCCTGTTCCCACCGAGCAACGGATTTGGGGTACTAGCAGCGGAAGTAGCACTTCTTGCATGGGACAGGGGTCCCACACTAGGGGCCTCGCCTACGGATATCCAGATAAGAGACTAATCCGTCGGTTGTTCCAAAACCGAACCTGGAAAAACTTCCTTTACCGGAAGCACGGGCGATTCCACCAAGATAACTTTTTTTTTACTCTAACGTAGTCAAAACCCTTACTGATGATCAAACAGATCCGACTGCATCTATAAAGATACTTGGTCAGATCAAGGAAGAAACTTGCACTTGGATCATTTGGATCAACACTTTTTTCCCCACCAAGGAGGCACAGCCGTTGATTCCTATCCATAGAACAATTACTATCCGGGATTTACTTTATCTATCGTAATAACAGAAATTGAGTCTCGATTTACGGATCCATCAGTCCAGCCTAACCCCATCCAGTCCCATGGGTTAGCCAACCACCCAACCACTGTAGTGATGGGATCCAAATTAAGAATTTGGTTAGGTTTTGTCCCGGGTACCAAGGAAAGAGTCCCAAGGCCCCCTAGCCGGATGTTCATGCAAAAATAAAACTAGTCACACCACTCACACACCCAATATGAAATTACCTTTTCATAGATTCAACCAGTTTAAAATAATCCTTTAGTAAAACCATAGTATCACTGATCACCATCTTCCAATTTATCCAGTTGATTCTCAATTTTCCCATCATTCCTTCATCAGAGTATCTATGGCATCATTGGCAACTAGGACGCTCACCACCTGTCCACACAGGGGCCGTTTCCTAATCCCTAGCCCATAATACTCGGCAATATAATCACTTATCAAGATGGACTCTCGTTGAAGATCAGCAAGATCAACCAACAGATCCATATAAAGAGCCATGGACTCATCCATTGAAGACCAGCAAGGTCAATCAACCAGATCCATGCCTGATTTCAGAAAACAACTCCAACTCTTGTTCCAATATCTTCCTCGATGCACGCGTGGGTATCCTAGGCGACCCAGAGCCCGAGCACCGTATGGTCAGCACCCTCTAGGATCCTTCGCAGGTGACCTAGCGCTTCACTCATAGGCCGCTTCCTTGGCCCCTCATCCACCGTATCGGAAGCTCACCATTTTAATCGCACCGAGGCTGGTCAAGACCTCGGCCGACTTTGCTACGCGAGATGTCCTTCATTGACTCTCCGTCAGCAGTTGCAACTTTATCAGTTAGGTCTCCACGACCTTAATCACAAGATGGTCACAATGCTTTCCCAGCAATCTTGACATAAAACAGTCATTTACAAACAGCATTTACAAACAGTCACAAAATACAGTTTCTATATTAACTCTCATTTTTCCACATTATCCCTCATCAATCCATATCTCATCTTATCACATCTCATACACCTCTTATCACATCTTAACTCATCTTATCACATCCTATCTCATCTCATATGCATCTTATCTCATCTTATCACATCTCATACACCTCTTATCACCTCTCATACACCTCTTATCACATCTTAACTCATCTTATCACATCCTAACTCATCTCATAGGCATCTTTTCTCATCTTATCACATCTCATACATCTCTTATCACATCTTAACTCATCTTATCACATCCTATCTCATCTCATATGCATCTTATCTCATCTTATCACATCTCATACACCTCTTATCACCTCTCATACACCTCTTATCACATCTTAACTCATCTTATCACATCCTAACTCATCTCATAGGCATCTCATCTCATCTTATCACATCTCATACACCTCTTATCACATCTTAACTCATCTTATCACATCCTATCTCATCTCATATGCATCTTATCTCATCTTATCACATCTCATACACCTCTTATCACATCTTAACTCATCTTATCACATCCTAACTCATCTCATAGGCATCTTATCTCATCTTATCACATGTCATACACCTCTTATCACATCTCATACATCTCTATGCAAGAATTTCAATTGTGATAAGAGTAACACTTTTACAATAAAATATTTTTTTTCTGTAAAATTTTTATAATAAAATAATAATTTTTTTTTTCATTTCTATGCACGAAATTCAATATGATGAAAATAATAAAATAATCATATTTTTTTTCTTTACAGTTTTATAATAAAATAATAAAATATTCATCTTTTATGCATACCTCTATGCATGAAATTCAATTAGGTTAAAAGTAACACTTTTATAATAAAATATTTATCTTTTATGCATACCTCTATGCATGAAATTCAATTATATTAAAAGTAACACTTTTATAATAAAATATTTATCTTTTATGCATACTTCTATGCATAAAATAAAAATGATAAAAGTAATACTTTTGATATAAAATTTATCCTTTATGCATAATATATAAATTTAATTTCCTCATGATTCTAATGAAATTCATTCAATTAATCTAGGATGATAATTCCTAGAATATGGTAGGAAATCCTCTTTTTATGCTTTGAATGAAATTATTTTATGTGTAAATTTTTATAAAATTTTACCATAGCTCCGCTACTATAACTGATAATCTCAATTATTTTTTTAAAAAATAAGACTTATCTTTAAGGGAATGATTAGAATGATCCCTAATTGGATCATTAACCCTTAAAAAAATAAAGCATAGATAAAGAAAAACCATTATTTGTGAGAGAGAGAAAAAAACCATTAAAATTAAACATAAATGGAAATTTATGTAATTCTTTACTATCATTTATTAATTAACTTCAATAGCATTTCAAAAACCATACCAATTAAGCTTCTCAAGCTTGAGAGGGGTTGAGAAGAGAGAATCATTGAGAAATTATAGAAAAGATCAAAATTCACTATACTTACCTTACAATTTGCTTGATTCTTTATTCACGGTAGAGGCCCCCAACCAATCAATTGGTTTAGTATGTTGATGGAGCCACCAATGGAATTTGAAGAAAGAGAGAAGTGTCAAAAACTAGTGAATTATTAAAGAATTCACAGTTCTTGGCTTAGGTGGAGAAGAGTAACAATGCATAAGACTCTATATTTTTTTCAACAAGGGGAGGCTTCTATTTATAGGAAAATTGGAGCTCCTAACCAAACAAACTGATTCTAGAATTTTCCAAGTCAATTTGGTCACTTTTTGACCATTTTTAGGTCAGTTAAGCTAATTTTTTGGAACTAGACTTGAATGAGGAGAGAGGATATCTCAAATTTTATGATTTTAAAACTCATTTAAGCATGTGTTTTAGGCGCCAAGGCATATCTTCTCATGAGGAAGAAAACACGCCAGAGAAGACTCGCTCAGAAAACCCAAGATGCCTTGATCTCATGACGCAGTAGTATCGGGGACCCAATCCCAAAGCTTCAATAGTCATGGCCAAGCGGACATTATTACGAAAATGTTGCTGACCCCAGGGTGTTACCCTAGTTATGTTTTGATAGGTCCGCCATTTGGTCTGAGCTACAGAAGTTCCTAGGTGAGGAAAAAGTGAGCGCTCATACTGTTCTATAAAATCCTTCTTCACAGACTCACTTGCATCTTGAAGGTGAGGAATCATTATGGATAAAACTAGTTCTTGTTGCCAGGCCATGAAGGAGATTAAGAAAGAAAGGAGATTGATGGGAGTAAGATTATTGTGAGCGACAAGTAAAAGTTACGATTTATATAAAGGAAGGAGCTAGCGTAACCTTGAAGCCAACGGTAACTTGCCACTGAAGTTTTACCGTCTTTCCATGATTTGGGTTTGGCACATATTTCTATGAAATACATTAAGAATTTTGAGATGAGGAGATAAAAGAAGCTTGTAGGCTAAGTCACCTACTTTCATTGAATTCAGATATAAGGCCCACAATATCTGGGGGATAACTTCTTATACTCCCCAAGAGATAAAGAACTTCTTTTGGGTCGTACTCGAATGAAAACCAAAACCTTGGTATCCAAAACACCGATTTTTACTTCTGAACTCATTGTTCTGAATCCTTAAAACAGGCGGAACTCTTGAGAAGTATTCAGGGAAAAGATTCTTCCTTTTTTTTTAAAACAAAATCTTTCTTTTATTTTAGAGAGAGAATAATTATAAGATCAGAAAGGGAGATTCTTACTCCTGTATACCTCGAAGGTTGGGGGAGAATCTTACATTCTACCCCACTTGAAAAGTGCGAGATGTCCTCATCTCGCCAAGTAGAGGACAACTCTTTTTCTTATGATATATATATATATATATATATATATATATATATATATATATATATATATATAGGGTTTCTTATATTCTGGTCAACCCAACAGAATACTGGGATAATTATCCCTTAAATAGAACTCATCATTAAATAACAATTCATTTAAATCATATCATTCATATCATTAACATGATAATGGTCCATTAGACCGAAAAGTTTCCTTCGGAACATTCCTCCACGAAAATTTCAGTCAAACAAGTTCTCAATTTGTCATCCCTTAACTTGATCTACGGGTCAAGTGTTAACAGTAGCAATCTGACAGCACAACCCACTAATCTCATAGTGATTTGCTGAAATCATTATCATCATTCTAGATATAAATATCATCATAGGGAGTCATCCCATTAATCCTCATTGTGGTTTTGTTCAGATTTTTATATTTCAACTAATTTCAGAAATCATCATTTTTCAATCAGAATTTTCAATCAGAATCCAATTCAATTCATCAATTCTCAAACAGAATTAAAAATCATATCAACCACATTCGAATTCATCATCTGGATAGCATTAACGCTTATAATTTCAAGTCTTAGATTTACTCGTATATACTGTCAGTAAAGAGCTGCAATATACTCTCGGTATATACGGGTAGTCATGGCCCTTGGAATTATAAGGTAAATACCATCATGTCTAGGTCTCAAGCAAGTCAGGATTCTATATAATTGCGGTACTCCATCTGAAGACCCAATTACCAAATTACAAATTTCAGTTTGAATATCAAATTGTATGAATTATATCACACAATTAAAAACCTTTTTGTGCTTCTTGATAAATTTTTGACATATTTGGTTTCTCAGTTGATCTTTATTAACCAAATGCTCTGATACCAACTGTAAGATCCCTGTTCCCACCGAGCAACGGATTCGGGGTACTAGCAGCGGAAGTAGCACTTCTTGCGCGGGACAGGGGTCCCACACTCGTCGGGGCCTCGCCCATGGATATCCAGATAAGAGACTAATCCGTCGGTTGTTCCAAAACCGAACCTGGAAAAACTTCCTTTACCGGAAGCACGGGCGATTCCACCAAGATAACTTTTTTTTTTACTCTAACGTAGTCAAAACCCTTACTGATCAAACAGATCCGACTGCATCTATAAAGATACTTGGTCAGATCAAGGAAGAAACTTGCACTTGGATCATTTGGATCAACGCTTTTTTCCCCACCAAGGAGGCACAGCCGTTGATTCCTATCCATAGAACAATTACTATCCGGGATTTACTTTATCTATCGTAATAACAGAAATTGAGTCTCGATTTACGGATCCATCAGTCAAGCCTAACCCCATCCAGTCCCATGGGTTAGCCAACCGCCCAACCACTGTAGTGATGGGATCCAAATTAAGAATTTGGTTAGGTTTTGTCCCGGGTACCAAGGAAAGAGTCCCAAGGCCCCCTAGCCGGATGTTCATGCAAAAATAAAACTAGTCACACCACTCACACACCCAATATGAAATTACCTTTTCACAGATTCAACCAGTTTAAAATAATCCTTTAGTAAAACCATAGTATCACTGATCACCATCTTCCAATTTATCCAGTTGATTCTCAATTTTCCCATCATTCCTTCATCAGAGTATCTATGGCATCATTGGCAACTAGGACGCTCACCACCTGTCCACACAGGGGCCGTTTCCTAATCCCTAGCCCATAATACTCGGCAATATAATCACTTATCAAGATGGACTCTCGTTGAAGATCAGCAAGATCAACCAACAGATCCATATAAAGAGCCATGGACTCATCCATTGAAGACCAGCAAGGTCAATCAACCAGATCCATGCCCGATTTCAGAAAACAACTCCAACTCTTGTTCCAATATCTTCCTCGACGCACGCGTGGGTATCCTAGGCGACCCAGAGCCCGAGCACCGTATGGTCAGCACCCTCTAGGATCCTTCGCAGGTGACCTAGCGCTTCACTCATAGGCCGCTTCCTTGGCCCCTCATCCACCGTACCGGAAGCTCACCATTTTAATCGCACCGAGGCTGGTCAAGACCTCGGCCGACTTTGCTACGCGAGATGTCCTTCATTGACTCTCCGTCAGAGCAGTTGCAACTTTATCAGTTAGGTCTCCACGACCTTAATCACAAGATGGTCACAATGCTTTCCCAGCAATCTTGACATAAAACAGTCATTTACAAACAGCATTTACAAACAGTCACAAAATACAGTTTCTATATTAACTCTCATTTTTCCACATTATCTCTCATCAATCCACATTGCTTATTCCACATTCCAGTTATATGTGTACTCATCCCATCTCATCACTTCAGATTCCTTCACATCACATATCATATATTCACATCCATACATATATCCACATCCACATCCATACATTCACCTCCTCATTCGTACATCTGTTGAGATATCGAGCTCTAGTGAGGCGGTGAACACTGATGACCCGCCTGGGGGATAGGCCCCGCACTTACACCACTGGCATGGTTGGTGAGATCTTGGGTGATATGCGGCCAGTGGGATGACAGGCTGTGTGACAGCCATTCTAGAGACTGGCATAGTTATAGCGCCAGCTCATTTAGTCGGGTTCACACTATAGAGAACCCGTGTATGTATTTGGTTGAGTACCTTTCATATTGTGTGTACTCTTATTCTTGTATAAGGTGTGTTGAGTGTTGAGTAGAGAAGAAGAAGATTTTCAGCCTCTCACCTTGTGTGTTCTCTATTAGGGTTTTGTGAGTGTGTGTGTGTGCTTGCAAGAGCTCAAGCTCTCTTCCCCCCTGCATCTTTTCATGGTATCAGAGCTTGGTTCGTGCTAAGGGCTGAGCTGCAAGCAAGAGAACCACAGGAAGCGGTACGAGGGTAAGAGCTGCAACTACTCTTCCCTATTGTGTTGGTGACTACACCCTTGTCGGGAGCTCTACGGGAGGCACCGGCAAACGATTTCCGATTGAGGAGCTTTCTTCGCGGGAGTGAAGCTATAGGGCAACTATACAGTCCTACGGACTGCCTACGGACTGAAATTTTCGGGCCGAAAATGCGTTTCGGGCGCGTCTGGACCTCCGTTTTTCAGAAAGCAGGCAATTTCAAGCACTGCGGGTAAGTCACCGATTCTCTGCAGAACTCTGTTTTAAGAACTGCAGGAAGACAGATTGACTGTGCAGACACTGTGGGTGCTGCAAAGAGGTCTACAGTTGCCATTGGGTGTATGTATGTGCATTGAAGTCACTAGTTGTGACATTTGAGAGTACTACAGTACCGCTGTGCAGAAAATACAGCATTTGTGCAGAAAAACCAGAGTGCAGTTTCTTGTAAAATTGTGTGTTTGGCAAGATGTCTAATGATGGCATAACACAGATTGTGGCTGAGAAGCTAGACAAGAATAACTTCCATGCTTGGAGGTTCAGGCTGACTAATTTCCTGATGGGAAAAGGCTATTGGGACTACATTGAAGGTGAGCATGAAGAGGCACCGGAGATACCGGATATAAATCCGACTGCTGCAGATGTGAAAGAGTTTAAAGACTGGAACCAAGGAGCCAGGAAAGTAATGTATTGGCTTTCCATTAGTATACAGGACACCATGATTGGGCACATTCAGGATGCCAAGTCCCCCAAGGAGGCGTGGGACACCTTGGTAAAGCTTTATGAAACAAATACCAAGGCACGTAAGATACAGTTGAAGAATGAACTTCATACTGTCGAGAAAAAGAGCATGTCTGTGAATGACTATGCGTTGAAGATAAAGGGCATTGTGGAATCCCTTGCATCTATTGGTGTATCAGTAGATGATGATGACAAGGTGGAAGTCTGTCTACGTGGTCTCGGGCCACAATACAAGGCGTTTAAGACGTCTATCCAGACTCGGGAAAACATTCCCAACTTTTCAGATTTGGTGTCTATGCTGATTATCGAAGAGAAGAACTTGGGTGAAGACCAACAGTCTTCACAAAGCAAAAACAGTTCAGAGCAACAGGCCTTCTACACGAGTTCAGGAAGAGGACGAGGTAGAGGAGGCCGTGGACGCGGTCAAGGAGGTGGCCGAACAGGTAATCAGAATTATGGCCAGCAGCAACAGCAACAACAACAACAGTCCCAGAATCAACAACAACAACAACACGCAGGTGGAAGAGGCAGATTCAGAGGCAGGGGGAGTCAAAGAGGCCGTGGAAATTGGCAAAGGCAATATAATGATGCACGTGAATGCTACTATTGTGGTAAGCCAGGACATGTGCAGTCAGAATGTTATAAGAAGCAGGCTGACATGCAAAATGGGAAAGTGCAGCAAAACAACTATGCATCCTCAAGCAGAAATAATGAGGACAATGAAAGGTTGTTTGTTATGCAGCATGTTGTAAATGCCATGTCTGAAAATGTTGATGCAGCACAAAAAGATAATGTATGGTATGTGGACTCAGGCGCTTCGAACCACATGACGAGTCATGGGGAGTGGTTCAAGGAGATGAAGAACCCGGAAAGACCAGGTTTTGTGGAAACAGGGGATGACACTGCTCATCCAATTGCCCACGTTGGAGATGTGCCATTATCTATGCAGGATGGCAAAGTGAAGTACCTTGCAGATGTACTTCATGTACCGAACATAACAAAGAATCTGGTTTCAGTTGGCCAGATGATTGAGCAGGGTTTGCAGGTTCGGTTTAACCCTGATGGGTGTTATGTTGAAGATTTCAAAGACAAGTGCAGGTTGGTTGCAAAAGGCAACAGAGTGGGCAGAATGTTTACGTTGGATGTAGACATGCCTGAAATGAGTGCTGCGATGTTTGCAAATGGTTCAGGAGTTGTTGCAGACACAGACATATGGCATAAAAGAATTGGACATGTAAATGTGCAGAGATTGAAGTCTATGCAGACAAAAGGAATTGTGACAGGGCTGCCAAAATTTAAAGTGGAAGGTATGCAGAAAATATGTGAAGCATGCCAATTTGGGAAGCAAACAAAGCATGTGTTTCCACGTAACAGATATGTGAGCAGAAATGCACTAGATGTTGTGCATTCAGATGTATGGGGTCCTACGAAGACCGTGTCTATGGGAGGCTGCAGGTACTATGTCACTTTCATTGATGACCACACAAGGAAAGTGTGGGTATATTTCATGAAGGAGAAGAGTGAGGTTTTCACTCACTTTCAGAATTTCAGAGTTTTGGTTGAAAAGCAAACAGGAAAATATGTCAAGTGCCTAAGGTCAGATGGAGGGGGAGAATACTTCTCCAATGAGTTCTCTGAATTTTTGAAGAAGAATGGTATTCGGAGACAGTTCACATGCAGATATACTCCGCAGCAAAATGGAGTTGCTGAGCGGAAAAACAGGCACATTGCTGAGATTGCGCGAGGATTGATGGAAGAGAAGAATATGCCGCATTGCTATTGGGCTGAGGCTGTTTCTACAGCAGTATACATCATGAACAGGACTCCAACTGCTGCAGCCATACATGATGTAACTCCAGAGGAGAAGTTTACTGGCAGAAAACCAGATTTGTCTCATCTGAAAGTTTTTGGATGCATTGCATATGTGCATGTGCCAGATGAGCTGAGAACTAAGCTGGATCCGAAAGCTGAAAAATGTGTGTTTATTGGATATTCCCTTGAGCAAAAGGGATACAGGTGTTATAACCCTGCTACACGTGAGTTGAGGGTAAGCAGGGATGTTGTCTTTGATGAGATGAGCAGTTGGTATGCTGCTGAAAAAGAAGCTATTGGGGCTGATGTGAGTGGAAGTGTGGTTGCACAGAATGCAGGTCAGCAATCACAGTCTTTGAGTGGACCAGGAGAGTCCTCATCTAGTGGGTCTATTGATAGACCATGGAGTGGCAGGCTGCGTCATAATACCAGCCCTGCAAATGTGATTAGTACATCACGTAAAGGGAAAGAGAAAGTGGTTGAGCCCCTTGGTATGCCTGACATTTCTGCAGGGCATTCTCATGTTGATGGAGAGTCTAGTGGCTCAGATATGAGTCTTGATGAGGAGCTTGGGATCCCAGCTATGAGAACACCTGGTGTAAAGAAGGCTATGGAAGCCATGAATGAAAAGCTGCGAAGATCAGGGAGAGTGAAGAACCCTGTGCAGAGATTTACATATGATGGTTATGTGGCACATCATTATGCATATATGGCAAAAGTTGTGCAGGTTGTAGAGCCCACATGCATTGATGAGGCTGTTGGAAATGTGTGTTGGGAGAAAGCTATGGATGAGGAGATGGATGCACTATATGGAAATGAAACTTGGGATTTAGTGCAATTGCCTGAAGGCAAGAAAGCCATTGGATGCAAGTGGGTGTACAAAGTTAAACATAACAGTGATGGAAGCATAAACAGGTACAAGGCTAGATTGGTAGCCAAAGGATATGCGCAGACATATGGGATTGATTATGAGGAAACTTTCAGCCCAGTTGCCAAGATGGCAACGGTGAGAGTTGTGATAGCAGTGGCTGCGTCAAAGCAATGGTCTTTACATCAGATGGATGTAAAGAATGCATTCTTGCATGGGGATTTGCAAGAAGAGGTGTATATGTTGCAGCCACCTGGTTATGAGGATGTGGGTCACCCCGAGCATGTTTGCAGGTTGAAGAAAGCCTTGTATGGCTTAAAGCAAGCACCAAGAGCATGGTCTGACAAGATTTCTGAATATCTTGTCACTATTGGCTTTCATGTAGCCAATGCAGATTTCTCATTATATGTGAGACATGGTGATAGAGGGGTTGTGCTTGTTGTCATCTATGTAGATGACTTGATCATTACGGGGGACCATGATGCAGAGATCTTTGATGTAAAGATCTTGCTTAGACAGAAGTTTGAGATGAAGGATCTGGGGGAGCTCAGATATTTCTTGGGCATTGAGGTGATTAGGTCACCACATGGTATTGGATTACTGCAGAGACAGTATGGCTTGGACATGTTGTCCAAGTATGGTATGACAGGCTGTAAGCCTATTTCTGTGCCATTGGATCAGAATGGCAAGTTGAGTGCAGATTCAGGAGAGATCTTGGAGGATCCTACTATGTACAGGAGCATAGTAGGAAGTTTGATCTACATGACGATCACCAGACCAGATTTGAGCTATGCTGTTGGGTTGGTGAGTCAGTTTATGCAGGTTCCACGGAAACCGCATTTGGATGCAGTCAGACGCATACTGAGGTATGTGAGGTCTACTTTGCATTGTGGACTATTCTATGAGACTGGGACAGAGATATGTGTACATGGGTACACAGATGCTGATTGGGCTGGTAGTATCTCAGACAGAAGATCTACCAGTGGATTCATGTTTTCTTTGGGGAGTGCTGCTGTGACTTGGAGCAGCAAGAAGCAGCCTACGGTTGCTCTATCGAGTACAGAGGCCGAGTACAGAGGAGCTGCTATGGCAGCATGTGAGGTAGCTTGGTTGAGAAAGCTACTTACAGATTTGGGTCTATCAGTGGATAGACAAGTTGTCATTTTCTGTGACAACATTAGCAGTATACAGTTGGCCAGGAACCCAGTCTTTCATGCTCGTACGAAGCACATAGAGGTCCACTACCACTTCGTCAGAGAGAAGGTCTTGGCAGGAGACCTTGACCTTGTTTATGTCAGCACAGAGGATCAGGTAGCTGACATCTTCACCAAAGCATTGGGTACAGAGAAGCTCCGCAGATTCAGGGCTTCGCTTGGTGTACATGAGATGGAGTTGAGCTCGAGGGGGAGTGTTGAGATATCGAGCTCTAGTGAGGCGGTGGACACTGATGACCCGCCTGGGGGATAGGCCCCGCACTTACACCACTGGCATGGTTGGTGAGATCTTGGGTGATATGCGGCCAGTGGGATGACAGGCTGTGTGACAGCCATTCTAGAGACTGGCATAGTTATAGCGCCAGCTCATTTAGTCGGGTTCACACTATAGAGAACCCGTGTATGTATTTGGTTGAGTACCTTTCATATTGTGTGTACTCTTATTCTTGTATAAGGTGTGTTGAGTGTTGAGTAGAGAAGAAGAAGATTTTCAGCCTCTCACCTTGTGTGTTCTCTATTAGGGTTTTGTGAGTGTGTGTGTGTGCTTGCAAGAGCTCAAGCTCTCTTCTCCCCTGCATCTTTTCAACATCTACATCTACATGCACATTCATGCATCTTCATCCATACATCCACATTTATATGCACATTCACCTCCATTTTTACCTTATGACAACCCATATACATCTTATCTCATCACATACACTTCTTAACTCATTCCATACACATCTTATCACCTCTTAACTCATCTTATCACATCCTAACTCATCTCATATACATCTTATCTCATCTTATCACATCTCATACACCTCTTATCACATCTTAACTCATCTTATCACATCCTATCTCATCTCATATGCATCTTATCTCATCTTATCACATCTCATACACCTCTTATCACCTCTCATACACCTCTTATCACATCTTAACTCATCTTATCACATCCTAACTCATCTCATAGGCATCTTATCTCATCTTATCACATCTCATACACCTCTTATCACATCTTAACTCATCTTATCACATCCTATCTCATCTCATATGCATCTTATCTCATCTTATCACATCTCATACACCTCTTATCACCTCTCATACACCTCTTATCACATCTTAACTCATCTTATCACATCCTAACTCATCTCATAAGCATCTTATCTCATCTTATCACATCTCATACACCTCTTATCACATCTTAACTCATCTTATCACATCCTATCTCATCTCATATGCATCTTATCTCATCTTATCACATCTCATACACCTCTTATCACCTCTCATACACCTCTTATCACATCTTAACTCATCTTATCACATCCTAACTCGTCTCATAGGCATCTTATCTCATCTTATCACATCTTATACACCTCTTATCACATCTCATACACCTCTATGCAAGAATTTCAATTGTGATAAGAGTAACACTTTTACAATAAAATATTTTTTTTTCTGTAAAATTTTTATAATAAAATAATAATTTTTTTTTTCATTTCTATGCACGAAATTCAATATGATGAAAATAACTTTTTATAAAAAAATAATCATATTTTTTTTCTTTACAGTTTTATAATAAAATAATAAAATATTCATCTTTTATGCATACCTCTATGCATGAAATTCAATTAGGTTAAAAGTAACACTTTTATAATAAAATATTTATCTTTTATGCATACCTCTATGCATGAAATTCAATTATATTAAAAGTAACACTTTTATAATAAAATATTTATCTTTTATGCATACTTCTATGCATGAAATTCAATTATGCTAAAAGTAACACTTTTGATATAAAATTTTATCCAGTATGCATACTTCTATGCATAAAATAAAAATGATAAAAGTAATACTTTTGATATAAAATTTATCCTTTATGCATAATATATAAATTCAATTTTCTCATGATTCTAATGAAATTCATTCAATTAATCTAGGATGATAATTCCTAGAATATGGTAGGAAATTCTCTTTTTATGCTTTGAATGAAATTATTTTATGTGTAAATTTTTATAAAATTTTACCATAGCTCCGCTACTATAACTGATAATCTCAATTATTTTTTTTAAAAATAAGACTTATCTTTAAGGTAATGATTAGAATGATCCCTAATTGGATCATTAACCCTTAAAAAAATAAAGCATAGATAAAGAAAAACCATTAATTTGTGAGAGAGAGAAAAAAAATCATTAAAATTAAACATAAATGGAAATTTATGTAATTCTTTACTAACATTAATTAATTAACTTCAATAGCATTTCAAAAACCATACCAATTAAGCTTCTCAAGCTTGAGAGGGGTTGAGAAGAGAGAATCATTGAGAAATTATAGAAAAGATCAAAATTCACTATACTTACCTTACAATTTGCTTGATTCTTTATTCACGGTAGAGGCCCCTAACCAATCAATTGGTTTAGTATGTTGATGGAGCCACCAATGGAATTTGAAGAAAGAGAGAAGTGTCAAAAACTAGTGAATTATTAAAGAATTCACAGTTCTTGGCTTAGGTGGAGAAGAGTAACAATGCATAAGACTCTATATTTTTTTCAACAAGGGGAGGCTTCTATTTATAGGAAAATTGGAGCTCCTAACCAAACAAACTGATTCTAGAATTTTCCAAGTCAGTTTGGTCACTTTTTGACCATTTTTAGGTCAGTTAAGCTAATTTTTTGGAACTAGACTTGAATGAGGAGAGAGGAGAGATGAAATATCTCAACTTTTATGATTTTTAAACTTATTTAAGCATGTGTTTTAGGCGCCTCATTGAAGGCCCTCCTTTTCCTTACTGTGTGTCAAAAAAGGAATCCTTACACTCAAAATATCTCATATTTTATGCTCATAGTTTTTTTACTAATAAACCTTGTACATTTTCAACTCTTCATCTTATGTGAGCATTTAAGGGACGCCCCTTCCTTACATATGTGTCATAATAAAATCATTATACCCAAAATATCTCATATTTTTAATATTGCTCATAGTTTTTTACTAATAAACCTTGTACATTTTCAACTCTTCACCTTATGTGAGCATTTACTCATTTTTGGGTATTTTCTTTTTACAATTTGGATTTATCTCCTCCCTACACATGGATTGATGCTATTGGCCCATAGGAACCTTAATTGGACCATAGTCTAAAGATTTCTGAAAATCTAGACCCTTAGGCTAAGGTTCTTTATACCTATTTCCAATTAATTCCAATTGCACATTGGAAAATTCTTTTTAAATTTCTGTTTCAGGGGAACTCATCTGAATTATAAGAGATATTTTTCTATCCAAAAATATTCAAAATCTAAATATTCTCTCTCTAGAATATTTTCTCTCTCTAGGTTAAAACAGGCACAAACAAGATCTCTTATATTTCAGAAAAAGGAATTGATTACAGGGGAATATGCTAGACATCAAAAAGGGGGTGGGGGAGGAATCTTACAACGTAAGATATAGTTGAAGAATGAACTTCATACTGTGGAGAAAAAGAGCATGTCTGTGAATGACTATGCGTTGAAGATAAAGGGTATTGTGGAATCCCTTGCATCTATTGGTGTGTCAGTAGATGATGATGACAAGGTGGAAGTCTGTCTACGTGGTCTCGGGCCACAATACAAGGCGTTTAAGACGTCTATTCAGACTCGGGAAAACATTCCCAACTTTACAGATTTGGTGTCTATGCTGATTATCGAAGAGAAGAGCTTGGGTGAAGACCAACAGTCTTCACAAAGCAAAAACAGTTCAGAGCAACAGGCCTTCTACACGAGTTCAGGAAGAGGATGAGGTAGAGGAGGCCGTGGACGCGGTCAAGGAGGTGGCCGAACAGGTAATCAGAATTATGGCCAGCAGCAGCAGCAACAACAACAGTCCCAGAATCAACAACAACAACAACACGCAAGTGGAAGAGGCAAATTCAGAGGCAGGGGGAGTCAAAGAGGCCATGGAAATTGGCAAAGGCAATATAATGATGAACGTGAATGCTATTATTGTGGTAAGCCTAGACATGTGCAGTCAGAATGTTACAAGAAGCAGGCTGACATGCAAAATGGGAAAGTGCAGCAAAACAACTATGCATCCTCAAGCAGAAATAATAAGGATAATGAAAGGTTGTTTGTTATGCAGCATGTTGTGAATTCCATGTCTGAAAATGTTGATGCAGCACAAAAAGATAATGTATGGTATGTGGATTCAGGCGCTTCGAACCACATGACGAGTCATGGGGAGTGGTTCAAGGAGATGAAAAACCCGGAAAGACCAGGTTTTTTGGAAACAGGGGATGACACTGCTTATCCAATTGCCCACATTGGAGATGTGCCATTGTCTATGCAGGATGGCAAAGTGAAGTACCTTGCAGATGTACTTCATGTTCCAAACATAACAAAGAATCTGGTTTCAGTTGGCCAGATGATTGAGCAGGGTTTGCAGGTTCGGTTTAACCCTGATGGATGTTATGTTGAAGATTTTAAAGACAAGTGCAGGTTGGTTGCAAAAGGCAACAGAGTGGGCAGAATGTTTACGTTGGATGTAGACATGCCTGAGATGAGTGCTACGATGTTTGCAAATGGTTCAGGAATTGTTGCAGACACAGACATATGGCATAAAAGAATTGGACATGTGAATGTGCAGAGATTGAAGTCTATGCAGACAAAAGGAATTGTGACAGGGCTGCCAAAATTTAAAGTGGAAGCTATGCATAAAATCTGTGAAGCATGCCAATTTGGGAAGCAAACAAAGCATGTGTTTCCACGTAACAGATATGTGAGTAGAAATGCACGAGATGTTGTGCATTCAGATGTATGGGGTCCTACGAAGACCATATCTATGGGAGGCTGCAGGTATTATGTGACTTTCATTGATGACCACACAAGGAAAGTGTGGGTATATTTCATGAAGGAGAAGAGTGAGGTGTTCACTCACTTTCAGATTTTTAGAGTTTTGGTTGAAAAGCAAACAGGGAAATATATAAAGTGCCTAAGGTCAGATGGAGGGGGAGAGTACTTCTCCAATGAGTTCTCTGAATTTTTGAAGAAGAATGGTATTCGGAGACAGTTTACATGTAGATACACTCCGCAGCAAGATGGAGTTGCTGAGCAGAAAAACAGGCACATTGCTGAGATTGCACGAGCATTGATGGAAGAGAAGAATATGCCGCATTGCTATTGGGCTGAGGCTGTTTCTACAGCAGTATACATCATGAACAGGACTCCAACTGCAGCCATACATGATGTAACTCCAGAGGAGAGGTTTACTGGTAGAAAACCAGATTTATCTCATCTGAAAGTCTTTGGATGCATTGCATATGTGCATGTGCCAGATGAACTAAGAACTAAGCTGGATCCAAAAGCTGAAAAATGTGTGTTTATTGGATACTCCCTTGAGCAAAAGGGATACAGGTGTTATAACCCTGCTACACATGAGTTGAGGGTAAGCAGGGATGTTGTCTTTGATGAGATGAGTAGCTGGTATGCTGCTGAAAAGGAAGCTGTTGGGGCTGATGTGAGTGGAAGTGTGGTTGCACAGAATGCAGGTCAGCAATCACAGTCTTTGAGTGGACCAGGAGAGTCCTCATCTAGTGGGTCTATTGATAGACCATGGAGTGGCAGGCTGCGTCATAATACCAGCCCTGCAAATGTGATTAGTACATCACGTAAAGGAAAAGAGAAAGTGGTTGAGCCCCTTGGTATGCCTGACATTTCTGCAGGGCATTCTCATGTTGATGGAGAGTCTAGTGGCTCAGATATGAGCCTTGATGAGGAGCTTGGGATCCCAGCTATGAGAACACCTGGTGTAAAGAAGGCTATGGAAGCCATGAATGAAAAGCTGCGAAGATCAGGGAGAGTGAAGAACCCTGTGCAGAGATTTACATATGATGGTTATGTGGCACATCACTATGCATATATGGCAAAGGTTGTGCAGGTTGTAGAGCCCACATGCATTGATGAGGCTGTTGGAAATGTGTGTTGGGAGAAAGCTATGGATGAGGAGATGGATGCACTATATGGAAATGAAACTTGGGACTTAGCGCAATTGCCTGAAGGCAAGAAAGCCATTGGATGCAAGTGGGTGTACAAAGTTAAACATAACAGTGATGGAAGCATAAACAGGTACAAGGCTAGATTGGTAGCCAAAGGATATGCGCAGACATATGGGATTGATTATGAGGAAACTTTCAGCCCAGTTGCCAAGATGGCAACCGTGAGAGTTGTGATAGCAGTGGCTGTGTCAAAGCAATGGTCTTTACATCAGATGGATGTAAAGAATGCATTCTTGCATGGGGATTTGCAAGAAGAGGTGTATATGTTGCAGCCACCTGGTTATGAGGATGTGGGTCACCCCGAGTATGTTTGCAGGTTGAAGAAAGCCTTGTATGGCTTAAAGCAAGCACCAAGAGCATGGTCTGACAAGATTTCTAAATATCTTGTCACTATTGGCTTTCACGTAGCCAATGTAGATTTCTCACTGTATGTGAGACATGGTGATAGAGGAATTGTGCTTGTTGTCATCTATGTAGATGACTTGATCATTACGGGGGACCATGATGCAGAGATCTTTGATGTAAAGATCATGCTTAGATAGAAGTTCGAGATGAAGGATCTGGGGGAGCTCAGATATTTCTTGGGCATTGAGGTGATTAGGTCACCACATGGTATTGGATTACTGCAGAGATAGTATGGCTTGGACATGTTGTCCAAGTATGGTATGACAGGCTGTAAGCCTATTTCTGTGCCATTAGATCAGAATGGCAAGTTGAGTGCAGATTCAGGAGAGATCTTGGAGGATCCTACTATGTACAGGAGCATAGTAGGAAGTTTGATCTACATGATGATCACCAGACCAGATTTGAGCTATGCTGTTGGGTTGGTGAGTCAATTTATGCAGGTTCCATGAAAACCGCATTTGGATACAGTGAGACGCATACTGAGGTATGTGAAGTCTACTTTGCATTGTGGACTATTCTATGAGACTGGGACAGAGATATGTGTACATGGGTACACAGATGCTGATTGGGCTGGTAGTATCTCAGATAGAAGATCTACCTGTGGATTCATGTTTTCTTTGGGGAGTGCTGCTGTGACTTGGAGCAGCAAGAAGTAGCCTACGGTTGCTCTATCGAGTACAGAGGCCGAGTACAGAGGAGCTGCTATGGCAGCATGTGAGGTAGCTTGGTTGAGAAAGCTACTTGCAGATTTGGGTCTATCAGTGGATAGACAAGTTGTCATTTTCTGTGACAACATTAGCAGTATACAGTTGGCCAGGAACCCAGTCTTTCATGCTTGTACGAAGCACATAGAGGTCCACTACCACTTCATCAGAGAGAAGGTCTTGGCAGAAGGCCCCACACTTACACCACTGGCATGGTTGGTGAGATCATGGGAGATATGCGGCCAGTGGGATGACAGGCTGTGTGACAGCCATTCTAGAGACTGGCATAGTTATAGCGCCAGCTCATTTAGTCGGGTTCACATTATAGAGAACC
Source organism: Cibotium barometz (assembly GCF_041138505.1). Lineage (NCBI taxonomy): Eukaryota > Viridiplantae > Streptophyta > Polypodiopsida > Cyatheales > Cibotiaceae > Cibotium > Cibotium barometz. Next base: position 14,550,099 of record NC_141101.1, read on the forward strand.
CGTGTATGTATTTGGTTGAGTACCTTTCATATTGTGTGTACTTTTATTCTTGTATATGGTGTGTTGAGTGTTGAGTAGAGAAGAAGAAGATTTTCAGCCTCTCACCGTGTGTGTTCTCTATTAGGGTTTTGTGAGTGTGTGTGTGTGCTTGCAAGAGCTCAAGCTCTCTTCCCCCCTGCATCTTTTCAGGGGCAGGGTCCCTCACTCGGGGCCTCGCCCAGAGATATCTAGACAAGAGACTTATCTATTGGTTCTTCCAAAACTGAACCCAAAAAAACTTCCCTCGCTCGGAAAGCACGAGCGATTCCTTCAGGATAAATTTACTCTAACGTAGTCAAGAGCCTTAACTAGCTGAATTGATTTACCGAACCTGTAAGAAGAGTTAGATCAAGGAAAAGACTTGCACTTGGATCATAGAGACCAATGCTTTTTTCCTCATTGAGAGGCAGAGCTGTTGATTCTTTTCCATAGAACAATTTTTATCCAGGATTTACTTCATCTATCGTACCATAACAGAATTGAGTCTTATTTTAGGGATCCATCAGTCTAGCCTAATCCCATCTAGTCCTGTGGGTTAGCCAACCTCCCAACCACTATAGTGATGGGATCCATTTAAGAATTTGGTTAGGTTTTGTCCCGGGTGTTGAAAGAACGGTAGAGGGGGAGGAGACACACACACAGGAGCAAACCCTAATGTATATTGCAAACCCTAACCATAGAGGGAAGCCATGTCCACTCTCACACAAAGCATAATGCACTAATCCATAATCCACACAACACACAATGAGTTGTGTCCACACTCTACTAACCCTAGCTAATGTCCACACACTATGACCAGCTGGACACGCGGTCATTTATGTCTCACACATGTTCCTACCTAATCTGCCAGCACATAGCATAGCTGGCTCACACTGACATCGAGCTTGAATCTCAACAGCCCCTCTCAAGCTCATGATGTATTGTCGATGAAGATGTAGATGAGCTTGGGATATCAAGACTCTCAACACTCCTCCTCAAGCTCATCCCATGTACTCCCAACATAGTCCGGAAGTACGCAAATTTCTCCCTGCTAAGTGGCTTCGTAAAGATATCAGCCACCTGCTCATCAGTCTTCACATACTGAAGATCAACTGTACCATCCAGCACCTTTTCTCTGACAAAGTGATAATGGACCTCTATGTGTTTGGTCCTCGCATGAAACACTGGATTCTTTGCCAATTGTATACTGCTCATGTTGTCACAATGAATGACAACTTTGCCACCAATGGGCTCACATAAATCTGCCAAGAGACTTTTTAACCATATAGCCTCACAAGTAGCAATGGCTGCACCCCTGTACTCAGCCTCTGTACTGTGGATAAAGCAACTGTAGGTTGCTTTTTGCTACTCCAACTCACCACCACAACACTTCCAAGTGTAAAAGCATATCCACTAGTAGACCTCCTGTCATATGCGCTACCTGCCCAATCAGCATTTGTGTAGCCATGTATGTCCAAGCTTTTACCACTCTCATAAAATAAACCATAATGTGCTGTGGTCTTCACATATCTCATGATGCGTCTCACTGCATCCAAGTGTGGTTTCCTGGGGCTCTGCATAAACTGGCTGACTAGCCCCACAGCATAACTCAAATCCGGGCGTGTGATAGTCATATATATGAGACTACCAACCATCTTCTTGTACATAGAAGGATCATCCAATTCCTCGCCATAATCAGCCCGCAACTTCACATTTTGCTCCAATGGTGTACTCATAGGCTTACACCCTGTCATGCCATACTTTGCCAACATATCCAATGCATATTGGCGCTGTACTAACCAAGTACCTACATGATCTTTCACCACTTCAATTCCAAGGAAGTATCTCAACTCACCAAGATCTTTCATGTCAAATTGCCCACTCAAAGCTTTCTTGACATGCATCACATCTGCACCATGATCACCTGTGATAATCAAGTCATCCACATAGATGACTAGTAAAACAATCCCATGCTGTGTCTTCTTCACATAGAGTGAAGAATCTACTGTAGAAATCTGAAAACCAAGTGAGATAAGATATCTGCTCATCTTATCACTCCAAGCACGAGGTGCTTGCTTCAGACCATACAATGCCTTTTTCAACTTGCATACGTGAGTGGGATATCTAGGGTGTACATACCCTTCTGGCTGTGCCATGTACACTTCCTCTTGTAGATCTCCATTCAGAAATGCATTCTTGACATCCATCTGATGCATTTCCCAGCCATTAGCTGCAGCCATAGCAATGACTGCTCTCACTGTGCCCATCTTAGACACTGGACTAAACGTCTCATCATAATCCAATCCTTGGGTCTGTGCATAACCCTTTGCTACCAATCTTGCTTTATGTCTCTCAATAGAACCATCAGATTTGCACTTCACTTTGTAAACCCATTTACATCCAATAACATTCTTGTCCTTTGGTAATGCAACCAAATCCCATGTATCATTATGGACCAATGCATCCATCTCAACATCCATTGCTTTTTCCCATACATGCTCTCCAATAGCCTCTGTATAGCATGTAGGTTCCACATGCTTCACCATAGATGTCATATATGCATAGTGCATAGCAAAATCTCTATATGTCAATCTGTCAACAGGATATCTGACTCTCTAGGATCTCCGCAATGCCTGCAGGTCACTCTGTACACCTGTAACTCTAGCATGTGGTGGCACATATCTGTCATGTCTAGCACCACGTGTGCATAAAATAGGTATGCCAAGCTCCTCATCTAAACTCTCAGAACTAGATGACTCATAACCTGTGATTCCAATTCCTTCGACTTTCTTTTTGCCTTTATCCATAGCACTACTCCCAGTGCTCACACTCTCATGCCTCAAACGTCCTGACCATGGACGTACACTGCTACTCTCAGCTTTTGCTGCTGGCCCAGACATAGTAGTAGAACTAGAACTTGCTTGTGGTGGCAAGTTCACATGAACATCAGCCTCAAGTGACTCAATAACACCCTCATCTTTTGCTTTGTACCAACTAGCAAGCTCATCAAACACCACATCACGTGAGATGACCACTTGTCTAGTTTGTGGATTATAACATTTGTATGCCTTTCGATCCTGTGCATATCCAACAAATACACATTTCTCTGCCTTAGGATCCAACTTCCTTCTTCTTTCATCAGGCACATGTACATAAGCTATGCATCCAAAACTTTAAGATGTCCAATGTCTGGCCTGTAACCTGTAAGCCGCATCTCTGGCGTGCTTCCATGAATGGCTGCAGTAGGTGTTTTGTTCAATATATACACTGCAGTAGCACATGCTTCTGCCCAATAGTAATCTGGCATGCTCTTTTCATTGAGCATCGTCCTTGCCACTTCACATATGACTCTATTCTTTCTCTCAGCCACACCATTCTGCTGAGGTGTATACCTGCAAGTCAACTGTCTTCTTATTCCATGCTTCCTCAAGAAATGCTCAAAAGCTTTTGAGGTGTATTCACCACCTCCATCTGTCCTCAGACATTTAATCCAACAGCCATATTGCTTTTTTGCAAAAACTTTAAAATCCATGAACTTTTCCAACACTTCACTCTTCTCTTTGAGAAAGTATATCCATGTCATCCTGCTAAAATCATCTATGAATGTAACATAGTATAAACTGCCTTTGATAGATGGGTTTTGTGCAGGACCCCATACATCACTGTGTACTATCTCAAGTGGCCTGTTACTCATATTTCCTTCTCTAGGAAACCTCAACCTTGCCTGCTTCCCAAACTGACAGGCTTTACAAACATGCATATGTCCATCATATTTGAACCTAGGCAATCCATTGACAATGCCTCTTGTTTGCATGTTCTTTAATCTCTGTATATTGACATGGCCAATCCTCTTGTGCCACATATCAATGTCCTGTACCACATTCCTGCTCTTTGAGAACATGGCTGATTTTAGCTCATGAATTCCAGCATCCAGCTTAAACAATCTGCCTTCTTTCTTGCCTTTAGCAATCACTCTACATCCATGTTTGAAATCTTCAACGAAGCATCCATGCTCGTTGAAACGAACCTGTAATCCCTGTTCCACCATTTGACCAACTGAGGCCAAGCTTTTAGTGATCGAAGGCACATATAGCACATCTGACATAGACTTTGTCTGACCATTATGCATGACCAATGGTACACTTCCAACATGTGTAATGACATGCTGGGTATCACACCTGTTTCCACATAGCCTTTTACATCCATAGGCTTCATATGCTCAAACCATTCACCATGACATGTCATATGGTTTGATGCTCCTGAGTCCATATACCATGTGTCATCATTCTCAACATTTGTCGTCATAGAACCCACAACATGCTTCATGGCAAACAAATGATTTGCAGTTCCATCATTGCTACTTGATGCATAGTTACCACCATGTTGTGCATAGTTTCCACCATAATGACCACCACGTTGTGCTCTTCCCCCTCTCAAATCATTCTGTTTGCGGAAACAATCTCTCGCCATATGACCATATTTGCCACAATAATGGCATTCTACATCTTGCATAGAATTTTGTTGGCCTTGCCAACGTCCTCGACCACGGGGGGTACCTCTGCCTCGCTGAGGTGCATATCCACGACCACCTCGAGCACCATATGAAGGCTGAAAATTCTGTTGTGGAGGCCTATCCTGCCATCCACGACCATTACCACCACGTCCACGTGATGCAAATCTCCCCCTACCTCTAAAGCCTCTCTGCGAGTAGAAAGCCTGATTTCTGCCATCATCATGGCTAGTAGATGCATCCAGAAATGAATCACTGAGCTTGATTTCCTCAACCAACAAGAGGGAAACCAACTCATCGAAGTCGGGTAGACCTGTACTCCTCACTGAGATAGATGTATCAAAGGATTTGTATTCCTTGCCAAGACCACGCAAGGTAATATCCACCAAATCATCATCAGGCATGGGGGCATTTATTGTGGCCAATGCATCTGCAAACTTCTTGATTTCTTGCACATAATCATGTATGCTCCTTTTATTCCTTTTCACATTATGTATCTGCTGTCGCAATTGAGACTTGCGAGCACTCGTATCTGTATCAAACATCTTGACCAAAGTATCCCATGCATCTTTGGGATTCTCAGCATCCTGAATGTGTATGAGCATAGCATCAGATATACATATAGACAAATAATGCAGCACTTTGAATGCTCTCTCTGACCATTGCTTATGAGCAATAAGCTGCTGCTGTGTAGGTTGCCAAGGTAGCTCAGGCTCTCGCTCAGCACCTGTAATGAGATTCCAAAATCCTTTTCCTTTCAAGAAACTCTTTATCCTGTACTTCCATGCCTGGAAGTTCTTCCTATCCAGCTTTTCACCAACAATCTGAACTGGATTGTCCGACATGTTGCTCAATGCGTACACCTTCCGCACACTTCAAATCTGTAAATGAGCCTTCCTCAGCTCAACCACACTCCAATGAATGTTCCAGATACTCCAAGGTAGCCAACAAACTCCAAATTTGATGTAGAAAATCAACCTGTAATCATCCAAAATGAACTGTCTCACGCAATGCGGGATACCATGAATTGACACGCCTTCCAAGGCTCCAAATCACAATGTAATGGTGCAATCAAGTATGGGCAACTTGCATTGACACCTAATCAACCTCAATGTTGAGTATCAACACCATCTGACATGTGTACATATCAATTTTTGAAAACCCCTTTCTCTGTTTTTGGAAAAACCAGAAAAACCAGTAGAAAATTTGCTCTAATTCCTTCAATATTTGTCCAAATTGAGCAACCAGGCATTCATTAGCTTAGCATTAGTGTCCATCAATTCCATGTAAGAGGAATTTGTCCAATTGTAAAACACCAAGGATTAATTGCTCGATTAAAAATGCTCTGTTTCTCTGCAACCAGTGGACAGCCTGTTTTAATCAGCTCATTCCCAGCTCAATTAAGCATCATTGACCAAAAAAATCACATAGCCCTCTTCTCCAAAGTATAAAGCATCCAATTGCTAAAGAAATTGTGGAAGATATCAACCAACCAAGTAAGAATCGATCTCCTCGTAGGCAAAATGACCAAAATCTGCACTGTTTTCTCTGTTGATTCAGCGCCGCCTGCTGTAGGGGGGTTTAGGAGAGTTTGTGATGCTAATTGATGATGATAATAGATGCCCAACACACCTAGGTACATGTGCAATCCACCAATGGTTGGATTTGAGCCAAAATCACACTCCAAATGCTTCAATTTTGGGCTTCTTTTTCACTGTTTTGTGAGAGCTCAAAAACCAGAGATTTTCACACTTTGAAATGCATTCAAATTGCTCCAAAATCACAATAGGGCTTGCATAAGAGTTGCCATTACATCCCTCATTGTCAGATACATGTTTGCTTTGCCAGATTTACATGTATTTCCACCATACATCAATGTTCCCAAGCTTTAATGGAAAGCTTCAAAAACCAGAATTTTGCTTTGCTTTGATTTGCTTTGATTTGCTTTGTTTTTGCCTGTATCACCTGCAATCCGCTCAAGGATGTTGGCCAGCTTCACAGCTTCTTTTCACAGCTTCTTCTCCCTCTTCACTCACTCACTCATAAACCCTAATAAACAGCACAAGGCTCTGATACCATGTTGAAAGAACGGTAGAGGGGGAGGAGACACACACACAGGACCAAACCCTAATGTATATTGCAAACCCTAACCATAGACGGAAGCCATGTCCACTCTCACACAAAGCATAATGCACTAATCCATAATCCACACAAAACACAATGAGTTGTGTCCACACTCTACTAACCCTAGCTAATGTCCACACACTATGACCAGCTGGACACGCGGTCATTTATGTCTCACACATGTTCCTACCTAATCTGCCAGCACATAGCATAGCTGGCTCACACTGACATCGAGCTTGAATCTCAACACCGGGTACCAGGGAAAAGAGTTCTGAGACCCCCTAGTCGGATATTCATGCAAACTTAAAACTAGTCACACCACTTACACACCCAATATGAAATTGCCTTTCTCACAGATTCAGCTATCTTTAAAACAATCTTTTAATGAAACTATAGTATCACTGATCATAATCCTCCAAAATATCCAGTTGAATCCTAATTTCTAATTTTTTCCTTCATCCATATCCCATATAATTCATTTACATCCTGATTCCCATGACATCACATCTCATTCATTCACATCCCGTTTCACATCACATTACATCTCATCCATTCATTCATTCACATCTATCTTATTCACATTGCATCTCATCACATCTATTCACATCACATCTCATTTCTATGCAAGTTTTTAATTTGATTGTTTTTTGAATACAGGGAGTATATCTTGAATCAGTATCCCCAAAACTTCTTAATCGAAATTTTGAATTTTATACCAGAATTGCTCGAATTCTATAACCTTGATCCACAAATCAATTCAAAGGATCTCAAACTTAGTTTCAGATTTGGTAGGAGTTTTGAGTGTATTTTTCTAGTGTATTTTTCTAAACTGGTCACACCTTCTTTCCTCGAAACTGACGAAAGAGTTTGGTCTTGGTCATAGTCTGATTCAAGGTTCGAGTCGGATAAGATTTTTCTAAATCTACCTTTCTTGAAAAGGTTTGATAATTCAGTTACTATTTTACTAAATTTCTTTCTTTGAATATTCACTTAACTGATTTCTAAATGAGTTACGAATTCTAATGAGGAATAGATTAATCATTTATCTGAATATTTCGATCGCGATAGATTTCCTGAATTCTCTTTTTACAATCTGTTGAATATAAAAGGATAGAAATTTCTATCTTAGAGTATTTAATTATTCATTTAAATACTTATAGAATTTAAACATAGAATTTAAGAGAATTCTAATTTTGATATAAAAATTCTTTATGTATCTTATGCATAAAAATTAATTTTTATAAGAATAACTCTTTTATAATAAAAAATTCCTTTATGCATCTTTCTATGCATAAAAATCAAGTTTAATAAGAATAACACTTTTGTAAGTAAAAAAATTCCTTTATGCATAAAAATCAAATTTAATAAGAATAACACTTTTGTAATAAAAAAATTCCTTTATGCATCTTTCTATGCATAAAAATCAAATTTAATAAGAATAACACTTTTGTAATGAAAGAAGTTCCTTTATGCATCTTTTTATGCATAAAAATTAAATTTAATAAGAATAACACTTTTGTAATAAAAGAAACTCCTTTATGCATTTTTCTATGCATAAAAATCAAATTTAATATGAAAAAAACTTTTGTAATAAAAGAAATTCCTTTATGCATCTTTCTATACATAAAAATCAAATTTAGTAAGAGTAACACTTTTGTAATAAAAAAAATCCTTTATGTATGAAAATCAAATTTAATAAGAATAACATTTTTGTAATAAAAAAATTCCTTTATGCATCTTTCTATGCATAAAAAGCAAATTTAATAATTAATATCAGTGATATTCATACATATTCATAGGTGAATATGCACATGGAGTAATTAAAATATTTCTTTTAGATGCAAAAACGGTGGGAATTACTCTTTTGGAATAACATAAAAATAAACTTTCTTTTCCATAAAATTTTAAAAAATTTTGCCATAACATCCTTTGTATGGCTGACCATTTCTCATTTTTATCATTCTTTATCTAACTTGAATTAACCCAAATTAGATTTATAGAACTCTAATCTACATAATTTTCTAAATTCAAGAGAGTAAACAATAAGAAGAGTTCATCTTTCAAGGATTGAGAAAGGTTGGAATGTAAAGAGGAGAAGGGGTGGCCTTTTTATCAAAGGCATAGCATTTGAATTTAATTCAAACATTTGCAAAACATAAAAATCAAGAAAACCATAGATTTTTCATTAAAAAAGTAAGAAAATAGCTTACATAGAACTTGTAAGCTCTCCTTTGGCTTGAGGAATTAAGGTTCTACTCTTGTTTGAAGCAAGAGTGGCCACCAATTCACTTTGGAGAGGATTAGGCCAAAAACAATTGAATTGTTAAAAAAATTAAATGTAGATGGCTCAGGACGACAGGAGTAGAGTAACAGTGCATAAACACTGTTAAGCTTTTACAAAGGGAGAGGCTTCTATTTATAGGAAAACATGAGCCTCTAACCAAGCAAACTGATTCTAGAATTTTCCAAATCAATTTGGTCAATTTTTGACCATTTTTGGGTCAATTCAGCTTACTTTTTGGATCTAGTTTTGAAATAGGAGAGAGGAGAGATGAAAATATCTCATTTTATTGATTAAGAATTGGGGGTAATGATGAGAAAAAGACACCTACTTCATGAGGGGAGATCCCCACACTGAGGTGTCAAAATTCAGTTTTTTAATTGTTTTCTTTGGGTCCTTAGTCCACTCTTCATCTTATGTGAGCATTTACTCATTTTTGGGAGTTTTTCTTTTATTCTTCAATTTATCTCCTCCCTACATTTGGATTAATCTTATTGGTCCATAGGAACCTTAATTGGACTATAATCTAAATTTTTCTAAAAATCTGGACCCTTAGACTAAGGTCCTTTATACCTATTTTCAATTAATTCCAATCGCACATTGGAAAGTTCTTTTTGAATTTTTGTTTTAGGGGAAACCATTTTAAACACTAGGAAGAATTTTACATCCAAATATATCTCAATTTTAAATTACCTCCCTCTAGATATTTTCTCTCTCCAGGCCAAAACAGGGTAAAACAGGATCTTTCTTTTATTTCAGAGAGGGAAATAATTATAAGATCAGAAGGGGAGGTTCTTATACCTACACACCTCAAAAGCTGGGAGGAATCTTACATTGAGAGTGCCCCATGCTCGTATTATATAGGAGGGCCTTTTCTTGTTTTATAGTGATTGAAGTAAATTCTAATGCTATGCCTTGATGAAAAGGCCACTCCCTTCTCTTCTTTACAATTCAGTCCTTCTTTATCCTAGAATGATTAACAAAAAGATTAATTAAACTTTTCTTATTGTTTACTCTCTTGGAAATTGAAAATTGTGTAGATTAGAGTCCTTTACATCTAATTGGGGTTAGTTTAAGTTGAAAATAGAATGAGAAAAATGAGAAATGGTTAGCCATACAAAGGAGGTTATGGAAAACTTTTCTAGAATTTTGTGGAAAAGAAAGTTTATTTTTATGTTATTCCAAAAGAGTAATTCCCACCGTTTGTGCATTCTAAAAGAAATATTCTAATTTACTCTATGTACATATTCACTTATGAATATGCATGGATATCACTAAAATTGATTTTATGTATAGAAAGATGCATAAAGGATTTATTTTTATTTCAAAAGTGTTATTCTCATTAAAATTGATTTTATGCATAGAAAGATGCATGAAGGATTTATTTTTATTTCAAAAGTGTTATTCCCATTAAATTGATTTTTTTCATAGAAAGATGCATAAAGGATTTATTTTTATTTCAAAAGTGTTATTCTCATTGAAATTGATTTCTGGCATAGAAAGATGCATAAGGGATTCATTTTTATTTCAAAAGTGTTATTCTCATTAAAATTAATTTTATGCATAGAAAGATGCATAAAGGATTTATTTTTATTTCAAAAGTGTTATTCTCATTAAAGTTGATTTTTATGCATAAATAGTTGCATAAAAGGATTTTTATAAAAGTGTTATTCCCACTGAAGATTTTTTTGCATAAATATATTTGTAAAGAATATTTATATCAAAATTAGAATTCTCTTAAATTCTATGTTTAAATTCTATGAATAGATGTAATGAGATGTGATGAGAATCAGATAGGTGTGAATGGATGGATGGATGTCATGTGAATAGAGGTGATGAGATGTGAGGTGAATAGATGTGATGTGAATCAGATAGATGTGAATGAATGGATGGATGGATGTGATGTGAATAGAGGTGATGAGATGTGAGGTGAATAGATGTGATGAGATGTGATGTGAATCAGATGGATGTGAATGAATGGATGGATGGATGTGATGTGAGTAGAGGTGATGAGATGTGAGGTGAATAGATGTGATGTGAATCAGATGGATGTGAATGAATGGATGGATGGATGTGATGTGAATAGAGGTGATGAGATGTGAGGTGAATAGATGTGATGTGAATCAGATAGATGTGAATGAATGGATGAGATGTGATGTCATGTGAATCAGGATATAAATGAATGATATGGGATGTGAGTGGATATATGTAAAAGAATGGATGTGAAGGTATATATGAAGAATGGATGTGAATGAGTATCTGAATGTATGTGATGAAAATGGATGTGAATGTGTATGTGAAGAATGGATGTGAATGAGTATGTGAAATAATGGATGTGGATGTATGTGAAAGAATGGATATGGATGTGTATGTGAAAGAATGCGATGTGATGTGACATGAATATATGTGGATGTGCAGTGATAGATATGAATGTATGGATAGATGTGAGAAGTTATACTACATGTGAACAATTGGATGGATGTGGATGAATGAGATGAGATGTGTATGAAGGAGATATGATGTGGATAGAAGTGATGTGATATAATGTGGATAGAATGTATGCGATGGGATGGTTATGAGAATGTATGTGGTGGATATAAACGAATGAATGTGATGGATATGAATGATAGTGATGTGATGTAAATGGAGATAGATGTGATGAGATGTGGATATGGGTAGATGCAAGTGGCTGAGATCTGATGAGAATAAATTGAGGAAAGATATGATGAGATGAAAATGATGTGATTGGATGAGAATAGGAATACATATGAAATGGATGTGGAATTAAATAATGTGGAACAATGTGGAAAGATGAGAGTTTGTTATAGAAACTGTATTTATGACCTGTTTTTAAATGACTGTTTTATGTCAAGAATGCTGGGGAAGCATTTTGATTGTGTTGTGAATGAGGTCATGTGGAGACCTAACTATAAAGTTGCAACAGCTAACGGAGTGTCAATGGAGAATGTCTCGCATAGCAAGGTCGGCCAAGACTAGCGTCGGTTCGATTCAAATGGTGAGCTTCCGCTACGGTGGATGAGGGACCAAGGAAGCGGCCTATGAGTGAAGCGCTAGGTGACCTACGAGACGAAGGATCCTAGAGGGTGCTGACCATACGGTGCTCGGGCTTTGGGTTGTCGAAGATACCCACACGTGCATCGTGGAAGATATTGGAACAAGGAGTAAGAATTGTTTTTTGAATTCAAGCATGGATCTGGTTGATTGACCTTGCTGGTCCTCAACGGATGAGTCCATTACTCTTTTATATGGATCCATTGGTTGATCTTGCTCATCATAAATGGAGATTCCATTTTGATATGTGAATATATTACTGAGTACTATGAGCTAGGAACCATCAAAAAGGCCCCTGAGTGGACAGGTGGTGAGTGTTCTGGTGCTAATGATGCCATAGGTACACTAATGAAGGAATGATTGGAAATAAGGATTCAACCAAAGATTTTGAGGATTATGATCAGTGACACTATGATTTCATTAAATGATTGTTTTAAAGAGAGCTGAATTTGTGAAAAAGGCAATTTCATATTGGGTGTGTAAGTGGTGTGACTAGTTTTAAGTTTGCATGAATATCCAGCTGCTAGGGGGCCTGGGAACTCTTTTCCTGGTACCCGGGACAAAACCTAACCAAATTCCTAATTGGATCCCATCACTACAGTGGTTGGGCGGTTGGCTAACCCACGGGACTCGATGGGGTTAGGCTGGGCTGATGGATCCCGAAAATGAGACTCAATTATGTTATGGTATGATAGATGAAGTAAATACCAGATAAAAATTATTCTATGGAAAAGAATCAACGGGGCTGTGCCTCTCAATGAGGAAAAAAGCGTTGGTCTCTGTGATCCAAGTGCAATCTTTTCCTTAATTTGACCATGGGACTTACAGGTCCGGTCAGATCAGTGTAGTTAGTTAAGGCTTTTGACTATGTTAGAGTAAAAATATCCTGGAGGAATCGCCCGTGCTTTCCGTGCGAGGGAAGTTTTTCCAGGTTTGGTTTTGGAAGAACCGAGGGATTAGTCTCTTGTCCGAATATCCGTGGGCAAGGCCCTGAGTGAGGGACCCTGCCCCGTGCAAGAAGTACTACTTCCACTGCTAGTACCCCTGAATTTGTTGCACGGAGGGGACAGGGATCTTTCACGTAGCTTAGAGTTAGTTTTGATAGTTTTGAATCTTTTGAGGAATGCCTCTTTTAGCACAAGAAAGGTTTGGAAGTGGTTTGAGTCGTATTGGGATACCCATTCAGTTGGTATATTGCCGAATGTGGCCTGGAATTGATCATGTTTCCTTTCATCTAGAACATTTACATGAGTGTGATTCACCTTCCACACACCCTTGAATTTCATGGCATGTGTGTTGGGGCCTTTAGACTTCTTATGTTTGTAGGTGGGGTACCTGTTTTTTCCTCCTTAGTTAGCCATTTAATGCTCATTTCACTAGCACTCGCGTGCACTTTGCTAGCATACATTCCCTAAAGCTTAGTTTGCACTCTCATCGCTCGCGATCCTAATGGATCATTCCATGGAATATGAGAACTTTCTTGCATTCCTAGAGAGGACTGAGTGGGCTGGCCAACAAGAGCTTTTTCACATTTTCTCTCACACCATTAACATCAAAGCAACGATCATCTTAATACATGATGAAGCAATTAGTACCAATTGATGGTACGATATTAGAGAGTGTCCAATTTTTTCAAGGGAAAATACAAGAGGCTAAGTAGGGCCAGGTTCCCTGAGGAGGAATTTAAAGAAGTACAAGCTAGCTTGCCCCAAGTCAGCTTGGTGCATTTGCCTCCTCAACAATTGGAGGAGCACAAGTCCTTAATCCTGACATATCCTCCTTCCTTCTAAAGGGCCACATGATAGAATCAGGAGCTTGAGTAGGCCTCCACATACTTGCATGACTCTAGGAATGGAGGTTTTATTTTGCACTACAATTTTCATGACATCTTCTTTTCTTATTTATGAATGACTCTAGGAATGGAGGTTTTATTTTGTTATTTTGAACTATATTCTCATGGTATCTACTTTTGAACTACGATTCTTATGGCATATTCTTCTGACATTATATGAATGAGACTCTAGTAATGGAGGGTTTATATTGATATTTTGAATCATCAATTGTAGTTTGCATGACATTGTCTATTGTAAATTGATAATTTGAATCATCAATTGTAATTTGCATGACATAATCTATTGTAATTGTTTCATGCATGGACAGAGGGAGAGAGAGAGGGGAGGGGTGTATCTTGTACCTTGTATAATTTTGAGTTGCATGGAGAGAGGGAGAGGGGTGTATCTTGTACCTACCTTGTATATTAATTTTGTATCTTGTACCTACCTTGTATATTAATTTTGAGTTGCATCAAGAGATAAGGAGTTAGCATAGGGGTGTAAAGAGATAGAAAATAAGACAAGGGGTTTAAAGAGAGAGGGATAGCATGGATGCAAGAGTGAGATCGAGAGAGAGAATGAAAGAGGGTCCTAGGGAGAGAGTGTGAGAGTGAGAGTAGAGAGTAGAGAGATAAAAAAACACTTGCCATTTTGGAGAAATCGCTAGAAAGTGCTCGCCAAAAATGTTTTCCAAAGTCCTATGGCTTAGCTCCTTAACATCAAGCAAAAATAAAATGAATCCATGTGGGATTATGTTTCTCGACTCAAGCACCTAAACTCGAGATGCAAATTGAGGGAAAGGCTAACTAATGAGATCAGTTATTTCCCTAATTTTGAAGAGGAGTCTAAGATCATAAGATGCATGATTATCTGGTGTTAGCCCGACCGACTGCTTTGGATACATGCTATAAGTTGGCTATTATTGAAGATAACATGCTTGAGTTGCCAAAACCAAAAGATGTCGGCAGCTTTAGTGGTAACAGCATCACGAGTCTCTAGCCATTAGGACGCAGAACCGAAGAACAAGCAAGTTGGCAATATGACAGTTGAAGAACTTAGTACTGCCATTTTGGAAAAGTTAAAAGTCATGGATGGGGGAGAAGGATCAGGGAGGAATGCCCATCTCTCCCCCCCGGAGAGAGTTGATTTGGTGCTCAATTTGTAGATAAACTCATACGAGTACTGAATGCCCTCACCTAAGACCGAGGTAGCTACTTTATTGTTCTCACTATCAAAGACTAGGAAACCATGATACTTCCATGTGTACATACCCAAGGATCCAGCCTTTAGCACAATTGACAACACCCCGAGTGCCACTAGCTTTACTAGCACCATCGATGCAACCTAATGTGGCTATAGGGCAGCCAAATATGTCCTACTTACCAATAGAGAAATGTTGAGGATGCATGATATGTCCCCATTTTGGCCACCTGCTCTACCACTACAACCACCACACAAGCCAAGATCAACCATGTGTTTATTGAAGAACCCTTGGAAGAGGGGGAAGCTATGCACAAAGTAGAAGTGAATAACAGCTACTACAAGGAACCAACTAGGATTACACCAGAGTATTATGTCTTACAAAATAGCATGCCAATACCAATGTTTCAAACCATGGTATAGTGGAAGGGAAAAGACATTAAATCAACTATGAGAAGGGGATCCATATAGTGTTTTCATTGTAATGGACCTCATTCGGAGTGTCCTCTAAAAAATGTGGCTAATGTTGGTCAAACTCAACTGATAGTAGCACAGACCAATGCCATGCCAACTCTTTCATGTGTTAAGTGTGGTGTTGATCATTTGATCAGGACTTCCCATATCATGCCAATGTTAATGCTTCTACATCTAATCATGCCACCATCAGGATTGTAAGTGTGCACCCTGGAAATATCACACTAGTAAATGTCCTGACACGTGCACAATCAAAACAAGTGGACAAAGGGAAAACCCCAAGAGGTATTACAACCTCTAAGACTCGGAGAAGGAGAAGAGTGAAAAATGTGGGCAAGGGTGACACCTTGGTCATAATTCAGGATGGATTTGAGGAAGATACCATTGACACCAATTCCACCCAATCAAGGGAAGGAGATGGTCAAGTTTGAGGAGGCCAGATGAGTAGACAAAAGAGAGACCAACAACCCCCAAGGTTGTTGGAGAATATCCAAATGCTAAGAGGAGGAAATAAGAAACCTTGAGGAAGCTAAGGCCCTTTTAGAGGAGTGTCAGCACAACTATGAAGCCAAATTGAGGGCTAACAGGGCTAGGGATATAGTGTATCCACGAAACGAGTTGTTAAAGGAAAGAAAATTGGATGTACCTCGTCTAATTCTAGAAGAGTCTGAGGAAGGGACTCATAGTGATATGATGGCAAGAATGTTTGCAGAGGAAATTCAAGAACTGTCAAACCATTCATTCCCTAGGATTGAATATGAGACAAACACGTGGAAGGAGCTCTCACTTGCTAGAGAACCTAGAGACAAACACGTGGAAGGAGCTCTCACTTGCTAGAGAACCTAGAGACATAGGCACTATCTCAGCAATACTGTCCACGATTGTCAATATGCCACTTGGACCATTACTACACAACGTGTTGGCATTGTGAGTAGATGTCAAGGATTGGGTTAAAGGAAGAATGAACCCAATAACCACCAAAGTAGAGGAGAGCTAGATGCCTCTGGCAGGGAAAACCAAGAACCTAAGGAAAGGGGAGCACCTAGATTCATCCAAATACCTATCAACCAATTGGGGAGGTATTACCAGAGTGATGACATGAATGCCACAATTCCAATCCACCATAACGGGTACCAAGAACTTGCTATCCTAGGTGGCGGTGCGGGTGTGAGCATTATCACCAAGCGATGTTGGGAAAAATAGAGAAAATCGGAGACCAAGACCTTAGAGGCCAGTAGAGCGGATTGGGAACACAAGCTAACTACTACACTATGGGCCTATCATATGTCGTATAAGGTAGTCATGGGATACACTCCCTTTTGTCTTACTTATGGCATTGATGTGGTAGTACCTATGGAATTCCTAGTTCCAAGCCTACGTATTACAGTACAAGAAAGGCTCACTGAAAATGTGTTAGCCAAGAGGTTGATTGACTTAGAGAAACTTGATGAAACGTGGCTAATTGCATCGCATGGGCTTATGGTCAAGAAATTATGGAGAACATTGGTTTGACCATAACCTAAAACAAAAAGAACTGGAAAAAGGAGACCTTGTCCTTATGTATGGTGTTGGAAGCATCAAGAAAAAGAAATTGAAGTATTGAGGGTTAGGACCTTTTAGAGTGTTCGAGATCACCCCTCAAGGGTCAGTCAGAATTGAGACCATTGATGGGGTAAAAATGGAGGGGTATGTCAACGGAAGTAAGCTAAAAAAATATTACACACCCCTGACCCGAGAAATGCTCACAAAAGAGCATTTTTTGAAACAAAAAAAGAGCTAGAAAAATAAAAAAATTAGACAAGCTCAAGAAGAAGCCAAGGCTAGAGAAGCACCAAGGGAGAATGCTACATGTAAACATGGCTTCACTCACTTTGTTTGAAGAGGATGACCTGGATATTGAACCTACACGGCCCATTGTACATGTCTCTAAAAAGGGTAATTAAACAAAGAGCATTTCATTGATTGATATGAGATCAAGTCATAACTTAATTTCCTATGAAACTTGGGTAGCTCTAAACAAACCCACCCTAGAGGCAACTGTGCATCTGTTTGTTACACAAACCATGGGGTTTTTGGATGTTAACATCTCCATCAGAAATAATCATTTGGTTGGGAAGGTATTTGTTATGCCTGTAGGAACAACGGAAGAGGAGATGATCATAGGAAGATCGTGGAATTACGCCACCAATTGTATCATCCAATGGGAGAAACAAACAGTACAACTCTCAACGATGGCAATGCCACCATGACCATCCCATTATGGAGTCCCTTGAATAAGTAAAAGCAAACAATTACATGCGACATGGAGTTGCCAATGCCAAGCAAAGCGGAAGGATCCACGGAACAAGCGACCATCTCTAACCAACATCACCACTCATCATCCGAGGACCACAGTAAAAGCACTATATGTATTCAGTAGACAATAGTGGGTTCCCAAATCTTAGCTTAAAGCTCAAGGATACTATGATAATAAAAACACCACAGGGGTGTCAAGGCAGAGAAAAAAAGATACATGCAAGAGCCAAGGGAACCAAACTAGAGAGAGAAAGTAGCAACCCAACCAATTCTGAGCACAATTGAACAATCACAAGAGGTGGGTAATAAAGGACTTGCTAGCACCCCAGGGATACTATCAAGGAGTCGTGAAAGTACGGGTACCAGAAAACAACAGAAGATCCAATGCAGTGTTTACCTTTAAAACAAAAGAAGATAGCCACAAGCACAAGTAAAATCAAGGACCATATTGATAAAGTGTCAAGGCTGCACCAAAATTGGTTTGGAGGAAGAAAACCAATCACCTAAAATGTCGCCCCACAAAAAGATCAAGCATAGCCATTTTCTAGACAAAGGTATCGCTGAAGTGAACCCACATCCACACGAAACACAATAGGTTCACGAAGACTCAAATGGAATGAAAACTAAGAAGTTATCACTCAAAGCTAAAGCGTGTACAACACATACCCATGAAGGGAAAGCAAAAGTTTTACAACGTGAAAACCTAACCTGCACTTTCACGTCGTGAAAGTCTTCACATCGTGAAAGCTATGGGATTTCACACTATGAAACGTTCAAAAAGATACAACAAATTGTAGGTTGCCATGTGGCATGCCCAATTAAGAGGGTTGTCAAGCCGATGACTAGGGGATAAATATGATTTCCTTTCTTGTTTTGTGCATTTAGCTCCTCACTCTCTTTTCTGAAGATCTTCCTCTACACTACACTCCTTCAACCCAACATTTCACCACCTCGACTTCTTAGGTAGGAGCTTCTGAAGTTTATCATCTATTTCTAGCTTTGAAAACATATTATTTGTTCTTTTGATGCTTGCATATGATTCTTTCTTATTCTTTTTTATCTTTTCTTTTTCTATCGCACCTTGCATCACACTTATCATGTTATTGATACTTCATCACACAATCAATAAAGTAAAAAAGATTTCACGATGTGAAAAAACAATTCGCTATCTCACGGCGTGAAATCCAAGTCCTATAATTTCATGGAAAAAACCAAATTTAGCTTTCTTGCATCATCTGCCTAATAATATCTGCCTAATAGATCTTGCTAACTTAACAAAACAAAACTTCCATGCCATGAAAGCATTTCTGCTACTTCACACCCATAACTTTCACACCGTTGAACGTATTTGTGCTACTTCACATGCATAACTTTCATGCCATAAACACATTTCTGCTAGTTCATGGACTAACACTTTCACACTAATTACTAACGTCATGAAATCCACTCTGTTGTTTTATGGTAAAGTAGTAATTCATGTCGTATACTAATATATCTACTAGTTCACCACCACAACACCACATTGTTGTTGTTGCTCACCGTACTAACACTCTTTCCATCATACATCACCTATCATTTCACGCCAGCATACCACAGATGTACAGAGAGCTGCTACCAGTCATTACAACAGGTCTAATGATCTATTCATAATGTTGTAGATGGCTTCCATAGAAGACTCCGACCTGGAGTTGTTGAAGTGACCGTAGAAAACACTCAAGCTAGCACCATCGGATCACCTATGACGAAGAAGAAGAGAGCGCATAAGGGTACAAAGCTCACTTATCTCGGCCCTTGTGCCAAGGATTTAAAGGGGACCATGCTCCAAGAAGATATCTAGACTGATTAAGGGAAGATTCTCTTCCAGTACTATAGCCCAGAGTGCCTGAAAATATTTGAAGACATAGATGTATGTATAGTACAAGCTGGAGAAGGTGGGATCCTCTGTAACTTACCCCATGTTTATATTGATCTCAAACAAGTAAACTACTAAATCCTTATCCTGGTGTATCAACTTTGAACAAAACTGAGGCAGGCTATATATTCTCTGGATACTCTTTTCCCCCTGTTGATTTTCCCACTAACACTCTCGACCCAGAGGAGTTGCCAATAACAAATCTATCTCCATGCAGGCAGCTCTATGAGGTATATAATCTACCCCCTCGAGATGATTTACAAGATTTCACTGATGAAAATTTCCTGGAGTCTTTATCAGTTGTAAAATACGAGGGCCTTATACGAGCAGGGAACCCCCTCTTAAAGCCCAAACTGATGTTCAAGGTGCTGATGCAGATTACACCATTTGAGCCTACATGGAGAATTCTGCCAGAAGCCTACTCTACTATAGAATGGAGGTGGTAACCATATATACCATACCCTCTTGGAGCCCCAATACCAGACTTAGAAGAGTTGCTACCAATGGGAGAAGAGGGCACCTTATGGGAAAATGTGGTGCAACACACAAAATTGGTAAATCCACACTTAGCCGATCTGCTAGAGATACACATTGTTACATTTATGGTCAGTTATTATTTCCACAAGTGGAAAAAGCAGCATCTAGTGCATACAAGGGGTGGATATACTACAATAGAAATAGATGATACCAACCCCCACTTGTAAGATTTTGGAATATATCCTAACTAGTGCAAGGAGTAGCTCACATTTTCAGAATACAGTTTTCAATACCAATGCTCCACACTAACATAGCGAGTGGATCCACTGTACATGCCGATCAAGAAAGGGCTCACTCCATTTTACAATTCCATTAAAAGCAAAGCAAAGGGATTCACATGTATGTTACAACTTCCCTAAATTCTCACTCCATTCAGCATTCCCGGATATAAGTAGTTAAAGGAACCAAATGCTGACATGGACACAAACATGGTGAAGAATCCTAGATCCAGACATAGTGGTTGCCATCAAATTTTTGAAGTTGATCATAGTTCTCATTGATCAACCAAAGGAAACATATGATGGATATGACATAGATCAGCTGTGTTGCTTAAATATGAATAGAGGTTTGAATGAATGAGGGATGATGCTCTATTATCATAACCTTAGGTTTCTACCAGGGTACATACATGTTACATATAAAGATATGATAGACATTGGGTTCTAGATGTGAACCTTGAAAAGGCTTCAATCACGCTGTATCTTCTACAAACATGAGGTTGGCTGTCGACCTAGGTAAGAGGTTATGAGGATAGAACCTACATCGGGTATGGGGGGATGTTAACCCCATTTTGGATTAACAAAGATGCTCCTCCCATTGAGGAGATTAATAAGTGTTATGTAAAGGCACTATAAATGTTGTACATTATGAGATACTGGCCAGCTAAGGCTTTAGTTAGTAAGTTTTAGGCACCCAAGTCTGAATAAGGGCTAGCTATATATAAGGTAATTTCTCATAATGGAAGGACACAATCCCCCTTTGTGCTATGAGAGAGCTCTTATCTTGTCTTGTGTATGAGAGAGAGAGAGAGAGAGAGAGAGAGAGAGAGAGAGAGAGAGAGAGAGAGAGAGTATTCTAGTGCATGTGCCTCTTCCATGCTTGTGTGTGGGAGAGTGAGAGGACGATTGCCTTGCATTGTGGTGTGAGTGACTCCATGGTGTGACAGAGTGGAGGTGGAGATTGGAGGATTGGTGCTTCTACAAGAGAGCTTGGAGAGCCTCAAGGGACTTGAGCTCAAAACATTAGTAAGTACCCTACAATAGTTGTTGTCTATTGCTTCTTCCACCTGTGAATGTGTGGAGTTCTCTTGGGAGGTGCAGTAGGCCATAACAAGCACATGGAAAAATTACTCATAGATGGGTAAAAGACCTTGAAATATTAATATTCAGGTGGAAACCTTGAAATTTACCCTAAATGCCAAGGTCCATATGCCCTGAGAAATTATAAAGGTGCACTTGTGCACATGTTCACTGTAATAAAGTAGGAACTTTATTAAATAGGATTAATAATGGGGACAAGTCCAGGTATAAAAGAGGGGGCTTGGCCCATGGATGTAACTTTTGATGATCATTTTTAGAAATGGAAACTCATGTTTCTTGGAGCTCATGGCTTCTTGGCTTGTGGAAGGCTATTTCCATTCTCTTGGTGTGAGAGACTAAACACACTTAGGCATCATGTTTAAATGGTGATTACTCATAATTTTCATGCATTACATCCCTTCATTCCAATTGGTATCAGAGCTCTTGATTTTGATCATGGGCATGCATGGGTTGTTGGGAAAATTTGCTTGAAAATTTGAGTTTCTTTTAATTTTTTTTCATTTTCTTGTAATCCTTGAGTGATTCTTGACAAATCTTCTCTAATCTTGCTTAATCTCATGGAGATGGTGAGCATTTCATGGAAATTGCTTGAATTTTGAGTGATTTTGGCCAATTTTGCCATTTTTGGACCAAATTTTGGGCCTCTGGATCAAAAATTTGGGGCAGTCGGGCCAAAACTTAGGGCAAGTGACTAATTGCAATTAACTTTTCTGTTAATCATGATTAGTAATCATCTTCTTCTTCCTCAAGTTTTCCATAGCCATGGGATGCTCTTCCTTTACCCGTTTTGATGCCAAACCTTAGGGTTTTTGTAGAGCTTTTTGAGATCTTTCATTTGAGCCTCTTCTTGCTAATTTTTTTCTCAAGATTTGGGAGCTTTTGTTCATTCTTCCATGGCTGAAAGTTGAGCTTAACCTACCTTCCATTGAACCATATCTTGCATTGCTAAGCTTCTAAACATTTCATATGCATGATTGGCACTCTAATCATCTCATGGAGGGAGTAAAGAAGCAAACGGCGGGCTGCCTGCAGGCCAAATCTGCGCTGAAAATTGGTGAGGGAAGAGCTAGGTGAAGCCTAGCTCTACTACCTCAAGACATGGAAGCTTTGCAATAGGGTTTTTAGCTATTATTTGGAGCATATTTTCAAGCCTTATTCAAGCACATGGGAGGTGTATTGTGGCTGCAAATTTCAGAGCAAAAGAGAGCTACGTTTTTCTTCAACAAGAGGCTTCTTCAACATTTTCTACCATTGAGGCTTTCCGGATGACATTGGTGAGTGGTATGATCAATTTCTTGCAAGTTTGAAGCATTTGGTGGAGCTTGGGAATGAATTAGGGTTTTCCACATGAAGAAACCCTAATTTTCAGAAATTAACCATTTGGCTTGACCATTCACATGCCAATGATGCTTGTCTATGCATTATTGCTTGCATTTGTGCAATGGATTGCTTCCACATGAGCCTTGGCCAAACAATGGATCATATTTTTGGAGATTCTCTTCACTTTGATTCAATTGGCATGCCATTGATGGAGTATCAAGTTTACTCAATGCTTTTGGGAGCCATTCATGCTTATCTTTATGCCACATAGATGCCTTGAATCATCTACATAGCCATTCAATGCTATGACTTGCATTTTGGCATAAGAAAGCATAGCTCTTGGATCAATTTTGGGGGATTGAACTCATATTTCACAAGTGTCAATGTGTTGTTGGATGTTGTTGATGTTGGAATTTGTTTGATGGATGGTGAACACTTGGAGAGAGGAGAATGAGCATGAGTTCATGCGTATTGATTCATGAGAAAATTGTAAATGGCATGAGTCATGCCATATACTTGTAAAGTGATCTCTTCTATTACATTCACATCATTTAGTACCTACACTCACCATTGCTACCACTTCAAGTTTTCTAGAATCTAGCAATGTGTGAGGGTACCTTGGCATTGGTTGGAGAGGCCAAGGGGAGAATGTCTTGAACTCTTTGTGCCGTGATTGCCTTGGAAAAGCGGTACAAAGAGGGATTAGGTACACGGAGTGAAGAAATGGCCTCAACCTTCACCTTGGAGGAAAACTTGGTGAAGGGGTGAGAAGGGCTTGGCCGGGAGATCGGCAAGCTTCAACGCGCGTCCTCAACAATCCTCACATCGACTTTATGGATGCATTTGGGCAATGGGGCCCCCTATTCCATCATATTGTGTGGATGTTGCTAATGCCTTGATGGACAAAGATTGCATAAGAGCTTTCATGGCATTGTGGGATGCAAAGAGCATTGTATTTTGATTTCAGAAATTGCATTTTCAGTTGAGATTTGGCTCCATTTACAAAGGAGACTATGGCGAAATCTTTCCAAAATCTTGGCTATGCATGGCAATTGAGGTTGGTGAAACATTAATTGCAGACCTTGGGATGCAAAGGAAGTGCAAAAGGTGCTAACAAAGGTGTGGGAACAAGCAAGGATCATTGGGGGCACAAAAGGGTCACTTGGGCAAGAAAATTGCAGATTTACAAAACCCTAATTCAGTCCCAAACCTTTTGGACTGAATTAAAGGTGATCATACGAGCTCTTAGTGCTTCCTTAGAGCTACCCAATGAGCCCTTAACCTTTCCGTTTCGATATCTCTTTGGGGTAGAAATTAGGGTTTTTGCAGAAACAGTAAACCCTAATTCAGTCATAGGGGTTTTAAGGTCTTCAAGATCTAATCACATAGGCTCGTAGTACTCATCGAGGGCTTCGATTTGAACTAAGAAGTTTTGCATTCGGATATTTCTAGCTCAAGTTATGCTCAAAATACTATTTCAGCCTATAACCCTGTAAACCCTAAAACAGAGAATAGTAGCACTTCTCACCTCTTAAGGGTCTTTGTATAGTGGTCTAGTACACCTCATTAGCTCTCCAACAAGCTCTAGACCACTTCAATCGGACATCCCTACCTCAAGTTAGAGCCAAATCTTTGAAACCGATACTTTCCATGGGAACGAGGACAAGAGGGCGACCAAAGCATAACACCTTGACTCCCGACGAGGTAGAGGGAGGAGAAGCAATTATGGAGCAAGGAATCTTAGATGCTCCGGAAGATACTTGTGGGCATACTTCAAGGGAAGTGCATGAAGAAGTGAATGTTGGAAGTGCCCACAAGCCCACCCCACAAGCGTCACATACCATCCCCATCGATTCGATCATGCAAATGCTGATGCAAATGAATGCGAAGATGGACACGATGGCTACAAGGGTGGAGGTCAATGATAGACTTGATACTATGGCCACAAGGATGGAAGTCTTGGAAGAGAGGGTGGCTCGGCCAATGAGCCAACCTTCATTTGATAGTGGTCATGGTGTTTCACATGCAGGCAAGCAATATGGGACAGCTTTTGAAGGCCGTAGGGAAGGCAAGCTACCTATGGCACAAGAGGTTTCTCCCAAAGTAATGCATGAGCATGTCACCAAGAATGCTACTTTTGGATTCATGGCGGATGCACGGAGGCCCCTTGTCAAGGACATGTTTCATTCTTCTTTTCACTCGGGTCCATCTAATTCCAATATGCACATGATTGATGAAGAGGTGGTACTCGATTGGAACCAATTGTCCTTTGCCCAAAGACAAAGGGATGCTCATGAGAAGTGGATGGAGTTACCAAATGACATCAAGAGGGACTACAAAGACTTTGCGCAATTCATGGAATCGTATATGAAGATGCAAAGGTTCAAACCCTCTACCCAACATGACAACCCATCCTACACAGCTTCTAAGGATGTCAAAGACAAAGTCTCACTATCAAAGTTCAAAGGTGATGGATCATCTCCGCAAGAGTTGGAGGAGTGGGCTACTAAGCTTGACACTTATTTCCAACTTTACCCAAAAAGTGAGCGTGATATGGTACAATTTGCTTCCTTACACCTTGAAGATTATGCACATCAATGGTGGAGGCACTTGGTCAAACAAGGGAACACGCCATCAACTTGGGAAGGATTGAAGCGGGAGATGAACTTGGCCTTCATTTCACCCCTAGTGCTTGATCGATACCATGAAGAATGGTATGAGCTTTCTCAAAAGGGGATGATGGTGAGAGATTATATCAAGAGGTTTTTGAAGCTTTCAATGTATGTGGAAGGTTTGAGTGAAGACATGAAGATGAGAAAGTTTGTGCATGGGCTTGAACATTTCATCAAGGCGGATGTGTCGGCTCAAAGGCCTAGCTCTCTCAAAGAAGCTATGAGGTTAGCCGAACTTTATGAGCCAAAGTACAAGAGGTTTCAGCCCATGACCTTCGCCATAGACACACCCAAACCAACCACTACTACTTGTAACCTTGGGAAGGATCCTACCTCCACATTACCATCCTCTACTCCAAGGTTTCCTACATCATGTGGGAGGGGACAGCCAAAGGATGGAGTGCATATTGATGCCAAAAAGGGTAGTGATCCTACGAAGAAGCCCTTTCAACACTTCAAGGAGATTCAAAGAATGGATGATCAAAACATTGAGGAGTTGAGAAGCAAAGGGCTATGCTTTAAGTGCAAAGAGAGGTGGTCACCCGGGCATGCTTGCAAATCAAAGAAGATGGTGATCACTATGATCCTCATGGGCAAAGAAGAGAACAAGTATGACTCTCATGACATTGAGGAATGGGAGGATTGCAATGATGAAGTGCATGAGGATGGTGAGTTTCCTTTTGACCCGGGAGGGTGAGTTAAGGAAAATCTTGTGGATGGAGACATGCCTACCAATGCAGAAATTTCAGTTTGCATATGCTCTATCTCACAAGATGTATTGACGGGTTGCAAGGACCCAAGCACACAAAGGTTGGTGGGGCCTAGAGTGCTGAAACTACCTTGCCAAATGGATACAATTACCCATGAATATGGCTACTTGGCAATCAATGGACTATGCCCAACAACATGGCTTACTTGTGGATGATTTTCTTGGCCAAGTGGTATGATTTACTTGAGCAAATTGGGTAATATGAGGAGGATTATACATGCTGTAATTTCTGGACAGCTTTGGAAAGGTCTACTATTGGGCCTATTTTTCTACTCCAACAAGCTTCATTCGGCATCAAAATGGAAGACCATGATGTGGGACATATATGGCTGAGTGTACATATCATTTCCAGCCCATTTTATGGAGTTTACATGAAGAATTTTCAAGGTACTTCATCGACTAGAAGGGCTGTCATAACAGTCTCACTCATACTTTTTGGACTTGGAGCTTGGCGGACTTGTGTACATCCGGATTTTCATTGCATATGTGCTTTGGATGTACTTGAGGACTCTCAACCACTTCCCATTGATTACATTAGAGTCTCATATTTGGAGATTGTACACATTATAGATTTTGAGGACAAAATCTTTGGGAAGGGATGGTTTGTAATAAAGTAGGAACTTTATTAAATAGGATTAATAATGGGGACAAGTCCAGGTATAAAAGAGGGGGCTTGGCCCATGGATGTAACTTTTGATGATCATTTTTAGAAATGGAAACTCATGTTTCTTGGAGCTCATGGCTTCTTGGCTTGTGGAAGGCTATTTCCATTCTCTTGGTGTGAGAGACTAAACACACTTAGGCATCATGTTTAAATGGTGATTACTCATAATTTTCATGCATTACATCCCTTCATTCCATTCACACATGTTTGTGTGTGTGTGTGTGTACCCTTGTGTGAAGGCACCTAGATCCCATGAGAATTTGAAAAACCTGAGTCCATAATTAAATCCAGATTGTGGGGTTCAACCTAGGGCCAAGGGCATGGGAAAAAGTACTATTAGCACATTGGAAAAAAATAAATTAAATCGGTTTAGACTAAGTGTGTGTACGCTTGGATGAATTAATTAAATAGTCTAAGGTTTTAATGATTGGGTAAAAACCATAGTTTAGTGAAGCCAAGTGGATTTTAGATGAGTTGTAAATGGGAAATGGTAAGTGGTTTGGCTTCCACATAGAGGTTTTTGGTAGACCATGGGTTTTGGCTAGGGGTTTGGTACATGGGTGGTGATGGGCTCCCTCAACTTGAGTTGTATTAGTGCATGGTGGGATCTTGCTTTATTAAGTCTTAGTCTAGCCCCTTTTTTATGGATTTAACTAATTTGATGTTAAGTGCATGGTGGTTAGAACTTATACATACAAAAGTTGTTGGATTTCATGCATGTGAGAGAGCCAACATCTATAGAAAGGGCTCATCTTTCTCATTTCTTCTTTGTGCATAGTAAATTCTCTTCATTCGCCTTTGAATTTATTCCCTTTTCACCATGCAATAATTGCATGACACCCTTATAGTAACATCTAGTACCACCTAGGCTAGTCAACTAGGTCATTTATGCCAACTTTGAGAGTGTGGACATTGAGATCTAGGCTAGAAGGTAGCGTGGATTTTTGAAGGGCTTGGAGGTTGTTTTCTTCATCTTGCACCAATGGTCAAAAACTGACCAAATTGATCTTAAAATTTCTAGAATCAGTTTGCTTGGTTCGAGGCTCACTTTTTCCTATAAAAAGAAGCCTCCCCCTTTGTAAAAGCTAAATGGTGTTTATGCACTGTTACTCTTCTCCTGTCCCTGAGCCATCTACATTCAATTTTTTAATAATTCAATTGTTTTTGGCTTAATCCTCTCCAAAGTGAATTGGTGGCCAATCTTGCTTTAAACAAGAGTAGAACCCTCAATCCCTCAAGCCAAAGAAGAGCTTACAAGCTCCATGTAAGCTAATTTTCTTACTTGTTTAATGAAAAATCTATGGTTTTCTTAATTTTTATGTTTTAAAAATGTTGAATTAAATTCAAATGCAAAAGGCCACCCCCTTCTCCTCTTTATATTCCAACCTTTCTCAATCCTAGAAAGATTAACTAAGAGATTAATTAAACTCTTCTTATTATTTACTCTCTTGAATTTAGAAAATTGTGTAGATTAGAGTTTTATAAATTTAATTTGGGTTGATTTAAGTTAAATAAAGAATGATAAAAATGAGAAATGGTCAGCATTTTGTGAAAAAGAAAGTTTGTTTTTATGTTATTCCAAAAGAGTAATTCCCATCATTTTTGCATCTATCTAATTACTCCATGTACATATTCACCTATGAATATGCATGGATATCACTGAAAGATAGAAAGATGCATAAAGGAATTTTTTTTATTACAAAAGTGTTATTCTTAATAAATTTGATTTCTATGCATAGAAAGATGCATAAAGGAATTTTTTAAATTACAAAAGTATTTTTCTTATTAAAATTGAGTTCTATGCATAGAAAGATGCATAGTGGACTTTTTTATATTACAAAAGTGTTATTCTTATTAAATTTTATTTCTATGCATAAAGGATTTTTTTTAATTACAAAAGTGTTATTCTTATTAAATTTGATTTCTATGCATAGAAAGATGCATAAGGGAATTTGTTTTATTACAAAAGTGTTATTCTTATTAAATTTGATTTCTATGCATAGAAAGATGCATAAAGGAATTTTTTAATTACAAAAGTATTATTCTTATTAAATTTGATTTCTATGCATAGAAAGATGCATAAAGGAATTTTTTTAATTATAAAATTGTTATTCTTATTAAATTTGATTTAATGCATAGAAAGATGCATAAAGAAAATTTTTTATTACAAAAGTGTTATTTTTATTAAATTTGATTTCTATGCATAGCAAGATGCATAAAGGAATTTTTTTAATTACAAAAGTGTTATTCTTATTAAATTTGATTTCTATGCATAGAAAGATGCATAAAGGAATTTTTTTATTACAAAAGTGTTATTCTTATTAAATTTTATTTTTATGCATACAAAGATGCATAATGGAAATTTTTTATTATAAAAGCGTTATTCTTATAAAAAATGATTTTTATCCATAAATAGATGCATAAAGATATTCTTTTTTTTAAGTTTTATTCCTATTAAATTTGATTTTATGCATAAATAGATGCTTTAAAGGATTTTTTTAAAGTAAAAGTGTTATTCCCATTGAAGATGATTTTTATGCATAAATAGATGCATAAAGATTTTTTATATCAAAATTAGAATTCTCTTTAATTCTATGTTTAAATTCTATGAGTATTTGATAAATAATAATTAAATACTCTAAGAGAGAAATTTCTATCGTTTTATATTCACACGGATTGTAAAAAGAAAATTTAAGAAATCTATTGAGATCGAAATATTTAGATAAATGATTAATTTATTCCTCATTGGAATTCGTAACTAATTTAGAAATCAGTTAAGAGAATATTTAAAGAAAGAAATTTAGTAAAATAGTAACTGAATCACCAAACCTTTTCGAGAAAGATAGTTTAGGAAAAATCTTATTCGACTCGAACCTTGAATCAAACTATGACCAATACCAAATTCTTTCGTCACTTTCGAGGAAAGAAGGTGTGACCAGTTTAGAAAAAATACCCTCAAAACTCCCGCCAAATCTGAAAATAAGTTTGAGACCCTTCGAATTGATCTATGGATCAAGGTTATAGAATTAGAGGAATTCTGGTATGAAATTCAGAATACCGATTAAGAAGTTTTGGGGATACTGATTCAAGAAATACTCCTTGTATTCAAAAGAAAATCAAACTGAAAACTTGCATAAATGTGATGTGAATAGATGTGATGATATGTGAGGAGATGCGATGTGAATCAGAGCGATGTGAATCAGATAGATGTGAATGAATGGATGAGATGTAATGTGATGTGAAACAGGATGTGAATGAATGAGATGTGATGACATGTGAATTAGATAGATGTGAATGAATGGATGAGATGTAATGTGATGTGAAAATGGGATGTGAATGAATGAGATGTGATGTCATGGAAATCAGGATGTAAATGAATGATATGGGATGTGAATGGATGTGAATGTGTATGTGAAAATGCATATGGATGCGTATGTGAAGAATGGATATGGATGTGTATGTGAAGAATGGATGTGAATGTGTATGTGAAGAATGGATGTGAATGTGTATGTGAAAATGGATATGGATGTGTATGTGAAGAATGGATGTGAATGTGTCTATGAAAATGGATATGGATGTGTATGTGAGGAATGGATATGTATGTGTATGTGAAGAATGGATGTGAATGTGTATGTGAAGATGTATATGAATGTGTATGTGAAGAATGGATGTGAATGTGTATGTGAAGAATGGATGTGGATGTGTATGTGAAAATGGATGTTAATGTGTGTGAAAATGGATGTGGATGTGTATGTGACTAAAGAGATGTGATGTGACATGAGTATATGTGGGTGTGACGTGATAGATATGAATGAGATATGATGTGGATAGAAGTGATGTGATATAATGTGGATAGAATGTATGTGATGGAATGATTATGAGAATGAATGTGATGGATATGAATGAGTGAATGTGATGGATATGAATGAATGTGATGTGATGGATATGAATGAATGTGATGTGATGGATGTAAATGAATGTGATGGACGTGAATAGATGTGATGTCATGTGAATTGGGATTTGAGTGAATGAGATGTGATGTAAATTAGGATAGATGTGAATGAATATGATGTGATGAGATGTGGATATGGGTAGATGCGAGTGGATGAGATTTGATGAGGATGAGGAAATATGTGATGAGATGTGGATATGGGTAGATTCGAGTGGATGAGATCTGATGAGGATAAATGAGAAAAGATAAGATGAGATGAAAATGATGTGATTGGGATGAGATTGGGAATACATATGAAATGGATGTGGATTAAATAATGTGGATTGATGTGGAACAATGTGGAAAGACGAGAGTTCGTTATAGAAACTATATTCATGACCTGTTTTTAAATGACTGTTTTATGTCAAGAATGCTGGGGAAGCATTTTGACCCTCTTGTGAATGAGGTTGTGGAGACCTAACTGATAAAGTTGCAACAGTTGGTAGAGAGTCAATGGAGGACGTCTTGCGTAGCAAGGTCGATCGAGGTCTTGACTAGCCTCGGTTCAATTGAAATGGTGAGCTTTCGGTACGGTGGATAAGGGACCAAGGAAGCGGCCTATGAGTGAAGCGCTAGGTGACTTGCGAAGGATCCTAGACGGTGCTGACCATACGGAGCTTGGGCTCTCAGTCACCGAAGATATCCACACGTGCGTTGGGGAAGATATTTTGGATCAAGGAGTAAGAGTTGTTTTCTGAATTCGGGCATGGATCTGGTTGATTGACCTTGCTGGTCCTCAACAGCAGATGAGTCCATGGCTCTTTTATATGGATTTGTTGGTTGATCTTGCTGATCTTCAACGGAGATTCCATTTTGATTTTTATAAGTGAATATATTGCCAGGTACTATGATATTTTGGATCAAGGAGTAAGAGTTGTTTTCTGAATTCGGGCATAGATCTGGTTGATTGACCTTGCTGGTCCTCAACGGATGAGTCTATGGCTCTTTTATATGGATCTATTGGTTGATCTTGCTGATCTTCAACGGAGATTCCATTTTGATTTTTATAAGTGAATATATTGCCGGGTACTATGAGCTAGGAACTATCGAAAAGGCCCTTGAGTGGACAGGTGGTAGCGTTTTGGGAACAAATGATGCCATAGGTACACCGATGAAGGAAAAATTAGAAATTAGGATTCAACCAGACGTTTGGAGGATTATGATCAGTGATACTATAATTTCATTAAATGATTGTTTTAAAGACAGCTGAATCTGTAAAAAAGGTAATTTTATATTGGGTGTGTAAGTGGTGTGACTAGTTTTAAGTTTGCATGAATATCTAGCTAGGGGGCCTGGGAACTCTTTTCCCTGGTACCCGGGACAAAACCTAACCAAATTCTTAATTGGATCCCATCACTACAGTGGTTGTGCGGTTGGCTAACCCACAGGAATGGATGGGGTTAGGCTACTGGACTGATGGATCCATAAAATGAGACTCAATTCTGTTATGGTACGATAGATGAAGTAAATCTCGGATAAAAAATGTTTTATGGAAAAGAATCAACGGCTGTGTCTCTCAATGAGGAAAAAAGTTTTGGTCTCTATGATCCAAGTGCAATCTTTTCCTTGATCCGACTATGGGACTTATGGGTTTGGTTAGATCAGTTCAGTTAGTTAAGGCTCTTGACTACATTAGAGTAAAAATATCCTGGAGGAATCGCCCGTGTTTTCATGGCAAGGAAAGTTTTTCCAGGTTCGGTTTTGGAAGAATTGAGGGATTAGTCTCTTGTCCGGATTGTTGAGATATCGAGCTCGTCTAGTGAGGCGGTGGACACTGATGACCCACCTGGGGAATAGGCCCCACACTTACACCACTAGTATGGTTGGTGAGATCATGGGTGATATGCAGGCAGTGGGATGACAGGTTGTGTGACAGCCATTCTAGAGACTAGCATAGTTATAGCGCCAGCTCATTTTAGTTGGGTCCACACTATAGAGAACCCTTGTATGTATTTGGCTGAGTACCTTTTCATATGTGTGTACTCTTATCTTGTATATGGTGTGTTGAGTGTTGAGTGAAGAAGAAGAAGTTTTTCAGCCTCTCACCTTGTGTGTTCTCTATTAGGGTTTTGTCAGTGTGTGTGTGTGCTTGCAAGAGCTCAAGCTCTCTTCTCCCCTGCATCTTTTCATGGTATCAGAGCGTGGTTTATGCTAAGGGTTGAGCTGCAAGCAAGAGAACTATAGGAAGCGGTACGAGGGTAAGAGCTTCAACTACTCTTCCCTATTTGAGTTGGTGACTACACCCTTGTCGGGAGCTCTACAGGAGGCTTTCTTCGCAGGAGTAAAGCTGTAGGGTAACTATATGTTCCTATTGGACAAAAATTTTGGGCCGAAGACGCGTTTTGAGCGCGTGTGGACCTCCATTTTCAGAAAGCAGGCGATTTCAATCACTACAGGTCAGTCATCGATTCTCTGCAGAACTCTGTTTTAAGAACTACAGGAAGACAGATTAGCTGTGCAGACATTGTGTGTGCTGCAAAGAGGTCAACAGTTGCCATTGGGTGTATGTATTCACATTAAGGTCACTGGTTGTGACATTTGAGTGTACTACAGTACCGCTTGCAGAAAATACATCAATTTGTGCAGGATAAACCAGAGTGCTGTTTCTGGTAAATCTGTGTATCAGGCAAGATGTCAAATGATGGCATAACACAGATTGTTGCTAAGAAGCTTGATAAGAACAACTTCCATGCTTGGAGGTTCATGTTGACGAATATCCTAATGGGAAAGGGCTACTAGGACTATATAGAAGGTGAGCATAAAGAGGCACTGGAGATGCCGGATATCAATCCGACTGTGCTGCAGATGTGAAAGAGTTCAAGGATTGGAACCAAGGAGCCAGAAAGGTTATGTATTGGCTCTCTATCAGTATACAGGACACCATGATTAGGCACATACAGGATGCCAAGTCCCCTAAGGAGGCGTGGGACACCTTGGTAAAGCTCTATGAAACAAATACCAAGGCACGAAAGATACACTTGAAGAATGAACTTCATACTGTGGAGAAAAAGAGTATGTCTGTGAATGAATATGCATTGAAGATAAAGGGTATCGTGGAATCCCTTGCATCTATTGGTGTCTCAGTAGTAGATGATGATTATAAGGTGGAAGTCTATCTATGTGGTCTCGGCGGGTCACAATACAAGGCATTCAAGGTGTCTATTTAGACTCGGGAAAACATTCCCAATTTTACAGATTTGGTGTCTATGCTGATTATAGAAGAGAAGAGCTTGGGTGAAGACCAACAGTCTTCACAAAACAAAAACAGTTCAGAGCAACAGGCCTTCTACACAAGTTCAGGAAGAGGATGAGGTAGAGGAGGCCGTGGACGTGGTCAAGGAGGTGGCCGAACAGGTAATCCAAATTATGGCCAATAGCAGCAACAACAATAGTCCCAGAATTCACAACAACAACAACAACAACACGCAAGTGGAAGAGGCCAATTCAGAGGCAGGGGGAGTCAAAGAGGTCGTGGAAATTGGCAAAGGCAGTATAATGACACACGTGGATGCTTTTATTGTGGTAAGCCTGGACATGTGCAGACAGAGTGTTATAAGAAGCAGGCTACATGCAAAATGGAAAACTGCAGCAAAACAACTATGCATCCTCAAGCAGAAACAATGAGGATAATGAAAGGTTGTTTGTTATGCAGCATGTCGTGAATGCCATGTCTGAAAATGTAGAAGCAGCACATAAAGATGATGTATGGTATGTTGATTCAGGTGCTTCGAACCACATGACAAGTCATGGGGAGTGGTTCAAGGAGATGAAAAACCTGGAAAGACCAGGTTTTGTGGAAACAAGGGATGACACTGCTCATCCAATTTCCCATGTTGGAGATGTGCCATTGTCTGTGCAGGATGGCAAAGTGAAGTACCTTGCAGATGTACTTCATGTACCAAACATAACAAAGAATCTGGTTTCAGTTGGTCAGATGATTGAGTAAGTTTGCAGGTTCGGTTTAACCCTGATGGTTGTTATGTTGAAGACTTTAAAGACAAGTGCAAGTTGGTTGCAAAAGGCAACAGAGTGGGCAGAATGTTTACGTTGAATGTAAACATGCCTGAAGTGAGTGCTGTGATGTTTGCAAATGGTTCAGGAATTATTGCAGACACAGACATTTGGCATAAAAGAATTGGACATGTGAATGTGCAGAGAATGAAGTCTATGCAGACTAAAGGAATTGTGACAGGGCCTGCCAAAATTTAAAGTTGAAGGTATGCAGAGAATATGTGAAGCATGCCAATTTGGAAAGAAAACAAAGCATGTATTTCCACGTAACAGATATGTGAGCAGAACTGCACTAGATGTTGTGCATTCAGATGTATGGGGTCCTACAAAGACCATGTCTATGGGAGGCTGCAGGTATTATGTGACATTTATTGATGACCACACAAGGAAAGTGTGGGTATACTTCATGAACAAGAAGGTTCATGAACAAGAAGGGTGAGGTGTTCACTCACTTCCAGAATTTCAGAGTTATGGTTGAAAAGCAAACAGGGAAATATGTAAAGTGCCTAAGGTCAGATGGAGGGGGAGAGTACTTCTCCAATGAGTTCTTTGAATTTTTGAAGAAGAATGGTATTCCGAGATAGTTTACGTGCAGATACACTCCACAGCAAAATGGAGTTGCTGAGTGGAAAAACAGGCACATTGCTGAGATTGCATGAGCATTGATGGAAGAGAAGAATATGCCGCATAGCTATTGGGTTGAGGCTGTTTCTACAGCAGTTTACATCATGAACAGGACTCCAACTGCTGCAGCCATGCATGATGTAACTCCAGGAGAGGTTTACTGGCTGAAAACTTGATTTGTCTCATCTAAAAGTCTTTGGATGCATTGCATATGTGCATGTGCTAGTTGAGCTTCGAACTAAGCTAGATCCAAAAGCTGAAAAATGTGTGTTTATTGGATATTCCCTTGAGCAAAAGAGATACAGGTGTTATAACCCTGCTACACGTGAGTTGAGAGTAAGCAGGGATGTTTTTGATGAGATGAGCAGCTGGTATGCTATTGAGTAAGAAGCTGTTGGGGCTGATGTGAGTGGAAATGTGGTTGCACAGAATGCAAGTCAGCAGCAATCACAGTCTTTGAGTGGACCAGGAGAGTCCTCATCTAGTGGTTCAGTTGATAGACCATGGAGTGGCAAGCTGCGTCATAATACCAATCCTACAAATGTGATTAGTACATCACATAAAGGAAAAGAGAAAGTGGTTGAGCCCCTTGGTATGCCTAACATTTCTGCAGGGCATTCTCATGTTGATGGAGAGTCTAGTGGTTCAGAGATGAGCCTTGATGAGGAGCTTGGGATACCAGCTATGAGAACACCTGGTGTAAAGAAGGCTATGGAAGCCATGAATACAAAGCTGCAAAGATCTGGGAGAGTGAAGAATCCTGTGCAGAGGTTTACTTATGATGGTTATGTGGCACATCACTATACATATATGGCAAAGGTTGTGTAGGTTGTAGAGCCCACATGCATTGATGAGGCTGTTGGAAATGTGTGTTGGGAGAAAGCTATGGATGAGGAGATGGATGCACTATATGGAAATGAGACTTGGGATTTGGTGCAATTGCCTGAAGGCAAGAAAGCCATTGGATGCAAGTGGGTGTACAAAGTAAAAACAGTGATGGAAGCATAAACAGGTATAAGGCTAGATTGGTAGCCAAAGGGTATGCATAGACATATGGCATTGATTATGAGGAAACTTTCAGCCTAGGTTCCAAGATGGCAACAGTGAGAGTTGTGATAGCAGTGGCTGCATCAAAGCAATGGTATTTACATCAGATGGATGTAAAGAATGCATT
Organism: Cibotium barometz; assembly: GCF_041138505.1. NCBI lineage: Eukaryota > Viridiplantae > Streptophyta > Polypodiopsida > Cyatheales > Cibotiaceae > Cibotium > Cibotium barometz. The sequence continues at coordinate 14,586,898 of NC_141101.1, forward strand.
CTTGCATGGGGATTTGCAGGAAGAGGTGTATATGTTGTAGCCACCTGGTTATGAGGATGTGAGTCACCCCGAGCATGTTTGAAGGTTGAAGAAAGCTTGTATGGCTTAAAACAAGCACCAAGAGCATGGTCTGACAAGATTTCTAAATATCTTGTCACTATTGGCTTTCATGTAGCCAGTGCAGATTTCTCGCTATATGTGAGACACGGTGATAGAGGGGTTGTGCTTGTTGTCATCTATGTAGATGACTTGATCATTACGGGGGACCATGATTCAGAGAAGATCTTGCTTAGACAGAAGTTTGAGATGAAGGATCTAGGGGAGCTTAGATATTTCTTAGGCATTGAGGTAATTAGGTCACCACATGGTATTGGATTACTGCAGAGACAGTATGGCTTGGACATGTTGTCCAAGTATGGTATGACACGCTGTAAGCCTATTTCAGTGTCATTGGATCAGAATGGCAAGTTGAGTGTAGACTCAGGAGAGATTTTGGAGGATCCTACTATGTTTAGGCGTATAGTAGGAAGCTTGATCTACATGATGATCACCAGGCCAGATTTGAGCTATGTTGTTGGGTTGTTGAGTCAGTTTATGCAGGTTCCACGGAAATTGCATTTGGATGCATTGAGACGCATACTGAGGTATGTGAGGTCTACTTTGCATTGTGGACTGTTTTATGAAACTGGGACAGAGATATGTGTACATGGGTACACAGATGCTGATTGGGCTGGTAGTATCTCAGATAGAAGATCTACTAGTGGCTTCATGTTTTCTTTGGAGAGTGTTGCTGTGACTTGGAGCAGCAAGAAGCAGCCTACGGTTGCTCTATCCAGTACAGAGGCCGAGTACAGAGGAGCTGCTATGGCAACATGTGAGGTAGCTTGATTTGCAGATTTGGGTCTATCAGTGGATAGACAAGTCATTTTTTGTGACAACATTAGCAGTATACAGTTGGCTAGGAACCCAGTTTTTCATGCTCGCACGAAGCATATAGAGGTCCACTACCATTTTGTCAGAGAGAAGTTCTTGGTAAGAGACCTTGACCTTGTTTATATCAGCACATAGGATCAGGTAGCTGACATCTTCACCAAAGCATTGGGTACAGAGAAGCTCCGCAGATTCAGGGTTTCGCTTGGTGTACATGAGATGGAGTTGAGCTCGAGGGGGAGTGTTGAGATATCGAGGTCGTTTAGTGAGGCGGTGGACACTGATGACCTGCCTGGGGGATAGGCCCCACACTTACACCACTGGCATGGTTGGTGAGATCATGGGTGATATGCAGGCAGTGGCATGACAGGCTGTGTGACAGCCATCCTAGAGACTGGCATAGTTATAGCGCCAGCTCATTTTAGTTGGGTTCACACTATAGAGAACCCTTGTATGTATTTGGTTGAGTACCTTTTCATATGTGTGTACTCTTATCTTTTATATGGTGTGTTGAGTGTTGAGTGAAGAAGAAGAAGTTTTTAAGCCTCTCACCTTGTGTGTTCTCTATTAGGGTTTTGTCAGTGTGTGTGTGTGCTCCAAGAGCTCAAGCTCTCTTCTCCCCTGCATCTTTGCACGGATCTTTTCACGGATATACATGCGTGAGGCCTCGAGTGAGGGACCCTTCCCCGTGTAAGAGAAGTGCTATTTCCGCTGCTAGCACCCCAGAATTCGTTGCGCAGTGGGGACAGGTATCAGAGCGAAATGGCTAAAGTGGATCAACCGAGAAACCAGAAATGTCAAAAATTTATGGAGTAATAGTAAAAAGTTGGAAATGTGTGACAAAATTCATACAGATTGATATTCAGATTGAAATTTATAAATTAGTAATTGGGTCTTCCGATGGAAGTACTGCAAGCGCATGGAATCCCTGACTTGCTTGAGGCCTAGACATGATGGTATTTACCTTAAAATTCCAAGGATCATCTACTCGTATATACCGAGGATATAATTGCAGCTCTTTACTGGCAGTATATACAAGTAAATCTAAGACCTTGAAATTATTTAAAAAAATGCTATCCAGATGATGAATTCGAATGTGGTTGATATGATTTTAAAATTTTGGTTGAGAACTGATGAGTTGATTTGGATTCTGATTTAAAAATGATGATTCTTGAGTTTTGGTTGAAAAGCAATAAGCTGAGCAAAACCACAATGAGGATGAATGGGACAAGTCTCTGTGTGATGATGTTCATAACTAGAATGATGATAATGACTTCAGCAAATCACTATGAGATTAGTGGATTGTGCTGACAGATTGCTGATGTTAACACGACCCACTGGATCAAGTTGAAGGATGACAAATTAAAAACCTATATAATTGAAATTCCCATGGAGGAATATTCAGATGAAAATTTTGGTCTAATGGACATGAATGATATGATCTAATTATTGTGTTAAGGATATGAATGGACATGAATGATATGATCTAATTATTGTGTTAAGGATATGAATGAACATGAATGATATGATCTAACTATTGTGTTAAGGATATGAATGATATGATCTGAATGAATTGTTATCTGATGATGAGTTCTATATAAGGGGTCTTTATCCTAGGATTTTGTTGGGTTCACTAGACTATAAGAAACCCCGGAATCAGTTGGATCTTAAGGGAAAGAGTTGTCCTCTAGTTTGCGAGATGAGGACATCTCGCGTTTTTTAAGTGGGGTAGGATGTAAGATTCCTTCCTCCAGCTTTTGAGGTGTGGAGGTGTAAGAACCTCCCCTTCTGATCTTATAGTTATTCCCCTCTCTGAAATAAAAGAAACATCGTGTTTTACTCTGTTTTGGCCTGGAGAGAGAAAATGTCTAGAGGGAGGTCATTAAAATTGAGATGTTTTTGGATATAAAAATCCTCCTAGTGTCTAAAATGGTTTCCCTTGAAAAAAAATCAAAAAGAACTTTCCAATGTGTAATTGGAATTAATTGAAAATAGGTATAAAGGACCTTGGCCTAAGGGTCCAGATTTTCAAAAAAAATTAGATTATGGTCCAATTAAGGCTCCTATGGACCAATAAGATTAATCCAAATGTAGGGAGGAAAAAAATTAAAGAATGAAAGAAAAACCTCCCAAAAATGAGTAAATGCTCACATAAGATGAAGAGTGTACTAAGGACAAAAGAAAAGAATTAAAAAATTAAATTTTGACACCTCAGTGTGGGGATCTCCCCTCATGAAGTAGGCACCTTTTTCTCATCATTACCCCGAATTTTTAGTCAATAAAATGAGATATTTTCATCTCTCCTCTCTCCTAATTCAAAACTATATCCAAAAAGTAAGCTAAACTGACCCAAAAATGGTCAAAATTTGACCAAACTAATCTGAAAAATTCTAGAATTAGTTTGGTTGGTTAGAGGCTCACTTTTTTCTATAAATAGAAGCTTCCCCCTTTGTAAAAGCTTAATTAATGGTGATTATGCACTGTTACTTTTTGCTCCTGTGTACTGAGCCATCTACATTGAATTTCTTAATAATTCAATTATTTTTGGCCTAATCCTCTCCAAAAAGTGAATTGGTGGCCACTCTTGCTTCAAACAAGAGTAGAACCCTCAATCCCTCAAGCCAAAGGAGAGCTTACAAGCTCCACGTAAGCTAATTTTCTTACTTGTTTAATGAAAAATCTATGGTTTTCTTAATTTTTATGTTTTGCAAATGTTGAATTAGATTCAAATGCAATGCCTTTGATAAAAAGGCCACCCCCTTCTCCTCTTTACATTCCAACCTTTCTCAATCCTAGAAAGATTAACTAAGGGATTAAGTTAAATAAAGAATGATAAAAATGATAAATGGTCAGCCATACAAAGGAGGTTATGGCAAAATTTTCCAGAATTTTGTGAAAAAGAAAGTTTGTTTTTATGTTATTCCAAAAGAGTAATTCCCACCATTTTGCATCTAAAAGAAATATTCTAATTACTCCATGTACATATTCACCTATGAATATGCATGGATATCACTGATATTCTTACTAATTTTGATTTCTATGCATAGAAAGATGCATAAAGGAATTTTTTTATTACAAAAGTGTTATTCTTATTAAAGTTGATTTCTATGCATAGAAAGATGCATAAAGGAGTTTTTTTAATTACAAAAGTGTTATTCTTATTAAAATTGAATTCTATGCATAGAAAGATGCATAATCTAAATTTTTTTAACTACAAAAGTGTTAATATTATTAAATTTGATTTCTATGCATAGAAAGATGCATAAAAAAAAATAATTACAAAAGTGCTATTCTTATTAAATTTGATTTCTATGCATAGAAAGATGCATAAAGGAATTTTTTTAATTACAAAAGTGTTATTCTTATTAAATTTGATTTCTATGCATAGAAAGATGCATAAAGGAAGTTTTTGTATTACCAAAGTGTTATTCTTATTAAGTTTGATTTCTATGCATAGAAAGATGCATAAAGGAATTTTTTATTATAAAAGCGTTATTCTTATAAAAATTTGATTTTTATGCATAAATAGATGATTAATGAATTTTTTTTATTTTAAAAGTGTTATTCCTATTAAATTTGATTTTATGCATAAAAGGATTTTTTTTAAAATAAAAGTGTTATTCCCATTGAAGATGATTTTCATGCATAAATAGATGCATAAAGAATTTTTATATCAAAATTGGAATTCTCTTAAATTCTATGTTTAAATTCTGAGTATTTGATAAATGAATAATTAAATACTCTAAAAGAGAAATTTCTATCGTTTTATACTCACACGGATTGTAAAAAGAAAATTTAGGAAATCTATCAAGATCGAAATATTTAGATAAATAATTAATTTATTCCTCATTGGAATTCGTAACTAATTTAGAAATCAGTTAAGAGAATATTCAAAGAAAGAAATTCAGTAAAATAGTAATTGAATTACTAAACCTTTTCGAAAAAGATAGTTCAGGAAAAATCTTATTCGACTCGAACCTTGAATCAGACTATGACCAATACCAAATTCTTTCGTTAGTTTCGAGGAAAGAAGATGTGACCAATTTAGAAAAAATACCCTCAAAACTCTTACCAAATCTGAAACTAAGTTTGAGACCCTTCGAATTGATCTATGGATCAAGGTTATAGAATGCGAGGAATTCTGGTATGAAATTCAAAATTCCGATCAAGAAGTTTTGGGGATACTGATTCAAGAAATGCTCCTTGTATTCAAAAAAATCAAACTGAAAACTTGCATAGATGTGATGTCAATAGATGTGATGAGATGCGATGTGAATGATTGGATAAGATGTAATGTGATGTGAAACGGGATGTGAATGAATGAGATGTGATGACATGTGAATCAGATAGATGTGAATGAATGGATGAGATATAATGTGATGTGAAACAGGGGATGTGTATGTGAAGAATGGATGTGAATGTGTATGTGAAGAATGGATGTGAATGTGTATGTGAAAATCTATGTGAAGAATGGATGTGAATGTGTATGTGAAGAATGGATGTGGATGTGTATGTGAAGAATGGATGTGAATGTGTATGTGAAAATCGATGTTAATGTGTATGTGAAAATGGATGTGGATGTGTATGTGAAGAATGGATGTGGATGAGTATGTGAAAGAATGTATGTGAAAGAATGTGATGTGATGTAAAGAGATGTGATGTGACATGAATATATGTGGATGTGACGTGATAGATATGAATGAGATATTAGGTGGATAGAAGTGATGTGATATAATGTGGATAGAATGTATGTGATGGAATGATTATGAGAATGAATGTGATGGATATGAATGAGTGAATGTGATGGATATGAATGAATGTGATGTGATGGATATGAATGAATGAATGTGATGGATATGAATGAATGTGATGTGATGGATGTAAATGAATGTGATGGACGTGAATAGATGTGATGTCATGTGAATTGGGATGTGAGTGAATGAGATATGATAATTGGGATAGATGTGATATGTGATGTGGATAAGGGTAGATGCAAGTGGATGAGATCTGATGAGGATAAATGAGGAAAGATGTGATGAGATGTGGATATGGGTAGATGCGAGTGGATGAGATCTGATGAGGATAAATGAGGAAAAATGTGATGAGATGAAAATGATGTGATTGGATGAGAATGGGAATACATATGAACTGGATATGGATTAAATAATGTGGATTGATGTGAAACAATGTGGAAAGATGAGAGTTCGTAGAAACCGTATTTATGACCTGTTTTTAAATGACTGTTTTATGTCAAGAATGCTGGGGAAGCATTTTGACCCTCTTGTTAATGAGGTTGTGGAGACCTAACTGATAAAGTTGCAATAGGTGATGGAGAGTCAATGGAGGATGTCTTGCGTAGCAAGGTCGGCTGAGGTCTTGACTAACCTCGGTTCGATTTAAATGGTGAGCTTCCGGTACGGTGGATAAGGGACCAAGGAAGCGGCCTATGAGTGAAGTGCTAGGTGACCTACGAAGGATCCTAGAGGGTGCTGACCATACGGAGCTCGGGCTCTGGGTTGTCGAAGATATCCACACGTGCGTCGGGGAAGATATTTTGGATCAAGGAGTAAGAGCTGTTTTCTGAATTCGGGCATGGATCTGGTTGATTGACCTTGCTGGTCCTCAACGGATGAGTCCATGGCTCTTTCATATGGATCTGTTGGTTGATCTTGCCGATCTTCAACGGAGATTCCATTTTGATTTTTATAAGTGAATATATTGCTGGATACTATGAGCTAGGAACTAGCAAAAAGTCACTTGAGTGGACAGGTGGTGAGCATTCTGGTTGCAAATGATGCCATAGGTACACTGATGAAGGAAAAATTAGAAATTAGGATTCAGCCAGATGTTTTGTTGGAGGATTAGGATGAGTGATACTATAATTTCATTAAATGATTGTTTTAAAGACAGCTGAATCTGTGAAAAAAGGCAATTTCATATTGGGTGTGTAAGTGGTGTGACTAGTTTTAAGTTTGCATGAATATCCGGCTAGGGAGCCTGGGAAATCTTTTCCCTAGTACCCGGGACAAAACCTAACCAAATTCTTAATTGGATCCCATATTTATAGTGGTTGGGCGGTTGGCTAACCCACAGGACTGGATGGGGCTGCTGGACTGATGGATACCTAAAATGAGACTCAATTGTGTTATGGTACGATAAATGAAGTAAATCCCAGATAAAAAATGTTCTATGGAAAAGAATCAACGGCTGTGTCTCTCAATGAGGAAAAAAGCGTTGGTCTCTATGATCCAAGTGTAATCTTTTCCTTGATCCGACTATGGGACTGACGGGTTCGGTTAGATCAGTTCAGCTAGTTAAGGCTCTTGACTATGTTAGAGTAAAAATATCCTGGAGGAATCGCCCATGTTTTCATGGCAAGGGAAACTTTTTCAGGTTCAGTTTTGGAAGAATCGAGAGATTAGTCTCTTTTCTGGATATACATGGGCGAGCCCCCAAGTGAGGGATCCTTCCCCACGCAAGAAGTGCTACCTTCGCTGCTAGCACCCCAGAATTCGTTGTGCAGTGGGGACACGTATCAGAGCGAAATGGATAAAGGGGATCAACCGAGAAACCAGAAATGTCAAAAATTTATGGAGTAACAGTAAAAAGTTAGAAATGTGTGACAAAATTCATACAAATTGATATTCAGACTGAAATTTATAAATTAGTAATTGGGTCTTCCGATAGAAGTACCGCAATCGCATGGAATCCCTGACTTGCTTGAGGCCTAGACATGATGGTATTTACCTTTAAATTTCAAGGATCGTGACTACCCGTATATACCGAGGATATCACTGTAGCTCTTTACTGACAGTATATACGAGTAAATCTAAGACCTTGAAATTATAAAAACAAATGCTATCCAAATGATGAATTCGATTGTGGTTGATATGATTTTAAAATTCTAGTTGAGAACTGATGAGTTGATTTGGATTCTGATTGAAAAATGATGATTCTTGAATTTTGGTTGAAAAGCGATAAGCTGAGCAAAACCACAATGAGGATGAATGGGACAAGTCTCTGTGTGATGATGTTCGTAACTGGAATGATGATAATGACTTCAGCAAATCACTATGAGATTAGTGGATTGTGCTGACAGATTGTTGCTGTTAACACTTGACTCAATGGATCAAGTTATAAGGGATGACAAATTAAAAACCTGTATAATTGAAATTCCCATGGAGGAATGTTCAAATGAAAATTTTGGTCTAATGGACATGAATGATATGATCTAATTATTGTGTTAACGATCTGAATGATATGATTTGAACGAATTGTTATCTGATGATGAGTTCTATATAAGGGATCTTTATCCTAGGATTTTGTTGGGTTCACCAGACTATAAGGAACCCCAGAATCAGTTGGATCTTAAGGGAAGGAGTTGTCCTCTAGTTTGCGAGATGAGGACATCTCGTGTTTTTTAAGTGGGGTAGGATGTAAGATTCCTTCCTCTAGCTTTTGAGGTGTGGAGGTGTAAGAACCTCCCCTTCTGATCTTATAATTATTCCCCTCTCTGAAATAAAAGAAAGATCTTGTTTTACCCTGTTTTGGCCTGGAGAGAGAAAATGTCTAGAGGGAGGTAATTAAAACTGTGATATTTTGGATATAAAAATCCTCCTAGTGTCTAAAATGGTTTCCCCTGAAAAAGAAATTCAAAAAGAATTTTCCAATGTGTAATTGGAATTAATTGAAATAGGTATAAAGGACATTAGCCTAAGGGTCCAGATTTTCAAAAAAAAATTAGATTATGGTCCAATTAAGGCTCCTATGGACCAATAAGATTAATCCAAATGTAGGGAGGAGAAAAATTGGAGAATGAAAGAAAAAACCCCCCAAAAAAAGTAAATGCTCACATAAGAAGAAAAGAATTAAAAAACTAAATTTTGACACCTCAGTATGGGGATCTCGCCTCATGAAGTAGGCGCCTTTTTCTCATCATTACCCCTAATTTTTAATCAATAAAATGAGATATTTTCATCTCTCCTCTCTCCTAATTCAAAACTATATCCAAAAAGTAAGCTGAATTGACCCAAAAATGGTCTAAAATTGACCAAACTAATGTGAAAAATTCTAGAATTAGTTTCCTTGGTTAGAGGCTCACTTTTTTCTATAAATAAAAGCCTCCCCTTTTGTAAAAGCTTAATTAATGGTGATTATTCAGCACTGTTACTTTGCTCCTGTCCTGAGCCGTCTATGTTGAATTTTTTAATAATTCAATTATTTTTGGCCTAATCCTCTCCAAAAAGTGAATTGGTGGCCACTCTTGCTTCAAACAAGAGTAGAACCCTCAATCCCTCAAGCCAAAGGAGAGCTTACAAGCTCCATGTAAACTAATTTTCGTACTTGTTTAATGAAAAATCTATGGTTTTCTTAAATTTTATGTTTTTCAAATGTTGAATTAAATTCAAATGCTATGCCTTTCATAAAACGGCCACCCCTTCTCCTCTTTACATTCCAACCTTTCTAAATCCTAGAAAGATTAACTAAGGGATTAAGTTAAATAAAGAATGATAAATGGTCAGCCATACAAAGGAAGTTATGGCAAAATTTTTCAAAATTTTATGAAAAAGAAAGTTTGTTTTTATGTTACTCCAAAACAGTAATTCCCACCATTTTTGCATCTAAAAGAAATATTCTAATTACTCCATGTACATATTCACCTATGAATATGCATGGATATCACTGATACTCTTATACTAAATTTGATTTCTATGCACAAAAAGATGCATAAAGGAATTTTTTTAATTACAAAAGTGTTATTCTTATTAAAGTTTATTTCTATGCATAGAAAAATGCATAAAGAAAAAATTTTTATTACAAAAGTGTTATTCTTATTAAAATTGAATTCTATGCATAGAAAGATGCATAATGGAAGTTTTTTAATTACAAAAGTGTTATTCTTATTAAATTTGATTTCTATGCATAAAAAGATGCATAAATAAATTTTTTAGTTACAAAAGTGTTATTCTTATTAAATTTGATTTCTATGCATAGAAAGATGCATAAAGGAAATTTTTTAATTACAAAAGTGTTATTCTTATTAAATTTGATTTCTATGCATAGAAAGATGCATAAAGGAGTTTTTTAATTACAAAAGTGTTATTCTTATTAAATTTGATTTCTATGCATAGAAAGATGCATAAAGGAATTTTTTATTATAAAAGCGTTATTCTGATAAAAATTGATTTTTATGCATAAATAGATGCAGAAAGAAATTTTTTTTATTTTAAAAGTGTTATTTCTATTAAATTTAATTTTATGCATAAAAGGGTTTTTTTAAAAATAAAAGTGTTATTCCCATTGAAGATGATTTTCATGCATAAATAGATGCATAAAGAATTTTTATATCAAAATTAGAATTATCTTAAATTCTATGTTTAAATTCTGAGTATTTGATAGATGAATAATTAAATACTCTAAGAGAAAAATTTCTATCGTTTTATACTCACACGGATTGTTAAAAGAAAATTCAAGAAATCTATCGAGATTGAAATATTTAGATAAGTGATTAATTTATTCCTCATTGGAATTCGTAACTAATTTAGAAATCAGTTAAGAGAATATTCAAAGAAAGAAGTTCAGTAAAATAGTAATTGAATTAGCAAACCTTTTCGACGAGAAAGATAGTTCAGGAAAAATCTTATTCGACTCGAACCTTGAATCAGACTATGACCAATACCAAATTCTTTCGTTAGTTTCGAGGAAAGAAGGTGTGACCAGTTTAGAAAAAATACCCTCAAAACTCCTACCAATCTGAAACTAAGTTTGAGGCCCTTCGAATCGATCTATGGATCAAGGTTATAGAATGCGAGGAATTCTGGTATGAAATTCAGAATTTCGATCAAAAAGTTTTGGGGATACTAATTCAAGAAATACTCCTTATATTAAAAAAAATCAAATTGAAAATGTGCATAGATGTGATGAGATGCGATGTGAATGAATGGATGAGATGTAATGTGATGTGAAACGGCATGTGAATGAATGAGATGTGAATCAGATAGATGTGAATGAACGGATGAGATGTGAAAACGGGATGTGAATGAATGAGATGTGATGTCATGGGAATCGGAATGTAAATGAATGATATGGGATGTGAATGGATGTGAATGTGTATATGAAAATTGATATGGATGTGTATGTGAAGAATGGATGTGAATGTGTATGTGAATAATGGATGTGAATGTGTATGTGAAAATTGATATGGACGTGTATGTGAAGAATGGACGTGTATGTGAAGAATGGATGTGAATGTGTTTAAGAAGAATGGATGTGAATGTGTACGTGAAGAATGGATGTGAATGTGTATGTAAAGAATGGATATGAATGTGTATGTAAATGCATGTGAATGTGTATGTGAAGAATGGATGTAAATATGTATGTGAAGAATGGATGTGAATGTGTGTGTGAAGAATGGATGTGGATGTGTATGTGAAGAATGCATGTGGATGTGTATGTGAAGAATGGATGTGAATATGAATGTGAATAATGGATCAGGATGTGTATGTGAAGAATGGATGTGAATGTGTATGTTGAGAATGGATGTGAATGTGTATGTGAAGAATGGATGTGAATGTGCATGTGAAAATGGATGTGAATGTGTATGTGAAGAATGGATGTGAATGTATATGTGAAAATGGATGTGAATGTGTATGTGAAGAATGGATGTGGATGTGTATGTGAAAGAATGGATGTGGATGTATGTAAAAGAATAGATGTGGATGTGGATGTATGTAAAAGAATGGATGTGGATGTGTATGTGAAAGAATGTGATGTAATGTAAAGAGATGTGATGTGACATGAATATATGTGGATGTGGAGTGATAGATATGAATGAGATATGATGTGGATATAAGTGATGTGATATAATGTGGATAGAATGTATGTGATGGGATGGTTATGAGAATGAATGTGATGGATATGAATGAGTGAATGTGATGGATATAAATGAATGTGATGTGATGGATGTAAATAGATGTGATGTAAATGAATGTGATGGACGTGAATAGATGTGATGTCATGTGAACCGGGATGTGAGTGAATGAGATGTGATGTAAATTGAAATAGATGTGATATGTGATGTGAATGAATATGATGTGATGAGATATGGATATGGGTAGATACGAGTGGATGAGATCTGATGAGGATAAATGAGGAAAGATGTAAATTGGAATAGATGTGATATGTGATGTGAATGAATACGATGTGATGAGATGTGGATATGGGTAGATGCGAGTGGATGAGATCTGATGTGGATATGGGTAGATGCGACTGGATAAGATCTGATGAGGATAAATGAGGAAAGATGTGATGAGATGAAAATGATGTGATTGGATAAGAATGGGAATACATATGAAATGGATGTGGATGAGATCTGATGTGGATATGGATAGATGCGAGTGGATGAGATATGATGTGGATATGGGTAGATGCGAGTGGAGGAGATGATCTGATGTGGATATGGGTAGATGCGAGTGGATAAGATCTGATGTGGATATAGGTAGATGCGAGTGGATAAGATCTGATGAGGACAAATGAGGAAAGATGTGATGAGATGAAAATGATGTGATTGTATGATGTTATTGGATGAGAATGGGAATACATATGAAATGGATGTGGATTAAATAATGTGGATTGAGATGGAACAATGTGGATTGACGAGAGTTCGTTATAGAAACTGTATTTATGACCTATTTTTAAATGACTGTTTTATGTCAAGAATGCTGGGGAAGCATTTTGACCATCTCGTGAATGAGGTTATGGAGACCTAACTGATAAAGTTGCAATAGTTGACGGAGAGTCAATGGAGGACGTCTCGCATTAGCAAGGTTGACCAAGGTCTTGACCAGCCTAAGTTTGATTTAAATGGTGAGCTTCCAGTACGGTGGATGAGGGACCGAGGAAGCAGCCTATGAGTGAAGTGCTAGGTGACCTGCGAAGGATCCTAGAGGGTGCTGACCATACGGTGCTTGGGCTCTGGGTCACTGAAGATATTCACTCGTGCATCGGGGAAGATATTTTGGATCAAGGGGTAGGAGTTGTTTTTTGAATTTGGGCATGGATCTGGTTGATTGACCTTGCTAGTCCTCAACGGATGAGTCCATGGCTCTTTTATATGGATCTGTTGTTGGTGCGTTGGTCTCTATGATCCAAGTGCAATCTTTTCCTTGATCTGACTATGGGACTTACGGGTTTGGTCGAATCAGTCTAGTTAGTTAAGGCTCTTGATGATCCGTTAGAGTAAAAATATCTTGGAGGAATCGCTCATGTTTTTCGAGCGTGGAAAGTTTTTCCGGGTTCGGTTTTGGAAGAATCGAGGGATTAGTCTCTTGTCCGAATATACGTGGGTGAGGCCTCGAGTGAGGGACCCTACCCCACACAAGAAGTGCTACTTCCGCCCGCTAGCATCCCAGAATTCGTTGCACGGTGGGGACAGGGATCTTTCAGCTGGTATTAAAGCGAATTGGCTAAAGTGGATCAATTGAGAAACCAAAAATGTCAAAAATTTATGAAGTTACAGTAAGAAGTTGGAAATGTGTGACGAAATTTATACAAATTGATATTTACACTCAAATTCATAAATTAGTAATTGGGCCTTGAGATGGAAGTACCGCAATTGCATGGAATCCCTGACTTGCTTAAGGCCAAGACATGATGGTATTTACCTTAAAATTCCAAGGACCGTGACTACCCGTATATACCAAGGATATAATTGCAGCTCTTTACTGGCAGTATATACTAGTAAATCTAAGACCTTAAAATTATAAGAAAAAATGCTATCCAGATGATGAATTCGAATGTGGTTGATATGATTTTAAAATTTTGGTTGAATGTGGTTGATATGATTTTAAAATTTTGGTTGAATGTGGTTGATATGATTTTAAAATTCTGGTTGAGAACTGATGAGTTGATTTGGATTCTGATTGAAAAATGATGATTCTTAAATTTTGGTTGAAAAGCGATAAGCTGAGCAAAACCACAATGAGGATGAATGGGACAAGTCTCTGTGATGATGTTCGTAACTGGAATGACGATAATGACTTCAGCAAATCACTATGAGATTAGTGGATTGTGCTGGCAGATTACTACTGTTAACACTTGACCCAGTGGATCAAGTTAAGGGATGACAAATTAAAAACCAGTATAATTGAAATTGTCATGGAGGATTGTTCAGATGGAAATTTTGGTCTAATGGACCATTATTGTGTTAAGGATATGAATGATATGATCTAAACAAATTGTTATCTGATGATGAGTTCTATATAAGGGATCTTTATCCCAGGATTCTGTTGGGTTCACTAGACTATAAGGAACCCCACAATCAGTTGGATCTTAAGGGAAAGAGTTGTCCTCTAGTTTGCGGACATATCACATTTTTTAAGTGGGGTAGGATGTAATATTGCTCCCTCCAGCTTTTGAGGTGTGCAGGTGTAAGAACCTCCCCTTCTGATCTTATAATTATTCCCCTCTCTGAAATAAAAGAAAGATCCTATTTTACCTTGTTTTGGCCTCGAGAGAGAAAATGTGTAGAGGGAGGTAGTTCAAAATTGAGATATTTTTGGATATAAAAATCTTCCTAGTGTCTAAAATGGTTTCCCCTGAAAAAAATATTCAAAAAGAACTTTCCAATGTGCAATTGGAATTAATGGAAAATAGGTATAAAGGACCTTAGCCTAAGGGTCCAGATTTTTAGAAACTTTTAGATTATGGTCCAATTAAGGCTCCTATGGACCAATAAGATTAATCCAAATGTAGGGAGGAGATAAATTGAAGAATAAAAGAAAAACCCCCCAAAAATGAGTAAATGCTCACATAAGATGAAGAGTGGACTAAGGACCACAGAAAAGAATTAAAAAACTGAATTTTGACACCTCAGTGTGGGGATCTTCCATCATGAAGTAGGCACCTTTTTCTCATCATTACCTCCAATTTTTAATCAATAAAATTAGATATTTTCATCTCTCCTTTCTTCTAATTCAAAACTATATCCAAAAAGTAAGCTGAACTGACCAAAAAATGGTCTAAAATTGATCAAACTGATCTGGAAAATTCTAGAATCAGTTTGCTTGGTTAGAGGCTCACTTTTTCCTATAAATAGAAGCCTCTCCCTTTGTAAAAGCTTAATGGTGTTTATGCACTATTACTTTGCTCCTATCCTGAGCCATCTACATTGAATTTTTTAATAATTCAAATGTTTTTGGCCTAATCCTCTCCAAAGTGAATTGGTGGCCACTCTTGCTTCAAACAAGAGTAGAACCCTCAATCCCTCAAGCCAAAGGAGAGCTTACAAGCTCCATGTAAGCTAATTTTCTTACTGGTTTAATGAAAAATCTATGGTTTTCTTAATTTTTATGTTTTGCAAATGTTGAATTAAATTCAAATGCTATGCCTTTGATAAAAAGGCCACCCCCTTCTCCTCTTTACATTCCAACCTTTCTCAATCCTAGAAAGATTAACTAAGGGATTAATTAAACTCTTCTTATTGTTTACTCTCTTGAATTTAGAAGATTGTGTAGATTAGAGTTCTATAAATTTAATTTGGGTTAATTTAATTAAATAAAGAATGATAAAAATGAGAAATGGTCAGCCATACAAGATTCAGTAAAATAGTAACATAATTACCAAACCTTTTCGACAAAGATAGTTCAGGAAAAATCTTATCCAACTCCTCGAACCTTGAATCAAACTATGACCAATACCAAATTCTTTTGTCATGTTCGAGGAAAGAAGATGTGACCAATTTAGAAAAAATACTCTCAAAACTCCCACCAAATCTGAAACTAAGTTTGAAAGTCAATATTAGATAAAGTGGAAAAAATCCCATTCCCATGAAAAAAGTGGGGGTATGGTAAACTCATCCAAAAGTTTGTCAAAACATATTCATGTGACATATCATTGGAAAGAGCTTGAAAAGTAGAATCTAGATCTCTTTGTCCGACAAATTTGGAGTTTGCATGTTCAAGTTATGGCCAAATTTTTTTTTAAATACATTCCCATTTTGAGGGATTTTTCCCATTTTATCTAATATTGACTTTTGAGACCCTTCAAATTGATCTATGGATCAAGGTTATAGAATTCGAGGAATTCTGGTATGAAATTCAGAATTCCGATCAAGAAGTTTTGGGGATACTGATTCAAGAAATACTCCTTGTATTCAAAAGAAAAGCAAACTGAAAACTTGCATAGATGTGATATGTGATGATATGTGATGTGAATAGATGTGATGAGATGCGATGTGAATAGATGTGATGAGATGCGATGTGAATGAATGGATGAGATGTAATGTGATGTGAAATGGGTTGTGAATAAATGAGATGTGATGACATGTGAACCAGATAGATGTGAATGAATGGATGAGATATAATGTGATGTGAAAACATGATGTGAATGAATGAGATGTGATTTCATGGGAATCGGGATGTAAATGAATGATATGGGATGTGAATGTGTATGCGAAAATGGATATGGATGTGTATGTGAAGAATGGATGTGAATGTGTATGTGAAAATGGATATGGATGTGTATGTGAAGAATGGATGTCAATGTGTATGTGAAGTATGGATATGGATGTGTATGTGAAGAATGGATGTGAATGTGTATGTGAAAATGGATGTAAATGTGTATGTGAAGAATGGATCTGGATGTGTATGTGAAGAATGGATATGGATGTGCATGTGAAGCATGGATGTGGATGTGTATGTGAAGAATGGATGTGAATGTGTATGTGAAGAATGGATGTGGATGAGTATGTGAAAGAATGGATGTGGATGTATGTAAAAGATGGGATGTGGATGTGGATGTGTATGTGAAAATGTGATGTGATGTGACATGAATATATGTGGATGTGAAGTGATAGATATGAATGAGATATGATGTGGATAGAATTGATGTGATATAATGTGGATAGAATGTATAGAATCTAAGACCTTGAAATTATAAGCAAAAATGCTATCCAGATGATGAATCCGAATGTGATTGATATGATTTTAAAATTCTTGTTAAGAACTGATGAGTTGATTTGGATTCTGATTGAAAAATGATGACTCTTGAATTTTGGTTGAAAAGCGATAAGCTGAGCAAAACCACAATGAGGATGAATGGGACGAGTCTCTGTGATGATGTTTGTAATTGGAATGACGATAATGACTTTAGCAAATCACTATGAGCAGAGATTAGTGGATTATGCTGACAGATTGCTACTGTTAACTCTTGATCCAGTGGATCAATATAAGGAATGACAAATTAAAAACCTGTATAATAGAAATTCCCATGGAGGAATGTTTAGATGGAAATTTTGGTCTAATAAACCATTATTGTGTTAAGGATATAAATGATATGATCTGAACAAATTGTTATCTAATAATGAGTTCTATTTAAGGGATCTTTATCCCAGGATTCTGTTGGGTTCACCAGACCATAAGGAACCCCAGAATCAGTTGGATCTTAAGGGAAAGAGTTGTCCTCTAGTTTGCGAGATGAGGAAATCTTGCGTTTTTTAAGTGGCGTAGGATGTAAGATTGCTCCCTCCAGCTTTTTGAGGTGTGCAGGTGTAAGAACCTCCCCTTTTGATCTTATAATTATTCCCCTCTCTGAAATAAAAGAAAGATCATGTTTTATCCTGTTTTAGCTTGGAGAGAGAAAATGTCTAGAGGGAGGTAGTTCAAAATTGAGATATTTTTTGATATAAAAATCCTCCTAATGTCTAAAATGGTTTACCCTGAAAAAGAAATTCAAAAAGAACTTTCCAATGTGCAATTGGAATTAATTGAAAGTAGGTATAAAGGACCTTAGCCTAAGGGTCCAGATGTTTAGAAATTTTTGGATTATGGTCCAATTAAGGTTCTTATGGACCAATAATATTAATCCAAATGTAGAGAGAAGATAAATTGAAGAATAAAAGAACCCCCCCAAAATGAGTGAATGCTCACATAAGATGAAGAGTGGACTAAGGACCAAAGAAAAGAATTAAAAACACCTCAGTGTGGGGATCTTCTGTCATAAAGTAGGCACCTTTTTCTCATCATCACCCCCAATTTTTAATCAATAAAATGAGATATTTTCATCTCTCCTTTCTTCTAATTCAAAACTATATCCAAAAAGTAAGCTGAACTGACCCAAAAATGGTCTAAAATTGACCAAACTGATCTGGAAAATTCTAGAATCAGTTTGCTTGGTTAGAGGCTCACTTTTTTCTATAAATATAAGCCTCTCCCTTTGTAAAAGCTTAATGGTGTTTATGCACTATTACTTTGCTCCTATCCTGAGCCATCTACATTGAATTTTTTAATAATTCAAATGTTTTTGGCCTAATCCTCTCCAAAGTGAATTGGTGGCCACTCTTGCTTCAAACAAGAGTAGAACCCTCAATCCCTCAAGCCAAAGGAGAGCTTACAAGCTCCATGTAAGCTAATTTTCTTACTTGTTTAATGAAAAATATATGGTTTTCTTAATTTTTATGTTTTGCAAATGTTGAATTAAATTCAAATACTATGCCTTTGATAAAAAGGCCACCCCCATCTCCTCTTTACATTCCAACCTTTCTCAATCCTAGAAAGATTAACTAAGGGATTAATTAAGCTCTTCTTATTGTTTACTCTCTTGAATTTAGAAGATTGTGTAGATTAGAGTTCTATAAATCTAATTTGGGTTAATTTAAGTTAAATAAAGAATGATAAAAATGAGAAATGGTCAGCCATACAAAGGAGGTTATGGTAAAATTTTCTAGAATTTTTTCAAAAAGAAAGTTTGTTTTTATGTTATTCCAAAAGAGTAATTCCCACCAATTTTGCATCTAAAAGAAATATTCTAATTACTCCATGTACATATTCACCTATGAATATGCATGGATATCACTGATATTCTTATTAAATTTGATTTCTATGCATAGAAAGATGCATAAAGGAAATTTTTTATTACAAAAGTGTTATTCTTATTAAATTTGATTTCTATGCATAGAAAGATGGATAAAGGAATTTTTTTAATTACAAAAGTGTTATTCTTATTAAAATTGAATTCTATGCATATAGAAAGATGTATAATGGAATTTTTTTAATTACAAAAGTGTTATTCTTATTCTTATTCTTATTAAATTCTATGAGTATTTGATAAATGAATAATTAAATACTCTAAGAGAGAAATTTCTATCGTTTTATATTCACACAGATTGTGAAAAGAAAATTCAAAAAATCTATCGAGATCGAAATATTTAGAGAAATGAATAATTTATTCACACAGATTGTGAAAAGAAAATTCAAGAAATGGAGATCAAAATATTTAGATAAATGATTAATTTATTTCTCATTGAAATTTATAACTAATTTAGAAATTAGTTAAGAGAATATTCAAAGAAAGAAATTCAGTAAAATAGTAACTGAATTACCAAACCTACAAAGATAGTTCAGGAAAAATCTTATCCGACTCGAACCTTGAATCAGACTATGACCAATACCAAATTCTTTCGTTAGTTTCAAGGAAAGAAGGTGTGAGATCAAGAAGTTTTGGGGATACTGATTCAAGAAATACTCCTTGTATTCAAAAGAAAATCAAACTGAAAACTTGCATAGATGTGATGTGAATAGATGTGATGATATGTGATGTGAATAGATGTGATGAGATGCGATGTGAATGAATGGATGAGATGTAATGTGATGTGAAACAGGTTGTGAATGAATGAGATGTGATGACATGTGAAACGGGTTGTGAATGAATGAGATGTGATGACATGTAAATCAGATAGATGTGAATGAATGGATGAGATGTAATGTGATGTGAAAACGGGATGTGAATGAATGAGATGTGATGTCATGGGAATTGGGATGTAAATGAATGATATAGGTTTTCTTATATATTGAACCTTGGCCTTTTCCTAGATTGGCATGTGTAATTTTTAGGGCAAACGATTTGTAAAATTAGCCAAAAATCTAGTAAGAGTTGGTAAAAGAAAGAAGTTAAGTGAAGCCTAAAAAGTGGCTTCCAATGTGCTTAAATTATACAAACCCTAGCGCACCTTGTGCATAAGAACTTGCACATTTTATACCCCATAGGAATCCCTTAAAGTTTTAGGAGAAAATGACGATTATATTTTAGAGTTTTATGATGCTTTGCCCTAGGTTTGCACAAATACGCTTGATGAGATAGAATATTAGTATTATGACCGTAAGAGTTATTTTTTCTAGAGAGAGAGTACTACCCTTTTGAGTTTCCACATAGGAAATATGTAGAAGTGTGATAGGAAATAATTGGTTTAATCTTGGACGAAAATTAACTTTGTCTGAGTCACGAGAAAGAAAGTCTATCTTTGATGGATGAATGTATGAGTATAAATAAAGATAAAGAGTATCTTTAGGAATAGGGAAGACACTTAGAGAGAGAAACCCCTTAGAAAAAAAGGGAAGTGTTCATCAATTAGAGTTATCTCTTAAAGTTAGGGAAAAAAATCAAGTTAGAATACTAAAAAGTGCACTTTTAAAGTGAAAAACAAAAGGGACTAAGTAATCAAATTTCCCCTAAGCAAATAGTAAATATGACTTTTGCCTTGAATTAAGAAATTCATTGTCGTCACTATAAACCAAGACTTTGAATAAAGACCTTGGGATGAAAGTTGAAGATTTTGACCCTTCTAATAGAACAAAGGGCTTAATTCTAACCTCAATAATAAAGGATTAGTAACACTTGAAAATATGTAGAAAGTAAGTAAAGGATAGAAAAGAAAAGGTCCTAGTAGATATAACCCTTAGACCGCTTGACTAAAGGGAATAATGGATTCAAAAAGGATAAAAAAGAAAAGGTCCTAGTAGATATAACCCTTACAACTCTTGAATTAAGGGAATAATGGATTTAAAAATCTTACTGTTTGCACAGTGGACCACCAAAGTTTGGACCAAGATTATTAGGATTGAAAAAATGCATTCGGAGATTTGATCATTGATGTGTGGTGCATATTTGTACGGCCCCCATTATGAGGAGAAGCCATTGGTGCACATATCTTTAGTGGGAACCCCAGCTTAGATGCTAGAAGGGATCATAGTTGTGACCGTTGATGGTTAGGAGATGATGAGGGGTACAAGCATTAGCTGGGGTTTGAGAATACTCCCTGGAATATTATATTGGGAACTAGGTTCATCATTACTGAGCGGTGGTCAGTGGAGATGTGTTATGAATACACGTGCGGTGAGCTACGTCTAAGGAGCATAGGCATGGTGCGAGGGGATATTTTTAGATACATGTGCTATTGTTCTATTTGCTAGTTGGATGATATTTAAGAGTTTTAGTATAGTCTTAGTATGTATGTTTTTCAGTACTATATAAAAGCTTTGAGTTCAATGTCAATTTTTAAAGGACTTATATGCCATGGAGTGTGTCTGCGTAAACTATTTTTCACTGTGCGGTTGGGTGTGTGAGTAATGAACCAAGAATATTAATTATATGGCCGTGTAGGTTCACAATGGCTCCATAGGTCTAGTGATAGGGAGGGAGGTTAGACCCAGGGGATTGGGTGAGGTCTGGGCTATGCCTATGGATGTGGTCGAAGTAGAAATTAGATACACCACTAGAAAGTGGGAGGCAAGGTGGACCAAAATCAATGGGTGCTTTCCAAACAAAACCAAAAATCTATTTGAAAAACTTAGAAAAATGGGTGAACTGGGAAATTAGACTCTAGGAAACGATGGAGTCAGTCCAAGGGTGTAGAGGCTGTCTGCTTCATGATCGAGGAGTAATACATTGGTGTGTGTTGTGAGCGTGATGTGCGTAGTTGCCAATTGCCTCTTGCTTATGAGAATTATGAAGGGACATATACAGGAGGAATCATATGAGAATTATGAAGGGACATACACAGGAGGAATCATAGCTTTCCTTGTGTAAGGATCTTTTGGTAGATGAAAGGCTTCATCCTTACTCATGTTATCATAATAAATTACAATAACCCTATCCATAGGCTAATCCATATCACCAAGTATCATTTGAAACCAAGCTATCTCACAAGCTACCATAGTAGCAACCATGTACTACCTCTATACTCGATAAGGCAATTGTTGACTTTTCTTGCTGCTCTAATAGCGGGTCTCCTCCTAAAGGAAAACATAAAACCATCGGTGGATATCCTATCAAAGACACTGACCAACCTAGTCAGCATTTGTATACCCATGTACCTATATCTCTTTACCAACCTAATAGAAAAGTCCATAATCAACAATGGACTTTATGTATAGGGGCCTGCATCACAAGTCCAATAGTGTAGCTTAAATGTGGCCTAGTAGTGGTCATGTAGAGATCTACACATAGTGGTGTCATGTAGAGATCTACCCATTATACATCTGCACATAGTGGGGTCCTCCAAAAGCTCATGTGTGTTTGCAAAAAGCTTAGTGTTATGCTCCAATGGCACTGAAATAGGCTTACACCTGTCATACCATATGTAACCATACATGGACAATATTTCCAAGCCATACTACCTCTGCAAAATGCCATCAGGTGATCTCACCACCTTTATACTAAGAAAACACCACAGCTCACCCAAATCTTTCATCTCAAAACTTCTGATTCAAAAGCATACTAACATCATGTATGTTAACATCAAGTGATCTCACTACGATATACCAAAAAATACCATAGCTCACCTAAATCTTTCATCTCAAACTTCTACTTCAAGTATACTAACATCATGTATGTTAACACCACTATCACTAGTGATAATAAAGTCATCCACATAAATGACTAACAACATGATTCCTCTATCTCTCTTTTTGACATAAAGTGAAAAAATTGCATTGCAAATCTAAAATTCAATGGTACCAAGATACTCCCTGAACTTTTTTGGCCATGCTCGGGGTGCCTGCTTCAAGCTATATAAGGCTTTTTGTAACCTACACTGGTGGATGTGTATAACTCTCATAGTGGGGTCCTCCAAAATCTTATTTGTATATGGCAAAAGCTTAGTGTTTTGCTCCATTTTAAGAGAAATAGGCTTACACCTATCATACTATACTTAACCATACATGGATGTCAACCTAAACATGCTACCTTGCACACAAGAGAGGGAGAGAAGAAGAGAAACAAACCATGAAAGGGTCAATTTAGAGAATAGCACTTGGCCAACCCTAATGAGGGTTAACTCCCCTATGTGAGGCCGCTAGGGGCTCGCTCCACCACCACTTGTGTCACCCAAGTGGAGATTCACAAGCTAGGTGAAGAGCAAAGAAGGAGGGAGCTATGGAAAGCTCTACCTTTACTCCATGCCAACATGCATGCAAGAGGGACCTTGGTAGAGAGACAAGAGAAGGGAGAGGAGAACAAAAGTTAGATTAACACCATCCCTGACATGCATACATAATAATCAAGCAGGCAAGCATATACAACACAAGCAAGCAACCAAAAGCGAGAGAGAGAGAGAGAGAGAGAGAGAGAGAGAGAGAGAGAGAGAGAGAGAAACTCAATTGAGATAGATCGGATTGTCCCTTTTCATATTCCATAAAATGATACATGAGCTCACTTTTTACAATGGCTGGCTACCCATTTACAATTGGGGGCCCAAAACTAGCTTTCTAGCTCTATGTACATCTCATTCCTATGATTGGCATTACATAAGCCGTAAGCTTGGTCATCCCATATCTCTTTTATCAATAAGTGTTTTGTGCAATTACAAAAGGATAAGTTACAAGAAGCGTGACCACGCTTGAAAAATGATGTTAACCAGAGTGGTTAACATATCCCCCTCCCTAATTCAGGTTCATCCTCAGAGCTGGCAATGGATCTAATGGTAGTAGATCGAGTAGGTCAGGACAAAGTCGCATCACGAGGTAATAGTCATGCTTGAAGCACTTTGTGAGCTGTAACTTCTCCAACAAAATGTCCTCTAGCTATTCTCGAGTGTGCTTCTTCTAATATCATGACAAACTCATCTTCTTGCACACATCTCTTGAGGATATCATCTTTGCCCAGCTTCTCTTATCTTTGTTCAAAGGTCGATCTTGTGGAAAACCATGCGCTAGGTACTCTGATATTTCCTCGCTCCACTCAAGAACCATATTGATTTTAAATAGACATGCATCTGGGAGGTCATTATCATTAATGCCATTTGCAGGTTATCTATTATTTGGAACACTGTATTACTTTGCTCCTCAAACTTGTACAATGCTACTCTCCTAAAAAACTTTGTGTGTCTCGGTTGTTCTCTCTATCTCTCTATATCTCTATCTCGTACTCCTATAACTGCTTCCTACTTTACTATCTTGGAAGGACCCTCTTTTTGTCCAGTCCTATCGTTGCCCTTACTATTACATAAGAACATTATGTTATCAAATTGTTATAATAGTATACATATGATTACAAACAACAAGCGTGCATGTACGTTGCTGTTTACTGTTTGGCCTATGTTATCTGGCTAGTTCTTTAGGTCCCACCATTCTGTGGCTTTTGTCAGATGGTTAACACCTGGCATGCTCGATGGCTTTGTGGAAGCATCTGCCTCTTAGAGGTTGATCAAAATGATTGATGGATGGGTGGGGGTGGCCTAGTGTGGTCTGACTAGAACCACCCTTTATTCTTTTGCCCAGTGCTTGTCTACTACCTGGGGATCACATCCTAGGCCTCCCTATAATCATGGGGCTGAATTGTGTCAAAAACTCTATCTACAAATTAGTAGGTATAGATTGATAATTTAAAGAATGAAATAATAATTTAGTAGATATATGTATATGCTAGTTGAATTCCAGCTAATGTAGGGCCTCTCTGTCTTTATCATGGATATTTGGTTCAGCTTTGATTGATAATTTAAAGAATGAAATAATAATTTAGTAGATATATGTATCTGCTCTAGTTGAATTCCAGCTAATGTAGGGCCTCTCTATCTTTATCATGGATATTTGGTTCAGCTTCAAACTCATCTTGCCCTATAGGAGCTACGCACCATCATTTGGGACTTGTTGATGAAGATCCAAGGGTTTGGGATGTGGAGTTTTACTCTGGTTTATATTTGATGAGAAATTCAATTAGCTTGTAGGGGTTTATGGGCAAGTCCCATCCCTCTAAGTGAGTAGCTAGCATACTCTTGATTTTGTGCTTTGGTCATTAGTTGCTTTTTTGCTTGCGCCTACTGTCTCTATTTTTCCTAGATTCATCAACTGCTACTATGACAGAGGATGTTTACTTGATTGGTTGTGGTAGCTGGTGGAGTTCATGATTTCAATTGTTGCTTAACTGCCCCAATAGCTCTTCATGCAGCTTCCATTGTTTGCTTTGCTCTTGCATTAGCTGTGTTTATACACATTGTAGCTCTAGTTTTACTTGATTTGCTTTGGCCAGCCTCATATCCCTTAGTTAAATTTCTTTGTGTAGCTCTACCAGCTTCTTCTTGAGTGACTCTATTAGTTGTTCTAGTTTTTCATGTTGCTTGTCGGATTCTTCCTTTTTGGCTTTCAATTCTTGTTGGGTTTTCTACAACTGGGAAGTCAGCTTGGAGTTTTCTTCTTTTAAACTATGTAACTGCTGCAACTTCTTTGCACTGATGGTTTCCAATTGCTTTGTGCTGTGTCTGACTTCTATTGGGACCTTGTTTTCGGGGAGGTTTTATTCTTCATGGCTTGCTCTTCTACCTGAATTAGCTTGGCTTTTTGCTTGTCTAGCTTTAAGCCTGTGTGAGTGCCTTATTTGTTTTTTTGAATGCCTCCTCTCTCGAGCTCTAGCATGGTAGACTGTCTGGCTGTGTTCTCATCTTGTTGCAAAGACATTTGTTTATCTAAGATAATGATTTTCTCTTTCAGCTGCTTTGGTGACTTTTGATCTCTATGGCATGCATAGTTCCAACTGTTATTTTATTTATGGCTCTAAATGCTATACTAGTACTTTTCCCTTGGCTAGTGATAGCTTTATTTTTTGTTGTTCATTTTTTAGGTACCTCTTGAGTGTTTTTTTTTGTTGGTCCAATAACAGCTCTGATGATCCCCTAAGCCTTCTTCTATAGTGCCTTTATTTGAAAGCTATGTTTGTAGTAGTTCGAGCTTGATCTCTAGTTTCGTTTTCTCATTCGATTGCTTTATCAGCTTTTGTACTTCATTCCGTAGCTTCTGACTTCCTACCATATTCTAGGATTGGACATCCTATGCAAAAAGAATGATTTTCATCATATTCATGAGAAATAATATTTTTTTGTAATTATGCATAATTAATTGATTATGAGAAAAGAGTAAATTTTGGTATATTTATTTTTATGCAAAAAGAGGAATTCTCTTGATATTTGAGATCCAAGTAATTAATGGTAAAAGATGAATTTTTAGAAAATTTATTTTTATGCAAAAGAGGAATTCCCATGATATTTGATATCCAAGTAATTAAATGGTAAAAGAGTAATTTTTGGCATAATTCAAATTATGAGTATTTATCAAAAGTGGAATTTCGAGCATTATCAATTTTATTGGAAAATATGGGTAGAATTGATTTTTATAAATCCCATAAATCTTTTACTCAAAGAAGAATATTGAATATATTTCACTTGAGAAATTTGAGTAAGAATATGAAAATATCCATCGAGAAAAAGTACCTTTAATTAGGCCAAGCAATTGGCAGCAACTTAGAAAAGTTCCATCGGTATCGAAGTAGAAAACAGTACTAAAAGTGGATGTGATAAGATGTGATGTAGAGCTGAATGAATGTGACGGGATGTAAATGGATGCAATGTGATTAGATGAGATGTGAATGTGATAAGAGGAGATGTAAACGTGATGTGATAAGATGTAAACGTGATGTGATAAGATGTGAATGCGATGTGATAAGATGTGAGTGGATGTGATGTGATGTAAATGGATGTGGATGTGGATGTGATGAGATGTGATGATATGTGAATGGGTGTGATGTGATGTAAATGGATGATAATGAGATGTGAAGTGATAGATGTGCATGTGAATGAATGGATGGATGTGGATAGATGTGCATGTGAATGGATGGATGGATGTGGATAGATGTGCATGGGAACGAATGGATGGATGTGGATAGATGTGCATGTGAATGAATGGATGGATGTGGATAGATATGAATGTGAATGAATGGATGGATGTGGATGAATGTGATGAGATATAGATAGATGTGGATGTGATGTAATGTGGATGGAATGAATGAGATGTGATGTGGAGGATAGATGTGGACGTGATGTAATGTGGATGGAATGAATGTGATGTGATATGGATGGAATGAATGTGATGTGATAAGGATAGATGTCGATGGAATGAATGTGATGTGATAAGGATAGATGTGGATGGAATGTATGTGATGTGGATGCAATGAATGTATGTGATGTGATGTGTATGTGTATGTGATAAGGATAGATGTGGATGGAATGAATGTATGTGTATGTGATAAGGATAGATGTGGATGGAATGTATGTGATGTGATGTGATGTGTATGTGTATGTGATAAGGATAGATGTGATGTGATATGTATGTGTATGTGATAAGGATAGATGTGGATGGAATGAATGTATGTGTATGTGATGTGGATGCAATGAATGTATGTGTATGTGATAAGGATAGATGTGGATGGAATGAATGTATGTGTATGTGATAAGGATAGATGTGGATGGAATGTATGTGATGTGATGTGGATGTAATGAATGTATGTGATGTGATGTGGATGCAATGAATGTGATGGATGTGAATGGGTGTGATGTGGATGCAATGAATGTGAATGGGTATGATGGATGTGAATGGGTGTGATGGATATGAATGGGTGTGATGAGATGTGAATGGGTATGATGAGACATGAATGGATGTGATGAGATGTAAGTGGATGTGAATGGATGCGATGAGATGTGAGTGGATGTGAATGGATGCGATGAGATGTGAATGGATGTGAATGTGATATGATGATATCTGAAATGGATGTGATGTAATGTGAATGGATAGATGTGATGTGGATCTAGGTAGATGTGAATGGATGAGATGTGATGTGATGTGGATTGGGGTGGATGTAAATGGATGAGATGTGATGTGATGTGATGTGGATATAGGTAGACGTGATGAGGATGGATGTGACGTGATGTGATGAGGATCTGAATAGATGTAATTGGATGTGATGAGGATTTGAATAGATGTAATTGGATGTGATGAGGATCTGAATAGATGTAATATGAGATGTGATGTGGATGAATGTGATGTGATGTGATGTGGATAGATGTGATGTGGATGGATGTGATGAGATGTAATATGATATGATCGGATGAGAATGGATGAAGGATGATGGGAATAGATATGACTAGATGTGGAATAAGCAAAGTGAATTGATTTAGAAGAATGTGGAATAATGAGAAATGATGTGGAACAATGTGGAAAGATGAGAGTTTGCTAGACACTGTATTTATGGCCTGTTTTTAAATGATAGTTTTATGTCAAGAATGCTGGGAAAGCATTTTGACCATCTTGTGAATGAGGTCATGGAGACCTAAGTGATAAAGTTGTAATAGCTAATAGAGAGTCAATGGAGGACGTCTCGCGTAGCAAGGTCGGCCGAGGTCTTGACTAGCCTCGATTCGATTTAAATGGTGAACTTCCGGTACAGTGGATGAGGGACCAAGAAAGCAGCCTATGAGTGAAGTGCTAGGTGACCTGTGAAGGAGCCTAGAGGGTGCTGACCATCATACGGTACTCGGGCTGTGGGTCATCTCGCCGCAGATACCCACATGTGCCTCAAGGAAGAAAATGGAACAAGGTGTTAGAGTTGTTTTCTGAACTCGGGCATGGATCTAGTTGATTGTCCTTTGCTGGTCCTCAACGAATGAGTTCATGGCTCTTTTACATGGATCTGTTGCTTGATCTTGCTGAGAGTTCATCTGGATTTTCTTATGTGATTATATTGCCGGGTATTATGAGCTAGGAACTATTGAAAAGGCCCCTGAGTGAATAGGTGGTGTAAGATTCCTCCTCAACAGCCTGAATATCAAATAAGCCTCTACTTCAATCCCTTGTAATCATTCTATGTTTTTGAATACAAGAAAATATCATTTTTCCTTGTTTTACCTAGTGAGATAAAAAAACTCTAGAGAGAGGTAAATCAAAATTGGGATATTTTTGGATAAATAAATTCTTCAAATATCAAAAAAATGTTTTCCTGAAATAGAAAATCAAAATAGATTTTCCAAGGTGCAATTAGAATTAATTGAAAATTGATTCAGAAGACCTTAGCCTAAGGGTCCAAATTTTTGAAATTTTTTTGATTATGGTCCAATTAAGGCTCCTATGGACCAATAAGATTAATCCAAGTGTTGGGAAAAGATAAATCCAAAGAATAAAAGAAAATACCCAAAAATGAGTAAATGCCCACATAAGATGAAGAGTTGACCAAGTATTAGGTTTATTAGTTAAAACTTATGGAGTATTAATAAAAAAATGAGATATTTTGGAGTAATCATTCATTTTTGACACATGTGTAAGGAAAAGGGAGACCTTCAAGAAGGCACCTATTTCACATGCTTGGATGAGTTTAAAACTCAAAAATAATAGGATATTTTTATCTCTCCTCTCTCCTAAATCAAACCAAATAAAAAAGGGAGCCAAACTGGTCCAAAACTTGTCCAAATTCAGCCAAACCAAAGCTGGAAAATTCTAGAACTCAGTTGGACTCAGTTAGTGGCCTCCCTCTCCTATAAATAAACCCTCATTCCTTTGTATTATTATCTGTGAACTAAACTATGTCGGTATTACTCTAAACTAAGCTTAATTTCTATTATCCTCTAGAAACCTCTTAGTAAAGTGGAAGTTCTTTAGAAGACACCACCTGGGAGAAAGAAGAAGAGTTGGCGAAGGATTATCCTCACTTTGCGAGATGAGGACATCTCGCATTTTTCAAGTGGGAGAGGATGTAAGATTCCCCTCAGCCTGAATATCAAATAAGCCTCTACTTCAATCCCTTGTAATCATTCTATGTTTCTGAATACAAGAAAATATCATTTTTCCTTGTCTTGCCTAGTGAGATAAAAAAAATTCTAGAGAGTGGTAAATCAAAATTGGGATATTTTTGGATAAATAAATTCTTCAAATATCAAAAAAATGTTTCCCTGAAACAAAAAATCAAAATAGATTTTCTAAGGTGCAATTAGAATTAATTGAAAATTGATTCAGAAGACCTTAGCCTAAGGGTCCAGATTTTTGAAATTTTTTTGATTATGGTCCAATTAAGATTCCTATGGACCAATAAGATTAATCCAAGTGTTGGGACAAGATAAATCCAAAGAATAAAAGAAAATGCCCAAAAATGAGTAAATGCCCACATAAGATGAAGAGTTGACCAAGTACTAGGTTTATTGGTTAAAACTTATGGAGTATTAATTAAAAAATGAGATATTTTGGAGTAATCATTCATTTTTGACATGTGTAAGGAAAAGGGAGACCTTCAAGGAGGCGACTATTTCACATGCTTGGATGAGTGTAAAACTCAAAAATAATAGGATATTTTTATCTCTCCTCTCTCCTAAATCAAACCAAATCAAAAAGGGAGCCAAACTGGTCCAAAACTTGTCCAAATTCAGCCAAACCGAAGCTAGAAAATTCTAGAACTCAGTTGGACTCAGTTAGTGGCCTCCCTCTCCTATCAATAAACCCCCATTCCTTTGTATTATTATCTGTGAACTAAACTATGTCGGTATTACTCTAAACTAAGCTTAATTTCTATTATCCTCTAAAAACCTCTACAAAATTGAAGAGATTGGAGCTTCTCTCTCTCTCTTCAATCTTCCTTGGTGACTCCTACGACATACCAAACCAATTGATTGGTTGGGGGCCTCTATAGTGACTAAAGAATCAAGCATTTTAGGAGGTAAAGAGTGGATTATGTTCTTTTTTCTATAATTTCTAAATGTTTCTCTCTTCTCGACCCCTCTCAAGCTTGAGAAGCTTTAATTTGAATGGCTTTTGAATATTATTGAAATGCTTTAATGTATTGTAATAAAGAAACACATAAATTTTCATTTATGCTTAATTTTAATGGTTTTTAAGCATTTCTCTCTCTTCCCCCAAAGAAAGGTCATTCCTATGACCTATTCTTAATCCAAATGAAGCTTCTCATGAAGCATTTCTCTAATCCAAAAGTAATTTTATGCTTGTCTAATTGGAGGCCAAAATAATGGCTTTTTAATGCTTTTATGATATTTATTTCATAGAGAAATTATGAATCAATCCATAATTGGATAATGATCCAATTAGTGGTCATTCTAATCATACTAATAACATTAAACTTCATTCTCTCAATTAAATTGATAATCATCAGTAATAGTAGCGGAGCTATGGCAAAATTTCTTTAAAATAAACACATAAAACATTTTCATTCATACTATGAAAAGAGGACTTCCTACCATATTCTAGGAATTATCATCCTAGATTAATTGAATGATTGTAATCATGAAGAAATTTATTTTTATGATTATGCATAATTAGTAAATTAAGAAAAAGAGAAATTTTTGGTAATTTATTTTTCTGATAAAAGAGTAATCCCCAAGACATTGGAAATCCATGTATTCCAATGATTTAGAGAATAAAATTCGAATGCTAAAATAATGTATAATTTATGAAAGATTTTAGTTAAATTTATCTTTTTGTATAGATAAATTTTTATGATGAAAGAGGAATTCCCACCATATTGAAATTCAAATATTTAAATAAGGAAAGTATAATTCCTAGTGCAAAGGAATTAATGAAGATTTTTATTTAATTTTTGAGAGAAAATATAGTTAAATTTATCTTTTTGTATAGATAAATTTTTTTTATGAAAGAGGAATTCCCACCATATTGGAATCCAATTAATTAAATGAAGAAAGTGTAATTCCTAGTGCAAAGTAATTAATGGATATTTTTATTTAAAATTTAAGCGAAAAATTTAATTAAATTTATCTTTTTGCATAGATAAGTTTAAACGATAAAAGAGGAGTTCCTACTATATTGGAATTCAAATGTTTAGATGAGAAAAGTGAAATTTTTAGCTTAAAGGAATTAATGGTTATTTTTATGTAATTTTTAAGAAGAATTTTAATAGATTTAATTTAGGAAAAGAGGAATTCCCATGATAATTGGATTACACTCATTGAAATGAGAAAAAGAAGGATTTCAAGTTTAGTCAAAAGAATAGGTATTGATATTTTAGTTAAAAAATGAATTTCCATGATAATTGAGAAAAGATGGATTTGAATTAAATTTTAATGTCAAAAAATGAATTTCCATCATAATTCTACCTAATGAATTAAGGTTGAGAATTTATGTGGGAAAAAGAAAATCTTGGATAATTGAATTGGTAAAATCATTAAATGGATATTTACCCAAAAACTAGATGTTTAGTTGAAAGTAATTATGGTAGAACTAAACTGAATGAATTTAGTTAGACTACGTGAGGTCGAAAAGTAAACCTAATTTTCCTTCTCTCGAACTAATTCAGACAAAATCTTCATGACCAATTCCAGTTACTAAATCCAAAGAATAGACTACCGAACTAATCTAGTTTTTCCCTGGTCAATCTCACCAAGAATCTAGTTGGATAAATGGATAAAATGACGGGTAGATTACCCTTCATGAGAGATCAAGGATCGTCATTATGAAACTCGGAATTATTGGAAAAAGGGTCTTTGGAACCAATCTCAAACTAGAATCTCACTTGCATTGGAAACTCTGTTTTTTATTCAAAGGACTGTTTTACGCCAGAATGTTGGAGGAAGCATTTGGCTTATGTTTTTCTAAATGAGATTCGTTGGAATAGCTGGCGGGGAGTCGTCAAGGGACGTGGCTTCTGTGGCAAAGCCTCCTGAGGTCTTATCCAGCCTCGGTACGGTTAAAATGGTGCGCTTCCAGTACGATGGGCGAGGGCCGACGAAGCGGTCCTTGAGTGAAGTGCTAGGACACGTAAGGAGTATCCTAGAGGGTTCTGACCAAGCGATGCACGGGCTCGCGGTTGCTAGGACATCCAGGCATATGTCGAGGAAGATATCTGATGGATAAAAAGGAAAGGTTTTTGGGAACAAGTTACATTTGATAATGGATCTCGTTGGTTGGCCAGCTAGTCTTCAACTGAGAGTTCAGATGATGCATTTTTGTAATACAATAGACTTGGAATTTTGGAAAATGATGATCGAAAATATTATGATTTTATTAAAGGATTGTCTTAAAGCTAGTCGAATCTGTTATAAATGGCAATTTCATATTGGGTGTGTCTATTTGATTTTTGTATGAATCGCCAGCTAGGGGGCCTGGGAACTCTTTTCCTCGGTACCCGGGCAAATACCCAATAAAATCTTTATAAAGGAATCCCACCAATTCAGTGGTTAGGTGGTTGGCTAACCCATGGGCCAAATGGGGTTAGGCTGGATTGGAGGATTCCTGAGAAACAACTAGATACGATTAGTTACGTCAATTAGTTTAAATCATGAGAAGACCTTGTTCTATGGGAAGGGATCATCGGTTTTGCCTCGGAAATGAGAAAAAAAGTGGTGATTCCATGGACCAAGTGCCTCGAATCATACTAATAACATTAAACTTCATTCTCTCAATTAAATTGAGAATTATCAGTAATAGCAACGGAGCTATGGCAAAATTTCTTTAAAATAAACACATAAAACATTTTCATTCATACTGTGAAAAGAGGACTTCCTACCATATTCTAGGAATTATCATCTTAGATTAATTGAATGATTCTCATTGTAATCATGAAGAAATTTATTTTTATGATTATGAATAATTAGTAAATTAAGAAAAAGAGAAATTTTTGGTAATTTATTTTTCTGTTAAAAGAGTAATCCCCAAGACTTTGGAAATCCATGCGTTCCAATGATTTAGAGAATTTGCTAAAATAATGCATAATTTATGAAAGATTTTAGTTAAATTTATATTTTTATATAGATAATTTTTTATGATGAAAGAGGAATTACCACCATATTGAAATTCAAATATTTAAATAAGGAAAGTATAATTCCTAGTGCAAAGGAATTAATGAAGATTTTTATTTAATTTTTGAGAGAAAATATAGTTAAATTTATCTTTTTGTATAGATAAATTTTTTTTATGAAAGAGGAATTCCCACCATATTGGAATCCAATTAATTAAATGAAGAAAGTGTAATTCCTAGTGCAAAGGAATTAATGGAGATTTTTTATTTAAAATTTAAGAGAAAAATTTAATTAAATTTATCTTTTTACTTAGATAAGTTTAAACGATAAAAGAGGAATTCCTACTATATTGGAATTCAAATGTTTAGATGAGAAAAGTTGAATTTTTAGTTTAAAGGAATTAATGGTTATTTTTATGTAATTTTTAAGAAGAATTTTAATAGATTTAATTTAGGAAAAAGAGGAATTCCCATGATAATTGGATTACACTCATTGAAATGAGAAAAAGAAGGATTTCAAGTTTATTCAAAAAAATAGGTATTGATATTTTAGTTAAAAGATGAACTTCCATGATAATCGAGAAAAGATGGATTTGAATTAAATTATAATGTCAAAAGATGAATTTCCATCATAATTCTACCTAATGAATTAAGGTTGAGAATTTATGTGGGAAAAAGAAAATCTTGGATAATTGAATTGGTAAAATCATTAAATGGATATTTACCCAAAAACTAATCCTGCTAGAACTAAACTGAATGAATTTAGTTAGACTACGTGAGGTCGGATAGTAAACCTAATTGTCCTTCTCTCGAACTAAATCACACAAAATCTTCAAAACCAATTCCAGTTACTAAATCCAAAGAATAGACTACCGGAACTAATCTAGTTTTTCCCTGACCAATCTCACCAAGAATCTAGTTGGATTAATGGATAAAATGACAGGTAGATTACCCTTCATGAGAGATCAAGGATCCTCATTATGAAACTGGGAATTATTGGAAAAAGGGTCTTTGGAACCAATCTCAAACTAGAATCTCACTTGCATTGGAAACTGTGTTTTTCATTCAAAGGACTGTTTTACGCTAGAATGTTGGAGGAAGCATTTGGCTTATGTTTTTCTAAAGGAGATTCGTTGTTAGAACAGCTGGCGGGGGGTCGTCAAGGGGGACATCACCCGCGGCAAAGCCTGTCGAGGTCGAGGTCTTGACCAGCCTCGGTGGTACGGTTAAAATGGTGCGCTTCCGATACGATGGGCGAGGGCCGACGAAGCGGTCAACTTGAGTGAAGTGCTAGGACACCTAAGGAGGATCCTATAGGGTTCTGACTTGGCGATGCACGGGCTCGCGGTTGCTAGGACACCCAGGTGTACGTCGAGGAAGATATCTGATGGACAAAAAGGAAAGGTTTTTGGGAACAAAAATTTGATAATGGATCTCGTTGGGTTGGCCAGCTGGTCTTCAACGGAGAGTTCAAATGATGCATTTTTGTAATACAATGGACTTGGAATTTTGGAAAATGATGATTGAAAATATTATGATTTTATTCAAGGATTGTCTTAAAGCCAGTCGAATCTGTTATAAATGGCAATTTCATATGTGGTGTGCCTCTTTGATTTTTGTATGAATCGCCGGCTAGGGGGCCTGGGAACTCTTTTCCTCGGTACTCGGGCAAAAACCCAATCAAATCTTTATAAAAGAATCCCACCAATTCAGTGGTCGGGTGGTTGGATAAACCGTGGGTCAGATGGGGTTAGGTTGGATCGGAGGATACCTGAGAAACAACTAGATACGATTAGTTACGTTAATCAGTTTTTAAATCCTGAGAAGACCTTGTTTTGTGGGAAGGGATCATGGGCTGTGCCTCGGAAATGAGGAAAAAAGCGGTGATTCCATGGACCAAGTGCAAGTCTCTTCTTGATCTGACCATGTGACTTCAGGCTTGGTCATATCAGTTTAATTTAGCCAAGACTTGACTCGTTAGAGTAATCTCCTAGTTAAAAGATTTTTCACCTTCTTGGTGGAATCGCCCGTGTCTTCCACGCGAGGGGAGTCTTCCAGGCCCGGTCTCGGAGGGACTGCCCCCGGGCTAGCCTCTCGCTCTGGACATCTGCGGGCAAGGCCTCGAGTGTGCAAGACCCCCGCCCTGCATGGGAGGTCGACGACGCTTCCGCCACCGACGGCAGGAGCCCTGGAGCGGGCGGGCGGGGACCTCACTGCTGGTGAGCATTCTGCTGCCAATTCTACCATAGGTACACCGATGAAGGAATGATTGGAGATTAGAATTCAAGGTGGATATTTTGGAGGATTATGATCAGTGATACTATGGTTTCATTAAAAGATTATTTTAAAGACAGCTGAATCTGTGAAATAGGTAATTTCATATTGGGTGTGTAAGTGGTGTGACTGTCTTGAAGTTTGCTTGAAGCGTCGGCTAGGGGTCTTGGGAACTCTTTTCCCTAATACCCGAGATAAAACATAACCAAATTTCTAAATGGATCCTATCACTACAGTGGTTGGGCGGTTGGCTAACCCATGGGATTAGATGGGGTTAGGTTGGACTGATGGATCCCTAAAATGAGACTCAATTCTGTTAAGTTATGATAGCTAAAATAAATCCCGACGATGGATAACCCTTGTTCTATGGAAAAGAATCAATGGCTATGCCTCTTGATAAGAAAAAAAGCATTGGACTCTATGATCCAAGTGCAAGTCTTTTCCTTGATCTGACCATGTGACTTACGGGTTCGGTCGGATCAGTTTGGTTAGTTAAAGCTCTTGACTATGTTAGAATAAAAATTATCCTGGAGGAATCGCCTATGTCTGCTGGACGAGGGAAGTTTTTTCGGGTTTAGTTTTGGAAGAACCGAGGGATTAGTCTCTTGTTCGGATATCCATGGGCGAGGCCCTAAGTGGGAGGTTCTACCTTGCGCAAGAAGTGCTACTTCCGTTGCTAGCACCCCCAGAATTCGTTGCGCGGAGGGGCATGGATCTTTCATTGTTGGATTTCCTCATGTCTTGTCACTTCTGTTGGTTTTTCTCTGCCAGGGGGGACAATCCTTTTATCACCAGATTTTTTCCTATGTCTTCAACTTGTTGCTTCAACTGCTCCTTGTTTTTCTCTGCCAGGGGGGACAATCCTTTTATCACCAGATTTTTTGCCTATGTCTTCAACTTGTTGCTTCAACTGCTCCTTGTTTGCTTGGGCCTTCTTTTGCTTCTTTGGGTTGAGAGTGGTTATGTGCTAAGTCCAGTCAAACTTTATTTTGTGAGGGTCTTTTTGCTGGAGGCAGCTTCATGAGTCTACTTTTCAATTCCACTCAAGGCCGCTTTTACATTGACCTTGTTTGTTTCTTCTCATTTGGCAGATTTCCTTCAAGGTGTTTTCTCTCAACCTCCTCACCAACTTTTTTCTCTTAGACTAATCCTCCTGTCTCTTTTTAAGCTGCTTCTTCTTCTTATTGCTTCTTTCTCTCTGCCTCCTCTACTAGCTTTTGGCTCTTAGACTCCTCCTCTTGTCTCTTGCTGGATACTTGCTCTTCCTGCTAATTCTTCAATCTCTCATGTTTTGCAGCTAAGTCATCCTTCTCTAACTCACCTAGCTATGCCAAAGCTCTTAAGTGACTAGCCATCTTTGTGTGACTTCCTGATAGTCTAAGCTTTCGAGCTTATTTCTGCATGTTCTTGGTCACCCCGCTACCCAATTCACCTTCTGTCCATGTTCTGCTAGTTGCCACAACAGCATGTAGTTAGTGCTGCTTATGTTGGTGTTCTTAGCAAGAAGATAAATTATATCTAGATAAAATATGAATTGCTTTTTCATGTTTGCATTAGAGCTGTAACGTACCCATCTTCACTAATAAAGAAATGTCCATGTAATTATGAGTTTTTATGGTATAAATATCAATGATTTTATTATTTGAGTCATTTCTACTTAGAATCTTCAAATTTTGAGCCAAAATTTGGAATTTGCGTGCGATTTTACCCTAATATAGGATTTTACAGCATCCAAAACGGACACTGGATCAAGCCTATACGCTAATTTTAATCATTTTAGTTAAAAAACGGCGACCTTTAAACCTTAATTAATGCACGACCGCACGTCCGATTGACGAACGGTCTGAACCCCTGCGACCAAGAGAACCTCCCGGATAAAAAAAAATTTCGCCCCCCTCGGCACGCAAATCGAGGCGGGCGTCCCAAATTTGGGTACCCCGCCCCAAAATTTGGTCCGTACACACTTACTAGGGCGCCCGTATAATGGCCGCCCAAGAACCAAAGGACGGCCGCCCACTGTATGGTCCACGCGTACCCTTAGTAGGTGGACACCCAGACCAGATAAGGTACATGCGTAGAATTGTGAATGCTATACTTAGAAAATTGCATTGAAGTTGTTATCTTTGGAATTCAAGATTTTTTTTGGCTTCAACGCTAACTCCGTTCCATGCTTGTGTAGCCGGGCGGCGTCATTAGCAAAGCCCGGGAATGGCCCAAGGTATCCCTCATACCTTTGGGAGAATAAGGATCGCCGATTGAGGCGAGAGATTATGAGGCTGCCTAGTTCTGAGGGCCCAAGCTAGTGCGGTAAATAAGCCCACCCTAGTGTGCAGACATCCCTCTGAGGGGCGAGAGGATCGAGCGATGGAGCCTGAGAGGGCGACAGGCCGGCTTGAGTCCTCGCCAGCGGCCGATGATGAGGTGTATGGTCCCATAGGGTTTTGCCCAGCATGTAGAGGCTGGAAGGCCGAATTCTAGATCATCGGCAGAATAAGAATAAGAGAGCCGGATTGGCTTGTATGGAAATGGATTCATGTATAAACTTTTTATATAATTGCATCTTGTCTTTGGTATGATTGTATTGTGTAAGAAGGATGTTTTAACGAACCTTGTGAAGAAGGGCCCTAATTAAGGAATATGTTTATTTATGTTAAACAGTGTGGTAGTATTAATTAGAAAACAAATTGATGCGTGAGTAGGGTGGAAAGTGGGAGGATGGAATGCCCTGACGGCACCATCCTACGGACGGGTGGACCCGATTAGTCGGGTAGCTTTCCAACAGATTAAGTGAAAGCCCTACGTTAGATAGTTAGGTTCTTGGGTAACTCTATTCTAGAAGACTAGGTCAGCGGGGCTGTGCCTTGCATAAGATGAGGAAAAAAGCGTTGTCTCTAGAAATCAAGTCTAGTAGTTGCCCAATTTTTGATCAATTGCCCTATGGGTGATTTGATGTTTAGAAAATCACGCTCCCCCTGCTGCGGGATAGAGCTAGGTCATACCTATGAATCGTATCCTTGAATCTCTACAGGGTCAAGGTGTTGATGAATAGGAAATTTTTCCCAAGATAAGACTTAGCGGACTATCTTAAGTGTTTCTCCCATTTTTAAAGGGAGGAACCTTACAATTGGTATGAGAGCAAGTTTGGCTCCTAGGAATTGCAGTTTAAGGACTATTTTGTAATAAATGTTTTACCTAACGTAATGCTAATTAGTAAAGATATCCTACTTAAACAAATAAGTTAAATTGATGTTTGAATGATTGTAGGAAGAGGAAGATGCCTACTCCAAATTTCTAGTTTTCCAATGCATCTTCGAGACTGCTAGTCACTCCTCGAATTTTGAGTTCCGCGACACCATGGTGCAGATATTAGAGAAGATATCCCTCCCTCATTTCTCTCGTATTCAGAGAGGATGGGGCAGAGATTTCTAGAGTCGTGGGCCGAGATACTTCTTCATCCGAGCAGATCAGACTGGGAACCTCACCACCGACCTTAAGCGGATTCGTTGGATTGAGAAGCTGAAGATGATCCGCTTATTTTGGTTTGTCGGTACTCCCAGGGCCGACACCTCGGTGACTATAGATGGGGTTCGCATACCTCAGGATCGTTGGGTCTATGACAAAGTGATGCAGGTCTTACCTGCTGATAGAGTAGCGGTGTTGGGATCTACCCCAATCCAGAGTTTACCACCCTTACCATCAGTTTTTAGAGTCTTAGAAACTACAGCGGAACCCCCATATTTCACATATGTGGACCGCTCTACCCTTATGTCATAGTGAAGCCTAGGAATTTCCCTTGATGTCAAATAAGACTAATTATATTAGTCTCAGATCTTTGTAATAAAACTTGTCCTTGTAAATATTTGGAAATAAAATAATTTCAATGTTTTACTCTCCAAAAATTAAGCGTTGTGCAAATATGAATCTTGTAATCTTAAAAATTGTTTTTACGATGATGGCCAGGACGACCACCCTCCACTTCCCAATGCGCTTTACACCGATACCCAGGAGAAGAAGCTCTTGCTCAAGCAAATGCAACCTCCCTACTTTAAAGGAGAAGGTTCAAAGGTTGAGAAGGATGCTGAAGTCTAGATTGAGGCGATGGACGATTATTTCTCTGCTGCCGGTACTGGAGTAGCAAATCAGTCTATGCTCGCACGGTTTCGCCTCATTGGAGATGCTAAACTCTGGTGGAAACAGTGGTGCCATGACAAGGAAGTCACCGAGCATTCCCAAACGTGGGAAGACATCAAGCAAGCGGTGAAGGAAAGATATCTTCCTCCATCCCATGAGTCCATAAAGATGAATGAGTTTTTTAGTCTTAGACAGTGCAGCTTAACTCTGGAGGACTACTATTCCAAATTCATTACCCTTCGGAAGTATGCCCCAGCTATGACTACTTCCCAGCAAGTGGCTCGTTTCTGCCAAGGGCTAAATGAACCCCTAGATTCCCGCCTTGAAGCAATGAGGCCAAGCACATTACAGGATGCTCTCATACGAGCTAAGCCCCTTGTGAAAGAAATGAAGGCTAACAAACCGAAGAATCAAAAGAGATCTTACCCTGAGGCAAACCTTAGAGATCAACCCTACAAGAAACCTCAACAGAATTTTCCCTACTACAACAGAGGGCGACAAGGCAACTCTTTTGCCCCCCGCTCGTATGCTGCTTCTTCCAGAGAAGGCCCTCTGTGTTTTGAGTGCAATGAGCCGGGACACTTTAGAGCCAACTGTCCCAAGATGGCAACATCATTCCCCCAAGGTAACAGAGGAAATCAAGGCCGTGGAACCCCTACCCACCAAGGTGCAAGAGGCAGTGGCCGTGGCAGAGGCCGCGGAGGAACAGTTGCTAGGACTGCCTGTGTTATAAGTGAAGAACCGACCTTGGAAACGGCTGAAGAAGAGCGTGCCACCGTCCATGCGGCGGTAGAGCACCAAGGTCCGAATAAACAATTTGGTGTAATCCAAGCCCCCGCCACTCATCACGGTAAGCCATTTCAGCTTTTGATTGATTGTGGCAGTACCCATTCATTCCTTTCTCCTAGGTGCTTGCAAAAATTAAACTTGAGTCAAAAAACAGCTAGAAAAATGATTGTAGAGTTAGCCAGTGGAAAAGAAGTAGTATCTCGCCACTCTATAGGAAACCTTGATTTTGAGCTGGGTAATGAGCAAACTCATGGTCACTTTAGAGTCTTGCCACTAGGAATTTATGATGGAATCCTTGGGATGGATTGGTTAATTGCAAACAAAGCTAGCATTCATTGTAACCAGGGGAGTATCACTTTTGAAAATGAGCATGGCCAAGTAATATCTATTCAGGGGATCACAGGGAAACCTAAATCTAGGGTAGTCAAGGCAAAACATCTTCTCAAGGGGACACGTAAGGGTCAGCAAGTTTTCTTAGTCAAACTCAACAAAGTCATTGAACCTAGTATGGAGACAGAACCCTCTTGGCTCCAAGAATTCTCTGACATCTTCCCTGTAAGCTTACAGGGTTACCGCCTCCTCGAGAAGTCGACCATGAAATCGAGGTGATCCCTGGA
Organism: Cibotium barometz; assembly: GCF_041138505.1. Lineage (NCBI taxonomy): Eukaryota > Viridiplantae > Streptophyta > Polypodiopsida > Cyatheales > Cibotiaceae > Cibotium > Cibotium barometz. The sequence continues at coordinate 14,628,480 of NC_141101.1, forward strand.
GCTCAACCCGTCTCAAAAACTCCTTATAAAATGTCCCTTCCTGAAGCCATTGAACTTAAGGAGCAACTTTCCCAACTCATTGAACAAGGATTTGTACGCCCCAATAGCTCTCCTTGGGGAGCACCTGTTCTTTTCCAAAAAAAGAAGGACGGGACTCTCCGCCTCTGCATAGATTATCGAGGGCTAAATCAAGTCACTGTCAAGAATAAGTATCCTATCCCTCGCATCGATGAACTTCTTGACAGGCTTCATGGGGCCAAAGTCTTCTCAAAAATAGATTTGAGGTCTGGTTACTATCAGATCAAAGTCAAGGAAGCAGATATACCCAAAACAGCCTTCAATACCCGTTATGGCCACTATGAGTTTACTGTAATGTCATTCGGGTTAACCAATGCTCCTGCAACCTTCAACCGCCTAATGCAAGATATATTCCGCCCGTACTTGGATGAGTTTGTGCTTGTTTTCTTTGATGACATCCTAATCTACTCCAAATCAATGGAAGAGCATGAGGAGCATGTGCGTAGAGTTCTGCAATTGCTGCGCAGACACAAACTCTATGCCAAGAAGAGCAAATGTACCTTCTTTACTCATCAAATTGAGTATCTTGGATTTATCGTCTCCAAAGATGGCATCTCAGTAGACCCCGCCAAGGTCAAGGATATTCTAGAATGGCCACCCCCTAAATCAGTTCGTGAAGTTCGTGGATTCTTGGGAATCACGGGTTGGTATAGGATTTTTATCAAAGATTATGCCTTGGTAGCTGCACCCTTGACAGATCTTCTTAAGAAGGATTGCAAAATAGTGTGGCTGCCAATCCATCAAAACAGCTTTGATCAGCTGAAAGTCATTATTACTTCTGCCCCAGTCTTAAAGCTTCCTGATTTCTCCAAGGAATTTGAAGTGGTTACCGATGCTAGTAGTCTAGCACTTGGTGGTGTCTTAGGCCAAGAAGGCAGACCAGTTGCTTATACTTCCCGCAAGCTAAAGCAATATGAAGCAAACTATGCCACCCATGATTTGGAACTCTTAGCAGTTGTTCATTGCCTCAAACTATGGAGACATTATCTCTTGGGAGGCAAATTCCAGCTTGTAACTGACCACAAAAGTCTAAAGTGGATCTTCACCCAGCCTAACCTCAACATGCGGCAAAGGAGATGGATTGAAGTTCTACAAGAATATGATTTCAACATCAAATTCCACCCTGGGAAAGATAATGTGGTAGCTGATGCACTTAGCCGCAAATCTTTCTTGAATGCAATTTCAATGCCAAATAATCCCATACTGGTCAAGGTGGAAGAAGTCTCATCTCATGACCCAGATTATCAAAGGATGATAAAGTTAGTAGAAGAAGGGGGACATTCAGAGAAAGAGAAGAATCTAATCAAGGGATACTCCACTCATGAAGGAAGCCTCTACTTCAATCACAGGCTATGTATCCCTAAGGATCCTGCTTTAAAGAAACTAATCCTCCATGAAGCTCATGATAGCCCTGCTGCAGGACACCCAGGTTATGCAAAAACATTAAATGCGGTAAGAAGGAGCTTTCATTGGGCAGGCTTGAAAAATGATGTGCTTCGGTACTTGAAACAATGTCTCTCATGCCAAAGGATCAAGGCTGAAAGGGTCAAGATGCCTGGAAAGCTTCAACCCTTAGATATTCCCCAAATGAAGTGGGAGTGCATTAGTATGGATTTTGTCACAAGTCTCCCCACTGTTCAAGGAGGATATGACTCCATTCTAGTAGTAGTGGACTTACTTACCAAAGTAGCTCACCTTATACCAGCAAAGAAGACCTTCAAAGCTTCTGATGTTGCTCGAATATTCATCAAGGAAGTCCTCAAACTTCATGGTCTCCCAAAAAGGATAGTAAGTGATCGGGATTCTGACTTTACCTCAAAATTCTGGCAGTCTCTATTTCAAGCTCTGGGGACTCAACTTTGCTTTAGCACAGCTTATCATCCAGAGACCGATGGCCAGACTGAGAGAGTCAATCAAGTAATTGAAGACATTCTCAGAGCATACTGTGGACGGGAACCCAGAAGGTGGATTAAATACCTTCCTCTGGTAGAATTCGCCTACAATGCGTCTTATCATCAAAGCATAGGAATGTCACCATTCAAGGCACTCTATGGGCAAGAATGCCTGTCTCCTCTAAATTTCTCTGATCCAACCATAAGAGTTGAGGCATCCAGGAAAATGCTCGAAGAAATGGAGGAACAAACCAAGGCTATCCAAAAGGATATTAAAGCTGCCCAAGATCGACAAAAGCATTATGCTGACAACAAGAGGTCTGAAAGGATCTTCAAGGAAGGAGACAAAGTTCTTCTACGAGTGCGACCCAAACAAAGTTCTCTATCACTTGGAAAATATAAGAAGCTCAGCCCTAGGTATTGTGGTCCTTATACAGTTATCAAGTGTCTAGGTAAAAGTGCCTATAAACTCCAACTCCCAGCCCATATCAAGGTCCATAATGTATTTCATGTAAGTTTATTAAAACCATATGTCCCCAGTCTCGATCATATTCTTGATGATGAACAAGTTGTAATCCCTACTCAAGGAGTCCTTGAATTACAGCCCAGTAGCATCATAGATTCTAGGGAAAGGCAACTCCGAAATAGAACTCTTGTAGAACATCTAGTTCAGTGGAAAGATTACCCTGAAGAGGATGCAACTTGGGAAGATGAAGCTACACTCTTAAAGGATTACCCCCAATTCATGACGAGATGAGGACATCTCGATTTCTTTAAGGGGGGAAGGATGTAACGTACCCATCTTCACTAATAAAGAAATGTCCATGTAATTATGAGTTTTTATGGTATAAATATCAATGATTTTATTATTTGAGTCATTTCTACTTAGAATCTTCAAATTCTAAGCCCAAATTTGGAATCTGTGCGCGATTTTACCCTAATATAGGATTTTACAGTATCCAAAACGGACACCGGATCAAGCCTATACGCTAATTTTAATCATTTTAGTTAAAAAACGGCGACCTTTAAACCTTAATAAATGCACGACCGCACGTCCGATTGACGAACGGTCTGAACCCTTGCGACCAGGAGAACCTCCCGGACAAAAAAAAATTTTGCCCCCGGGGCGGTCCGGCACGCAAATCGAGGCGGGCGTCCCAAATTTAGGTACCCCGCCCCAAAATTTGGTCCGTACACACTTACTAGGGCGCCCGTATAATGGCCGCCCAAGAACCAAAGGACGGCCGCCCACTGTATGGTCCACGCGTACCCTTAGGTGGACACCCAGACCAGATAAGGTACATGCGTACCACTCCTTTCCCAGACAACCGACACCGTACCTTTCCCCTAGACCCATTCAGGCCACTGATCCATAGCCTTTGAAGGTACACCATCCTTTCGTCCTTGCTTTGCGCAGCGCTCGTACCCTCACCCCTCAGCTATATAAACCCCCGGGGTGCTCCACAGACGGCACACATTTCTGTGTAGCGTATGCCCTGTTGTGCCACCGTCCGTACCGTCGTAGCGTACTTGCTGCAAGTACAGCCGCCCTTGCAGCCACCCCTCTCACACCCCCTCATTTGGCTCTTTTCAGATAAGCCAATTTTCCTCCATCCCCCTCTTGCTAGAGGCCAGTGTCCTTAACTCTTCTCTCTCCCCCCCCGTGTGAATAGACTTACAGAGAGGCTTGCAGCCACCCCTCCCAGCCCTCTCCACGTTTTTGCCTTTGCCCTTAAGGACATCTCACAATCCCCCCCCCCCATTTGCGTAGACTTTAGTAAGGGTTTTTTGACTCAAGCGAGGGTTTGTGCGCCATATCCTTTTGCTCGTACGGTGAGCAAACGAGCTCGGAATTCAGATCCGACTGAAGCGTTTTGATCGCAGCAGCGAGCTCTATAAGGCGACGCCTAAGATGGTCTCATCTCGGAGACGACAAAATATCGCCTCAAGAGGGGCACGTAACAACGAGATGGAGGGAGATGCGCCCAATGCGGCTCCAGTCCTCCCTTTTCAAGCCCCTCAAGGAAACGGTGGCCAGGTTAGCTTGGTTAATTTTCAAAAGAAGAGATTTTTCCTTAAATTAGTATTAATGAATGGTGTCTTTTTCTTTTAAAATGAGGACATAAAAATTATATGAAATTACGAATTATGTGATGTATTCGATAAATTGCGTTGAAATTGCTATCTTCATGAATTGTGAATGCTATACTTAGAAAATTGCATTGAAGTTGTTATCTTTGGAATTCAAGATTTTTTTGGCTTCAACGCTAACTCCGTTCCGTGCTTGTGTAGCCGAGCGGCGTCATTAGCAAAGCCCGGGAATGGCCCAAGGTATCCCTCATACCTTTGGGAGAATAAGGATCGCCGATTGAGGCGAGAGATTATGAGGCTGCCTAGTTCTGAGGGCCCAGGCTAGTGCGGTAAATAAGCCCACCCTAGTGTGCAGACATCCCTCTGAGGGGCGGGAGGATCGAGCGATGGAGCCTGAGAGGGCGACAGGCCGGCTTGAGTCCTCGCCAGTGGCCGACGATGAGGTGTATGGTCCCGTAGGGTTTTGCCCAGCATGTAGAGGCTGGAAGGCCGAATTCTAGATCATCGGCAGAATAAGAATAAGAGAGCCGGATTGGCTTGTATGGAAATGGATTCATGTATAAACTTTTTATATAATTGCATCTTGTCTTTGGTATGATTGTATTGTGTAAGAAGGCTGTTTTAACGAACCTTGTGAAGAAGGGTCCTAATTAAGGAATATGTTTATTTATGTTAAACAGTGTGGTAGTATTAATTAGAAAACAAATTGATGCGTGAGTAGGGTGGAAAGTGGGAGGATGGAATGCCCTGACGGCACCATCCTACGGACGGGTGGACCCGATTAGTCGGGTAGCTTTCCAACAGATTAAGTGAAAGCCCTACGTTAGATAGTTAGGTTCTTGGGCAACTCTATTCTAGAAGACTAGGTCAGCGACTGTGCCTTGCATAAGATGAGGAAAAAAGCGTTGTCTCTAGAAATCAAGTCTAGTAGTTGCCCAATTTTTGATCAATTGCCCTATGGGTGATTTGATGTTTAGAAAATCACGCTCCCCCTGCTAGATAGAGCTAGGTCATACCTATGAATCGTATCCTTGAATCTCTACAGGGTCAAGGTGTCGATGAATAGGAAATTTTTCCCAAGATAAGACTTAGCGGACTATCTTAAGTGTTTCTCCCATTTTTAAAGGGAGGAACCTTACAAGAGCAGGTGGTGGCGACAAATTATTCCTTATTACCGACTTTGGAGAGTTCCTCCTCAATGTCCACATCATAAGAGTTTGTGTTGGTAATGCCTTCAATAGGAAGGTTGAATGTTTTAGCTATGTTTTCTGGTGTGGTCAGCACTACCTTGCACCCTTCCAACTTCACTGTGTTGCTCTTTTATCAACTTTTCTACGGCACCTCTGCTTCTATGTTTTCCTGTAGACTCATCCACTTCTTTGTTGGCAAAGCCGTATAGTCCAACCTTCTGCAGCCACTTGTGTTGAAACATAAGGTCTGGCATAGCATTGCACGGGTCAACTCCACTTGCTTTCTAGTGTTGCTAGCTATGGTTGTTTTTTATTGCGCTGAGGTTTGCAAGAAGGGGGAAAGGCAGGCAATAGCAAGAGATCATGAGATAGCGAGAGAGAGAGAGAGAGGGAAATAACAAGAGATTAAGTTGCAAATAATGCCAGGAAGATATGCAGAAAATGGAAAACCAGGTTATGTAGAAACAGGTGATGATACTGTGCATCCCATTGCGCATGTTGGTAGAGTGCCATTGTCTATGCACGATGGCAAAATAAAGTACTTGGCTGATGTACTTCATGTTCCGAATATTACAAAGAACCTGGTTTCTGTTGGGGACAGATGGTTGAGTAGGGTCTGCAACACGTGAGGTTTAATCCTCAAGGATGTTTTGTGGAAGACTTCTCAAAAATAAGTGTTGCTTGGTTGCAAAGGGTAACATAAATGGTAGGATGTTTACTTTGGATGTGAACATGCCTGAGATAAAGGCAGCCATGTTTGCACATGGAACAGGTGTCATTGCAGGTATTGACATATGGCACAAGCGCATTGGTCATGTGAATGTAAAACGACTGAAGTCTATACAGGTCCAAAATATTGTTGCAGGTTTGCCAAAGTTAAAAGTTGACAATATGGATAAGGTATGTGAAGCATGCCAACTTGGTAAGCAAGCCAAACGTGCTTTCCCACATGAAAAGCATGTTAGTGCAAGGCCATTGGATGTCATACATTCAGATGTATGGGGACCGACCAAGACTACAACAATTGCTGGTTACAGGTACTATGTTATATTCATTGATGATGACTACACTAGGAAAGTGTTGGTTTATTTCATGAAGGAGAAAAGTGAGGTGTTTGCCAACTTTCAGAGATTTAAAGCCTTGGTCGATAAGGAAAAAGGCGTGCAAATAAAATGCCTAAGATCAGATGGTGGGGGAGTTCAACAATTTCCTGAGAAAGCAGGGAATCAAGAGGTAGTTTACGTATAGGTACACCCGCAATAGAATGGTGTTGTAGAAAGGAAAAACATGCACATTGCAGAAGTGGCACCTGCCTTGATGGCTGAAAAGAATATGCCACATTACTTTTGGGTAGAAGTAGTAGCAGAGTTGTGTACATTATGAACAAGACACCCACTATAGCTATTCATGGAATGACTCCTAAATAGAAGTTTACAGGCATAAGACCGGATGTCTCTCACTTGAAAGTGTTTGGGTGTATTGTATATGTACATGTTCCTGTGATGAAGTGAGAACAAAGTTGGATCCAAAGGCAGAGAGATGCATCTTCATTGGTTATGCTATGGAGAAAAAAGGTTATAGATGTTATAACCCTACCACTCGTGAGATGTGAGTAAGCAAAGATGTTGTCTTCGATGAGATGAGGAGAGCTGGTATGCACCAGTAGTAAGTGAAGGCAAAAGAAGATGCAGATGTAAGAAGTGCTAATGTTGCACCACATGTAGAGTAGCAATTACAAGTGCTGAGTGGACCTGGGGAGTCCTCGAGCAGTGGATCCAATGTTAGCCCATGGTTAGGTAGGTTGAGGAATGATGCACGTACACATGTATCATGGAAAGTGAAGGAAAAGGAAGATCAACCTTTTGTGCCTAATCTGTTGGTAGGTCACTCATATGTGATGACTCTCGTGGCTCTGAGCAGAGCCTTGATGAGGAGCTTGGCATTCTGTCTGTGGTTACTCCTGGTATAAGGAGAACTAGGGCTGTTTCGAGGATGCTAGGTAGTGATCCAGGTGTACGCAAGTCTATGAGGGTTTTCCAATTAGATTTGGCTTATTATAGTAGGGCCTAATGATCTACATGAAACACAAAGTGATTACCCACTACTACATAATGACAAAGTTTATTGACTGAGTAAATTAGTCCCAAAGCTTCCTTTTCAGTGGTGCTGTAATTTTTCTTGACATTTGACAACATCTGTTTAGCATAATAAATAGGCCTGTACCACCGTTCTTCTATCTGATGCATCAGCACACTTCCGATTGCTATGTCCGATGCATTCACAAACATATGGAACATCTTGTCCCATTTTAGTGGTTGGATTATCAGTGCACTAGCAAAGAATTTTTTGAAGACTTTGGAAGGCCTCCTTGCGCTCTTTTGACCAGAGGATCTACGCCCCCTTCTGTGAGGTTGTATAGTGGTTGTGCCACATCAACAAGGTACATGAGAAATCTATTGTGCCATTTAATTTGGCCAAGGAATCTAATAAGCTCCTTCAAGTTTTGCGGTGGACTCAGCTTGCCTATCATCCTGACCTTGGCTAGATCAACAATTCTGTCTTTGGACATTATGTGTCCAAGAAGTGTTCCGCCCCTCATAGCAGCATACGCACAATTCATTGGGCTTAGCTTTAGCTTAGTTTGCTTGCATCTTTTTAAGCATAGGCATTAGCTGATGCAGATGTTCCATGCACTTCCCGAAGACGCTATAATCATCTACAACCACAGGCATGAATTCTATTAGATCATAGAAAATTTCTTGTACCATACGTTGGAATGAAAAATGTGCATTTCAGAGTCCAAAGGTCATGACATTTGACGTGAATTCTCCCTACTATGAATGCAGTCTTCTCCATGTCCTCATGTGCCATTCTAACTTGATTTTATCCACAAAATCCATCCAGGAAGGAATACATTTCATGGCTTGCTCTATAGCGTCTAGCATTGATTCTATGAAAGGTAGTGGAAATGGATCCAGTATGGTAGCTGCATTCAGCTTCTTGTAATCCACACAGACTCTTAGCTTTCCATTCTTATTTAGCACGATCACTATGGGGCTTATCCAAGTTGTTTTTATCAATTGGGCTTATGAATCCTTGTTAAAACCCTAAAGATCTCTCTAGCTAATAACCATGCATAAACCAGGCATATACTTATCCACCCGACCACCCCTGAGCCCAAGGGTGCACATATAAATACAATGAAGTACCACATACCTTACCTTGGTGTCCCATACCACCAAGAGATATGACTTCACTCTAGTAGCACATAGCTCTAGCATGAAATTGCAAGAGAGTAGAGATAATACTCTACTCTACACAAGAGAACATCCCTTGAGAGTGCCCCATGCCCATATTATATAAGAGGGCTCTCAAGTGGCTCTCTCCATTTCCATGTGTGACTCTTAGTTTCCTAACCCTAACCTCAACTCAAGGTTAGACCTAACCCTTGTTCCACTAGAGCATGTTCCCATGCTCCCATGCTCACATGCCTAGGGTGGGTTAGCCTCCGAGTATATGCACATATAATGTGCACATAACATACTTCCCCTCTCTCAAAACATTGCACTCTTGTTGAAAAGAAGGAAAACTGGGTTGAATGTTCTCAAACTAACTCCAAAGTTGAATCCTCAATTTTTCTCTCTTTCCACTTAATTTTAACCTTAGGGATTAAGCGTCTATGAAGTTTCCTTACCCTGAATTCAAGTACCTTTTCAGGTTCATGTGGAACATAAGACAAATCTTCGACTTCAATGAGTTCTTGAGGAGTAACTGTGTTATCCTCACCTCCCAGCTTCTCTTTCAGTCTACTGACATGAAAGACTGGATGAACTCTAACATGTGGAGGAACTTTTAGCTCATACGCACCATGCCAATTTGATGTATAACTTGAAATGGACCATAATATCTAGGAGATAATTTTGAGAACTTTCCTATTGACAAAGTCTGAGAATCTTTAGAAACTTTCAAATAAGCCAATTCTCCTGGGCTCACAAGACCGAGGCAAGTGTCCCCTTTCAGCATAAAACCATGCTCTATCCTGAGCACTCCTAATAGAATCATGATCTTGGGTTAGCATTTCCTGCACATCTCGCAAGAAATCCCTCGATGCATCAAGCTCAATGTCCTTAAGACCAACATCAATAGGTGCCCTGGGTTGATACCCATACATAAGCATGAACGGACTATAAGCAATAGCCGTATGCTTAGAACTGTTATAGGCAAATTCCATCATTAGAAAATGTTTTTTCTAACTTGATGGTTTTCCAGAGACACATACACAAAACATATCCTCTACAATTTGATTCATATAATCTATATTTTCTCATCAGATTACTATGGGTGATTAGAGAAACTAATATCTAAATTAGTTTCCAATTTCTTGAAAACTTTCTACCAAAAATGAGTCGTGAACTTAGAGTCCCGATCGCTCACAATACCAAAAGGTAGACAATACAATCTAAACAGTTGCTTGACAAATTGGTAAGCCAATTCCAACGCCTTAATTGTTGTCTTTGTGGGTAAAAGCCTAGCCATCTTTGTCAATCTATCCACGACTACCCAAATGGCATCATGACCCCTGTTGGTACGTGGAAGCCCCGTAATGAAATCCATGAAAATACTTTTCCAATTTCGAGACAGAATATCCAAAGGATGTAATGAACAAAATCCTTCATTTTTGGCCAATAAAAAGTCCTAACCAAAGCCAAGCTATGCTGTATGCCCAGATGTCTTGCCAATCCTACATCAATCTAGCCCATCTAGCCTTTCTACCTTTCAAGTCTAGTTGATCACAAATGAACTGCAAAGACTGATGATCTGTTAAGACCATAAATTGAGACCTGTAGAGATACTATCTCCATGCCTTTAAAGCATAAATGATTGCATATAACTCTTTCTCCTGAATTGGGTACCTAGTCTGTGCATCGTTGAGTTTATTACTCTTGAAGGCCACAAGCTTCCCATCTTGGAAAATCACTAGCATCAGTCTTAACAATGTAAGGCCTGCTAGGATCTGGTAAGGCTAACATAGGAGCATCTTGAACTTTATATTTCAAAGTATCGAAAGTATCTTGTAGCTTCTTATTCCACTCAATTGGAGAATTATACTTCTTATTTTTACCCTTAAGAAGGTTGGTAAAAGGCACTGTCAACTTTGAATAATCCTTGACAGATTTTCAAAGAAATACCATGAAACCTAAGAAAGATCTTACTTGCTTGACCGTATGCAAAACTAGCTATTCCAAAACCTTTTGGATCCGATCCAAATCTATACTTAAGCCATCTCGAGATATCTTATGACCTTCTTGTCCTAGAATTGGACTTGTCCTCCAGCCATCTTGACCTTGTACATGTGATCATTCTGTGTGGTTTCCAGCTTCATCCTCTGTACCACAATGTTGTTGATAAAATTGTGAGTACTAACAGGATCAAACAAAGTATGAACCTGATGTCCATTTATTGATCCATAAACACAAAATAATTCATTTGGACCAAAAACGTCTTTATTGAAAGTACAATCTGAACATCGGCTTCCTTTAAGATGCGTAATATTGACTTCAAAAAATTTACCTTGAAGTTCTGTAATGCACACAGATTTGTTTGGTATAAACTTCTTTGGTGCCACTTTTTGCCTAGGCGCAGAAGGTGTTGTAGCTCCATTCAAAGGACATAATTTCTATGTGTGTCTCTTTTCCTTACATTTGAAAGATGTGATATTATCCTTGCTCACAAATTTTGTGCTTCTTGTTGGCGTTGCCAAATTTTTTAGTTTTGGTGTGAAAATCAAATTTCTTTTTTCCTTTAATTTAAAGGTTATAAAGCTTTAATTAAAAGCTTTACAAAGTTTAATATTTTATTTTATTTTATTTTTTGGGGGGAGGGCATGCTGTGTGCCTGCGGGGCCAGCAAAAAAAATCCGCCCCCCTCATGCGCCGATTGTAAGGGAGAGGGAGGGAAGCTTCTTCCACCCTCTTCTCCTCCTCTTTCTCCATCTCCCATCAATTCTCTTCTCCATCTTCTCTTCTCATCTCTTCTCCATTTAGAGAGATTATGGCTTAATTTGATTATACACTAATCATTCTTTAATTATGATTAGTATTAATCAAATCTTCTTACCTAAGAGGTGTTCACACATGGAAGAGAGAAAACGAAGGAAAATTCAGATTTGAGAGATGGAAAAAATGCCACGCACATGCGAGAGAGCCCGATACATCAACATGCTACCCCCTACTGAAATTCAGCAAAAAATCGTCAGAAATTTGATAGCATACCCGTGGGAAACTTGTAAAAAATGCATTAAAAATATATTTTTCACCATAAAGATGCTCTTAAAAATTCCTAAATAATTAGGAAAAATTCCTAAAATTTTATAAATTTAGAGAATCCTTTCTACCAAAAATACCCATAATAGCATGTGTGATATTTTGCTAAAAAATTTATAAAATGCTTATTTTAACCATAAAAATAGAGAAAAGTAGTATTTCCACTCATGGAATTTCTCGGCAACGTCGATACATCCATCCAAGTCAAGAAGCACCACCTTTTGACTACCATATTGACTTTCCCAATGCATAAACCACCAAAACAAACCAAAAAATAACATTTTTTGCTTAGTAAATGTTAAAATTTCATTAAAATGTTAAAAATTTGGAATAATGAGAGAAATTTAAGAGAAAAACATAAAAAATTAATTAGAGATTGCTCTGATACCAAAATTAAAACCCTAAAGATCTCTGTAGCTAATCACTATTCATAAACATGCATAAACCAAGCATATATTCATCCACTCTATGACCACCCTCGAGCCCAAGGGTGCACATATAAATACAATGAAGTACCATATACCTTACCTTGGTGTCCCATACCACCAAGAGATATGACTTCACTCCAGCAGGACATAGCTCTAGCACGATGGCAAGAGAGTAGACACAATGCTCTACACAAGAGAACATCCCTTGATGAGCGAAAGATCCCTGACCCCTCCGCGCAACGAATCCAAGGGTGCCAGCTCAGTGGAAGTAGCACTTCTTGCATGGGGCAGGGTCCCTCACTCGGGGCCTCGCCCACGGATATCTAGACAAGAGACTTATCTATTGGTTCTTCAAAACCGAACCCAAAAAAACTTCCCTCACTCGGAAAGCACGGGCGATTCCTCCAGGATAAATTTACTCTAATGTAGTCAAAAGCCTTAACTAACTGAATTGATCTTACCGAACCTGTAAGAAGAGTCAGATCAAGGAAAAGACTTGCACTTGGATCATAGAGACCAATGCTTTTTTCCTCATTGAGAGGCAGAGCTGTTGATTCTTTTCCATAGAACAATTTTTATCCAGGATTTACTTCATCTATCGTACCATAACAGAATTGAGTCTCATTTTAGGGATCCATCAGTCTAGCCTAATCCCATCTAGTCCCATGGGTTAGCTAACCTCCCAACCACTATAGTGATGGGATCCATTTAAGAATTTGGTTAGGTTTTCTCCCGGGTACCAGGGAAAAGAGTTCCGAGACCCCCTAGTCGGATATTCATGCAAACTTAAAACTAGTCACACCACTTACACACCCAATATGAAATTGCCTTTCTCACAGATTCAGCTGTCTTTAAAACAATCTTTTAATGAAACTATAGTATCACTGATCATAATCCTCCAAAATATCCAGCTGAATCCTAATTTCTAATTTTTTCCTTCATCCATATCCCATATAATTCATTTACATCCCGATTCCCATGACATCACATCTCATTCATTCACATCCCCTTTCACATCACATTACATCTCATCCATTCATTCATTCACATCTATCTTATTCACATTGCATCTCATCACATCTATTCACATCACATCTCATTTCTATGCAAGTTTTTAATTTGATTTTCTTTTGAATACAGGGAGTATATCTTGAATCAGTATCCCCAAAACTTCTTAATCGGAATTTTGAATTTTATACCAGAATTGATCGAATTCTATAACCTTGATCCATAAATCAATTCAAAGGATCTCAAACTTAGTTTCAGATTTGGTAGGAGTTTTGAGTGTATTTTTCTAAACTGGTCACACCTTTCCTTGAAACTGACGAAAGAGTTTGGTCTTGGTCATAGTCTGATTCAAGGTTCGAGTCGGATAAGATTTTTCCAGATCTATCTTTCTCGAAAAGGTTTGATAATTCAGTTACTATTTTACTAAATTTCTTTCTTTGAATATTCACTTAACTGATTTCTAAATGAGTTATGAATTCCAATGAGGAATAGATTAATCATTTATCTGAATATTTCGATCTCGATAGATTTCCTGAATTCTCTTTTTACAATCTGTTGAATATAAAACGGTAGAAATTTCTATCTTAGAGTATTTAATTATTCATTTAAATACTTATAGAATTTAAACATAGAATTTAAGAGAATTCTAATTTTGATATAAAAATTCTTTATGTATCTATTTATGCATAAAAATTAATTTTTATAAAAATAACTCTTTTATAATAAAAAATTCCTTTATGCATCTTTCTATGCATAAAAATCAAGTTTAATAAGAATAACACTTTTGTAAGTAAAAAAATTCCTTCATGCATCTTTCTATGCATAAAAATCAAATTTAATAAGAATAACACTTTTGTAATAAAAAAATTCCTTTATGCATCTTTCTATCCATAAAAATCAAATTTAATAAGAATAACACTTTTGTAATAAAAGAAACTCCTTTATGCATCTTTCTATGCATAAAAATCAAATTTAATATGAAAAACACTTTTGTAATAAAAGAAATTCCTTTATGCATCTTTCTATGCATAAAAATCAAATTTAATAAGAATAAAACTTTTGTAATAAAAAAATCCTTTATGTATGAAAATCAAATTTAATAAGAATAACACTTTTGTAATAAAAAAATTCCTTTATGCATCTTTCTATGCATAAAAAGCAAATTTAATAATTAATATCAGTGATATCCAGACATATTCATAGGTGAATATGTACATGGAGTAATTAAAATATTTCTTTTAGATGCAAAAATGGTGGGAATTACTCTTTTGGAATAACATAAAAACAAACTTTCTTTTCCATAAAATTTTAAAAAATTTTGCCATAACATCCTTTATATGGCTGACCATTTCTCATTTTTATCATTCTTTATCTAACTTGAATTAACCCAAATTAGATTTATAGAACTCTAATCTACATAATTTTCTAAATTCAAGAGAGTAAACAATAAGAAGAGTTCATCTTTCAAGGATTGAGAAAGGTTGGAATGTAAAGAGGAGAAGGGGTGGCCTTTTTATCAAAGGCATAGCATTTGAATTTAATTCAAACACTTGCAAAACATAAAAATCAAGAAAACCATAGATTTTTCATTAAAAAAAGTAAGAAAATAGCTTACATAGAACTTGTAAGCTCTCCTTTGGCTTGAGGGATTAAGGTTCTACTCTTGTTTGAAGCAAGAGTGGCCACCAATTCACTTTGGAGAGGATTAGGCCAAAAACAATTGAATTGTTAAAAAAATTAAATGTAGATGGCTCAGGAGGACGACAGGAGTAGAGTAACAGTGCATAAACACTGTTTAGCTTTTACAAAGGGAGAGGCTTCTATTTATAGGAAAACGTGAGCCTCTAACCAAGCAAACTGATTCTAGAATTTTCCAAATCAATTTGGTCAATTTTTGACCATTTTTGGGTCAATTCAGCTTACTTTTTGGATCTAGTTTTGAAATAGGAGAGAGGAGAGATGAAAATATCTCATTTTATTGATTAAGAATTGGGGGTAATGATGAGAAAAAGGCACCTACTTCATGAGGGGAGATCCCCACACTGAGGTGTCAAAATTCAGTTTTCTAATTGTTTTCTTTAGGTCCTTGGTCCACTCTTTATCTTATGTGAGCATTTACTCATTTTTGGGGGGTTTTTCTTTTATTCTTCAATTTATCTCCTCCCTACATTTGGATTAATCTTATTGGTCCATAGGAACCTTAATTGGACCATAATCTAATTTTTTTTAAAAATCTGGACCCTTAGACTAAGGTCCTTTATACCTATTTTCAATTAATTCCAATCGCACATTGGAAAGTTCTTTTTGAATTTCTGTTTTAGGGGAAACCATTTTAGACACTAGGAAGAATTTTATATCCAAATATATCTCAATTTTAAATTACCTCCCTCTAGATATTTTCTCTCTTCAGGCCAAAATAGGGTAAAACAGGATCTTTCTTTTATTTCAGAGAGGGGAATAATTATAAGATTAGAAGGGGAGGTTCTTATACCTACACACCTCAAAAGCTGGAGGGAGGAATCTTACATTGAGAGAGTGCCCCATGCCCGTATTATATAGGAGGGCCCTCAAGTGACTCTTGAATCTCCATTTCCATGTGTGACCCTTGGTTGCCTGACCCTAACCTCAACCCAATATTAGACCTTACCCTTGCCCCACTAGAGCATGCTCCCATGCTTACATGCCTAGGGTGGGTTAGCCTCCTAGCATATGAACATATAATGTGCACATAACAATCGCACTACCAACAATTTGTCAATTTCCTCCTTGACTTGCTTGGCATAGTTGGGGCTCATCTGCACCTTTGCTACCTGATCGGAATTACATCCTCCTTCAGGTTTATTTTGTGCTAGTAGAATCTTGGGTCAATGTCACACATAGCTCTATAGCTCCAACTAAAGACATCTTTATATTTGGTTAGAAGTTCTTGGAGTTTATTTTTCATTGCTTCCTCTAGCTTTGCGCTGATTTTTACCCTATGCAGGGTGCTCCTTTATTCCCAAATTGAGTTTCATGAGCTCCTCCTCTTGTACTCTGATGGATGCTCCCTATCTTTGCAACACATTGCCTCCATCCATTCTTTAAGCCCTTTGGCTACTAACAGATCTTCTTTTACATTCCTTGGGGACTCAGATTCTTCTATCTATTCTTTTAACCCTCCTATGTCAGTTGTGCTGTGGCTTTCGTTAGAGTTTCTTCTATAGGTTGCATGTCTAGCTGGAACAAGGATATGATATCTGGGTTTTCTCTGAGGATTCTTTCCTCCTCATCCTCTTGAATCCCTTCTAGCATGTTAAGTCTTTCTGCATATAACGGCTTGACATAGGGATTCACTTTCCCAAGAGGAAAGTGAAGATCTTTACCTTTCTTTTCCCTTTTCTAATTGTGATTTGATCCCTGTGCCAATCATGTTTGATCTTACCTTGCCAGAGCCAAAGTCTTCCTAGCAGCATCGGATATGATCCCTCATTCTCCATTTAGAGAACTAGAAATATGATTGGGAATTCATAGCCATCAATCTGAATGTGTTTTCCTCGGACTAGTCTTAGGGGTAAGACTTTGCACTGATTTGTAATCCTTACAACAAATAGAGCATGGTCATATTTTGTGAGGCCGAGTTCTTTTGCTGTGGATTCTAACATTATATTGACTTCTGAGTCTCCATCAATCTAAAGGGTCTAAGCCTCATGGCCATCATGCAGGGATTATCCTCCTGTGAGGCTTATCTTCTTGCAGTTTTTCTTCTTTTTCCTCCTCTTCCAGGATTTCCTCTATTCCCCTTAGACCTTGTCCAATCTGAAGGGTTTTCTTCCAACTCCCTTTATGTTCTTCTTGCACCTCCTTTATCCACAAAGTCTCTGACTTGTTTTTTCTTTTTCCATTTCATGCTGGTTTCATTTATGGTTGATTGGTTTGTCTGACACAATCAACTTCTCTTTTCACTTTTGGGATCTAGTGTGATTAAGGCCACAGTTGGCTGCCTATCTTTTAGCTCCTTGATTTTGATCATATTGATGTGGATGGTGTTATAGCATCTACCTCTCTTGATTTTTCTTACAGCTCTTGTTGGTGCTTGTGAAATAGCTGACAATAATTCACCTATGGCCACACGTCTGACAGTAATAACATAGGAACCTGCCTGACTACCCATGCCACATTGTTCTCTACCTTTCCCTTGGCCATAGTAAGGTCTGTAAGGTGCTAGTGCAATGAACATGGGTGCTACTGTTATTACTACATTGATAGTTGTGCTTACCCAATTCCTGACATTATATCTACAATTGGATGTCAGGTGTGTGACGGTTTGGCAGATAGCATAGGTCAACCATCTTGCATTCCCCTTTTAGATGTCCCTCATTCTGTAGATCAGGTAGGAGATGCCTGTTTGGTAGTCAGATGAGCTGGAGGCCTTTCCAAAGCCCAACAACGAGCTTCTCTGCAACCTTCTTGGCTATGATGTCCACCTTGTCCTTCTTACCTCTGTGTTTTCCCTTCTTGGCTATGATGTCCACTTTGTCCTTCTTACCTTTGTGTTTTCCCTTCTTGCTATGTGCCTAGTCTTCTCCTTAGTGTCCCACGACTCAGATTCTAAGTCTTCTAATTCCAACTTGCGTCCAGAGAGGAGTCACTATTTGAAGAGTCATACTTCTTACTGTTCTTTGTCTTAGACTTGTTTTTCAATCCCTGCATGTTCCGTTCTATTTGTTTAGTTGCTTCCCACCACAAGCCCTTTGAACCCTTTGCTTCTATTTGTTTAGTTGCTTCCCACCACAAGCCCTTTGAACCCTTCATGGTCGATGTTGGTGGGTTGCCATCATTGGCTTCAATTTCTTGTTAAGAAACTGTGCAAGAACCAAGCCATAAGCACTGCTTTTGATGGTCTGTTAGCTAGAGATAGCCTTGCACATAGAGTGTGGAACTTGGTTGCATAATCTTCCATTGGCAGTGTCTTTTGTTTTCAGACTTCTTAGCTTGTCTCGTAGTGTAAGATTCCTCCCACTAGCTTTTGAGGTGTGCAGGTGTAAGAACCTCCCCTTTTGATCTTATAATTATTCCCCTTTCTGAAATAAAAGAAAGATCCTGTTTTACCCTATTTTGGCCTGGAGAGAGAAAATGTCTAGAGAGAGATAATTCAAAATTGAGATATTTTTGGATATAAAAATCCTCCTAGTGTCTAAAATGGTTTCCCCTGAAAGAGAAATTCAAAAAGAACTTTCCAATGTGCAATTGGAATTAATTGAAAATAGATAAAAAGGACCTTAGCCTAAGGGTCCAGATTTTCAAAAAATTTTGAATTATGTTCCAATTAAGGTTCCTATGGACTAATAAGATTAATTCAAAGATACGGAGGAGATAAATTGAAGAATAAAAGAAAAATCCCCAAAAATGAGTAAATGCTCACATAAGATGAAGAGTTGATTGAGTACAAGGTTTATTAGTTAAAAATTAAGAGATATTTAGAGAAAATGATACATTTTTGACACCTTAGTGTGGGGATCTCCACTCATGAAGGAGGCACCTATGTCACATATTGGAGGAGTTTTAAACTCAAAAAATAATGAGATATTTTCATCTCTCCTCTCTCATGTTTCAACTAGATCCAAAAAGTAAGCTAAACTGACCTAAAAATGGTCAAAAATTGACCAAATTGATCTGAAAAATTCTAGAATTAGTTTGCTTGGTTAGAGGCTCACTTTTTTCTATAAATAGAAGCCTCCCCCTTTTGTAAAAGCTTAATGGTGTTTATGCACTGTTACTCTACTCCTACCCAGAGCCATTTACATTGATTTTTCTTGATAATTCAATTGTTTTGGCTTAATCCTCTCCAAAGTAATTGGTGGCCACTCTTGCTTCAAACAAGAGTACAACCCTCAATCCCTCAAGCCAAAGGAAAGCTTACAACTCCATGTAAGCTAAATTTTCTTACTTTTTAAATTTAAATCTATGGTTTTTCTTGATTTTCTTGTTTTATAGTGATTGAAGTAAATTCTAATGCTATGCCTTGATGAAAAGGCCACTCCCTTCTCTTCTTTACAATTCAGTCCTTCTTTATCCTAGAATGATTAACAAAAAGATTAATTAAACTTTTCTTATTGTTTACTCTCTTGGAAATTGAAAATTGTGTAGATTAGATTCCTTTATATCTAATTGGGGTTAGTTTAAGTTGAAAATAGAATGAGAAAAATGAGAAATGGTCAGCCATACAAAGGAGGTTATGGAAAACTTTTCTAGAATTTTGTGGAAAAGAAAGTTTATTTTTATGTTATTCCAAAAGAGTAATTCCCACTGTTTGTGCATTCTAAAAGAAATATTCTAATTTACTCCATGTACATATTCACTTATGAATATGCATGGATATCACTAAAATTGATTTTATGCATAGAAAGATGCATAAAGGATTTATTTTTATTTCAAAAGTGTTATTCTCATTAAAATTGATTTTATGCATAGAAAGATGCATGAAGGATTTATTTTTATTTCAAAAGTGTTATTCCCATTAAATTGATTTTTTTCATTGAAAGATGCATAAAGGATTTATTTTTATTTCAAAAGCGTTATTCTCATTGAAATTGATTTTTTGCATAGAAAGATGCATAAGGGATTCATTTTTATTTCAAAAGTGTTATTCTCATTAAAATTAATTTTATGCATAGAAAGATGCATAAAGGATTTATTTTTATTTCAAAAGTGTTATTCTCATTAAAGTTGATTTTTATGCATAAATAGTTGCATAAAAGGATTTTTATAAAAGTGTTATTCCCACTGAAGTTGATTTTTTTGCATAAATATATTTGTAAAGAATATTTATATCAAAATTAGAATTCTCTTAAATTCTATGTTTAAATTCTATGAATAGATGTAATGAGATGTGATGAGAATCAAATAGGTGTGAATGGATGGATGGATGTCATGTGAATAGAGGTGATGAGCTGTGAGGTGAATAGATGTGATGAGATGTGATGTGAATCAGATAGATGTGAATGAATGGATGGATGGATGTGATGTGAATAGAGGTGATGAGATGTGAGGTGAATAGATGTGATGAGATGTGATGTGAATCAGGCAGATGGATGTGAATGAACAGATGGATGGATGTGATGTGAATAGAGGTGATGAGATGTGATGTGAATCAGATGGATGTGAATGAATGGATGGATGGATGTGATGTGAATAGAGGTGATGAGATGTGAGGTGAATAGATGTGATGTGAATCAGATAGATGTGAATGAATGGATGAGATGTGATGTCATGTGAATCAGGATATAAATGAATGATATGGGATGTGAGTGGATGTATGTAAAAGAATGGATGTGAAGGTATATATGAAGAATGGATGTGAATGAGTATGTGAATGTATGTGATGAAAATGGATGTGAATGTGTATGTGAAGAATGGATGTGAATGAGTATGTGAAATAATGGATGTGGATGTATGTGAAAGAATAGATATAGATGTGTATGTGAAAGAATGCGATGTGATGTGACATGAATATATGTGGATGTGCAGTGATAGATATGAATAAATGGATAGATGTGAGAAGTTATACTACATGTGAACAATTGGATGGATGTGGATGAATGAGATGAGATGTGTATGAAGGAGATATGATGTGGATAGAGGTGATGTGATATAATGTGGATAGAATGTATGCGATGGGATGGTTATGAGAATGTATGTGGTGGATATAAACGAATGAATGTGATGGATATGAATGATAGTGATGTGATGTAAATGGAGATAGATGTGATGAGATGTGGATATGGGTAGATGCGAGTGGCTGAGATCTGATGAGGATAAATTGAGGAAAGATTTGATGAGATGAAAATGATGTGATTGGATGAGAATAGGAAGGGATGTGGAATTAAATAATGTGGATTGATGTGGAACAATGTGGAAAGACAAGAGTTCGTTATAGAAACTGTATTTATGACCTGTTTTTAAATGACTGTTTTATGTCAAGAATGCTGGGGAAGCATTTTGA
The DNA here is from genome assembly GCF_041138505.1 of Cibotium barometz. Lineage (NCBI taxonomy): Eukaryota > Viridiplantae > Streptophyta > Polypodiopsida > Cyatheales > Cibotiaceae > Cibotium > Cibotium barometz. Next base: position 14,649,471 of record NC_141101.1, read on the forward strand.
TCGTCTTGTGAATGAGGTCATGTGGAGACCTAACTGATAAAGTTGCAATCGCTAACGGAGTGTCAATGGAGGATGTCTTGCATAGCAAGGTCGGCCAAGGTCTTGACCAGCCTCGGTTCGATTTAAATGCTGAGCTTCCGGTACGGTGGATGAGGGACCAAGGAAGCGGCCTATGAGTGAAGTGCTGGGTGACCTGCGAGACGAAGGATCCTAGAGGGTGCTGACCATACGGTGCTCGAGCTCTGGGTTGTCGAAGATACCCACACGTGCATTGTGGAAGATATTGGAACAAGGAGTAAGAATTGTTTTTTGAATTCAAGCATGGATCTGGTTGATTGACCTTGCTGGTCCTCAACGGATGAGTCCATGGCTCTTTTATATGGATCCATTGGTTGATCTTGCTCATCTTAAATGGAGATTCCATTTTGATATGTGAATATATTACTGAGTACTATGAGCTAGGAACCATCAAAAAGGCCCCTGAGTGGATAGGTGGTGAGTGTTCTGGTTGCCAATGATGCCATAGGTACACTAATGAAGGAATGATTGGAAATAAGGATTCAACCAAAGATTTTGAGGATTATGATCAGTGACACTATGATTTCATTAAATGATTGTTTTAAAGACAGCTGAATTTGTGAAAAAGGCAATTTCATATTGGGTGTGTAAGTGGTGTGACTAGTTTTAAGTTTGCATGAATATCCAGCTGCTAGGGGGCTTGGGAACTCTTTTCGTGGTACCCGGGACAAAACCTAGAAGGTGTACCCCACCTTAGTCACCACCCTGAAGAACATACCTAATCCCACCCTCGAAGGAGTCATTCAATCTTGTCTTGATGAAGAAAAGAGGCCAAAGAGAGGAGCTAAATCTTCAAATGCAACTTCATCAAATATTGAACAAGCTTTGTCACATCAAGTGGTCAAAGTAAAATGTGCCCATTGCAAAAAGGTGGGTCATTTGGCAAATAATTGTTGGATCAAATATCCCAACAAAATGAAATGTAACAAGTATAAACAAACAGGACATATCACTTCTAAATGTCCTGTTTGTTTATGATGGGGTTAGGCTGGGCTGACGGATCCCAAAAATGAGACTCAATTATGTTATGGTATGATAGATGAAGTAAATACCAGATAAAAATTATTCTATGGAAAAGAATCAACGGGGCTGTGCCTCTCAATGAGGAAAAAAGCGTTGGTCTCTGTGATCCAAGTGCAATCTTTTCCTTGATTTGACCATGGGACTTACAGGTCCGGTCAGATTAGTGTAGTTAGTTAAGGCTTTTGACTACATTAGAGTAAAAATATCCTGGAGGAATCACCCGTGCTTTTCGTGCAAGGGAAGTTTTTCTAGGTTTGGTTTTGGAAGAACCGAGGGATTAGTCTCTTGTTCGGATATCCGTGGGCAAGGCCCTGAGTGAGGGACCCTACCCCATGCAAGAAGTACTACTTCCACTTCTAGTACCCCTAAATTCATTGCACGGAGGGGACAGGGATCTTTCACGTAACTTAGAGTTAGTTTTGATAGTTTTGAATCTTTTGAGGAATGCCTCTTTTAGCACAAGAAAGGTTTGGAAGTGGTTTGAGTCGTATTGGGATACCCATTCAGTTGGTATATTACCGAATGTGGCCTGGAATTGATCATGTTTCCTTTCATCTAGAACATTTACATGAGTGTGATTCACCTTCCACACACCCTTGAATTTCATGGCGTGTGTGTTGGGGCCTTTAGACTTCTTATGTTTGTAGGTGGGGTACCTGTTTTTTCCTCCTTAGTTAGCCATTTAATGCTGATGAATGTTAGGGAGATGGGGAGGGTTTTCCAAGCCTAGTGGGGCATCCTATCCTTCCTGCTGCTGCTGCTGGCAGTTTAAGTTGCCTTGCTATTACTTCTGCAAGAAGTTCCTCTCCCCTTTTAGAGTGTTGCGTTAAAACGTTTCCCTCGTGTGAGAGAAATGGTGAGAGTGAATGCAGCAGGATCCCCAAAGTGTTAGCCGACGGGCAAAGATAGTCACTACTAGTTCTATCAATGCATAACCCCAATGGGTTCAAAACTCACAAGATTACAGATAGATCAGAGAATGCACACAGAAAACACAGAAGCTCACTCTCTCACTCAGATAGCACACAATGAATAATGTTCACGTACTTTGTATTACTATGCTCCTAAAACTTGTATAATACTACTATGCTCAAAAACTCTATGTGTCTTAACTGTTCTCTCTATCCCTCTATATCTCTATCTTGTACTCCTAACTGCTTCCTACTTCACTATCTTAGAAGGACCCTTCTTGTCTCGTCTCTCACCGTTTCCCTTATTATTGTTACAAGAACATTAAACTATTACAATATTATACATATGATTACAATAAACGTGCATGTGCACTACTATTTATTGTCAGCCTTTGTTGTCCGACCATTTCTTCATGTCCCATCAGTCTCTGCAGCTTTTGTCAGACGGTCAACCCTTTTGTCTTGCACTCTCTTATGTGTGTGTGTTTTCTTGTAAGGAACTCAAGATCTTTGTTTCCCCTACATTCTCTTTATTTCAATGTTACTAAGTTGAAATGCTAGTGTGGACCTCTCACCTAGGACATGCTTTATCAAATTCACAAGATGAGAGGCTGACAAAAACATCACCAAAGAGGCCATAGGCATATAGATCTCTGTACATGGAGCTAGGGAACCTTCACAATGTGGTTGAGCCATCTCCCCTTGAGCTACTGCTAGAGTTCCATGTAGATGCATGGTCAGCCTTGGTTTTACACATCGAGGCTAGTCACAATGTCTTATCTTGGGAGACATGTGTGGCTCCTACAAGCACAATGAAAGAATACATATTTAGGAGAGGATGGATTGTAGCCTAGTGTATTAAAGCTTATATGGAACATACAGGTTCTTGAGTGTGAGTCTTAGGAGAGTCTCAGGATAGCAGTGCTGAAAGGCTCTCTCCGGAAGAATCAAAGATGCACAGGATTGAATGGCTCCTGAAGCTTAATGAAAGAAGACTGCACAACACATGGACAATGAAAATTGTGCAAAAGAGAAGAAAGCTACAAGTGGACAGGAACACAAAGTTCAAGATCTTTGAGGTAGGAGATGGAGTACTACTCTTTACATCAGGAATGGGACCCCACCTTAGAAAATTGAAAATGAGATGGACGGGCCCATATAGGATTGTCAAGAAGCTGGGGACATGAACTTTTTTGCTAGTAAGTCTAGATGGTGAAAATCTTAGGAAGTTGGTAAATGGATACAGGTTGAAGCCCTACTATGGAAAGATGCCAGATCAAGGGAGAAAGTGTCTAAAAGGGAATCAAAATCTTGGTCATTAATTGATTGAGGAACCAGAATCTATGTCTAGCTAGGATTAGGAAGTAGGATATGATTTTGAAGATTTTAAAAATGCCAGAGTATTGCCTAGATTTAAATTCACCATGTGTAAATATGATAACGGTGTGTACAGATATTGAGGAGACAGGTGGCACCAACGTGGTGCAAATGGGAAAGTTGAGGTTGGCACCACAAAAAGGGGAGCATGGACATGTAAAGGCCCATTAATAACCTCGAAAAGAGCATAGAAGGGATTGATGGTTGAAAAAAGAGGGAGATCTAGGGCAATCATGGAAAGATGATGCAATTATGGCCGCCCTTGGGAAGGGTGCACCTCACAGAAGGCTAAATGCCTCTCCATTGAATGCATAGTTTCCAAATAAACATTTGAGAATCTAGCTTGCAAGGTTGACTCTCTTCATGATCTCAACTCTCTTTCTGCTAAACCTTGCTCACTTCCTTGCCTTCCTACAAGCCACCCCAGTTTCCTTGAAGTAGGAGACATGATGCTGGAGTTTGAGCCACTGTCATCCATAGTGTACAAGGAGGTGGACAAACATGTGCAATGGTTGGAAAGGATGGGGCTCAAAGAGTTTGCAGAGCTGCCATGGGAGGAGCTCCAGCACAGCAGAACTACAAAGTAGTAGAGCAACTAGAGCAGATGTAGAAGATAGATACAATTACACTTCCGTCAGGAAAGAAGAGGGCTTTCGATCTCCTCTACGTCACAGGGAGATCAAGGAAACCAAAGACAACGATGATCTCATGAAGGAATTTGGTCCTCTAGAAGGAAAAGAAAAATAATTCAAGATCATAGGGACACCAGATGAGGACCGACAAAAGCGTATGCTCTTTGTGGGTGGTAGAGATGATCAATCTCACCCACAAGCCATTCTGCATGTAAAGAAAAGCACATGGATTGGTGAAGGCTACAAAAGAAGGAACTAAAGTGGTGTGGGCGGAGGTTCTATATAATAACATCAAGGATGAGATTGGCAAGGTCAGCCACCCAAACACAAAGACAAAGATTGGCCCTTACATAGCTGCATTGTTCAAAACACAGGCGAGAACAATGCAACCATCCAACTGGAACAAAATTGCACAATTTATGAACTAGTTGGACAAAAGGGTGGAGAAGCAAGGGCAGGGAAACTCACAAGCAGGGGAGTAAGTACATAGAACGAGCCCCTCATCCAAATCCCAGGTTGTATAAGGAAGTGGGGGAATCTTGTGACTTGTGGACCTAGGTGAGGAGACAACAACTCACACATAGATTAGAACTGCTAGTGCCCCTCGCCAACAAAGCTTCCTCATAGAAAGAGAAAGGACAACAACAGTTATATGATGGAACCAACAAGCAAACTGCCTTATGGGTGGAGATGGAGTTAGGGGGGAAGGAGAAGGTTAAAAGGGCTAGAGAAAATAATTTTTAAAGATGCAACCATTGCCCTAGAGTACACTAAACCACATGCTTTTGCAGCAGGAATGGCCATTGAGGCAATGGAAAGAGCAAGCAAGAGGTTCCCACATGCCAAGCCAATAGAAATGTAGTTCCAATGCCAGGCAGATGAGAAATTGAGCTAGGGCATGAGTGGGTGAGCAAGAGGATAAGGGCTTACGAGCCATGGTATGCGTTGGATAAGCCCATTAAATTTCTCTCATGAGGCTTTTCCAAGGATGAAGGACTTGAAGAGGAAGAAGGGTAGACAAGGCCTTAACCCCCTGCAAGATATCCATAAGGAAAATTTTGTTTACCTATAAAGAAAGCAATTCTTATTTGACAGGAATAAGGCCAATGTGGGCTTTGTTGCTAGCACAGCATCCACTGTGATTGCCAAGTGTTGGCAGCCATCTGGCGCTGGATTGCTGCCAAGCATACCCATTGGGCAACAACCTAGGATCTTTTTCTTGTAACAACTTTGTAACTATTCTTGCCAACGACGGGTAATACCCAGGTGAATGTAAAGAAAAAAGTGTGGAGAGTGAAGGGGACTGTGGAATTATGCGGTCTCGGCTTTACTGAGGAATACAATGATTGTTGGTATGGTTCTTCATGCTCTATGCTGTGCAATTCCAATTTAATCTTAAGTTGTGTCAGTGCTTTCTGTGTTGAACATTTTTTTTTACTTGTGTCTATGTCTATAGTTAATCCGGGTGGACCGGAAGAAGTGACTCCCTTCGAGACAGGATTAGGAGCCATGCTAAGGATCTCTCTAGATGTAAGAACTAACTACGACCCTATTGCAACTAACTCTCTTAGCCTAGGCAAATCGGTGGCACAACGCACTAGCATTGGCTTATCTTGATGGGCACAATAGTATTAGTCATATCTGCTTCTCCAAAGCCGACTAGGTGGTGTTTCGGAACCATGCAAGTGCCAGGTCTCGACCGGACAACACTGACACATCTTCTCATGCTTTGCAAAAAGCTATTGGAAAAGCATTTGATCAATCCTCCACCCTTGTGATGTTTTTGTGGGTGATGGATGTGCTCTATTTTGTAAAGCCTCCTTTATAAGGAGTAGCTATTGAGCACCCGAGCACTGGGTAGTTTCCAATTTAGACAACACTGGATGGTGGCCAAGTGTGGCTAAATGGTAAGGAGCTAACTTATGTAGACTTGGCACTCTGCCAAGTAGGATGCATGCTTGTGCAAGCTATGTGACTGCATGAGTGAGTGCTAGATAGCAAATTGAGGAGACATTATTCTCGGGTTGAGGGGAGTTCATAATTCATAGTTCATAGTACATATATATCAATGAATAGACCTACCATACGAGATACTATATATATGGGGGATTTGTGGAATTCCATGATCATCGAGTTCATTATGTTCAAGCACTTTGTAAGAAAGACATCCTCCATCTAGAGTCTCTCTAGATCACCATCAAAGCTCCCTACCCAAACCACACAAGTGGGCTGATATCATCAGTTTGTAATCAAGTTTTTTCAACAAGTAATTTTGTTTACTCTCCACTTATTTTTGACATTTAGTGCTTTGTATTGTGTGTATCCATATTCTGTTGTGTTGTGTATTTTTATATGGTATCAAAGCACTTGTTTATTGGTAGTTTTTGCTATTTAAAGGCACGTTTGGAGAGATGGCCTAACCTACAAATAACACATCCTCTCATGCTTGCCCTCCACCTTTTGGTGATAGAAAGTTGGATGGGACAAATTACACTCTTTAGAAGTTCAAGATAAGGTCCATCCTTGATTTATATGAGTTGTGGGAAACTACAATAATAGGGGTTAATGCAAAGTTGGGTCCTACTCCAGATCTAGCAGATTCACTTTAGACCATACCACATATCCTATTCACTTTAGACCATACCACATATCCTATTCATGCTTTTGGCATGGAGGCGAAGGAATACATATACGCCATTTTCCATGATCATCACCAATGTCATTGTGATTTGGTAATGATGATCGTCGTGATTCATTACACTGCCATAGCTTTTAAAGCATGTAAAGCTCAAAGAATTAGTATAAGTCAAGGAATTAGACAAGGATTTAAAACCTTGAGAAATAGCTTCTTGCAGCATAAAGGCATTCTGTTGGAGAAGCAATAGAGCAATTCATATCATGGATAAAAATCTACAAGATTAGATGGTAGTAATGGGGATCACTAAGACTAGCGAGATGAGGAGTGAGCACACATGTGCATCAAAGTGTCACCCCTAAAGTATGATAGTTTGGTGACCTTATTGAACGTGTATGTGCACAATCCACTTTTTAGTTTTGAGGAGTTCAGCGCAATGCTCATCATGGAGGAGGTTATGTGTTTCAAAGCCAGAGATGGTAGTGATATGGCATTCTCTGAAAATGCAAAGAAAGGCAAGGAGAAGGGCTCTAATACCCCCAATGCTTTTGAAAAGACAAAGAGATCTAATAGAAGGTGTTTCTACTATAACAAGCCTAGTCACGTGTGTTGAAAGAACGGTAGAGGGGGAGGAGACACACACACAGGAGCAAACCCTAATGTATATTGCAAACCCTAACCATAGAGGGAAGCCATGTCCACTCTCACACAAAGCATAATGCACTAATCCATAATCCACACAACACACTATGAGTTGTGTCCACACTCTACTAACCCTAGCTAATGTCCACACACTATGACCAGCTGGACACATGGTCATTTTTGTCTCACACATGTTCCTACCTAATTTGCCAGCACATAGCATAGCTGGCTCACACTGACATCAAGCTTGAATCTCAACAGCCCCTCTCAAGCTCATGATGTACTGCCAATGAAGATGTAGATGAGCTTGGGATATCAAGACTCTCAACACTCCCCCTCAACCTCATCCCATGTACTCCCAACATAGTCCGGAAGTACTCAAACTTCTCCCTACTAAGTGGCTTTGTGAAGATATCAGCCACCTGCTCATCAGTCTTCACATACTGAAGATCAACTATACCATCCAGCACCTTTTCTCTAACAAAGTGATAATGGACCTCTATGTGTTTGGTCCTCGCATGAAACGCTGGATTCTTTGCCAACTGTATACTGCTCATGTTGTCATAATGAATGACAACTTTGCCATCAATAGGCTCACATAAATCTGCCAAGAGACTCTTTAACCATATAGCCTCACAAGTAGCAATGGCTGCACCCCTGTATTCAGCCTCTGTACTAGATAAAGCAACTGTAGGTTGCTTCTTGCTACTCCAACTCACCACGGCACTTCTAAGTGTAAAAGCATATCCACTAGTAGACCTCCTGTCATATGCGCTACCTCCCCAATCAGCATCTGTGTAGCCATGTATGTCCAAGCTTTTACCACTCTCATAAAATAGACCATAATGTGCAGTGGTCTTCACATATCTCATGATGCGTCTCACTACATCCAAATGTGGTTTCTTGGGGCTCTGCATAAACTAGCTTACTAGCCCCACAGCATAATTCAAATCCGGGCGTGTGATAGTCATGTATATGAGACTACCAACCATCTTCCTGTACATAGAAGGATCATCCAATTCCTCGCCATAATCAGCTCGCAATTTCACATTTTGCTCCAAAGGTGTACTCATAGGCTTACACCCTGTCATGCCATACTTTGCCAACATATCCAATGCATATTGGCACTGTAATAACCAAGTACCTGCATGATTTTCACCACTTCAATTCCAAGGAAGTATCTCAACTCACCAAGATCTTTCATGTCAAATTGCCCACTCAAAACTTTCTTGACATGCATCACATCTGCACCATGATCACCTGTGATAATCAAGTCATCCACATAGATGACTAGTAAAACAATCCCATGCTCTGTCTTCTTCACATAGAGTGAAGAATTTGCTGTAGAAATCTGAAAACCAAGTGAGATAAGATATCTTCTCATCTTATCACTCCAAGCACGAGGTGCTTGCTTTAGACCATACAATGCCTTTTTCAATCTGCATACGTGAGTGGGATATCTAGGGTGTACATACCCTTCTGGCTGTGCCATATACACTTCCTCTTGTAGATCTCCATTCAGAAATGCATTTTTGACATCCATTTGATGCATTTCCCAGCCATTAGCTGTAGCCATAGCAATGACTACTCTCACTGTGCCCATCTTAGCCACTGGACTAAACGTCTCATCATAGTCCAATCCTTGGGTTTGTGAATAACCCTTTGCTACCAATCTTGCTTTATGTCTCTCAATAGAACCATCAGATTTGCACTTCACTTTGTAAACCCATTTACATCTAATAACATTCTTGTCCTTTGGTAATGCAACCAAATCCCATGTATCATTATGGACCAATGCGTCCATCTCAACATTCATTGCTTTCTCCCATACATACTCTCCAATAGCCTCTGTATAGCATGTAGGTTCCACATGCTTCACCATAGATGTCATATATGCATAGTGCATAGCAAAATCTCTATATGTCAATCTGTCAACTGGATATCTGACTCTCTGGGATCTCCGTAATGCATGTGGGTCACTCTGTACACCTGTAACTCTAGCATGTGGTGGCACATATCTGTCCTGTCTAGCACCAGGTGTGCATAAAACAGGTATGCCAAGCTCCTCATCCAAACTCTCAGAGCTAGATGACTCATAACCTGTGATTCCAATTCCTTCGACTTTCTTTTTGCCTTTATCCATAGCACTACTCCCAGTGCTCACATTCTCATGCCTCAAACGTCCTGATCATGGACGTACACTGCTACTCTCAGCTTCTGCTGCTGCTGGCCCAGACATAGTAGTAGAACTAGAACTTGCTTGTGGCAAGTTCACAGGCACATCAGCCTCAAGTGACTCAATGACTCCCTTATCTTTTGCTTTGTACCAACTAGCAAGCTCATCAAACACCACATCTCGTGAGATGACCACTTGTCTAGTTTGTTGATTATAACATTTGTATGTCTTTCGATCCTGTGCATATCCAACAAATACACATTTCTCTGCCTTAGGATCCAACTTCCTTCTTCTTTCATCAGGCACATGTACATAAGCTATGCATCCAAAAACTTTAAGGTGTCCAATGTCTGGCCTGTAACCTGTAAGCCGCATCTCTGGCATGCTTCCATGAATGGCTGCTGTAGGTGTTTTGTTTAATATATACACTGCAGTAGCACATGCTTCTGCCCAATAGTAATCTGGCATGCTCTTTTCATTGAGCATCGTCCTAGCCACTTCACATATGACTCTATTCTTTCTCTCAGCCACACCATTCTGCTGAGGTGTATACCTGCAAGTCAATTGTCTTCTTATTCCATGCTTCCTCAAGAAATGCTCAAAAGCTTTTGAGGTGTATTCACCACCTCCATCTGTCCTCAAACATTTAATCCAACAGCCATATTGCTTTTCTGCAAAAGCTTTGAAATCCATGAATTTTTCCAACACTTCACTCTTCTCTTTGAGAAAGTATATCCATGCCTGCTGAAATCATCTATGAATGTAACATAGTATAAACTGCCTTTGATAGATGGGTTTTGTGCAGGACCCCATACATCACTGTGTACTATCTCAAGTGGCCTGTTACTCATATTTCCTTCTCTAGGAAACCTCAACCTTGCCTGCTTCCCAAACTGACAGGCTTCACAAACATGCATATTTCCATCATATTTGAATCTAGGCAATCCATTGACAATGCCTCTTGTTTGAATGTTCTTTAATCTCTGTATATTGACATGTCCAATCCTCTTATGCCACATATCAATGTCCTGTACCACATTTTTACTTTTGGAGAACATGGTTGATTTTAGCTCAGGAATTCCAACATCCAGCTTAAACAATCTGCCTTCTTTCTTTCCTTTAACAGTCACTCTACATCCATGTTTGAAATCTTCAACGAAGCATCCATGCTCGTTGAAACGAACCTGTAATCCCTGTTCCACCATTTGACCCACTGAGGCCAAGCTTTTAGTGATCGAAGGCACATACAACACATCAGACATAGACTTTGTCTGACCATTGTGCATGACCAATGGTACACTTCCAACATGTGTAATGACATGCTGGATATCATCACCTGTCTCCACATAGCCTTTTACATCCATAGGCTTCATATGCTCAAACCATTCTCCATGACATGTCATATGGTTTGATGCTCCTGAGTCCATATACCATGTGTCATCATTCTCAGCATTTGTCGTCATAGAACCCACAACATGCTTCATGGCAAACAAATGATTTGCAGTGCCATCATTACTGCTTGATGCATAGTTTCCACCATGTTGTGCATAATTTCCACCATAATGACCACCACGTTGTGCTCTACCCCCTCTCAAATCATTCTGTTTGCGGAAACAATCTCTCGCCATATGACCATATTTGCCACAGTAATGGCATTCCACATCTTGCATAGAATTTTGTTGGCCTTGCCAACGTCCTCTACCATGGGGGTTACCACGACCTCTTTGAGGTGCATATCCACGACCACCTCGAGCACCATATGAAAGCTGAAAATTTTGTTGTGGAGGTCTGTCCTGCCATCCACGACCATTACCACCACGTCCTCGTGATGCAAATCTCCCCCTGCCTCTAAAGCCTCTCTGCGAGTAGAAAGCCTGATTTCTGCCATCATCATGGCTAGTAGATGCATCCAGAAATGAATCACTGAGCTTGATTTCCTCAACCAACAAGAGTGAAACCAACTCATCAAAGTCAGGTAGACCTGTACTCCTCACTGAGATAGGTGTATCAAAAGATTTGTATTCCTTGCCAAGACCATGCAAGGTAATATCCACCAAATCATCAGGCATGGGGGCATTTATTGTGGCCAATGCATCTACAAACTTCTTGATTTCTTGCACATAATCATGTGTGCTCCTTTTATTCCTTTTCACATTGTGTATCTACTGTCGCAACAACTGAGACTTGCGAGCACTCGTATCTGTATCAAACATCTTGACCAAAGTATCCCATGCATCTTTGGGATTCTCAGCATCCTGTATGTGTATGAGCATAGCATCAGAAATACATATAGACAAATAATGCAGCACTTTGAATGCTCTCTCTGACCATTGCTTATGAGCAATAAGCTGCTGCTGTGTAGGTTATCGAGGTAGCTCAGGCTCTGGCTCAGCACCTGTAATGAGATTCCAAAATCCTTTTCCTTTCAAGAAACTCTTGATCCTGTACTTCCATGCCTGGAAGTTCTTCCTATCCAGCTTTTCACCAACAATCTGAACTGGATTATCCGACATGTTTGCTCAATGCATACACCTTCCGCACACTCCAAATCTATAAATGAGCCTTCCTCAACTCAACCACACTCCAATGAATGTTCTTGATACTCCAAGGTAGCCAATAAACTCCAAATTTGATGTAGAAAATCAACCTGTAATCATCTAAGATGAACTGTCTCACGCAGTCCAGGATACCTTGCTTTGATGCGCTTTCCAAGGCTCCAAATCACAATGTAGCGGCGCAATCAAGTATGGGCAACTTGCATTGACACCTAAACAACCTCAATGTAGAGTATCAACACCATCTGACATGTGTACATATCAATTTTTGAAAACCCCTTTCTCTGTTTTGGAAAAAACTAGAAAAACTAGAAAAACCAGTAGTAATTTGGCTCTAATTCCTTCAATATTTGTCCAAATTGAGAAACCAGGCATTCATTAGCTTAGCAATAGTTTCCATCAACTCCATGTAAGAGGAATTTGTCCAATTGTAAAAGACCAAAGATTAATTGCTCAATTAAAAATGCTCTGTTTCTCTGCAACCAGTGGATAGCGTGTTTTAATCAGCTCATTCCCAGCTCAATTGATGATAATTTCTCAATCCAATCACATATCCCTCTTCTCCAAAGTGCAAAGCAACCAATTGCTAAAGATATTGTGAAAGGAACCAAGCAACCAATGAGTAATGGATCTCCTCGTAGGCAAAATGAACAAAATTCTGCCCTGTTTCATAGTAAGAGCTGCGCCGCCTGCATTTGAGGCCTTTGGGAGTGATTAGATTGCTAATTGATGAGCCAAACAAGTCCCCAACACACTTGGGTATGTGTGCAACCAGTCAATGGTTGGATTTTTGCCAAAAATATGCTCCAAATGCATCAAATCTACACTTGCTTTTCTCTATTTTGTGAGAGCTCAAAAACCAGAATTTTCATACATCCAAATGCTTCCAAAATGCTCCAAAATCACAATAGGGATTGCATAGAAGTTGCCAATACATCTCTCATTGTCAGATACATGTTTGCTTTGCCAGATTTACATGTATTTCCACCATACATCAATGCTTTCAAGCTTTAATGGAAAGCTTCCAAAAACCAGAATTTTTCTTTGCTTTGATTTGCTCTATTTTGCTTTGCTTTTGCGTGTTTCACCTGCAATCCGCTCAAGGATGTTTAGAAGACCTTACCCAGTAGGCCAAGCTTTCAGATCTGATAGTATTTGGTGTGCTCCAAGCTTCACAGCTCCAATGGCAAGCTTCACAGCTTCTCTTCATAGCTTCTTCTCCCTCTTCCCTTCACTCACACATAAACCCTAATAAACAGCACAAGGCTCTGATACCATGTTGAAAGAACGGTAGAGGGGGAGGAGACACACACACAGGAGCAAACCCTAATGTATATTACAAACCCTAACCATAGAGGGAAGCCATGTCCACTCTCACACAAAGCATAATGCACTAATCCATAATCCACACAACACACTATGAGTTGTGTCCACACTCTACTAACCCTAGCTAATGTCCACACACTATGACCAACTGGACACGCGGTCATTTATGTCTCACACATGTTCCTACCTAATCTGCCAGCACATAGCATAGCTGGCTCACACTGACATCAAGCTTGAATCTCAACAACATGGTCAAAGCATGTAGACTACATGAAGAAAATGAGAAGAATAGTAGTTTGAAGCCTTGGAAGGAGTTTGAGAATAGTGCTAAAGCAGAATTGGAAGAAATATGTGCAAAAGCAAAAAATTCCTCAGCATCCAATGGCTTATAGATCATTAACAGTAGAGCATCTCGACATATAACCAATCAAAACTTGTTGGTATACCTCCCTCAAGCTTGTGAGGGAGTCCATCCTGGTAGCAGTCACTAACGACACCAAATGTCTAGCCATGGGTTCATATACCATTTCTTTTGTCTCTAGTAATGGTGATACTAAGAAGTTATTCGATGTCCTTTATGTTCAGACATCAAGAGGAATCTGCTATTTGTTATAGCCATAGCTGATCATGACTTGAAGGTTCTCTTTGATAGGGTAGGTGCATTCATCACACAGATGCTAGTGTAATGTCATTGGGAAAGGAATCCAGTGCAACAACTTGTATGAGCTATTTGCTTTTATAGCTCGAAATGATGTAGGGACAAGTAAGATATGACATGAGAGATTTGGCCCCCTCAAATTTATAGCCTTAAAAGAGATGCAAAGTTTTAGGATTATGGCATATCTACCAGCATTTTTAGAGATGTCAAATGTGTGTAAAGCTTGTACGATGGGAAAGCAGCATCAGCATGCATTTCCACAAGAAATAAAGAATCATGCAAAGGCTCCTCTATAGCTTGTACATGCAAATCTATGTAGTAAAATGCCAACCACTGCATTGGATGGTTCTTCCTACTTCTTGTTATTGATCGATGACTTTACTACTAAGATGTGGGTGTATTTTATTTGGGGTAAGGCTGAAGCTTTTGGAAAGTTCAAAGTATAGCATAACTTGGTGATAATGAGACATGAAAGAGGTTGAAAAAGTTTTGAACAGATTAAGGAGAAGAATTCACATTAAGTGAGTTCAATGCCTATTGTGCAAGGAGCATAGGATGAAGAGACATTTGATAGTTACTTATGCTCTGTAAACAAGATGTGGGTGTATTTGCTTTGGGATAAGGCTGAAGATTTTGGAAAGTTCAAAGTATAGCATAACTGGGTAGAGAATGAGACAGTAAAGAGGGTGAAGAAGTTTTAAATAGATTAAGGAGAAGAATTCACATTAAGTGAGTTCAATGCCGACTGTGCAAGGAGCATAGGATGAAGAGAGATTTGATAGTTGCTTATACTTTGTAACAAAATGGTGTTACAGAGCACGAGAATCACATAGTGGTGGGAGATGGCATGGAGTATGCTCAAAGGGAAAGGATTACAGAATTCTTTTTAGGTCGAGGCAGTTAACACTATAGTGCATATCCTTAATAGAAGAGTTACACAAAGGCATTAAAGGGAATGACACCTCAAGAAGCTTATTCACCTTAGCTGCATATTTCAAGGAATTTGAGTGTGACTATTTTGTGCATGTTTTAGACTCATCTAGAACCAAGTGATATTCCAAGAGTAGAAAGTGTATCTTCTTGGGATATAGCATGGAGTCAAAGGATTATTGATTATATGACCCTAAGGTAAAGAAGATAATTGTTAGCCGTGATGTGTTGTTTGAAGAATAGCCTCAGAGCTCCGTCCACACTATCCTTCAATAAAAAAGTATCCTAACAGAGACAACCACCAGTGAACAGTATGCAAGAGGTGGGTTCTTCAAATGATGAAGAAGAGAAGCCTACAGCACCTCATAATATCCTAAATGGGTGAAGTAACTCTTGGGATGGGAAAGCTCTATCAACAATTATAGAAGAGCCAATAACTATTCGTAAATCCAAGAGAACAGAGGAGTAAAAGAGGGCCTCCACTCACATTATCAATATGGGCTTGATGGTTGAGATAATGAAAGTATAGGAGCTAGCCAGCTTGGAGGAAGCATTAGTAGATCCAAACTTAAGGGTCACATTGGAGTCAGAGTTTGACGCAGTTTTGAGAAACCACACTTGGGATCTTGTGGATCATCCTACAAAACGACAGGTTAGTGGCACCAATTGGGTTTAGAAGGCCAAGTATAAGTCTATTGGTACATTGGATAAGTACAAGGCAAGGCTCATGGTGGGTGAAGGGTCTAACATAAAGGGTTTGACTTTAGGAGACATTCACCCCTATAACTAGATTGACCACTATTCATCATATAATACTTACCGTGGCTGTTCATGGTGGGAAGGGGCCAGTATTGCAAATGGATATGAAGTCAGCTTTTCTGAATGGGGCCATCTCAAGGAGGAAGTTTATGTGGCATAGCCACTCAGGCTTGAGATACCCGGTTGAGAAAAAAAAGTGTGCAAACTCTAGAAGGCATTATATGGGTTGAAACAGGTCCCTTGGGAAATAGGTCCCTCGCGCATCGTAACGGCAGATAGATGCTTTCTTTGTTAGTATTGGTCTTTCTAAATGCCCCATCAAATGCAAATTTATATATTTTCTCTAAGTAAGGCATGTACACAACCATTGTCCTATATGTGGATGACCTCATTATGGATGGGGAACCATGAAGAAAAGATCCGATAGAAACAGGAGATGTTTTGTTTGGAGTTTAATATGATAGACCTTGGGCTCATGCATTTCTGTTTGGGGAAAGAGGTTTGGCAAGAGTTAGATGGAATATTCATTTCTTAGCAAAAGTATGCATGAGAAATTTAAAGGCATTTGGCATGGCTAAGTTTAAGTTAGTGGTTACACCCATGGAGGTTGTTGAAGCTTTTTGTTGAAGATGCTTCTCCACCACTGGTGGATATGGAGGAGTATAGGAGGTTCGTGGTGGGGAGTTTGATCTTTCTATGCAATACACGGCCTGACATCAACTTTACAATTGGTGTCCTTAGTAGGTTCTCAAATCATCCCCCTAGGGATGTGGGTGTTAAAATACATCAAAGATACCATTGGGTATGGCATCACTTAACAAATTGGGAAATTCCTTGTGACTGGGTTTTGTGACTTAGATTTGGCAAGAGATTATGATAGCATGAAACTAGTTTCTGATTATTGTTTTCTTATTTAGTCTAGAATTACATCCTAGATCAGCAAGAAGTAGTCTACAGTGGCACTTTCTTCTATAGAGACTGAGCACAAGGCATCATGCTTTGCTTCATGTGAAGCAATGTGGTTGAGGAGGATTTTAGGAGAGAGACATGGGTGTTGCTCAAAAGGGAGCAACATTGCTGCTATGCGATAATCAAAGTTACATGGCTATTGCCAAGAATCTAATGTTTCATGCTTGTAGGAAGCACATTGAGATTCATTTTCATTATGTAATATTATCATGGATAGAGAGGTGGATCTGGTCTACTACCCAATGATAAAGAATTGTGTGGATATCTTCAAAAAGGCTCTTGGAAGAGATTTACTAGAGCTCCATCTTCAAAAAGGTTCTTGGAAGAGATTTACTAGAGCTCCATCTTCATCGACTTAACATTGGACCAAAGTGGTAGTTCACCTAACTAACGGGTGGACATTGAGGGGGGGTTTTGGAAAAGCATTTGCTCAATGCTCCACCCTCGTGTGATGTTTCTACAAGTGATGGATGTGCTCTATTTTTTAAGGCCCCGTTTATAAGGAGTTGCCATTATGGTGAGCACCCAAGCACCTGGCAATTCCTAGTTTATTCAATGGATCATGGCCAAGTGTGGCTAGCTGGTTAGGAGACAAATTATGTAGACTTGTCACTCTGCTAAATAGAATACATGCTTCTGTAGGAAATGTGACCACATTAGTGTGCTAGATATAAAACTGAGAGGACACACTGTTCTCAGGTTACATGCAGGGAGTTCATACTTCATACTCCATACATAATTCATAGTACATATATCTCGTTAGCATGTGGTTATGTGTACGGTCCGACAACCAACCTACCATATGGGGTACTATATATATGTGGGGGGGATTCATAATTGAGTTCATTTTATTCAAGCACTCTTTTGTCTAGAGTCTCTCTAAAATTGCCATAAGAGCTCCTTACCCAGAGCACATGGGAGGGTGAGACGCCATCAGTTTGTAATCAAGTCTTTACAACAAGCAGTAATATTTTTTCCTCTCCACTTTTTATGCAATTCAGTGCTTTTTATTGTATTGATCTAATTCCACTTATGTGTATTCTTACAAAACCACCTCTCCATGGAGGATTGGTTTCTCCTCATATACTCAATCATTGGGTATGATGTAAGCTAGGTCTTCTCCCCAACTCACAAGATGACAAAGTATGTCAGGAGTTTTTTTGAAAGGTGTTTTGGGCTTGTGTACATATGGAATGCATGGCATGTATAAAGCTTTGCCCTGGAATGCCTTGGCAGATGTATAGGGTGGATGGTTTGGTAGTAGGCTTGTGGAGGTTTGTCTGGAGTGTGGTCCGTTGGAGGTGGTGTCAGCTGTTCGGCCGCTTTGTTTATATACGCATCCCAAAAGAAACTGGGCACTCGTAAGCTGTATTCGAAGGTGTACATGGAAGGGGGCAATTAAATATTAAAGGGGCCAACGTTGCCTTGAATATAGTGTGAAATGGAAGGAGAAGATGGTAAGGTGTGCATGGAGCAAAAGAGACCTTAATACACAAGGGCTTTAATAAATATTATGTGATTTTATAAAAAGGTGGAAATATTGACCAACCAAATCGGCAGCAGCAGCATGGGTGCGGGTGGTTGCCAAATGCAAGGCACTGACTGATTGCTAGAGGACGCGAGAAGAGGCTAGAGAGAAAGAGCTTTGTGAAAGGGCTTTGGTGTTGGCACAGTTGCTGTGGCGACGGGCTGGGGAAGTCGCCTCTAGGAGCAGCTGCTGCAATAGCCGTCATAGTGGAGGGAAGGTGCGTGGTGAAGAGAAGGTGAGGCTGGTGACATAGAGGGGAGCCGCCTTGGGCTGTCATGTGCCGATTGAGGATGTGATGTATCCGTGGCAAAAGGGTCGAAGTGTTGATGTGTTTATGGCTGAAGAGGCTTGGTTGTCAGAGGCAAGGTTGTAATTCCTGAGGCAGTGAGGCCGTGGTTGAATTCCCTTGGCAGTAAATCCAAGCCAGAGTGTTTGTAAGGTTGTGTGAGTAAAGGCTTCTGTGTCGGAAGAAGCTTGTATGAAGTGTTGACTGGGAATTTAATTGTTGGGTGTTTACTTTAATTATGGTGCCCCTGTTTTGTGCTATCTTTTTTGGTGTGGGTGGTGTGGTGAACCATGAGAGAAGTGTTCCAGCCGGTGGCTGGTGGTGCCCCCGTTCGTGTTGGTGTTTTCCAAGGCTGTTGGAAGGACAACTATAGAGGCAGGTGATTCTGTGTCCGGAATTTTCGACACCATCCTGCATAGACAATGGCACATCTCCAACATGGGCAATTGGATGAGCAGTGTCATCCCCTATTTCCACAAAACCTGGTCTTTCAAGGTTTTTCATCTCCTTGAACCACTCCCCACCATGACTTGTCATGTGATTCGAAGCACCTAAATCAACGTACCATACATCATCTTTATGTGCTACTTCAACATTTTTAGACATGGCATTAACAACATGCTGCATAACAGACAACCTTTCATTATCCTCATTGTTTCTGCTCGAGGATGCATAGTTGTTCTGCTGTAATTTCCTATTTTGCATGTCAGCCTGCTTCTTATAACAATCTACCTGCACATGTCTAGGCTTACCACAATAAAAGCATCCACGTGTATCATTATACTGCCTTTGCCAATTTCCACAACCTCTTTGACTCCCCCTGCCTCTAAATTGGCCTCTTCCACCTGTGTGTTGTTGCTGTTGTGAATTCTAGGACTGTTGTTATTGCTGTTGCTGGCCATAATTTTGATTACCTATTCGACCACCTCCTTGGCCGCGTCCACGACCTCCTCTACCTCGTCCTCTTCCTAAACTTGTGTAGAAGGCCTGTTGCTCTAAACTGCTTTTATTTTGTGAAGGCTATTGGTCTTCACCCAAGCTCTTGTCTTCTATAATCAACATAGACACCAAATCTGTGAAATTGGGAATGTTTTCCCGAGTTTGAATAGACGTCTTGAACGCCTTGTATTGTGGCCCGAGACCACGTAGACAGACTTCCACTTTATCATCATCATCTATTGAAACACCAATAGATGCAAGGGATTCCACAATACCCTTGATCTTCAATGCATAGTCATTCATAGATATATTCTTTTTCTCCATAATATGAAGTTCATTCTTCAACTGTATCTTTCGTGCCTTGGTATTCATTTCATAGAGTTTTGCCAAGGTGTCCCACACCTCCTTGGGGAACTTGGCATCTCCTGAATGTGCCCAATCATAGTGTCCTGTATACTGATAGAGAGCCAATACATAACTTTTCTGGCTCCTTGGTTCCAATCCTTGAACTCTTTCACATCTATACACAACAGTCGGATTGATCTCTGGTATCTCTGGTGCCTCTTCATGCTCACCTTCTATGTAGTCCCAATAACCCTTTCCCATCACGAAGTTTGTCAACCTGAACCTCCAAGCATGGAAGTTGTTCTTATCAAGCTTCTCAGCAACAATCTAGTTTATGCCATCATTTGGCTGAAGCTCTTACCCTCGTACCGCTTCCTGTGCTTCTCTTGCTTGCAGCTCAACCCTTAGCATGAACCAGGCTCTGATACCATGAAAAGATGTAGGGGAGAAGAGAGCTTGAGCTCTTGCAAGCACACACACACACACACTCGCAAAACCTTAAAAGAGAACACACAAGGTGAGAGGCTGAAAATCTTCTTCTTCTTCACTCAACACTCAACACTCCATATACAAAGATAAGAGTATACTCATATGAAAAGGTACTCAACCAAATACATACTAGGGTTTTCTATAGTCTGAACCCAACTAAATGAGCTAGTGCTATGACTATGCCAGTCTCTAGAATGACTGTCACACAGCCTGTCATCCCACTGGCCGCATATCACCCACCATGATCTCACCAACCATGCTAGTGGTGTAAGTGTGGGGCCTATCCCCCATGCGGGTCATCCCCAGTGTCCACCGCCTCACTAGATGAGCTCGATATCTCAACAACCAGGACACTACATAAATGAGTGCAAAAAATGTCTAGAGAAGGAGAAAAAGAAAGAATCGGGCATGACTGTTGATGCATCTGCACCAAGTGCAGAGAAGAACAAATCTGTAAGTTTTGCTCAAGATGATTGGGCATGGACTATACATTGCAGTTATGACCCTTTTGTTCATGATGTATGCATGTCAGTGGCATAATCAGATGCTTGGTACTTTGATAGTGGTGCTAGTAAGCACATTACTTCACAAAAAAATTTGTTCTGACCTTTGGAATTTGTCCCAAGAGTAGGAACCGTCACGTGCAAATGGTTCCTCATATCTTGTCAAAGGAGTTGGTAGAGTTGTGCTCACTGCTACAAATGGGGGCATATTTACTCTTTCTAAAGTTTTATATGTGCCAGGCATTAAGAAGAACTTACTATCAGTTTCAGCCTTAGCCTTGTCAGGCTTGATGGTGCAATTTATGGATGACGGCTATACAGTTTAAGATAGAAATGATGGTTATTCTATCATTGTCTTAGGTACCTTGTTTCATGGCCTATATAAGATGGATGTATTCGAGAAGTTATATCATGAAGCTTGCTCAATCTCTACGACTCGTGCTATGAGTGAAGCAGAATTATGGCATGCATGATTTGGCCATCTGAATTATGGCAGTTTGTTACGCCTTCAAAGGCATGATATGGTGTCTGAGTTGCCAACTCTTGAGACCCCTGCTAGACATGTATGTGAGGGGTGTATTCTTGGTAAAATGCATCGGGCATCATTTCCAATGGATGGATCTGTGAGAGCTATTAAGAAATTAGAGCTTATACATAGTGATGTATGTGGTCCTATGAGGACACCATCTATTGGGGGATATATCTACTTCGCCACTTTTATTGGGATGATTACTCTAGATATAGCTGGGTGTATCCATTAAAGCAGAAGTTAGAGGTTTTCATGTGCTTTAGGCACTTTGTATCCATGGCTAAAAATGCATGTGAATGTAAAGTTGACACCCTTCATTCAGATCAAGGGGGAGAGTATATGTCCAAGGAATTTCATGCATATATGGCTAAAAAAGGCATAAGGCATCAATGTACAGTGCCATACACACCTCAACAAAATGGTGTGGATGAGAGAAAGAACAAATCTCTCATAGAGATGGCACGATGTATGGTGAAATCCCAAGATTTTCCTCATGTTTTTTGGTTAGAGGCAACTATGTGCACAAACTATGTGTTGAACAAATGCCCTACCAAGGCCTTGCAATCTAAAACTCCTTATTTTATGAAGCTTGTCATGGCAGGAAGCCTTTTGGGACTCATTTGCATGTTTTTGGTTGTCTTGCTTGTGTCTAAGCAACAATGCAGTAAGCTTGATGATAAGGCAGTTAAATGCATATTTGTGGGATATATTCAGAAAGTAAGGGATATAGACTCTGCCATCCGACCTCAAAGTGGACTTTGGTAAATAGAGATGTTGTTTTTGTCAAAAATTCAATTCAAGGAACTTGTTTCCTTTGAGGAAGCAGAGTATAATGATCATTGGGTGGATGCATGCTATGTAGGATGAGTATAACTCTATACTCAAAAATGACACCTGGTATTTGACATATCTACCTCATGGGAAATAATACCATTGGTACTAAGTGGGTTTACAAGTTAAAACACAAAGCAGATGGTAGCATTGATCGCAAAAGGCCAGACTTGTTGCAAAGGGCTATGCCCAGCAAAAGGACATTAATGGATGAGACCTTTGCACCCACATCTCATATGACTACCATTAGGTGTCTCATTACTTTGGTAGCATATCATGGGTGGAATGTACATCAGTTGGACATTAAGACTGCATTCTTGAATGGTGATTTACATGAGGAGGTGTATGTATCGCAGCCTCCTGGTTTTGCTTTATGAAAGGAGAAAAGTCTAACGTATGCAAGTTGAAAAAGACTCCTGATGGCCTTAAGCAGGATCCTAGAGCATGGTATGAGAAGATTCATGTGTACTTGGTTGCAAATGATTTTTGCAACAATCCAACAGAGAGTACCCTCTATGTAAAGAGGAGTAAGGACACATTTTTGGTCATCGTTCTATACATTAATGACATGCTGCTCACGAGACACCCGATATAGATCGGATTTCAGCCTTTAAGGCTTATTTGCAATCATCATTTGAGATGTCATATTTGGGGCCCTTACATTACTATTTGGGGATTCAGTTTATGCAACGCAATGATGGCATTGTTATGCTGCAGTCTAAATATATACAAAATCTATTGAAGAGGTTTAATCTTGAGGACTATAAGCATGTGGCTACACCTATGGCAACAAGTACTCAACTTAGTCTTCAAGATACAGGAGACTCTTTTGATGCTAGTTTGTATCAGCACGTTGTTGGATACCTTCTTTATGTGTGCAACACGAGGCCAGATATATAGTATATGGTCTCACATTTGAGCAGATTTATGCATAGCCTAGGTACAAAGCATTGGCAGGCTATTAAGCGAGTTTTTTGCTATTTATAGGACACTCAGTATTTTGGATTATTTTATCCAAAGGAGGCTGTCATAGCTGCATGATTTCAGTGATTCAGATTGGGCTGGATGTTATGACACACGAGTGCCACTAGTGGATTTTTCTTTCGCTTTGGTGATTCATGTATATCATGGCTCAGCAAGAAGCAGCCTACAGTGGCCACTTCTACCTCTGGAGTTGAGTACAAGGCAGCTTTTATAGCTACAGTTGAGTGTGTATGGCTCAGACATCTTATGGGGCTGATTTGGGTGTTGGGGATAGTCATCTAGCACTACGATTTTCACTAACAAACCAGAGCGCATTAGTAGTTGCGAGGAACCCAGTGTTTCATGCTCGCACTAAGCACATTAAGGTGCATTACCACTATGTCAGGAAAAGACTCTCTGCAGCAGCAGAGATTAGCTTGTTCTATGTACCTACACATGACAACGTGGCAAATTTATTCCGAAAGGCTCTTCCTCATGCAAAGTTCAAAGTTTTTCGTAAAACTTTGGACTTACTACCTTTTTAGGATTGATCGGCCATACCTTGTACACATGTTCACATCATCACTCCAGGATTGTAGCATTATATGGTAGTGATGTGTGTGAATACACTTAAGATCGCCAGGCCACTTTTTCCCTCACTATAGGAGGTTTTTTTCCCCGTGCGTATGTACACCCTCTTATCTACTCATTTTAGGGTGTGTACTTATCTTTTGTATTTGGCACACATTTTTTCATTCTAATCTAGTGAGTTTGTGTGCTCTCAAGCTTCTCTATCTTGTGTGTGTGCATTGTTGCAACCCTAACCCTAATTCCAACAAGTCTCACCCTATGCTGAGCCCTATCTAAAGTTTTGGATTCTTTATGGTCTCGAATTCGGTATTAAAACCCTTTACCAAGGGTGTCACACAAGTTGCATGAAAAAAGAGTTCAAGAAAGCATAATAAAGAGAGTCAAAGGAAGTAGTTTGTTGGAGTTTTATCTAGAAGAAGCTTCTACATGGGCCCACCTTTTGCCTAATGCCCATGCATGACACCTGTAATGTATACACAGGCTCTACATATAGGCATCACTCTTTTAGGAACCCACATTAAGCCTCATTAAGCCTCATCACTCTTTTAGGAACCCACATTAAGCCTCATCTCATGCCGAAGCCATCCAGGTACATCTCTCGCTAGGGGGACCATGACGGCGGGTGCAAGCTTGGCCCATAATAAGACCCATCACCTAGACCTTTCTAAAATTAGCAGGAACCTACCATAACCCTATCTTTGATCACAACAACTCATGGTCCACCTTCCCTCTATCCTTAGTGCTCGCTAATGTCAAATCCCTTGATCCTAAGAGGCCACCCAACTTCGTTGTAGCTAACTTCCCTACATCACCAATCTAATGATCTTGACTCCCCTAAAAAAGGGATGTTAAGTAAATGTCAAAGAAAGTAGCAAAGAGAGTCAAAGAAAGTAGTTGGAGAGTCAAGTAAAGCAGCAAAGAGAATCAAAGAAATTAGGTGAGTTGGAGAAATCTTTATGTTAGATAAGTTTTCCCATTCACTACATGCATCACACAGAATGCATGAACATATGCACCTATAACTAACCTCATCAATGTCAACCCTTCAAGTACATCTCTCTGATAGGAGGACTATGGTGGGCATACGCCTAGCCTATGTGGTATAACCTATCACTTGGGAGAACCCTCAACCTTACAGGTACCTCTAACTAGCTTCAGTGTATGCAACCTCTTGAATTCAACACCAAAAAAACCTTGCACTATGTATTTGCAACCAAAAGCCTAATCTCTAATAAGCATTACATTGTGCAATCCATGCACACTCTCTCATCGTGCCAAGACTTCCTTGGATTGCCACCTACCCATGTAAATCATTCTATGGTGGTCCTAGCCCTCACTCTGCCAATCATAGGGTGTAGACCACTTCTTCCCACTACCTAATTTTAAAGGTTCCATGCCAGTTGTTCCATAGCCATTAGAGGTCTTGCATGAAGAGCCTTCTCCTTGCCTTCAGGTTATGATGTGTGGGATATTAGGTTCCCAATCATCATCCTATCTCTCCAAAGATATGTGGGATCTTAGGTTCCCAATCATCGTCCTCATTTGTTGCCTTTAGGTCAAGATATGTGTGCTCTTAGGTTCCCAATCATCATCTTGTCTCTCCAAATAAAAGAGAACTTATCAACCCTTGAACTTTCAAGAAGGTTGTGAGTCTTGAGGTGTCTGACATACAATATTCATGCTCATTTTATTCATTCAAAGGTGGTCTTAGACCTACCAACATGTAAGGGATGTGTAAATCTTCCTTTAGGAGGTGGTCGAAATGAATTCATCACCTATCACCTTTTAGAAAACATTATGATGACTATGATGACCCATTTGGTCATCATTATTAAGATATGGATTTTGTTTTTCCCAATTTTGAAAATCATGAGCATGTCTTATGTATATTCATGTGGCAGGTGAAATGGAAACATAAGGGAAAGGTTGCGCAAAATCCTCTCTATCTGAGGGTTTAGAGTTTCTTGTCCCATAGGTTTGGGCTATGCAATTTTCAATGGCACTTATCCTATATCGGCTTGCTTTGAGATTGCAAGCTTGTTGTGGCTACACAGTATGTGAATACCCTTGGGTTTGCTTGTCTTTGAGATTGCAAGCTTGTAGTGGCTACATGTTATGGATCCCTTAGGTTTGAGGTAGTCCCAAACATTAGCTATTTACCCTTCCCTAAGGTCCTTGTTCCTTATCTGAATAGAGAGGAAATGAAACTTGGTTCTATAATAGTGAAGAAGCTTTTATAATGGGCTAATGGGATCCCTATAGAAAGTGGGACTATTGCTTGCATTGTTTGTGTGGGTGTTTTGTGGAATTCTAATCCCTAATGCGAATGTTGGGTTGCTTGTGTAGTTAAAAATTAAACATGGCATCTCAAGCATGCATGGCTATGGTGTGATTAACCGTAATTACTATTCTTAGGGCGTGCAATACTAAGAAACCCTATGTATCACGTGCATTCAAGAGGTATTTAAAAAACCCCTTACTTGTGAATTTTTTATGAATAAAATGACCCCTTTTTCTTTGTGGACTTACAGCTTTTTTTCAAAATCGATTAAAAAATCCCCTTTTGTAAATGTATTTTTGTAAATTTGCCTTGAAATTTTGAATTAAAAACTCCTTCATTTGAACTCATGTGGTATACCTACATATTTTTAAGCACTAATTTTATGGTGGTTGTAGCCTAATTAACAACATAATGATGATCCTAATAACTTAATCAAGCTTGACTCGAGCAAATTAGGTTACAAGATGGAAACTTGTACTCGTAGAGAGGCTTGAGAACTGCTTGCATTCATTGCCTTGAAAATGCCTCTTTTTATATGAGGAGGGTACACCTCTTACAAATATGCTCATGTGGGATAATGTCCCTTGTGAGGTAGCTTGGTTTTAGAAGCTACTTTGGTGATATGGGTGAGCCCGTGGGCGGGATATGAAAGTTGCCATTTATTATGACAACATGAGTATCATACAGTTGGCTAGTAACCCACTATACCATGCTAAAACAAAGAAAATTGAGATGTATTATCACTTCATGAGGGAGAAGGTTCTTAGAGCAAGGTGATGTAGATCTGGTATATATCAGCACATAGGATCAAGTGGTTGATATCTTCACGAAGGCATTGGGCACAGAGAAACTCCACAAGTTTAGGAGCTTACTTGGAGTGCAGTGTGTGGAGTTGAGCTCAAGGGGAGTGTTGAGATATTGAGCTCAACTAGTGTTGAGATATTGAGCTCAACTAGTGCTATGGACATTGATGACTCACCAGGGTGTGATAGCTTCTACACTTATACTACTAGCATGGTTGGTGATATTATGGTTAATATATCACCACCGGATGAGAGGCTGTGTGACAACCACTTTGGAGTACTAGAGTTAAGGCATAGTTATAGCGGCAGCTCATATAGTCGAGTTCACACTATGGACCAACCATTTATATGTTATTGTAGGAGAGTACTTTCCCATATGTATGTACTCTTATTATTTCGTTATATGGTTGTAGATAAGAGAAGAAGATAGAAGAAAATTCAGCCATCCATCTCTCTTGTGTGTCTTACTCTCTCTTGTATTTGTGTGTGTTTGCTTGCAAGGAACTAAAGATCTCCCTCTTCCCCGCATTCTCTTTAGTGGCAGCAATGGTGATGGTGGTGGTGGTGGTGGTTTTGACATTGGTATATGAGGAGGTGGTGGTGGTAGTGATACTACCGCTCCACCACATCATCCTCCTACACATTTTGATGAGACTACTCCACACACTACTTAGGGTTTCACTCCTATAGCCACTCAGTCACTCTGAGTTGCACTCTGGCAAGGACTCCTTATGCTCGCACTCCCATTACTCTCCTTGCTCTCTCCAGCAGTAGGACCTATGTACTTCTATAGATACTATGATGATGGGTCCACCATTAAGGTGGGAGGGTATTAACACATAAGCGACAGCTTTATAGTGTACAGTTTGGCCATCCATCCTCACAAAGTGGTATGACCAACCTGATGAGAAAAAGAACTACATTCTTGGGCAACTCCATAGAGAGTTCCCTGCGTCAACTCAAAAAGAGCAATTTAACCACAACAAGTGGATTCTCAAGAGGATGAGAGACCTAATGAGCCATTGAAGGTCCGAAGTGTGAGATGCCATAAAGGAAGGAAAGAGTAAGCCCCTGTTCTTGACATTAGTTTGTGGAGAAAGGCTAAGTCTAATTTCTCTGACACCCTTGTATCTTGACTTGATCATCACTGGAGAAAGGCTAAGGCTGAGGTCTGTGACCCCCTCGACAAGTACAAGAAAACAATGAGAGGCTGCTAAAGCATGCATTGAAGGTTTGACGACTTCTCATCTTGGCAATGCGGTGGCACCAGGCGTTTTCGTACATACTTTGTAAGCTTTCATCTCTTTCTTTCTAAAATATATTTAATAATGTATGTATGAATTATGATCTAGATCTATCATATGTGTTTAGTATACTTTCTTAAATGTGTGTAAAGGGAAGTGAGGTGTGGCTATACCCAAGAAGAGTGTGACTTTGAGTGATCTCGTGGAACTATGTCATTCGACAAGATGGAGTAAGAAGGACACAAGCTCAATTGGACCCACATCATCAACTATGTAAGCATATAACATCATCTTATGTTTTGCTAGCATAAACTTGATAATGGTTCTATTCATGTTGGGACCTCTGAAGGAGCCATGCAATGATGTGCAAACAAGAGGAGGTGCTAGGCATGATGATAATGATGACAACTAGCTCTTACATAGGGCTTTTGTTTACATATGCTCCTATTTTTTTCATAAGAACTATGCTTGTAATTTTTGTAAGATAGCTAGTTTTGCTCATATTTTTTTGTAAAACAATGATGTACAAAATTTGTGCATAATTTTTGTAAAAGCACTAGCTCTCATATTTTTTTATAAGACAATTATGTACAAATTTTATGCATATATTACTAATAAATTCAATGATCCGTTCTACATTCTTTGTCTTTTTTATGTTAAATTGTCTATTTTGGACCTAGTGTGTTGTTATGGCTCACCCCAACCCTTTTTGAAACACATCCAAAAAAAGATTACCTGGTGAACCGCAACTGTCGTGATTGTGGATCTTTCCAATGGCCGAGCTTGTAACCCTTGAGGTCTCCAAGCTCTACAACTCCTTGAGAAGCAATTCCACCGTGTTTCTTGCAAGCATTGTCACACCATCGCATTGCACTATGGGTCCTCGTCCCTCCTCTCACCTCACTTCACTCACACACACTCACTAGCATGCATTAGTAGGGAGAGAGATTAGCAAGAGCAAGATTCAATTGTACAATGGGAGAGTATGTTGTATTATGAGAGAAATTCACTTATATACATGGCCATAAGTGTTCATACTGACTTAAATTGTGGCTGGCCGAGCACTTTAGGCTCATAAGAGGCCTAATGCTATTACAATGAATACTCTCATAATATATCCATGAAGTACATCATTTAGGACTTCATCCTAACTTGCTACCACACGCTCTTGAAGTGGGAATCGTCTCATAAATACTCCATCACATTATTACGAGCGCCCGTCCAAGTTGTAGCTTTCGACACTATTGCTTCATATCTTGAATGTATAACCTGGAACTTCAATGTTTTGTTCATTGGTTCCTTTTGCAAGACTATTGCTTATCGAGGTGAGTTTAGGTTGAACCAATGACACCCAAGTGTCTATTGTCATGATGTTATGACTTGCTCGAGGGCTAAGCAATGCGCATTTGCGCTAAACATCATTGCCTAGGGAAATCCAACCATACCATGATAGAATCTTCCAAAGGAACCATGGGTGTTTCCGTTATTGTTTCAACGTTAGATCCTGTGTCTATTTCATATTCCCATTCACGTTTATCCTCTGTTTGGGTCTCAGCTGTTTCAAGAGTACCCAATGCATAAAATGGCACACTTGGCCCTCTGACAATTCTTAATGAGGGCTATTTGGAAACTTGTGAATCCTGACAGTCCTGTTTTATATAGTTTGTTATGTCCTTGTATAACTCAAGTTGAGCCATTAAAGGTGCAAGTGTTGATATGATGCTGGCTTTATCATGAGAGAAGATCATTCCTCGGAATGAGGTTTTGAGAGATTGTTTTAATCTTGTAAGGGAATTATTGAATTCCTCATGTGCTTTCTCAAGCTTATAATTCGTACAATCTATCTCAAATGACTCTTCTGCAGTATGTCTTCCTCTTAAAAGGGAAAGCGGTACTTTTCTAGGCTTTGAATATCGGTTGCTGTTTTAGGTTTGGCATTATGAGGCTCAATCACAACCGATGACCGTGTAAGACGTTCAACCAAGCTAAGCATGCTCTCCTGAGCTTGCTTTTTACGTTTTGTATGTCATGTGATCATTATTATCCATTAAGGGTGGTTGGATGGGTTCTAGCTTCTTAATTAGTCTATGTGGTGCATTGAGCGAAGAGTAAGAACTTGTTTCATCCTCACTTAGCGATGTACTAGAACTTGTTTCATTCTCTAACTTTCTTTGATTTGTTAGTTTTTCAATATGTTTACCCATGCGACAAGATTGAATTTTCTTTTGGGTTTTTGTATCCTATGTCGTACATATGGGTGTTGAGGTTTGTGTGGTGGTCTTTAAGGTGGATGCTTCTGCATCATGTATAAATTTAGGCTCTTTTGTGTTTATGCCCCCTTTTGGGTCTTTGACCTCTGCAGGCTCCTTTTCCCTATCTTTTAACTCAACCTTGGTTTCGATATTTTTTTGTAGTCCCTTGTTTTTCTTGGGTTTGGAAGGTTTTGTTTTCTCTTTTAGGTTCTGTTTTAAAACATGTTCTTCTACCCATGTTGAGGTATTGTCTTTTGTGTTCTTTTTGACTGTTTGTCGTGCCTTGGCTTGTAAGCGTGTAAGCACATTCAAGGACACCGTGGACAATTGTCCATTTTGTACGCTTAAGATGTTAAGAGTTGTATTTTGTGAGACAAGTTTCATTGAAGCAACTCGTCTTGGGCAATCTTGGAACATGTGATCAATGCCACATCATTCACACATTGGTTGTAAGATGCCAGTGATTATGGGCATGGAAGTATTCCAAACTGTGCAATCTGCCACCTTGTGAGGTCCACGACAATAAAAACACTGAAGTGTCCGATTAACTGCTTCCTAAGCAATTTCTACCCTTTGGACTGTTTCTGCTTGGTGCATGGGAGATGGAGGTTTTGAGTCCATTGTGGATGAAGTAGGACACTTTTTACTATCATGGTCAAAGGTTTTACAATATATGCAGTATAGAAGAATAGTGCCTTGTATGCACAATGAGGATTGGGATGGTCGTATTGATTGCATTCAACACAAGGCATTCTGCTCCTTACTATTAGAGGTATTAAGGATGTCTGGTTTTGAAGGTTTTCATCATGTCTTATAGATGCCTGCTTTAAGCAAGGTTGCATAAAATTTTGGGAATGTCAATTCCGAGATCGATCTTTCTTTTGCCATTGCTTCACTTGGTTTAGATGAGGAACACCTCATAGCATGATCATCTTCTAGCATGTTGTAATCTAAACATATTGCTTCTTTACAACATTGATCAAATGTTTCGAGATTGGAAACAATGATCAAGTTGGGTAAGCTATTATTCTTCAAAGCCATCATAAAACATCTCCTCAATTGAACATCGTTTAATTTTTCCCATGACTCACAACGTGAGTCCAAGAGTTTTATCCGAAGGATAAAGTCTCTAATGGATTCATTTAGTTGACGCTCAATTGAATAGAGTTCTGTTACTGCACTCCATCAATCACCTTGTCTAGAAAAGCCATGTATAAAGGTTGATTTCAAAGTTTTGAAGTTGGTTTTGATCGCGGCGGCATCAATGCAATGAACCATCGACTAGCTTTTCCCTCTAAGCATAAGTTCAACTCATGTACCTTAGTGGGGCAGTTAGGATTTCCAAAGGCTTCACATCTCTGTTCAATCATTTGAATGAATTAAACAGGGTCGCTTGTTTCATCATATTTACCCATAATTTTAAAAATTTGTATGGCGGTATTTTTGTATGAATCATTGAGGCCGTATGTGAGTGCTCTTGTTGGAAGAGGCTCAGTGAGTCCTTGGGCCACCCCCCTTTCTAGACTATTTAGTATGTCCAAGGTGTGGGCATCCAGGAAAGGGTTTGTACTTATAAGATTTGCAGGAATGTTAGGCAAGGGACCAAAGCCTGGTGAAATCGAAGTGGTAGGGGGTGTAAAACCCGATAACATGCTTGTTATAGGCATACCCCCAATGGCATGGGGAAGTGAATTTGAGGCATGGATCTCAATGGCTCGAAGATGTCAGCCATTGGGTTTAGTCCTTGGGTAATTCCTGGCAATCTCTCTATTGTGGCCATGTGAGAGTGCCTAAATGCTCCTTAATGAGCAATCAAATTTTTGGTTTTTTTTTTTTGTTTTTTTGTTTTTTTTGTTTTTTTTTGTTTTTGTGCTTTTTATACTTTCCCACGGCCCGTTACAGCCTCAAGAGGCTTGGGGTACTCTTTGTTGGATCAAACGGGTGTCCATTTGCCCTAACTAGCTTAAGCACTATACGCACGTGTCTTGAGATATTTTTTCGAAAAAAGCGTATCCCAAATGGAAGAGGAGGTCCTAAAACCTATTTTCTATCACTGTCTCAAAACAAAAAAAAAATTTGAGAAATTTTTCCCTGTTTCGCAGCACGTTTCTTAGGGTGTTCCAAAATGAATTTTGAAAAACTCTGATGAGGGAGTTGTAGTATTTTTGGAGTACTACAACTTTGTTTACCTGAGTCATCCGTGATTTTATCGTCTACACCCTCAAAAAGTAGCCTGAATATGGCTCGTCGTCGTTTTCGCACTGTTTTTACGATTTTTCGTGGTTTTTGGGTTGTTTTTTGCCTCGATTTCCAGGTCAAATTTTGAGGCTACTGGTCAGAGGCCAAAATGGTCGATTTTGACTTCGGACGACCAAGTCCAAAGTCGAAGAGCTCGATGTTAGATTTTTTATGAGTCCTAGAGCACCTTCATCAAGTATACAGTTTAGAAGATATGGGCATCCAAATAGGGGTGGTTTCTAGAGTGAACTGTTGTTTCACGCCATCACGCGTGAACCGGACTTCACTTGGAAATTAAATTTCTATTTTTTTCCACGTGAACTGCTATTTCACGCCGTCACGCGAGAACTGGCCTCACATGAAAATTAAATTTTGATTTTTTTCCCCTCGCGTGAACTGTTGTTTCACGTAGTCATGTGTGAACCGGACTTCACGTGGAACTTAAATTTTGATTTTTTTTTGCCACGTCGTCGTGAACTGCTATTTCACGTCGTCACGTGTGAATTGGACTTCACGTGGAAATTAAATTTTGATTTTTTTTCCACGTGAAGTGCTGTTTCACGCCGTCACCCGTGAACCAAACTTCACGTGGAAATTAAATTTTGATTTTTTTTTCCCATGTGAACTGCTGTTTCACGTCGTCAGGTGTGAACCGGACTTCACGTGGAAATTAAATTTTGATCGATTTCCCCTCCCCCCCCGTGAACTGATGTTTCATGCCGTCACGCGTGAACCGAACTTCACGTGAAAATTAAATTTCGATCAATTTTTTTTTTCATGTGAACTACTGTTTCACGTCGTCACGCGTGAACCGGACTTCACGTGGAAATTTAATTTTATTTTTTCTCCCACGTGAACTATTGTTTCACGCCGTCACGTGTGAACCGGACTTCACGTGGAAATTAAATTTTGATTTTTTTTCACGTGAACTGTTGTTTCACGCCATCAAACACGTGAACTAGACTTCACGTGGAAATTAAATTTTGATTTTTTTTCCTTGAACTGATGTTTCATGTCGTCAACGCGTGAACCGAACTTCACGTAGAAATTAAATTTTAAATTTTTTTAAGAGTCTAGTGGGAAATAGGAATTTTCCTTTTTAGGGCGAATATTTTTTAAATTTAAAATGAAAGAAATATGGGCATTTTCATTAAAAAAAAGGTAAGTGGAATAAAAAAAGTCAACCTTTTAATGACACACCTTACACCCTTCATAAATGACTCCCAAAATGGACAAGTTGACAACTCATGAGCATCTTCTCATTCAATGCTCATTAACCTTAATGAGTTATGTAAAAAGGTATTTAAGGATTAATCCTTTTACTAATCTTTTCCTCTTTTACACTAATCAAGGACTCTAATTAACCACTAATCCCTAATTAATTCACACAATTGAGCACACCATTGGATAGAGCAAAGAAAAACTAATCTTTGTGTATCAATGTGTAAATTAATCTAAATTATGGGATTAATTAGACTCTTAATTATAGTCTCCTCTTTAAGGTAAAATTAAACAAAGAGAGTCAAATTTCTCCAATTGATCAAAAAATTGATGTGATTAGGTGTTTTGATGCATCTAGATGCCTCAAAACACTCAAAAATCCCAACTTCGACTACTCATATGATCAATTTAGGCCCTAATTAATATATTTTCTAATTTTTTGGCCTTTTGAACAACATTAATCACCCTTAATGACAAAAACCGGTCCGTTCAGAGAAACTAGTCAAATTCAAGGGCTTTTTTATGATTTTAAGAAAATTTTGGAAAGATTAAGCTACTCCTAATGCTTGCTAACACTTTAATCCAAATAATTTCAACAAAAAAAACACATTTAAACTCAGATTAATGATCTTATATATATGCTTAAACTAAAGAGAGCTAACATTCACTAAGAAATGCATTCTCTTGCATTGTTTGATGCAATGGATGCAAACTAAGCCTAACACAAAATATGTGCAAGTCCTAAGAACATGAAAAACCACAAAAATATAAATTAATCTAAAAATTAAGTAAAAAGCATTCTTTAAGATACTGGCTGTAGCTCTTGTTAATCCTAGAATTGGATTAACATGTGTATATATATAAAGTACTTAGCTAGGTACTGTAGGCAAAATGGGAGAGGCTGGAAAAAATTCTCCAATCTATCCCATTCTATCTAAAAAAAATATCACAATGTCAGCATATGCATCGATATAAGCATTAGGTTTTAACCAGCATAACATCAATATAATTGTTGATATAAGCATTAGTGTTAGATACCCGTAATGCCGCTACGGGCGCTACCACAGGAGGGGACGGTCTCTGGCTCACCACCCAGCCATAGAGGAAGAATGAGGATTGCCCCTCATCCCCTAGGCTATATAGTGTGTGGCCTGCCATCCACGCTAGCCTGGCTACCCATGATTCCGCACGGGCGTCCTCTCCCACTGAACCCCCGACGGATGGCCACGTCCTTGGCCATCCGGTCTGCCGCCGTCGGTCATAGGCATTACAGCCTACGTTGTCGTGCCATGGCACGTCTATGGTGTGAAACCATGCATATGAGGCCATTAAATGCAAATCCAGATACATGGGATTAAGTGCCATGACTTGAGTCATTATATGATGCCTAAGTACATATGTTCATATTGTAAATGAGGTTCAATAAGACGAGTTGAGGCTGAGCCAGGTCTCGAAGCTTCTGTACATGAGTGTGGTGTGAATCATGGAGTTTTATGCTTATGGTAGACCTTGTAGTAGGGGACACCCCTCTCAACATGTTTGGGAAATGTGAGAGTATGCATGATGCAAGGATTGGTTTTGAAAGAATGCCTTTTTGAGATATCGTGTCTTGGAATGCTGTGATTTCTGTTCTTACTCGGAATGAGCAAAACAAGGAGGCTCTGGGTTTGTATGATGAGATGCACTGTTGGAGGCTGGGGGTTGGCCTGGGCATTAATAAGGCAATGATGAAGCTAATGGAGGGATAGGTCTTGGGTGGTGGCTTTCATTTCCATCACCCAGAATTAAGAACAAGGAAACAAGATGGGACACTCCAATTCATATGGATGAGGCCAGCGGTGGTTTTGTGGTACCATTTTTGTACCTGGAGATAGAGTGGGATTATAGGTTACCATGTGTGAGGAGCATTGATGTGAGTGGCCATTATTGAGGCATGAGAAAAATAAATGAAATATATAAGACAAGTGGCCAATAATATAAAGGGCCACATGGAAGCTTTGTGAGGGGCCAATGTAGCCGCCAGCACGTGAAGAGAACTCGCTAGAAGGCTGGCGAGCTGGGCACATGAAAATCGCCGAGGAGGTGCAAGAAACCTTCACCGGAGGGCTGTTCTGGTGGGTTCGTGTGTGATAAAGAGGGATGGCCGCTGAAGCTGCAGAGGGGGAGTGATGTTGTTTTGTGTGGGAACGCTATGATGGCTGGTAGCAACTACAACCAAGAGGAGCTTGTAATGGGGGAGCCGCCTCTGGACACAGAAGGAGTTTTGGGTAGAAGGGGTGTTGGTGCAGTCGCCTGGTAGTGGCTGGAGAGGAAGCGAAGAGTGTGGTGCTGGGTTTTGGCGCTGGCTGCTAGCAGAGAAGAGAAAGAGTTCGCTCTAAAGCCTCAGAGGAGCTGAAATGCCAATCAGAGTCTTCTACACAGCAGATAAGAGAGC
This sequence comes from Cibotium barometz, assembly GCF_041138505.1. Taxonomy (NCBI): domain Eukaryota; kingdom Viridiplantae; phylum Streptophyta; class Polypodiopsida; order Cyatheales; family Cibotiaceae; genus Cibotium; species Cibotium barometz. The sequence goes on from NC_141101.1 coordinate 14,685,619, forward strand.
ACTTGGAGATGATGAACAAGCTTCAGGAAGGAGACAGAGTTGGAAGACGAATGCAGAGCAAAGAGGGAGAGAGGTTGTGAAGGGGCGGCCTCAGGCGATGATGGAGGGCGCTCAGGAAAAAAGGAAGGTCTGGAGAGGGCCTGGGTAAGAGTGAAGAGCCGGGGGGGATGCAGGAAGGGAGGCGGCCGCTGGGCACGTGAAAGTCGCCCGGGGGGGGCTGGTAGTACTGGGGGGGAGGAACAGAGAGGCGGTGGTGCTGTGGAGGCTGCTTTGTCTATCTATTTGGAATATCCTTCGTGGTGCTAATGACTATTTGCTGGATGAGATGGAACGCTCACTGCATGACGCACTCAGTATTGTAAAAAGGACATTGGTGGAGTCAAACACGATTGTAGCAGGCGGTGGTCGTCTACAAGTGCAGAGAGCAGAGGGCGCAACGGGCTCTGGCGTTGACAGTTTAGGCGCAGCCTTTGCAGAAGTGATGAGTGCACAAGAGAGCTGGTGAGGGTGATGGGGTGGTTAGCAGACGCCTCGTAGAGCAGAGGCACTAGGGAGCGTGCAGCGCACGCATGTGTGGGAGGGTTAGCGAGCGGAGCAAAATGACTGGCACAGCTACAGCCATACGGGGGTTTCTCAGGTGAGAGCGCAGGCAAGAGAGAAGCTGCTGGTGTCAAACGTGAAAGGCTGAGAGCCGACGTTGAGAGAAGGAGATGCTGCCGTGCTACGCGCACTGAAAGAGGAGGGGAAACAATGGAAACATGTACTTGAGATCGTGGAGAAACATCCAGGAGAAGTTGTGGGAGAGGATAGGAAGGTAGAGGGTCAAAGAAGTCTGCATTAAATATTGAGAGAGGAGGTTTTGAGAAAGAGTGATTATGACACTGTGAACGCAAGGAAACAGAGCTCGACCAGATGCTTGTGAACCTTACACTCAAGTGGTTTTTCTTCATACAGCACAAATTCAGTGTTTTTGGAAGTAACAAGTTGGTGGCCTACCTGATTTTCTTTGGATTTCTTGGTGATCTTTAGAAGACTTAAATAAAGAGAGTTGAAAGACGAGGTGAAGCTGTTATCTAAATTTCTTTTTGGGGCTCTTCTAAGCTAGCAGATGAAGGTGCAACAATCAAATTAAGGTGGGCCTATCTTAAGGTTTTTGAAGTGTGTTAATTTAAGAGAGGGAACACTTATTTTTCTCAATATTCTACCACTCCATAGAACCCAACATACTTGTGAAGAAAAGTAATATGCTAACCTTGTCAGAATAGCGACTTTGTGTCATTTTTTTCCTGGTGTATGGTGGGGGTGGATGTCGTGCCATGGCACGTCTATGGTGTGAAACCATGCATGTGAGGCCATTAAATACAAATTCAGATGCATGGGATTAAGTGCCATGACTTGAGTCATTATATGATGCCCATGTACGTATGTTCATATTGTAAATGAGGTTCAATAAGACGAGCTGAAGCTGAGCCAGGTCTCGAAGCCTCAGTACATGAGTGTGGTGTGAATCGTGGAGTTTTTATGCTTATGGTGAACCTTGGGGGCTAGCAGAAGTCCCTGTGCCTTTGTACATAGGTTTGGATGCTTGTGGGTTTGACTGCTTTTACTGGTCGTTGAGATGGTGAAATGCTCATAAGCCGTGCCTATCATGATTAAGTTGATATTAACACTTATTCGAGGCAGAAAACTTTTATGGTATATAATGGTCGTGGTCATGATTACATGCTTTTGCCAAAGATGGTGAGGTCGTGAATAAAGCGCCATCATTGAGCTTTAAAAATAATAAAATAATAATAATACAAGTGGCCAACTTGGGAATGGCCACATGGAAGCCTTTTTTGCTGCCAGCGCAGAGCTCTAGAAGTTGGCGTGGGAGCTGGCGAAGAAGAAAAAGTGGCCACCTTGTGCTAGGCATCGCGGGGGGGATTCAGTAGAGATCCTGCGGTTTGTGAGAAGGGGGGGGGTCGTCTACAAGGCAGAGTGCAGAGGCGAGGAAGGGCCGGGCTGGTGAGAAGCGAGGTTGACAACCAGAGGTGCAAGGCTGGTAAAAAGAGGTTGCGACCTGGTTCTTGGAGGGCTGTGGGGTGAAGCAAGTAGGGTGAAGCAAGTAGGCGTGAAAGACAAGCGCGTGACCTAGTTTTTGAAGAGCCGGGGGGGAGGAGCAGAGAGGCGGTGGTGCTGTGGAGGCTGCTTTGTCTGTCTATTTGGAATATCCTTCGTGGTGCTAATGACTATTTGCTGGATGAGATGGAACGCTCACTGCATGACGCACTCAGTATTGTAAAAAGGACACTGGAGTCAAACACGATTGTAGTAGGCGGTGGTCGTCTACAAGTGCAGAGAGTGTACAAAGAGCTCAAGCATCCTCGAAATATTAATTGTGATTAAAGCATTAAGATCCAGGAGTCGTGGCCTTCCCAATCGTGCTATGGTGCTCATGACCAGCCTCGAGCTACCAGTATCTAATATGTTGGTGTTTCTTTGGGGTATGCTCCAATAGGCTGTGCATTTGTTGTTGAGCTGATTTCTACCTCTTGATCCGGAGCTCGGTTGTTCTCTGCTAGTATGTGTGTTATGATTATGATGGTAATTGTGTGTGTGATTTTGGGAGTGCATGTGTGATGATGAACTTGTAACCAAGGAAGAGAAAGGGAGAATGATACTAATTTCAAACCTTCGAGAATTGAAGTGAATTGGCACTTGTACATGTCAACAAAAATGGTAATGTCTTATGCTCCTTGAGGAGCTATCTATTCTGTTTCCTTCCTGGGATTTTGGAAGCTACTCTCACAGCCAGAAGTCCCGCACTTTCCTAGCGATACCGCCCACGTCACGACAGTTTTTGGTGAACCCGACGTGAAATTGCTGGGGTGAGAGTGTGGTGAAATATACAGGGAAGCTATGGCTAAGAATCCTGAGGGACAGGGGGTTCATTTTGACCCCGGGGTTATGCAAATGTTTCAGATGTTTACTATGTATATGCAACAGCAGCAAGTTGCTGAGAGGGGGCAAATTTCCACGACTAAAGCACTGCAGTCAATTGTGAAAAAGGTGGATCAATTTGATGGTAAGGACATCACAAAGTACCTGCGCAATTACACAAAGGAAATGGAGCTAAACAGGGTGACTGAGGAGGATATGGTTCGAAGTTTTGAGCTGGTATGTGTTCCCGAAATAAGAGAGCGCATAAGAAGATTACAGACACCACATGGTGGCAAAAATTGGGAGGAGTTCAAGCTTGCTTTGAAGGATGATTATTTCATGGAGGATTCCGAGGCAGGAGACTGTATACGTCTTGAGATTGGCTGGGAAGAACATGTGGATTCTCAATCTGTTCATGCCTACATTGCAAAATGCCAGAATAATGAGGCACAGGTAGAGGAAAAGCGTAAGAGGGAAAATGACGAAGGAGATGCCATGGATGATGGTTATGATGCTTCTATGAATGCTTTGCCATGCTTGTTTGATAGTGTTCAAGGTGTTGATGATATACATGTTGCTAATGATGCTATGGAGGATAGTGCATATGTGACCGGAAGTCATACGAATGTTGTTTCAGTGGATGTTTGCTTTGCAGATGGTGGTTTTTGTTTGGAGTTTCTCTTTCAAGACAAGCAGGTTTTGTTAGAGGATCAGTTTAGTGAAGTTATTGTTTATGTGGATGAGTCTATTGCTCAAGACAGTGAGGATCTTGGGATGGCTCAGCTGTTTGATGATGATGAGTTTCTATTTGCAAACATCGATAACTAACAATCTATGAATGAGGCTTCTTGCACTCTTGCTAGAGATGTGTTTTGATTACATGACAAAGATGATGCTTTTGATGTTTATGCTATTGATGAACTGGGACATTTTGATGTAGCATCACACCTTGATTTTCTTGCACCAGTTTGCATAGATGCATGTGAAGCATGTAAAGGCTTTGACAGCATATTGGTGGTGAAGATAGATGAGAAGGTAATATGCAAAAGAGCACAATGTGATGAATGGCTTGCTATGATGCCATTATATGTATTTGAACCAAGGATATGTTATAAGTCAATGGAGCAGGCTCATGTGGAATGCAAATGGGTATTTGATCGTGGTATATGGATTGTTGGCAACCATGACAAATGTATTTGGGGATTGAATGCAGAACAATGGTGGATAATCAGGAAGGCTTTGTTTTTTTTACTTGTTTGATATTTATGGATACCAAAGCTTGGTTTGAAACACTTTAAAGTGTTCCAAACATGGGGGTTGGCCAGATGACAGGTTTTTTTTGCTGATGTATGAAGATGATATTCAGATATATGTGGATCTTGATGATGACTTGGCACATACCGGAGGATGTGCAGGTTTAGAGGGGGTGGATGTCGTGCCATGGCACGTCTATGGTGTGAAACCATGCATATGAGGCCATTAAATGCAAATCCAGATGCATGGGATTAAGTGCCATGACTTGAGTCATTATATGATGCCTAAGTACATATGTTCATATTGTAAATGAGGTTCAATAAGATGAGTTGAGGCTGAGCCAGGTCTCGAAGCTTCTGTACATCAGTGTGGTGTGAATCATGGAGTTTTATGCTTATGGTAGACCTTGTAGTAGGGGACACCCCTCTCAACATGTTTGGGAAATGTGAGAGTATGCATGATGCAAGGATTGGTTTTGAAAGAATGCCTTTTTGAGATATCGTGTCTTGGAATGCTGTGATTTCTGTTCTTACTCGGAATGAGCAAAACAGGGAGGCTCTGGGTTTGTATGATGAGATGCACTGTTGGAGGCTGGGGGTTGGCCTGGGCATTAATAAGGCAATGATGAAGCTAATGGAGGGATAGGTCTTGGGTGGTGGCTTTCATTTCCATCACCCAAAATTAAGAACAAGGAAACAAGATGGGACACTCCAATTCATATGGATGCGGCCAGCGGTGCTTTTGTGGTACCATTTTTGTACCCGGAGATAGAGTGGGATTTTAGGTTACCATGTGTGAGGAGCATTGATGTGAGTGGCCATTATTGAGGCATGAGAAAAATAAATGAAATATATAAGACAAGTGGCCAATAATATAAAGGGCCACATGGAAGCTTTGTGAGGGGCCAATGTAGCCACCAGCACGTGAAGAGAACTCGCTAGAAGGCTGGCGAGCTGGGCACGTGAAAATCGCCGAGGAGGTGCAGGAAACCTTCACCGGAGGGCTGTTCTGGTGGGTTCGTGTGTGATAAAGAGGGACGGCCGCTGAAGCTGCAGAGGGGGAGTGATGTTGTTTTGTGTGGGAACGCTATGATGGCTGGTAGCAACTGCAACCAAGAGGAGCTTGTAATGGGGGATCCGCCTCTGGACACAGAAGGAGTTTTGGGTAGAAGGGGTGTTGGTGCAGTCGCCTGGTAGTGGCTGGAGAGGAAGCGAAGAGTGTGGCGCTGGGTTTTGGCGCTGGCTGCTAGCAGAGAAGAGAAAGAGTTCGCTCTAAAGCGTCAGAGGAGCTGAAACGCCAGTCAGAGTCTTCTACACAACAGATAAGAGAGCACTTGGAGATGATGAACAAGCTTCAGGAAGGAGACAGAGTTGGAAGACGAACGCAGAGCAAAGAGGGAGAGAGGTTGTGAAGGGGCGGCCTCTGGGTGCGCAGGCGATGATGGAGGGCGCTCAGGAAAAAAGGAAGGTCTGGAGAGGGCCTAGTGGGGGGGGCTCTGATTGAACTCCAGGGAAAGAGGCGTGTAAAGAGCGCAGCAACTGCTGACAGAAGGGTGATCCACTTCCACTTCCGCGTCCGCATCTTTCTTTACCGGGTTCGAGCTCTCGGAGGTGCCTGCAGAGAGAAGCTCATCATTTGTGGGTCTTTTCCAACACATTTTGCAGGTTGTCTTTGTGAGGGGTTAAAGAGAGCTCCCAGACAGGTTTGAAGGGAAGGGGAAGCGCTGAGGGGGCACTAGTGAACTGCCTGCGTCAGCCTGTTGGCCTCCTTGTACGTGAATGGCTGGGAGTTTGTTAGAGAGCAGAGGGATGGGAAAGGGTTCTTGTTGAGTACACGAGGCGCAGCTGGTGTGGGAAGAATCGGGCTAGGAATTCTGTGTGTGTGGGGGGGGGAACCGCACTGGGAAAGGGCTGCTGGGAAACCAGAGGCGCAAGGCTGGTAAAAGGAAAGGGCCACTTGGTACGTGAAGGGGCCGGGGTCCAGAAGGGAGGAATGGCCCTACTGAGGCGCGATAGGTAACCAGAGAGGAGGAAGGGCTGTGAAGGGATGATCTCAGCTGGAAGCTTAAAGTTTTTTTTGTAAATCTCTCGTGTCATTTGTGCATGTAAACGAGCTCAGCTAGCTCGGGCTGTACTGTGGAAGAGAAAGGTTGGTAGTGGAGCATCACTAGTTTGTCTCTGTTGTTACTAGTGATGGCAGCAAAACATGAACCCCTAGGGCCTTGTTATGAATCCAAGAAACGCAGTAGGCAAGCCATCTCAGTGGGCTTTGGGCTGTACTGTGGAAGAGAAGGGGTGATGAGCATTTCTATGGTGTGATTCTGCTGACGATAACGAGGAGAGATTTGTGAGCCATTTGAGGATGTCTTTTCTGTGGATTTGTGGATCAAAAGAGTGGGTTATAATGTTATCAACCATGGATTTTGGTTTGAGCCATGATGCCTATGATGGTTTTTGGTGTAACTCATATGTCTTGCTGAGATTAGTATGTAAATATGATGGTTCCAGCCTCTGCTGGTGATTTCCCTTGGAGAGTTATATGTTTTGTTTCCTTGCTGGGATTTGAAAGCTACTCTCACAGCCAAAAGTCTTGCACTTTCCTAGTGATACCGCCCACGTCACGAGACAACGTGACATTACCCCCCTTAAGAAGAGTTTTCGTCCTCGAAAACAAACTAGGGAAACCTCTTGGATATTGCACTACGGCGTTCCCAGGTAGCTACCTCCTCATCCCTATCTGTCCATTTAACAAGTACCTCCTGGTACACTTTATGTCAGGTTTGTCTGTCATGATACTTTAGAATCTTTTCAGGTTCATGTGGTATCTTTGGTGGCTCTATCAAGTCCACCAAAATCTGTGGAGAAACTGCGTTCTCTAACCCGTGAACTGATTTCTTCAATTTACTGACATGGAAGACAGGATGGAGTTGAGAAATCTCCGGTAACTCAAGTTTATATGCTACGTCCCCAATCTTCTTAAGGATTTTAAAAGGACCACAATATCTCAGAGAAAGTTTATCACACTTTCCCGTTTTCATGGTTTCTGACTGTGCAGGAACCTTGAGGAATACAAAGTCACCTTCTGCAAAGGTCACCTTTCTACGTCCTTTATCCGCATAAGTTTTAGCACGATCCTGAGCGCTACGAATGCTCTCACGTGCGGCTCTAAGCATATCATTCATATCTTCAAGGAAATCCTTGACAGATTGAATCTTCTCCTTTTCTAGGCCTACAGCCATCGGAGATCTCGGCTGGAATCCATACATTAACATGAATGGTGTAAATCCAGTCGCTAAGTGTTTGGAGCTGTTATAGGCAAACTCCAATAAGGGCAAGTACTCTTCCCAATTAGATTGCTTCTTACTAACGTAAGAATGCAACATATCCTCTAGAATTTGGTTAACTCTTTCAGTTTGACCATCAGACTCCAACAATGATGTTGCTTCTGAAGCTAGTTGCCAAGGTTCTTTGGATTTGGGTTATTCTGGAATGCTAACAGGGTGTTCCAACAATAAACAGGGTGATGCTATGTCATCAGTGTCAGGGTTACCTTGCAACCACATTTGTGAGCAACAATCTCAAGCTTGGAAGCCTGTTTATGACGATGATTTGGAGAGGGAAATTGAATCTGTCTTTTTGGATCATACAGGGTTCAATGACATACAGATTCAAGGGTACTCGGGTGAGGGACCCATAATTCTAAGCCCATCTGCAGACAGGTATCAAGAAATACTGGGAGATAACATGCAGGATATGCAAAGTGTGGTCACAGAGCCTCATGAGGCTGCATATGAGCAACCAAATGGATATAGCTATGGGGGTATGAATGTTCATGATAATCAACATGTGGGATTGCAAGATGATAATGGCTTCAATGTGATTGATCCTGAATTGGATGCTATCCTAGATGATGCATTGGATGATTTCATGATATATAATAGATCCCCATCAGCTTTGGGCTCTTCTATGCTTGATGCTAGTCAACTGTCGGTTGCAAGTGAGGATGTGCAGGTGTTATGTAAGCCAAATAATTGTGATGAGATTGATCCAGAGCTGGAGGCTATTCTCGATGATGCCTTGTTGGACTTTGTATGTGTTGATGGTGTGGATGCTTTGCATACTTTGCAACGGCCTAAAGAAGAGGTATATAATAGCATAGAGGAAGCCAATGAAGACCATGCTTTTTCGTCTTTGGATGAGAAGAATGAATGTTTGTCAGTGGGTGAGCTGGATCCGGGCAAGGTAGATTTGGATGGGATGTTACCAAGTGTGTGTTCCATGCTGTTAATGCAGTTGTTACTTGGTGTGGCCATACAATATGTGGTGCAAAGGCTTCAAACATGGCCTGAGGAAAATTTTGAAGGAAATTATTTTGAAGAGCATCCCACCTTGAATGATGAGGGTAATTATGCATATGCAGGGAATCTAAGTGAGGATAGGGCTTCATATGAGCAAAGGATATGGCACATATGCCAAAAGCGGTTGGTATTTGATCCAGGTGGAAAGCAGAACCATTCAGATGTGATTGCTAAGATATAAATATCTTGCAGGCTAGGGGGGTAGGTTAAGATGTCATGCTATGTTTCAACAAAGGATAACCCCTTGTGAGTGGCACTATGTATATTCTTCTACTGTTTCATGTTTACTAGGGTGATAGCAACTGGGTTAGGTTTGACAGGGTTTAAGACACCTAGTTGGATGCTTGTACATATACCAATGTTGGTGTGCAAATAATGCATGGACACTGAATTCCAGGACCTGTGTGGCACATACCGGAGGATGTGCAGGTTTAGAGGGGGCGGATGTCGTGCTGTGGCACGTCCATGTAGGGAAAATCTTCTCTGTGATCAATTCACATGAATTCAGAGATAAGGACATGCAAACAGTGATGTATAAACTGTACATGGGCTTGATATGCTAGTACTCTGTAAATAGGAGTTCAAATATAGTGTGATTTCAAGTATAAAGTGGTACACTGGCATGGTTGATTTCTTTTGGGGTATACAGGGCATTTAGAGAAGGGGCAGCGTATGTTTTAATGGTGAATATATGTGTAGCAGCTGGTATGTCAGAAAAGGCCAAAGACATTGAAGCCAGGAGAATCAGGAGCAAAGCATGGAAGCTTCGAGGGTGTAGTTCATAGACTGATCCAAATAATACGGTGCATGAGTTCTATGTTGGGTGCTTGTCAGAAATGGGCAGAAAAAAGGTGATAAGGGGCCAAAGTTGCCTTGCTTTGGTGTGAAAAGGAATAACATGGTGGCCTTTTTCTTCAAAATAAATAAAATAAAATGAGAATAAGGTGGCCAGCTGCGTGGAGCTTTGGAGGACTGCCAGCTCGAAGGTCTGGAAGGATGGCGAAGCATGGAGGTGACGGGTGAAGCGCAGGCTGCAGAGTAAAAGAGAGACCGCCTCGTAAAAAGGTTTTTTTCAGGGGGTTCTAGGGACGGGGGTGCTGCAGCTGCTGCAAAAGAAAAGAGGTGTAGCCTTGTGTGTGGGGGGGAGGCTGCTGAAGCTTGGTACGTGAAGTCGCCGGGGGAAGCTCTCTGGGAGCAGACCATAACAGAGCAAGAAGGTTAGAAGGAGTGGGGAAGGCAGATTGTCCATGAGCAGGTCACCCGCATGCTAGAAGAGGGCCGGGTAGAGTGTGGAAGAAGATTCTGCAGACGGGGAGGGGGCTGGGGTAAGGTGGCGCTGAGGGGCAGAACAGAAGGCCTTTATCTTCTTGCAATAGGCCGGCTGCAGCTACACGTGAAAGGGCTCTTACTCACTCTCTCTCTCCTGCTCCGACTGTGATAAAATGGCTTGCTAAGGCGCTCTGGCGACAATGGAAAAGCTCTAGACTGCTTGGGTGACAGCGCTTCTTTTGGCTCTCTGCTAGTGCAGTAGCTCATCTCGGCGGCGAGGCCACGTTTTCCTCAGTTTTGTGAAGAAAAGGCAAGCCCGTGGCCACTTTTTTGCAGGATTGTTTCTCTGAGAAACTATGAGAATAGTGGGCTTGACTGGAGGGATCGTCTCGGGAAAGAGCACGGCTTCAAAAGAATTTCAAGCACTCGGAGTCCCCATCATTGATGCTGACAAAATAGCTCATCAAGCTTGGGCTGTACTGCGGAAAAGAAGAGGTGGTGGAGCATTTCTATGGTCTGAAACATGAACCCCTAGGGCCTTGTTATGAATCCAAGAAAGGCAGTAGGCATGCCATCTCAGTGGACTTTGGGCTGTACTGTGGAAGAGAAGGGGTGATGAGCATTTCTATGGTGTGATTCTGCTGACGACGATAACGAGGAGAGATTTGTGAGCCGTTTGAGGCCTCTTTTCTATGGATTTGTGGATCAAAAGAGTGGGTTATGATGTTATCAACCTTGGATTTTGGTTTGAGCCATGATGCCTATGATGGTTTTTGGTGCAACTCATATGTCTTGCTGAGATTTGGTATGTAAATATTATGGTTCCAGCTTCTGCTCGTGGCGCCCCTTGAAGAATTATATGTTTTGTTCAGTTTCCTTGCTGGGATTTTGGAAGCTACTCTCACAGCCAGAAGTCTCACACTTTCCCAGCGACACCGCCCACGTCACGAGAGCTCTGGTGAACCCGACGTGAAACTGTTGGGGTGAGAGTACGTAGAGATGGCTAGCAAAATGGAGCATTTATATGCAGAGATGAAAGAGCTTGAAGAGCAGTTCAGGAAGATTGAAGAAGAAAAGCGAATTCAGGAAGCGGTGGAAATTGCGGTGCAATTGGTATATGACAAGGTCAATATATTTGATGGTTTCGATCTAGAAAGCTATCTAAGGTGTTACGAGACAGAGATGAAGAATCAAGGGGTTCCAGAAAATATGATGATTGCATCTTTTGCACATCTTATAAGTCCTGATTTAAAAGATGAAGTGCTGGAACTAGCAGAGTATCACTCCAAACGATGGAGTGATTTTGCAGATGCACTTATTTATGCGAGTTCCATGAACCTAAAGTAGGAGCAACTTACTTGGGAAAAGAAAAAGCAAAAGGGTGATGAAATGAGGTATAATGTGAGCTGTGATAGTGTTCCAGCAACAATCCGGGCCAATTTAGAAGCAGTCGTGGAATTATGTCATATGGAGGATAATCAATTGCTATTCAAGAATGATGCAGAGATCATTGAGGCTGTCTATGCTAAATTGGAACTGCAAGTAGCCGTTAGTGAACAGCAAGACATTCACAGTGCTAAAAGGGATGCTTTGCTGCAACCTAGAAAGGATACAGTGGGTGAACTCTCATGTAAGCTTTCTAAACTCAAGGATTCTCATGACAAAAGCACCCATTCAAAGGGTATTCCTCAGGTGACATATCGTATGTGCGAAGAGCTACAAGAACCAATTTTTTTTGCTAAAAGCATGATTGCAGAGTTTGAAGATCTAGGACAAGAAGAAGATGCTATCATTACTGCATTCTTATCTGGTTATGATGCTTATAAGCAGGATGATGTGAGTGGCTTTTGTGATGAAGGTCTGGATCAAGATTTTGAACTTGAAGACGAGGGACCAACTACTTTGCTAATTGAAGAGCAGGTTTTAATAGAGAGTATACATGAATATGCATGTGAGGAAAATAAAATATTACAAGATGGGCCACAAGTATGTGTGATTGATTTAGAGGGGGTGAGTGATATGGGTGATTCCAACAGTGATGTTGCTTCTGAAGCTAGTTGCCAAGGTTCTTTGGATTTGGTTATTCTGGAATGCTAACAGGGTGTTCCAACAATAAACAGGGTGATGCTATGTCATCAGTGTCAGGGTTACCTTGCAACCACATTTGTGAGCAACAATCTCAAGCTTGGAAGCCTGTTTATGACGATGATTTGGAGAGGGAAATTGAATCTGTCTTTTTGGATCATACAGGGTTCAATGACATACAGATTCAAGGGTACTCGGGTGAGGGACCCATAATTCTAAGCCCATCTGCAGACAGGTATCAAGAAATACTGGGAGATAACATGCAGGATATGCAAAGTGTGGTCACAGAGCCTCATGAGGCTGCATATGAGCAACCAAATGGATATAGCTATGGGGGTATGAATGTTCATGATAATCAACATGTGGGATTGCAAGATGATAATGGCTTCAATGTGATTGATCCTGAATTGGATGCTATCCTAGATGATGCATTGGATGATTTCATGATATATAATAGATCCCCATCAGCTTTGGGCTCTTCTATGCTTGATGCTAGTCAATTGTCGGTTGCAAGTGAGGATGTGCAGGTGTTATGTAAGCCAAATAATTGTGATGAGATTGATCCAGAGCTGGAGGCTATTCTCGATGATGCCTTGTTGGACTTTGTATGTGTTGATGGTGTGGATGCTTTGCATACTTTGCAACGGCCTAAAGAAGAGGTATATAATAGCATAGAGGAAGCCAATGAAGACCATGCTTTTCCGTCTTTGGATGAGAAGAATGAATGTTTGTCAGTGGGTGAGCTGGATCCGGGCAAGGTAGATTTGGATGGGATGTTACCAAGTGTGTGTTCCATGCTGTTAATGCAGTTGTTACTTGGTGTGGCCATACAATATGTGGTGCAAAGGCTTCAAACATGGCCTGAGGAAAATTTTGAAGGAAATTATTTTGAAGAGCATCCCACCTTGAATGATGAGGGTAATTATGCATATGCAGGGAATCTAAGTGAGGATAGGGCTTCATATGAGCAAAGGATATGGCACATATGCCAAAAGTGGTTGGTATTTGATCCAGGTGGAAAGCAGAACCATTCAGATGTGATTGCTAAGATATAAATATCTTGCAGGCTAGGGGGGTAGGTTAAGATGTCATGCTATGTTTCAACAAAGGATAACCCCTTGTGAGTGGCACTATGTATATTCTTCTACTGTTTCATGTTTACTAGGGTGATAGCAACTGGGTCAGGTTTGACAGGGTTTAAGACACCTAGTTGGATGCTTGTACATATACCAATGTTGGTGTGCAAATAATGCATGGACACTGAATTCCAGGACCTGTGTGGCACATACCGGAGGATGTGCAGGTTTAGAGGGGGCGAATGTCGTGCTGTGGCACGTCCATGTAGGGAAAATCTTCTCTGTGATCAATTCACATGAATTCAGAGATAAGGACATGCAAACAGTGATGTATAAACTGTACATGGGCTTGATATGCTAGTACTCTGTAAATAGGAGTTCAAATATAGTGTGATTTCAAGTATAAAGTGATACACTGGCATGGTTGATTTCTTTTGGGGTATACAGGGCATTTAGAGAAGGGGCAGCGTATGTTTTAATGGTGAATATATGTGTAGCAGCTGGTATGTCAGAAAAGGCCAAAGACATTGAAGCCAGGAGAATCAGGAGCAAAGCATGGAAGCTTCGAGGGTGTAGTTCATAGACTGATCCAAATAATACGGTGCATGAGTTCTATGTTGGGTGCTTGTCAGAAATGGGCAGAAAAAAGGTGATAAGGGGCCAAAGTTGCCTTGCTTTGGTGTGAAAAGGAATAACATGGTGGCCTTTTTCTTCAAAATAAATAAAATAAAATGAGAATAAGGTGGCCAGCTACGTGGAGCTTTGGAGGACTGCCAGCTCGAAGGTCTGGAAGGATGGCGAAGCATGGAGGTGACGGGTGAAGCGCAGGCTGCAGAGTAAAAGAGAGACCGCCTCGTAAAAAGGTTTTTTTCAGGGGGTTCTAGGGACGGGGGTGCTGCAGCTGCTGCAGAAGAAAAGAGGTGTAGCCTTGTGTGTGGGGGGGAGGCTGCTGAAGCTTGGTACGTGAAGTCGCCGGGGGAAGCTCTCTGGGAGCAGACCATAACAGAGCAAGAAGGTTAGAAGGAGTGGGGAAGGCAGATTGTCCATGAGCAGGTCACCCGCATGCTAGAAGAGGGCCGGGTAGAGTGTGGAAGAAGATTCTGCAGACGGGGAGGGGGTTGGGGTAAGGTGGCGCTGAGGGGCAGAACAGAAGGCCTTTATCTTCTTGCAATAGGCCGGCTGCAGCTACACGTGAAAGGGCTCTTACTCACTCTCTCTCTCCTGCTCCGACTGTGATAAAATGGCTTGCTAAGGCGCTCTGGCGACAATGGAAAAGCTCTAGACTGCTTGGGTGACAGCGCTTCTTTTGGCTCTCTGCTAGTGCAGTAGCTCATCTCGGCGGCGAGGCCACGTTTTCCTCAGTTTTGTGAAGAAAAGGCAAGCCCGTGGCCACTTTTTTGCAGGATTGTTTCTCTGAGAAACTATGAGAATAGTGGGCTTGACTGGAGGGATCGTCTCGGGAAAGAGCACGGCTTCAAAAGAATTTCAAGCACTCGGAGTCCCCATCATTGATGCTGACAAAATAGCTCATCAAGCTTGGGCTGTACTGCTGAAAAGAAGAGGTGGTGGAGCATTTCTATGGTCTGAAACATGAACCCCTAGGGCCTTGTTATGAATCCAAGAAAGGCAGTAGGCATGCCATCTCAGTGGACTTTGGGCTGTACTGTGGAAGAGAAGGGGTGATGAGCATTTCTATGGTGTGATTCTGCTGACGACGATAACGAGGAGAGATTTGTGAGCCGTTTGAGGCCTCTTTTCTATGGATTTGTGGATCAAAAGAGTGGGCTATGATGTTATCAACCTTGGATTTTGGTTTGAGCCATGATGCCTATGATGGTTTTTGGTGCAACTCATATGTCTTGCTGAGATTTGGTATGTAAATATTATGGTTCCAGCTTCTGCTCGTGGCGCCCCTTGAAGAATTATATGTTTTGTTCAGTTTCCTTGCTGGGATTTTGGAAGCTACTCTCACAGCCAGAAGTCTCGCACTTTTCCAGCGACACCGCCCACGTCACGATAACGTAAACATCATTTACAGTTTCATCTACGGAAACAGAATTTAAAAGAGGATAACAAGCATATACCTCTACTATCTAGTCTCTATGGACCGCTGTACACAGCTCCATGGAGGAAATAAGTGGTGTGGCAGGGATAGTACGGTCGCCCTGCAGGGTAATGACTCTACCTCCATGCTCAAAACATAGCGTATTATGTAAGTAATTCTGAGCTAGACTAGGGCCCAAGCCATACAGCCACTCCCTGCCTAGATATATGTCTGCTCTAGCTAAGTGCATGACCTGAAAGTCAAGCGGAGCCTCGTAGTCCTTCATAGATAATGGGACCCCCAATACTATGGTACTCCATACGGTTTTGTCGTATCCGTTGGCTAGGCCAACAGTATACTCATGATCACTCCGGGTCTCAGTCAACCCCAACTTCTTGACTAACGAGTAGTTCAAGAAGTTGTGACTAGCTCCATCATCAATAAAAACTGTGACTCTACGGCCACCTATGGTGCCATACATGCGCACCATGTCATGCGGACCTACAGTAGGCTGCCACATCGCTGGTGTCACTAAACAAGCGTGATGCTCATCACAATGAGACATTGTCACATCTCTGAACTCTGCGGAACTAAGAGGGAGTCTCTATACTGTATGCAACTACCTCGAGGATTTACCATCTTTTTTGGGCTCGTTGCCACTCGTGCTGGCTTTAGGCTTTGGACACTCAGCCTTTGTGTGCCCTACATCATTGCAATTAAAGCAGCGATTTTCCTTTCACGCTTTAATATACTGCTCTTTCTTTTGGATTTCGATGTCTCTTTTCTTCTTGGATGGTCGTGGTTTTTTAGACCAATGACCACCCTGTCCTTCCTGGTCCGTCCTATCCCCTTGTTTATCACTGCGGAACCCTTTTCTTTTAAGGCCTGACCTCCTCTTTTCACTACCCTCGGCCCTGCTCAAACCACCACGCGCACTACGGCGCTTGATGTCATCGAATATTTGCGCATACTTAATTGCCTCTGCTAAGTCTTTAGGCTGTAGGGGCTCTACGTACTCAAGGTAATCATCTTTAAGGCCTCTTTTAAAGCCTCTCAATGTCTGGAATGCATCGATCCCCTTTAGCTTGAGTACTATCTCCCTATAGTCTGAGATGTATTGAGTCAGGGATTTGTTCTCCATCGAGCACTTGTCCCATAACTCTCAGCTTCTCTCCGCCTCATTAACAGGCAAAACTCTTTTCGAAACATCGTTTCAAATTCTGTCCAAGTGGCAGGACGAGTTGTCAAACTCATCCACCACTTGTACGCTTTGCCGATTAATGAGAGGCTAGCCTCTACAGGCTGTATCCGGCTAGGCTGCTATCGTAGCATGTGCAAATCTGACCACTTCGCTAGAAACATGTTGACCGAGTCCTTGTTTCTCTCCTTCTCCTCACCACTAAAACTAGGCGGCTTTAAGTCTTTTAATAACGATGAAGCTGTCGCTACGGACGGCCCCGCAGGCACATCGGCCTGTACTCCTGCACTCACCCGTGCCACAGGAGCTCGGCTACCACGAGGAGTCGGAGTACTAGCCGCGGCTGTCAGTGCATCTAACCGTGTGGAGATGCTCTGTAGCATCGTGACTAAGTCAGCCTGGACTTTACCCATATTGTTTAGTTTGGCATTAAGATATTTAAAAAGTCCACTAGAGAGCTCCGTCTCTGTCAGGATGTCGGCAGGGTCCAATAGGTCATAATCATTGTCGTCATACTCCAAGAGGTCCTCCTCGGGCCCCTCGACGATGTCGGTGTTCATGTCCTCTGGCTCATCGGCCAGAAAGGGGTCATCTGATAATGCGGCCGCCGCTGCGGGCTCGCTGGGTCCTAAGGTGGGGTCAATAGATGAGGAGGCCTCTGGCTGATCACGCGTGATCGACGAGCGCACTTCGGACCGGACAACAATCGGGCGTATACGGCTTGACAATTCGGTCGGGGTCAAACTCGCGACCAAGGACAAGAGACCTGAAAACCCTACAGAAGTAGGACACACTACGCCTAGCAGACATCTTTAATTCTTGCACAAAAAACAATGCGAGAACTCAGAAATTACAAAAAAAATGCTAATAAAATGAGCAGTGATGGAGAGAGAATAGTCACCCCCCTTACGGTCACATGCGATTGTCGTCGACTGTCGATTTGTGTTGCACTGCGAGCCTCTACAAGCGTCGCTACTCCGGGATGCTCCGATCCGAGAGAAAAATTCCTGCAACTCATAAAAAATTTAATTTGCTCGAGAAGCTATGCCTGAAACACTCGGATTATCCCTCGTCTCTGCTGGGATTCGTCTACTGGGATTATCCCTCCGCTGTCACCGAGAGAGAAGTGTTCGTTTGATTTACAAAAAATAAAAAATAAAAATTTGTAGGCAAATTTTATCTTTCCTCTTAAAATAAAATTGTTCATTTTATTTTATTTCTCAGCAGGACATTATATATAAAAAAAATGCCTGTGGGCCGACCACCTGTGGGCCAGGGTAGGCCGCCCGTTGGGCCAAGCCGACTGCCCGCCATCAAGGCTGGCTGTGGTGGCTGGCCGCCCGTGGTGGCCGCCGCCTGTGGGCTGGGCAGGCCGCCCGCAACTGCGTGGTTGGCCAGCACGAGGCCTACAGGTGGTCTTCGCCCCCCCCTCTGCACAACGTAGGCCAGCGCCCTCTAGCACCCGGCCTACGTTCTCTCTCTTTGCACGTGAGAGCGTTTATTACGGGTGGTCTTCTTCACAGCCATTTTCTTCACAGACGCATTATAGACTATCTATCTTTCGTGGCTGGCCGTTGGCAGCACAAAGTGCCCGCTTCAGTCGACTGTGTGTGGGGGCACATTCGACACTGCTCTCTTCTTTCGACACCCTCTAATTTAGGCGAAAAGCTCTCTTTCGCATACAAGAAAAAAAAACAAGGACATTGCTTACCTGCAAAACGGAGCGATTTGGTGTGTGCGACGGAGAGAGAGAGAGTGAGAGAGAGAGAGAGAGAGGGAGTTCTTCCTTTCAATTTTGCCCGCCTCCCTCCACACACTCCATTGTGTAGATAAGGATGAGATTTTGAATGGTTGAAAACCATTGAGTGGACTCCGGTCCCCCGGTCACGCGCGAACCCTGACCCAATCGAAACTCACGCTCTGATACCAGTGTTAGATACCCATAACGCTGCTACGGGCGCTACCACAGGAGGGGACGGCCTCTGGCTCACCACCCAACCATAGAGGAAGAATGAGGATTGCCCCTCATCCCCAGGCTATATAGTGTGTGGCCTGCCGTCCACACTAGCCCGGCTGCCCATGACTCCGCACGGGCGTCCTCCCCCACTGAACCCCGGATGGCCACGTCCTTGGCCATCCGGTCTACCCCGTCGGTTCACAGGCCTTACAGCCTACGTGACAATTAGGTTTTTAACTAGCATCAGTATAATTGTCGATATATATGTTGAGAAACATGGACCAAGGCTAGGCTTAAGCTAAGTGGATTAAAGCAAATGCTAAACATGATTAAGATAACATAAGCAAGATTAAAGAATAAGTAAAAAGAGATGAACAAGAAATGCAACCAAATGGACTTACTTGATATTGCTTAAGATGAGTTGTGGGATAAATTAGATTTGATGATGTGGCAACTTGCTAACCTTGTATCTTACTCATTCCCAACCTCTTCCTTGTGCCTTTGGCACCACATTTCTCAACACCCCCCCCTTTGGTGCCAAATCTTTGGGCTACTCAAGGTGGTTGGATGCAAGGTTTACAACAAACAGGTTTTCACCCCCCCTTGACGGTGACTTGACCTATCGTTGAGGCCTAGAGGTCATCTCTAAGAGTGAGGTACCCCCTTTTATAAAGACTTGACCTATCTTTGAGGGCTAGAGGTCTCTTCTAAGAGTAGGGTTACAACAATCATTACTCCCATGGGTGCTTAACTGGCTACTTTCAAGTAGTCAGGTAGATACTTTCAAGTAGTCAGGTAGATACATAACAAATTATTTTTGGCCTACTCATTTGGTGGCCTTTACAATGTTGGCTTGGGTAGTGAGTTGTTGGAGTTTTCCTCTTTGTTTGCTGACTTCATGCTTTTCTACATCTCTTTGGCTTTTTCTCCTTGACTTCTTTTGTTCTTTTTCATTTCGACCTTGCCCTCTTCATTGTGCCTTTGGTTCTTTTTTTTAACACAGTGATGCGACATTATGTCATGCAATGGGTGGTCTTACCACCATGAGCTTCTTGAGACTCTATGGCAATGTCTAAGACCCAAAAAATGTAAACACAAATGAAATATTTTTATGGGAAGGTCTTAGCCTATATGGCTAGTGTCTAATCCCAAAGCAAAACATGGAAATAAAATATGTGTCACTAGGACGTCCAATATGCATGTGGATCACACTTATTTTTAATGTAAGAAAATGTGTGATTACAAATTAAGTGCACGGGCACCAAAGCATGCCATCCTCTTTCTTCTTCTCTTCCATACAACCTTATCTTGGAACAATATAGTTATGAATGATGGCATCCACCCCATGACGAAATCATTGAAGCACATGCTGTACAAAGGCATTGGTGTGCAAGGCGGCTCATAATTGAACATCACCCACAAGTTTTCGATTTCCTCCATAGGAATAACCTCTACAAGAAAAAAAAAATTCACTTTAAGATTTTCAAACCTTAGGCTATTTGCCATCTTATGTAATCAATCTACACTCGCCTTATTTGCACTGCGTGCTACTGGGTGCCAGGTGGCTGTTGGGAGACACCACGAACTAGCTACTAGAAAATGATGGTTGTAGGTCATGGTTGTCTTCTTTCTTGAGCCAAAGATCCTCAATGTTTTGCATGTGGAAGACGGCAAGGTTTGTGATCTGCTTCAAAGTTATAGGCGGTAAAATAGGATGTTGTTTCGACGAATAGCTTATTGCTATATGGTTGCCATACGATGTAGCTCCCATTACATGTGCTCAAGGTACTCCCAGACTTGGGTGCATACAGAGTGTTGGCCTTGAGACCACAAAAATCTAATGATGAGATGACAGTTGATGCCACCATCTGTGTTGTGCCATCTTTAGAGATTACATACTAGGCCTTCTTTAGCTACTTCTTGTGACTCTTTACTGCTTCCTGTTGGTAGTGTTGTGCTTTTGCTTCTCTCTATTGTGGTTAGTGTGATGATGTGGCCCAGTTTACTTCAGTCACTTCTATACTTGGGGGGTGCACCATTAAGAAACCCTATATATCATGTGTGTTCAAGGGGTATTTAAAAACCCCATTACTTGTGAATTTTTCATGAATAAAATGATCCAGTTTTCTTTAAGTAATTACAGGTTTTTTGTCAAAATCGATTAAAAAACTCCTTTTATAAATGTATTTCTGTAAGTTTACCTTAAAATTTTGAATTAAAAAAACCCCTTCATTTAAACTCACGTTCTATACTTACATATTTTTAGGTGAACCCCCCGAGCTTCTATATCCCATTCTCTTTTGTTCACTTGTTGGTGGGAGTTGAAAAAGAAGGTTGTCATGATGCTTGCTCTAGTGTCTACGCTTGTTTTGCTACACTTGGGTTGCTTAATCTTTTGATTAATCACAAGTTGATGGTGGTGGCTGATGATATTTGACGGTGAACAACAAGATTCTCTACTAGTCTCTAGTCTTCCTTTGATTGCCCTAATGCTTAAAATGAAAGTGCAAGACCATCTATCTCATTCCTTATGTAGAAGTCCTTCTTTTTTGAGACCACTTAGCAAGTGTACAAGAAAGATCTAATGCAACCTATTAACCTGGACTAATGGAAGTCTAATCTATTCACCTACCAAGTCTAGACGGCTCGCCAGCTCTGATACCATGTTGAGAAACATGGAGCAAGGCTAGGCTTAAGCTAAGGTGGATTAAAGCAAATGCTAAACATGATTAAGATAACAATAGCAAGAGTAATAATAACTAAAAAGATATGAACAAGAAATGCAACCAAATGGACTTACTTGATATAACTTGAGATGAGTTAATTGTATTTACATTGCTTGAAGGTGCCTCTTTTATATAAGGTGGCTACTAAGTTGCTTGAGAGCTCATGTGGGATAAATTAGATGTGATGATGTGGCAACTTTCTAAATGACCTTGTACCTTACTCACTCTCAACCTCTTGCTTGTGCTCTTTGGCACCACATTTCTCAACAATATATGTTGATGCTCGATGCATATACTGACGTACATATCGGTGATTATACCAATGATTATATCGATGTACATCTGATGATTATACCAATGGTTAGGTATCAATGTTATATCAATGCATATATCAACACCGCAGTGAGTGGTTGGGCAAAAAAAGAACTAAGTCTAAATCATCGGTATATGTGACTACATTAGGTTGATCACTTGTAGTAAGAAAAAGTGGTGCCAAGAAGTTGGAATGTCTTTATATTTAGAGTGATACCATGGGATATCAATGAAGGAATGTCATAATACATGGAACAATAGTATGAATTAGTAATGGTAAAATATGGAGCCAAAGTCTAGAGAACTATTATGGCATAATATTGTAGATTAATGGTGTAGCCATTGGAATGCCATGCCAAAAACAAAACCACAAGATAGCATCATCACCTTTGTATATACATAATGAAATGAGAATACTATGCAATTACCAATAATTAAGGTTAACATGAGATGGCTTTCCATTTAATATCTAGGGTGGTGTGGTCAAAAGATATGGTAGTATGGTAATAGGTGGAACATGGTTGGTATAGCACATAGTACATGGGTATGGTATGGTGTAAGGATGGTAAGAATAGTGTGCGGCAATAAGCAAGGAAAAAGTGTGGATATACTCTTGAGGGTGGTGGTGGATACGTTCATGGGGATGGTGGCAGGGCATGCAAATACTTTTATACATTAGAAGATAAATACCTTAAACAAGGTCTTTGACTTTGGCATGAAAAGACTTTTATGCATTAGAACTATATGCACTAAAAACCTTAGAACAAAGATCTTAGGATGAATGCACGAAATCTCTAACTTTGGTATGAAAAGACTTTATATTCATTATAACTATATGCACTAAAAACCCTAGAACAAAGATCTTAGGGGATGAAGATTATACACAAAATCTTATCAAGACTATATTTATGTACGAAATTAAACAATTCTATCAAAAACCGTATAAAAGCTACAAAACACTAGAACAAAGATTATACACAAAATATTTGATTATATTTATGTATAAAACTAGAAAAATCTATCAAAAATCATATAAAATATAATCAAATAAAATAAAAAATAGCAAGTCCTTCTAGACTTTAACTCAAAAAAGGAAAAGGAAAAGGCCTAGAAATATGTCTACAAAAAAATAGAAAAGTGGATAAGCCATTCAAAAAGTAAAAAATTCAAGGTCTAAAAAATAAAATAAAATAACCAAGGATAAAAGAATTACTTCAATAATTGAATATGTTTTCTTAATTGTCCTCTCCACATGGAACCGAGTTTTCAAGGTCATGGCATGGACTTTAATGTCTGATTGTTAATCCAAAGTGTATTTCTTCATATTAATCCAAAGTGTATTTCTTCATATTGTCTAATACTTATTTACATTAAAGATTTTGTTTCTCTATTGGATTCATTAAAGCATTCATATTCTATGCTTCATCTATGTCTCTTGATTTTAGCAAGCTCATGGTTCACACTTGTGATTTGGTAGTAGGTTATATTATCTAGGGAGATTGCTTATATGATAAGAGGATTTTTATTTTATATGATCTACAAATTTTTTTACATACTAAGAGGTTATTTATTTTCTAATAAAATAAGGATAACATTTTTAGCATTTAATTTGAATTAAATTAAGCACAATCTTGCCACTTAAAGTTGAAAATAAGTTTTTAAAATTTAAAGGATAATAAACTTCTTTAAATTTCATGAATATATGATTTAATGCACATTTCACATTTAACGAGGTAAGAGTAAGAACACCAACATTTATCCTATTGCCAAATATAGTGTGTTTGCTTATATTTCATGAACATGTGATTTTAATGCACATTTCACATTTAACAAGGTACGAGGGAGAACACCAACATTTATCCTATTGTCGTATATAGTGTGCTTGCTTACACAATAACTCGATCTAGGAAAATAGAAGGGAAAAGAAAATTCTCCTGAGAAGTCCCTAAGACACCTAAGAAAGGCTCTAATAGAACTAGTAGTAGATCTACTTCACCTAGATACATGCTTTACCAAAAGGCTATGTTTGTGTATTCCTAGAGTATCTGTGTGGAGTATATCTTGGGGAACCTATAATAGCTAGCCTTAGAAATCATGCTCTTCCCCTTTACACCCACTTTTGTTTGGGGATAATAGAAAGCAAAGTTGCAACCAACTTTTGCCCATTATGAGATCCAAAGGATAATGATAGATTAGGTTACTTTTGTCTCACCATGTTGTGCACCATAATTAGGTTACTTTTGGCCTCACCATGTTATGCACGTTTTTTAAAATATTGTAAAGATCTTAAGATTCGATTATTGCCCTCTTGACATTGAATATCATAAAGAAACTCAAAAGAAATGGTTCAATGAGATCAGTCTTATTTTAATACAAAGTTCATGGAGTTGATTTGTAACATGCATGTATCAAATAAACACAAAGTAACTCTCTCTCTCTCTCTCTCTCTCTCTCTCTCTCTCTCTCTCTCTCTCTCTCTCTCTCTCTCTCTCTCTCTCTCTCTCTCTCTCTTTGTGTGTGTGTGCGCGCGCGTGTGCATGCCATGATTTATTTTAAAAAATATATGAAACAAATAGTTTGAATTAGTAACTCTTTATTTAATGTGTGTGTTACTAGATGAAATTTACTCAAAACTCACTGGGGGAAAACAATAAACAAGAATTTTGAATTGGTCATAGTATTTAATTAATATGCAAACAATAAACAAGTATTTTGAATTGGTCATAGTATTTAATTAATATGCTTATTCAAGATTAGCAACATGAGGAATGTTTAGGAAACTGATATTCATGACCTAGTGCATGGAGATCAATGCATTAGGTCATGAGCATGTTGACATATGGTAAACTAGTATTGTATTTGTATGCTAACTCTTTTTTGCAACTATTAACAAGAAGTCAAGCGCCTTCACAGTACCAAGCCTTAATTTAGCATTGAGAAGTGAATTTGTTAAAATATATGTAATGGTGCGGATCGATTTTCAATATTCATGATAATAAAAGGGCAAGTAATTACACATGGGACTAATTGTGATTAGTGGAGGAGGTTTCGCAGCTTACAGTGAAGCTGGCCTGCAAGGGGCCAGCTTGGCGAGCTTGGTGGTCTAGAAGCTTGAGAAGCTCTGCGCAGCGCTTCTTCACTTCGGGGGTATAATCGCTTTGCAACACGAGCAGCAGTTTCCTAATCACAAGCCCTAAATCATGCGCACCCCCCAGCATAATCACAGTCTCATTACCACCGTGTTTAGGATCATAATCACCCTGATCATTTCCACAATTATGATCGTGATTATCCTTCTTTTGTTGATAATTAAGCTTGAACAAGGCCAGCAATATAAACACTGCATATAACGTGCATTTCTCGGAGGATTTCATCAAAACTGCAGTCAGTTTAGCGACGATGGTGGGCGTGGTTATCATGAGTGTGTGTTCAATGCCTTCTTCGCCGCCACTAGAGCAGATCTTGTACATGATTTCCAGGGCGATCTCGCAGCACTCTGTGTTAAAGCTTGGCAGAAGGTCCGCCATAGCTGAAACAAAGCCTTTCTCAATAACCCATCTCTCCAAATCCTTATTATTATCAGAAGAATTGATCACCATTTCCTTCAGTAAAATCAACCCTTCACCCATGGTAGCTCTCTCCCGTAGCAAACACTTCACTCCTGACTCCACCCTGGATTCAAATCTCATAATTAACCCACTTGCATCCAAAGAAGCCAACAGCTTTGCTGCATTTCTTCTTGCTTCCATCTGCCCATGGTGAAGAAAATCAAGCAGCCTGCATACACAGATTGCCTCTCCCAAATCCTTCTTTGCTCTTAAATCCAACCTTAATTGCACCAAAATCGAGATTATCTCCAAGTTGATCTCCTCATTAACATCAGGTTTCTTTAACACAGACACTAATAAAGCACACCACCCTGCTTCAGGCACCATACTTCTTCTCTTAATTAGGAGCTCACTATTGCCCAAAATGACCCTTACCTCTTTTAATTTATCAACACTCTCAAGAATGCTAGATTGTTGAAAGGCATTCACCAGCCCTTCTAGTACTTCTTCATCTTGCTTCTCCTGTTCAAGCCTGTTTTGCTCTAACCATTCTCCTATTAAGCGCCTAAGCATGTGATTAGGAGTTAATGAAAGATCAGAGAGCCTTTGCATTGTAATTGGGCAAGTCATGTGCCCTGTATCCAGCCATCTTTGTATGCTTTTTCTGTCATAGGTCTGCCCAGTATGAAGAATAACAGGATCCACCATGAGGTCCAGGGAGATGGGGCACAAGAAATCATTAGGAGCATTGGATGGATCAATACCACGCATAATTTTGATAAACAAACCCTAATCTAAGAATCAGCAAACCTTAGTCTATGGATAATAAATTGGATGCCCAATAATCAATCAACCATGGATTGTGAATCGAAGCATACAAAATGCAAACTGGGCCAATTTGTCCTATCTTATATTGGTTTGATTGGGAGCTATATACCTTAGTCTACCTATAAATCAAGCTCATTTTGTCAAATAAATTGAGGACCCATCAAAGGGAATAATAAACCAAGGCTTATCTGGGATTTGAATGATGTGACAAGTCAAATTGGCAACAAAGAATTATTGATAGTTATGGAACTTTAATTAATTTTTTTGGAAGCTGGGGGCAGGCGCACCTATTCAAATGATTGAAAAGACAATTGTGACCAAGTCAATGAGATCTTGGTAAAAAGCAAAATTAGGGCTTATTTAGCACACTAAGATTAGTGTTAAGTAAGACTTAAGGAACTATAGTAAAAGTAAAGGTTGATTATATGCAGACTCATTATTGTGGAGCATTTGAAGACGCAATATAAGGTATAAGTGGGGGAGAATGATCTTCATTTAATGTGATGCTTAGATTAGAGAAAAAAATGGCACTTGTTTTTTTTGTCATGATCCAAAACGTGGACGTGTGCATGTATAGTATCAAAGAGAGACTTTACTAAAAACTACACTTGTATTATTCAATGTATACCTACTAGACTATAGTACAAGAAATAGGCTATGCTAACTTTGCATCATTATTTAATCTCTCCAATTGTGTGCTATTTACATGTTAGTTTTAGAGATAGACTATGCTAATTGTGAGTTAAATATTGCAAAATAGACTTAGAAAGGTGATTTTGCATTATTTTATTAATAAAGTTTTTTTGGGGGAAATATATATATATATATATATATATATATATATATATATATATATATATATATATATATATTTCCCGTCACAATTATTTTAGAGATAGACTATGCTATTTGTGAGTTAATTATTGTAAAATAGACTTAGAAAGGTGATTATTCATTACTTTATTAATAAATTTTTTTGGGGAGAGTATATATATATATATGTTATACTATATTATATTTATAGAAATAAAGCTGAGTACAACCTCTTCTCTTCTGATTTTAAGGCTTTTTAAGCTCCTCCCTCTCCCCTAGTCAAAGTCAAGCACTCTCTTTTTGTTTACCCCACCATTTTCTTCTAGGACCCTGCAAACTGGAATATTGAGAGTGAGAGACACTACTCATTTTCCACGTCTTTCTTTATCCATTCAAAGTTCAAACCACCTTCTTTTGTTTCCTTAAAGCATATCCAATATCTACCTCTCAAGTGATAGCCTTCCCTATTGAATTTCAACACCACTTTTTCTCCTCCACCTCCTCATTATGCATCCTTTTATCATTTTCTACAATCATTCACAATATCCATGAGGTTTTGAGATACTTTTCAACAAGAGATGGTGACAACACTCATGCACACACGTGCATGTCCACCACCAAGTACTACCTTTTACAACTTGTTTTCGTGGGAGTAGAAGTGTACAAAACTATAACATTTCTTGACTTTAACTACAACCAAATGAATTCACGTGCAAAAAGTAAAATTTGGAGTGGAAAATTCAAAAAAAAACATTACTAGAAGCATTGGACTAGATGTTTTGGATGGAATTTTATAGGCATTATATTTGGTTGACATGTGAAATCCTCATGAAATCTATAGGATTTGGGCACCATGGCATCCAATCAAATTACCAAATCATTAGCTGTCTAAATGGTCATCGTGGTGGCTAGAAATGAGAGAAAACTTGGCCACCCTAGGAAAAGTTGTTATTGAGTGTCACTTTATGCATGTGTCCATTTATAACCTCACAAGTCATGAAATTTCAAAAGCCTTACTATGTACATGCACCAAAATTGGAATTTGAAGCTAATATCATTCACTCACACCTCATGCTTGATATGCATTGCATCCACAATGTAAATTGTAACTTGGTTGAAAGATAAAGTGGGGGACCCAAGGTTCATACTTGCTTCCGATCTCAAAACTCTGTGTCTCCTCTTGAGAAAGAGAGATGACCGGGCTCTAATACCAATGTGACCGCTCCCTACAGGAGACTTGGCACAGGTTTTAATTCAAATCTCAGCAAAGAAGACCATTTCCCTTTTTGTTGTACTCCAAATGGGTGCAATCAGTTGATGTAATCAGGGCAACCAGTCGGTACAAATGTGGCAGCCAGCATAGTTTGCAGGTACACGTGGGCAGCCAGCACATCAGGTACAAGAAGGTAGCAACACTATTTGCAGGTACACGTGGGCAGCTAGCACATCAGGTACAAGAAGGCAGCAACATTGTTTGTAGGTATCTAGGTGCCTAGTGCAATTTATTCATGCTAGTGGCGTGCAATCCCACTGCTGCATACAAAGTGTTTTTTTTTCCACAAGTCAATAACCAATATAGTCTTCAAGCCACCTTGTCATGTTATGACCACCACTATGTCGATAGTAACTGTCTAAGGTCAAAATTAAAATGTACATTTCAATCTCCTTGATACGCAATCTACAAGTGAAAATCAAGCAAGCTTGAATTTTAAAAATTATTGTCATGTTCATGCATGCTTCTAATTTTTGGGATGTCTCATCAAAATGAATAAACAGTTTGAAGGCTTTTTCTAGACTTTGCATCTCAATGTCCATGTGCTAATACAACATCATTATCTCTAATTACTTATGACATCATTGAAGGTTAAACCCAATGACCTCTTATTTACCTATGTCTAAGATAATTTATCAATAGGATAACCATAAGGGAGGCAAGGGTTCTCTTGAGTGTATTTATTTGTGAAATATATTAGCTCTTAGGTTGATCAATTTTGGTGAATTTAAATGCATGAGAAAGATGTGAGGAATTTTATTGTAGTTATACTGATGTTTGGATATATCGATTTTGTATTCATTAAGCTTATGATTTTGTTTAAACCTATTAATTTGTTTTGATCCTTCCTATCTCTTTAGAATTGGAACATGGTATTAAAGACACCTACGTTAGACTAATTACACATTTAGATTAGGCTTCATTTTCCCTTCCTCCTTCCTTAGTGCTTTACTGAGAGAGAGAGAGAGAGAGAGAGAGAGAGAGAGAGAGAGAGAGAGATGAAAACTCCTAAGCCTCACCCTTAAACTAACTATATTCACTCCCAATCTCTTTGATATAACTAATAAGGGTCTCAATGACTTCACCCTCACCAAAGATGTGTTTAAATTTTTTTATCAATAATTCTATCACCTTTTAAAAGAATTGCCATCATGGCTTATGCTTACAAGTGGTTATGTTCTGACCATGTGTTAGTCATAACCTCTATGGGGATGCCCATTATTTTATTTTTGGATGCGTCTTATATTTATATCATTTTCTAGGATTAATGTGTTTAATCAGTGATGTACACTAGTATGATATAGTGAGGATATAGTCCAGATTAATGTACTAATATTATTTTGAATGTAGGCGATGATTCAGTGGTGGATTATGTTGAAAAAACATTGATCTAGGGAGGCTCATAGCAAGCAATCAAATCCATCGTGAAGTTTAAGAAAAATACTGATACAGGATTATGCTAGAGGTTAAGCCATCACACAATAATAAGGACATAAGCTCAATAATCTCATTAAATTAGCTTGATCCAATTACATGCTTATATAGCTCTCATCCACATGCTCCATGCACCCTTGTGTCATCCTTGTGTTCATAAATGCTCACACTACATGTGCTACCTTGCACTTTTCATGTTGTTAACCTATGGCGGACATTGAGACATATTACTTTTTATGTCATATAATTATTTTACGTATTCTGAGTCATGGGCCGGGCTTGTCGGCACCACATGTAAAGGGTAAGGGGATTGGGTGAATGCCGATGAGAGACGCACTTGGAATTTCATCAGGATAAGGGTTAGGATTGGCCAGCCACCATGTGTGAACGGCTAGGTCACATATAAAAGTCAAATGTAACCTAAAACCTCTCATTCTCTGAGTGTTGAATACAAGGAGTGCTCTTGCTTCGTCTTCGCCATCTCCTTCTCCAGCGTGTGTGTGTGTGAGAGAGAGACAGAGAGAGAGAGAGAAAGAGAGTGTGTAGCGATCGAGCACTGCGTGGCGGCACGGCGACGAGGCAGTAGAGCGGCGGCGGTGGCTCCTTCTTCATCGCGGCGCAAGAATCCTTCACGACGACAGTCTCTGAGCGGTGAGTGACACACCATTGCTCCCTGTTTTGAGCTTCCTGGTTTCCTGGTTATGTGCTTGCAGCCATTCGTGGCTCGCACACGATGCTTGGCAAGTCCCTAGCTCTGACACGTGGTGGCAAGAGTGCACATTTTTGGCGCCGCTGCTGCCGAGGAATTGCCCTCCTGCACCAAGCTCCAAATGCAGCTCCTCGGGCTACTGTTTGAAGTCTATTTTATCCTGCAGCAAGGAAAGACAATCGAGAGGCGTGTTTGTGTGTATGCTGCTGTGTGCAGGTTTGTGGAGCTATGTGTATGTTTGCTGCTATTCTTCAATCATTTTTCAGTTCTATTTTCTTCATTCTCTGCACATTTCAGTTATGTGTGTTAGCTGTTAGTGTGTGCATGCGCGCGTGTAGACAGAGGGTAGAATAGCTATTGTGCGCTGTGCTACTGTGTTGGCAGCTGCAAAGGGCACCGTGGCGGCAAGCGGCCAGCCCTAGGTGCACATGAGCTATTTTTCTCTAAAAATATTTTTTAAGTAAATAAAAATTAAAAAAAGATTAAAAATTTTAAATCAACCCAACCCGCGTGGAAAGGAAATTTTTTATTGAAAAAGAAAAAAGCCCCAATCGACCCCGACCACCCCGGTCTCGGTTTTTTGATATATATATATATATATATATATATATATATATATATATATATAGGAGAGTGAGCCTCCATAGCTTTCTCTCAAGTGAAAGCTTAAGGGGAGTGAAGCTCTATATATAGTCTACCCCCCCACAAGAAGTGGAGTGGGCATGTGGGACAAAGCCTTCACCTTTCCCCCCACAGGCACCCTTGGACTTTCTAATTTAAGCCTCACACCACCTAGGCACAAATAGAGTGTTCTAAGGGCAACGGGAGCTCCGGATAGGCGAACATTGTGCTGTAAAGCATGCTAGGACCCCTTGAACGATACGCTCGTCTTGAGCTATCACATGCCTTAGTCTAGTTTCAACCATAAGGGGGTAAAAACGGATTAAAAACAAGATAAAAATGGGTTGAAAACAAGATAAAAACGAGTAAAAACGGGGTGCAAAACACCTGAGAAACCACTTGTGTGGGCTTCAAGGGTAGTTACCAACGCCCGTAGGATACCCACGTCACATGCATCTATGCTCTGGTCAGGTGTTAGAGTCTGAGCAACTAGAAAGCATTTCAGTTTACGCAGGCTCATACCATCCCTCCACGTTAGCATCTTGGCCTTCAGTTTGGAACCCAAGGAAGTACAACCCAAGATCCCACGAATAGCGCGACTAGTGACTCGTCCATTGACTCTGAAGTCATGGAAGGGCATCCTACCCAAAACTCTGAGGAAGCAAGCCAAAACATGCCAGTTTGGGCTCCACAACCCGGATCTAGCATGTTTAGTGTCTAATAGAGACTTTTAGTAGAGCTACGCGCTCTGAACCTGCAACAAGTGAAGTAAATGAAGGAGGTGGGGAAGTAGATTCACCATTCACATCTCATGTAGACCCTGCCCTCCCAAAGAGTGTCCATGTGGATATTCTACCCACTTCATGTAATGAAGGCCCTACTGAGCTACCACCTTCTTCTGATGCTCTTCCTAAAGTAGAGGCCCCTAGAAGTCAAACCACAGGAAGTGACATTGTGTCCACTTCGAGAAGACCTTTTGGCATGCCAAGTTTAGATGGGATATTTCTCAATGAAAATTGGGAATATGACCTACACACAGAGACTCTGACTGACCTATACACGGGTTACACATACCATGTAGGTTGGTTAGAAGTCATACGATCTACATCTAGTGCCACCAATCTAGATGAACAACAACAAATGATATGTGAAGTTATCCATAGAATTATCCAATTCAAGAGGCAGAATAGGGGAGTGAACCTAGTTTCAACTAGCCCTATGAGATTTTTTGATACGGGCAAAGCTAAACAACCAACCCTATCGCAATTGGAGACTCCCTCAGTGAGTCCTGTAGATCCTTCGTATGTTGTTTTTCCTGGAGTCTCAATGCAGGTTGAGCCCACGAGCAGTAACTTTAGCTTTCCAACTTTGGCTCAACTTTCCATTAGGGAATCCACAATGCCTACTCCAATGATGAGCATGACGGAAAGTGCACCCGTTACCACTGTAGTTAGTACAACACCGCTACCTAGTGGTACAATACCTCTACAACAGTGCATACCAGTGCATATCGACCATATGTACCTATCGCTACTCATGCTCATGTAGCTCCTACGCCTCCTGTTATGCCAATGGCATATGCTCCATGAATGCCTTATCAGAACCCTTATCCAAGAGGAGCTATGCCTAGTCACATATCATATCCTGCGTCAGCAGCTGCATACATACCAAGACCAATGCCAACTCCTATCAACCAGGCCATCCTAGAAGTGCCTCCACCAGCTATGCCTGCTCACTTAGGTGATCTAGCAGTGTTTTCTCAAACGATCGGACGATCTATTGCGGAAAACATGCGTGGCATACCTGAGAGAGAGCCTAGAAGCAAGGCGGTACAAGTTGCCAAGCTCACTCAGAACACTTCAGTTTTGTAACGAAGATGTTAGGAAGAAGCACATTGAAGTTTTTGAACACGTGTGTGATTCCTTGGAAGAGCACAATGAGCTACATAAGTGTAAAGCCTTAGGCTTAACCTTGAGTGGAAAAGCCGGAGATTGGTATCAAACTTTAAGGGTTGAAGAGTGTACTCACTATCCCACTCTCAAGAGATTGTTCTTGAAAGAATACATATGTGAGGGTGTGCTTTGGGATGTAGCATCTCAACTCCAAAAAGCTGAATGCGAGGAAGGAGAGTCAGTGATGAGAGACTTTATTAGTTGACTAAAGCATCTAAATTCTCATTGTACTCCCGATGAGCGCTTCAATAACAACCAACTTCTTGATAGATTCATCCGAGGATTACGCCACAAGGACATATACAATGGCCTAGTCATTAGAGGTCTTACGACGTGTGAAGCAGTCACTGCCAATGCAATCCAGTTAGAAGACAACTTGATGATTGCAGGTAAAAAGGTGTCTTCGGAGACATAGTCTTAGTTCGCAAGTATCTGGGCACGATCCAATGACTATAAAACCTATTGCCAAGGAGCCTAAGATATATTCGAAATGTCTATAGCTGACCTTACTAAGGCTCCAAGAATACTTTAGGGATAATTGAGCTCCTCAAAATAGCCATATGTACCCAAGAAGAGAGCAACAATGGTGTTCGGTTTGCTTAGGACCACATAGCACGAGTGAATGTCCCACATTCAGAGTTAAATTCATGGAACTTGCAATACATGTGGTAAGTATGGCCATCAATCTAAGGTTACCTAGTACTTAAGCATATGTTAGCAAATCAGGTACCACTAGCTTGGTCAAACACACCTCAAGTACCCGCACTGATGCCTGCACCACCTGTCGAGCAACCGTCACAACACATAGTTTCAAGGAACCCAAATTTAGTCCAGTCTGTGCCGTTACTACTGCGAGTGTGCTAGGACCACAACCTCCGCATACGAGGGTTACCCCTAAACCAGCTGGGTTGTGAGTCACATAGTGCATGTGGGGATTATGAAGAGGATATAGACCCCACTGTTCCATATGGGATTGATACGTTTGAAATGACTCCCTAGTACTACATGGAGGATCATTTCGGGCAAGTCAAGCCTGTATATCAAGCGGCTGCTCTCGCCAAAACAAGAGGGAAAAACCTTAATACCTTTGCCAGGAGACCACCTCTTCAATGCTACGATTGTGGTAGACTGCATCATGTAGCAGAGTGCCCTAATAGGCTACAGAAGATCGCTACGCAAATGCAACCAAATCAAGGGAGCACATCGGGAATGCCGGTACTTATATGTAATCGTTGTGGCATAGATCATTTGATTGCTCAATGTCCACATAATCCAAGTGCAACAAAGATTACGCCATTGAATTTGGTTGAGGTCACCAATGAGGCACTAGGAACCAGACCTGTTGTACCCACAATTGTAGTCACACGGTCAATGCTTCAAAATCAAAACTACATTCTTAAAGAGAGGGATACGGCATCAATTGCTTGAGCAAAGAAAAAGAAAACGCGACGGAAGAGATCGCTTAATGCCACAAGCTCCAAACCTAGTTCAAAGACTAATATAGGGATAGGAGACGACCCTGTGTATATGAATGATCCTGAAGATGATTCTGATTCAATAGAAACCATGGAGACCAAAGCCACTACTTTAAGGGAGGAACCCACTCGGGAGCGCAACAAAGGAGAATCAAGCAAAGACATAAATCGGGGGAAACAAAAGGAAACTCTTCCTGCCCGACAACCAAGTCAGTTAATGCCCTCTCAGCGGCTACCTAGACATACTGAGACTCTCAAAGACAAGCCACATGGGCCAAAAACCCTCAAGAAAAAGATTGGGACTTACCCAAACCCAATAGAGGAGATTGAACGAGTGCAACACTTAAGGGGTTTGGTGGAAGAAACACAAAGAGAACTGGAGCCAGAACCTAGAAAAATCAAGATCCTAGACACGGTGTTTCCTACATAAGTTCAGCCTCACAGGAGCCATAAACCATTAGCTATACCTAGTATCATTCGTCAGGAAGAAAGTGAGGATAGGACATCAGGAAGTGGGCAGACACCCTTCTTGCTTGTTGAAAGAATGTTTAGTGAGGGAATGCCTGACCCCATCAAAGAGGAAGTGATTCCATCATCACCAGTCCCTAGTCAAGGGCCGATATCTCAAAAAGTACCATTGAATGTGTCCAAACTAATGGATTTCATGTCCTCTGAAATGAGAACCACGATCATATCCAAGTTATACGGAGATTGTGAGATATTCTTAGCTCTTCGGGCATTTCTCAATGGAGAAATGAAGGTGGGGCTACCACAATTTGCAAATATGGATAGACCCGACATGCTTCAAGATGTGGAGGAACATTTGGATCTACAGCCCAACCTAGATGAAGACTCGGTCGTTGAAATACCTGTTAACAAGTTGGGACAATACTTTGAAGGTGACGAATCTAATGCAACCCTCCCCACCATTACTACCAAGGGATTAACTCTAAAGGGAATCCTTGATGGTGGTGGTGGAGTGAGCATTGTGACTAAAAACTGCTAGGAATCTATGGGAAGACCTCACCTAGAAGTCACAAACATAGTGGTTAAGATGGCAAACGAAACTATAGCTAAACCTATTGGAATGCTAAGGGACCTTAAGATCAAGGTTCTGGGATACAAGGTAAGGCATACCTTCATTGTAATGGATTTCTCTGAGCATCCTATGTCATATCAAATGATCTTAGGACGTCCTTTCATGAGGGAAGCACAAATGGTGCATGACTCGTCAAAAAACCATGTCTACTTACAATTCTAGGACTCTGTCATTCGAGTTGATCTTGAGAATGGTCACGCGCATCCTTTAGGAAGCAAGGTTATCATTGATAATTGATCAGATACCACTATTCACTCAACCCCATTAAAGTATTGCTATACATGCAAAAAAGAGACCGATGATGGGGAAGATTCTCCTTATATGGATGTCCTACCGGGGATGACTGAGTCAAATAACGTAGATTGGGTACACCTAGTGGCAACCATAGACACATGGGAAAATAGAGGCACAAGTTGGGTAACACTTGAGGGGCAAGATATGCCACCATTAGTGCCAGTAAACATGATAGGTGTTATGCACTTGACTTCTAATGGCAAGAAAGTGGCAAACTCCCTTGACACTGAAAGTAGCAAAGACTCTAACCAATGCGACTCTGAGTCTGAATCTCAAGAAGAAACTAACTCTGAGCCTAATAGGGGGTATGAATTGAATATTCACCCAAGTGTGGAAGCCACGTGCTCAAGGCCTAGGACAGTAACCTCTTGCAATTCATCCGAGAGAGAGTGAGGGGGGCACAAGTGAAGATCAATCAAGTGAGTCTGAATCTGCTATAAACAAAAATCAAAAACTAGGTAAGAAGAAGAGGAGACATAAGCGACAACGCTATCTAGCTAATGTACGAGCTAGAATAAACAACAAAGAGAGATCCACTACAAAATGGCTTAGTTATGTAGGAGCATATGACGCTCATCGAAAGTTAGTGGATAATTGGGGAGAATACCTCCAAAGTGTGATGTGGTGTAGTCTGCAACCTCATGACATCGCCCAATTAGAAATCAAAGAGAAGCCGAAACTAAGTCGTACTACGAGAAGGCGTCAAAACCGAGAGTTAACTCATCAACAAAAGGAAGCAGAATTTAAAGAAAAAAGCATGGCACAACAAGAACCAGTAGACTTACACCCCACACCCGAGCATTTCAAATCTTTTACCGTGGGGGAACGTAAAGTTGTCTACACAAAAGCCCAATGAACGCCTACCAATGGGAGTAGAAGTGTGTCTACGATGGCCCGCTAGTGGTAGTTAAGGAGATAGAACTAGCAGATCTAGGTGAGGAGTTTAAACCAGTTTTTATTGCTCAAGACCTCACCAAGACGGAAGAAGCTACACTTAAGATGCTAAAGAATTCAAGGACATATTTGCTTGGACATACCATGATATGAAGGATGTTCCACCCTCTGTGGTGGTGCAACACACAATTCCAATGATTAGCACTGCTAAGCTAGTCCAACAACGTCCCTACCCAACAATGAATCCTAAGTATGCAAAGATTGTACAAGAGGAAATTGAAAAGCTTATAAAATGTGGATTCATATACCCTATTGAGCACTCAGAATGGATTTCTGCGATAGTCATTGTACCAAAGAAGAATGGGAAACTCAGAGTGTGCGTTGATCTCAAAAAGGTTAATGCAGCCACCAGAAGAGATCATTGCCCCTTGCTGTATATTCGGAACATGTGCTTGAAAGAGTTGTAGGCAAGGAGGCTTATAGCTTTTTAGACGGGTACTCTGGTTATAATCAGATCACAATTGCAGTAGAGGACCAAGCTAAAACATTTGGAGTGTTTTCCTTTCGCATCATGGCCTTTGGCTTAACCAATGCACCTGCAACATTCCAACGATTGATAAACACAGCCTTTAAGGAATATCTAAGGGACTTTTGTGAAGCCTTCTTAGATGATCTTTGTGTTCATTCCTCTTGGGAGGACGAGCACTTGATGTGTTTACGAAAAGTATTTGAAAGGTGTAGATTATATCGCATCTC
The DNA here is from genome assembly GCF_041138505.1 of Cibotium barometz. NCBI lineage: Eukaryota > Viridiplantae > Streptophyta > Polypodiopsida > Cyatheales > Cibotiaceae > Cibotium > Cibotium barometz. The sequence continues at coordinate 14,722,515 of NC_141101.1, forward strand.
ATTGAATCCTTTCAAATGCCAATTCTGGGTTAAACACGGAGTTATTCTAGGGTATATAGTGTCCAAAAATGGGATTTCCACCGACGAAAGTAAAATCAAGGTCATTCTGGAATTGCCCCCACCCACCAACTATAAGGGAGTCTAGCGCTTTATAGGCCATGTTGGTTATTATCGAAGGTTTATTTTTTTCTTCGTCTCGCTGAGATATAGCTCGACCATTGTACAAGCTTCTCATCGAGTTTATTTGGACCGAAGATTGTGACCATGCATATGAGTTATTAAAGAAGGCCCTGGCGAGTGCTCTAATCTTGTGAATGCCTACTGGGATTTAATCTTCCATGTGCATATTGATGCATCAAACTTTTCTATTGGGTGTGTACCTCGGGGGGGTCACTCGTATAAATATGTAAGTATCACGTGGGTTCAACATAAGGACATTTTAAATATTTAAAACTTACAAAAATATATTTATAGAGGGGATTTATTTATTGTATTTTTAAAAAAAATTACATATTTGAATAGGAAAGGATACATTATATTCACTAAAAAATTCACAGATAAGGGACTTTTTAAATAGGCCTTGAACGCACGTGATATAGAGGATTTACATATAGTGACCCCCCCGAGGTGTGTACTAACTCAACTTGGAGAACATAAACTAGACTATCCCATTAGCTTTGCCAGTCGTCTCGCCAGTTGAACGATGCTGAAATGAACTACACCACTACAGAGCGAGAAGGGTTGGCAATGATATATGCAGTAAAGAAATTTCGTTTTATTACCTTCTTGCCACCAAGTTTGTTTTCTATGTGGATCATCAAGCATTGTTGTATCTGGTGAACAAACCATGCTCCACAGGAAGAAGAATCACATGATGGTTGTTGATTCTTCTTGAGTTTGATTTCACTGTTGTTTGTTGTGAGACCTGGCAAAAAACATGTCATGGCTGATCATTTGTCTCGCATACCTAATGGTGAAGCTCCTACGGGAGTTGATGATGACTTACCTGACACTTCCTTGTTCATGGTGGAGACAATGCCTGAATGGAGTGAGAAGATTATTAACTTCTTGAGTTTGATTTCACTGTTGTTGTTGTGAGACCTGGCAAAAAACATGTCATGGCTGATCATTTGTCTCGCATACCTAATGGTGAAGCTCCTACGGGAGTTGATGATGACTTACCTGACACTTCCTTGTTCATGGTGGAGACAATGCCTAAATGGAGTGAGAAGATTATTAACTTCTTGGTTAATGGTTTTCCACCCAAAGAGCTTTGTAAAAGATCTAGCTCGAAAGTTGATCAAGGAATGTGAACCCTATTGCCTAATGACCCGGACTCTATATAAAAGAGGAAAGGATGATGTTCTTAGTAGGCATTGTGCCACCCGAGAGGATGAGTATTTATATATTTTGCAAGAGGCACATATGGGCGTAGCCGGTGGTCACTTTTCAGGAGACTTAAGTGCATGAAAGATATTGCAATCAGGGTATTGGTGGCCCACTATGTTCCAAAATGCATCACTTTTTGTGAAGGGTTGTGTGATGAATGCCAATGCTACAAGAAACCCCAATGGAAAGATCGCCCCTACATCCAATTATTAAAGTAAACCAACCGTTTGAAAAGTGGGGTTTAGACTTTGTAGGTCCAATTAGCCCAGTGGCCCGTAATACACAATCTCGCTATATTATTGTGGCCACCACTGACTATGTGACCAAATGGGCTGAAGCGAAAGTGACACGTAAGGCAGATGCAATGATAACAACCAAGTTCCTCTTTGAAAATATAATCACACGCTTCGGTTGTCCTTTTGAACTTGTGAGCGACAATGGTACGCATTTTATAAATGAAGTGATTAAGGAGCTCACAACAAATTTCATGATATCCCATTATAAATCTACTCCTTATTATCCACAAGCGAATGGCCAAGCCGAGAGTACCAACAAGACCTTAATCTCTATTCTGATAAAGACAGTTGAGGCTCATCGCACGGATTGGGATCTAAAGCTTACGTCAGCTTTATGGGCCTATCGTATTGCTTACAAAGTGGCTATTAATTGCACACCATTCAAGATGGTATATGGCCAAGAAGCAGTCATGCCGTGGGAATTTGTCGTTCCTAGTCTTCGTGTTGCTACTCAAGAGGGCTGGGATGGTAATCCCTTAGTAGAGCGTTTGTATATCCTTGAGCGGTTAGACGAAGAAAGACAATTGGCGGTGTACAATGCCCTTGTAGAGAAGGATAGAAGGAAAAAATGGTTTGATCGCCACCTGAAAGACAAGGACATCAAAGTTGGGGATAAAGTCCTGATGTATGGCGTGCGTAACGAAAAGAAGAAGCTAAAATATGCTGGTAAGGGACCGTACAGAGTATGTGAAATTACCCCACAACCATCCGAGAGTGGAGACTCTCGACGGAGTTGAAACCGTTGGATTCCTCAATGGGAGTAAATTCAAAAGATACTATGACCCCCTAAGCCAAGAGGAATTACATGCAATCCATCAGAAGAAGGCAGCTTAAGAACAGGCTGAACTTAAGAAGATACAAGCAAGAGTTGAAGCTAAAGAATGTTAGCAACGTGTTACGCGCCAACAAGAGGCCAACTTGGGGATTACGCAAGCATTTTTTGAGGAGGCAGAGGAGGATTCACTAGAATCTAACCCGCCTCTACGATACCCAATTGAGCTATAGAGTCCTTACTACGGGAAGGTGCTATATAATGCATTATTGGATATGGGAGCTCAACACAATTTGCTGTCATATGGAGTGTGGTGTCAACTTGGAAAACCACCCTCATCCAAGAGTACCATCCAAGTTAAGGGTATCAATAAGAAGGAAACCACTGTCTCAGGAATTCTACACACTCCTGTTGCCTATGACAAGGGGACTGTGGTTCAAAGCTTTTTGGTTATGCCTGCTGGTACCATGGAGGGAACTGTAAACTTAGGGCGCAAATGGATGTTAGCCACCAAGTGCAATATTGATTGGGCAACCAGGCGAGTTACAACGCAAGAACCAGCTCTCAGCCTGACCACTCAAGGTCCCGTACACCTAAATGCTAGATAAGGAAAAATCACAAAGTCAAGTGGCTACACCATCTTTGATTGTTTGCCACCCCTCTAACGCTTCAACGCCAAGAGTGGAGACAAGCAGTGTGGTCCCCAAGGCTCCGCTTACTTTACTGAAGAGTACATACAAATGGGTCCCAAAAGCTTTGTTAACGGCTACCTCTACTGCTCAATCTCGTTCAGACAAGAAGCCTCGTAAAGTAGCTACCCGCCCTAGAAAAGGCAAGGTAACATCACGTTGGATTCCTAAAATATTATTAGTAGCCCAAGGGTACTACGAAGGGAATGACCAGATTTGGGTCCCTAAACATAAGGTGAATTCCTCTGCATTGCCTATAAAATCTTGTAAGCCAAATGTTGCGACCCCAACGACAATTCAAGACCGTGGTAAGGGAAAGGTAACGGAGTACTCCACAACACTTCTTCCAGAGCTAGTTTGGATTCCCAAACGATATTGATCAATACCACCTAGCTCAAGAAGGGGGGGAGTCACAGGAAGCTTCTAGCTCCTCATGCCATTCACGTTGATATAGAAGTTTCTGCACGCTCTACACCTACCCTTGCCAATACCCACCAAGAAACCAATGAGTCTACGTCTCCCCTTGTAAATGTATCATCAAAAGCCATATCCTCCGTTCATTCGTACACTACCATCTTTGCAACTTGATGTGGCCACAAGGGTCATAAAAGCTATCTGCCCACATCACCACCTATGACAAATTGGTTCCAAGGGGCTACAACATCATTGCAAAAAAATGATCTACCCAAGGAAGGGAGGAGCATGTACTCACATTCGACATTCTATTACTTCCTCCCTAACCTTCTCCCCTGACCATATATAACTTCCAAATTTGAGGGAATGTATATATATAGCTTCATACACAAAAAAGAAAGAAAAAAAATAGTAAAAAGAGCAAGAGCACATGAGGGGAGAGTGATCAGCACACAATTAGAAACAAGATTGACATGTCTTCATGAACCTACTGATGCTATATCTGTGTTTGCAGATATGGCAAATGCACAAGCATCACATACTTCATCCACTCCCACCTTTGGTGAGAGGTATCATCTGTACCTTTCTCAGATATTTCACATGTGCTATCCTGTAATTAAAACCGAATTGGGTCATATAGATGTACTAGCCAACAAGGGAAATGTTGAGGAATTAGAATGGCTAATTCGTCTATTGCCCACACGACTGACCCTACTCCGTAGAGGACGTATCCCCAATACCCCAAGTCTTTACTTTTCCAAAGGATGACTATCCTCACATAGTTACATTCTTGACGAGTCTATGTGGATGGGAGGACGACGAAGATATATCTGACGATGAATGGACGGATGAGACTCATGGCACTACCGGGGCTGATTTTATTTATTTGGATGATGCAGATAGAGGCTTAGCCTTAGGGCTACAGCCAGAACTCTACAACATCCTCTTACCTTGATCCTCAGTATTAGTGTGGTGAGGTAGGTTAGTGTTTTCAAGTTGTTTCTAGTTTTGTGTCCTTAAACGAGTCCTTATTTTTTCTCACTAATGTGCCTCTCGAGGTATAGTGCTTGTTAGTTAATTGTACAGGTTGAAAAGTTTAAGGTGGGTTCGCGTTCATAGTCCTGGGACTGCCACAATGTTCATACATGGATATCTACACCAAATTACGAGCATTTCTCATCGAATCAAGGAGATCTCCAAAATACAGGTGTAATTCTTCCATGCCAACTCTCTTTCATTTTTACTGTTCAATTAATTGCATGAACTATAATGCATGACCACATGGAATTTGTCAAGCACTACTTAGTTTTTGAAGTTGCATAAGGTGTTAGTGTAAATCATTAATTGAGATTAACCTTATTTTAGATATTCTTGGGAATGCGTGATGTCTTTAGTTAACCTTGGAATATGGTTGTCTTAGGTCTAAGGTTAAAACCATCTTAATACTTGAACAACCTGGCCGTGTGTGTTGACCTCTAAGACATAGCTTCTGCCCCTTTGTCGAAAGGATGTAAGAACGCATGATAATTTGGGAGCAAAAATCCAAAGAGATAAATAAAAAATAAAAGGAAAGGCCTACAAAAATGGCAATGTATGTCTGTTATGTGCTTTCATGTCGGCCTAGGCGGCGAGGAGTATTCCACTCCAGACCGATGCCCTGGGTTGGTAGGGGGTAGCCTCCTGTGTGTGTGTCCTCTCTCCCTCTACCTATTTTTCATCAGGGTGGGTTCTAGTTTCTTGATTGGTTTATGTGGTGCATTGAGGGAAGAGTAAGAACTTGTTTCATCCTCACTTAGTGATGTACTAGAACTTGTTTCATTCTCTGACTTTCTTTGGTTTGTCAATATTTCATTATGTTTACCCATGTGACGAGATCGAATTTTCTTTTGGGTTTTTGTATCCTGTGTCGTACATATGGGTGTTGAAGTTTGTGTTATGGTCTTTCAGGTGGATGCTTCTGCATCATGTATAGCTTTTGGCTCTTTTGTGTTTATGTCCCCTTTTGGGTTTATGTCCTCTACAGGCTCCTTTTCCCAATCTTTTAACTCGACCTTGGTTTTGATAGTTTTTTGTAGTCCCTTGTTTTTCTTAGGATTAGAAGGTTTTGTTTTCTCTTTTAGGTTCTGTTTTAAAACATGTTCTTCTACCCATGTTGAGGTATTGTCTTTTACGTTCTTTTTAACTATTTGTCATGCTTTGGCTTGTAAGCATGTAAGCATATTCAAGGGCACTGTGGACAGTTGCCCCGTTTTGCACACTTAAGATGTTAAGAGTTCTATTTTGTGAGACAAGTTGCATTGAAGCAACTCGTCTTGGGAAATCTTGGAACATGTGATCAATGCCACATCGTCTACACATTGGTCGCAAGGTGTCAGTGACTATGGGCATGGAAGTATTCAAAACTGTGTAGTCTGCCACCTTGTGAGGTCCACGATAATAGAAACACTGAAGTGTCCGATTAACTGCATCCTGAGCAGTTTCTACCCTTTGGACTATTTTTGTTTAGTGCACGGGAGATGGAGGTTTTGAGTCCATTGTGGTGAATGAAGCGGGATACTTTTTACTATCATGGTCAAAGGTTTTACAATATATGCAGTATAGAAGAACAGGTGCCTTGTATGCACAATGAGGATTGGGATGGTCATATTCAACACAAGGCATTTTGCTCCTCACTATTAGAGGAATTAAGTATGTCTAGTTTTGAAGGTTTTCATCCTGTCTTATAGATATCTGCTATAATGCTTTAAGCAAGGCTATATAACATTATGGGAATGTCAATTCTGAGATCGATCTTTCTTTTGCCATTGCTTTACTTGGTTTAGATGAGGAACACCTCGTAGCATGATCATCTTTTAGCATGTTGGCATCTAAACGTATTGCTTCTTTACAACATTGATCGAATGTTTCCACATTGGATATAATGATTAAGTTGCGTAAGCTGTTATTCTTCAAGCCCATCATGAAACATCATTTAATTTTTTCCATGACTCACAACGTGAGTCCAAGAATTTTATCCGAAGGATAAAGTCTCTAATGGATTCATTTGGTTGACACTCAATTGAATAGAGTTCTGTTTACTCCACTCCATCGATCACCTTGTCTGGAAAAGCCATGTATAAAGGATAATTTCAAGGTTTTGAAGTTGGTCTTGATCACTGGCATCAATGCGATGAACCATCGACTAGCTTTTCCCTCTAAGCATAAGTTCAACGCATGTACCTTAGTGGGGCAGTTGGGATTTCCAAAGGCTTCACATCTCTATTCAAACATTTAAATGAATTGAACGGGGTTGGTTGTTCCGTCATATTTGCCCATAATTTGGGAAATTTGTACGGTCGTATTTCTGTATGAATCATTGAGGCCGTATGTAAGTGCTCTTGTGGGAAAAGACTCAGTGAGTCCTTGGGCCACCCCCCTTCCTAGACTAGTCAGTATGTCCAAGGTGTGGGCATCTAGGAAAGAGTTAGTACTTGTAGGATTTGCGTGAATGCTAGGGACCAAAGCTCGGTTGAATCGAAGTGACAGGGGGTGTAAAACCCAATGACACGCTTGTTATAGGCATGGCCAATGGCATTGGGAGGTGAATTGGTGGCATAGATCTCAATGGCTCGAAGATGTCAGCCATCGGGTTGAGTCCTTGTGTGACCCCTGGCAATCCCTCCATCGTAGCCATGTTAGAGTGCCTAAATGCTCCTTAATGAGCAATCATTTTTTTTTTTTTGCTTTTTATCCTTTCCCATAGCCTGTTACAGCCTCAAGAGGCTTGGCGTACTCTTTGTTGGATCAAACGGGTGTCCGTTTGCCCTAATTAGCTTAGGTGCTATACGCACGTGAACGACCTGAGTATTTTTTTAGAAAAAGTGTATGCTAGGAACTTCCCAGATGGAAGAGGGGGTCCTAACACATATTTTCCAACACTGTCTCAAGACGAAAAAAATTTTAGAGAACTTTTTTCCTGTTTCGCAGCACGTTTTTTAGTGTTCTAAAAGGAATTTTGAAAAACTCTGTATGAGGGAGTTGTAGTATTTTTGGAGTACCACAACTTTGTTTACCTGAGTCATCCGTGATTTTGTCGTTTAGAACGTCAAACAAAGTAGCTCGAATATGGCTCGTTGTCATTTTTGTGTTTTTTATGATTTTTTTATGGTTTTCGGGCTTTTTTTACCTCGATTTTCGGGTCGAATTTTGAGGCTGCTGGTCGGAGGCCAAAATGATCGATTTTGACTTCGAATGACCTAGTCCAAAGTCGAAGAGCTTGATGTCAACTTTTCGATGAGCCCTAGAGCGCCTTCATCGGATATACGGTTTAGGAGATATGGACCTCTAAACAGGGGTGTTTTCCAGAGTCTCTTTTTTTTTCCCATATGCCCGACCACGAAAAATTAAATTTTGATTTTTTTTCCACATGAAACTGGTGTTTCACGCCGGACTTCAAGAAAAATTAAATTTTTTTGGCCGCGTGAACGCTTCACATGGAAATTAATTAATTTTTTTAAAAAAACCGCAGTGAACTAGTGTCACGCCGTGAAACGGTTTTCACGCGTGAACTGGACTTCACGCGAAAATTAAATTTAGATTTTTTTTTAGTGTAGTGGGAAATACGAATTTTCTTTTTTTGGGGGAGAATATGCTTTGAATTTAAAATGAAAGGGATACGGGCATTTCCCCAAACAAGGTAAGTGGAATAAAAAAAGTCAACCTTTTAATGACACACCTTACACCAATGACCCCCAAAATGGACAAATTGACAACTCATGAGCATCTTCTCATTAAATGCTCATTAGCCTTAATGAGTTATGTAAAAAAGTGATTAAAGATTAATCCTTTCACTAATCTTTTCCTCTTTTATACTAATCAAGAATCCTAATTAACCACTAATCTCTAATTAATTCACACAATTGAGCACACCATTGGATAGAGCAAGGAAAAACTACTCTTTGTGCATAAATAATTGTGTAAATTAATCTAAATTAGAGGATTAATTAGACTCTTAATTATAGTCTCCTCTTTAAGGCAAAATTAAGCAAAGAGAGTCAAATTTCTCCAATTGATCAAACAATTGATGTGATTACGTGTTTTGATGCATCTAGATGCTCTCAAAATACTCAAAAACTCCGATTTCAACTACTCATATGATCAATTTAGATCCCAATCAACACATTTTCTAAATTTTTAACCTCTTGAACAAGATTAATCACCCTTAATGACAAAAACCAGTCCATTAAGAGAAATTAGTCAAATTCATAGATTTTTTTATGGTTTTATTTTGAAAGATTAAGCTACTCCTAATACTTGCTAACACTCTAATCCGAACAATTTCAACAAAAAAACACAATTAAACTAGAATTAATGATCTTAGATCTATGTTTAAACTAAAGAGAGCTAACATTCACTAAAAATTGCATTCTATTGCATTGTTTGATGCAATGGATGCAAACTAAGTCTAATATAAACTATGTGCAAGCCCTAAGAACATGAAAAACCACCAAAACAATAACAAAAACAACAATTTAATCTAAAAATTAAGTAAAAAGAATTCTTTTCAAAAATAAAAAAGAGAGCTATTCTACACCAAATCTCACTCAAATTACCATCAAATCCACATCTTTTTTATGGGAAACCATTAATTAAGATAATGGGCAATGGTTATGCGTAGATTAGAGACAAAACAATGGAAAAAGCCAAGGAATGGCTCCCTGGCAGCGGTGCCAAAAATGTTATGGCTCCTAACCCTCCTTGAAACACATCCAAAAAGAGATTACCTGGTGAACCACAACTGTCATGAGGATCTTTCCAATGGCTGAGCTTGTAACCCTTGAAGTCTCCAAGCTCCACAACTCCTTGAGAAGCAATTTCACCACGTCTCCCGCGAGCGTTGTCACACCGCCGTGTTGCACTATGGGTCCTCATCCCTCCTCTCACCTCACTTCACTCATACACACTCACTAGCATGCATTAGGTAGAGAGATTAGCAAGAGGACTAGCAAGAGCAAGACTCAATTGTTGCAGAACGGGAGAGTCTCTTGTATTATGAGAGAAATTCACTTATATACATGGCCATAAGTGTTCACACTCACTTAAACTATGGCCGGTCGGGCACTTCAGCTCATAAGAGGCCTAATGCTATTACAATGACTACTCTCATAATATATCCATGAACTGCATCACTTAGGACTTCATCCTATCTTGCTACCATATGCTCTTGAAGCAGGAATCACCATAAATACTCTGTCACACCATAATGAGCGCTCGTCCAAGTTCTAGCTTTGGACACTTTTGCTTCATATCTTGAATATATGACCCTTTGGTGTATCTATTGTGACTCCTTGATGTAAGATACAGGCGGTAGCTCTTGTTAATCCTGATATTGGATTAATACTAGGGCCATTCTTGGATGCCCCATGGCCATCCCCCAAAAATGACCTTGAGGCCTTGGGGTCATGCAAGAATGGCCCCACGGCCATTCTTCCTCATGTTGTGCATGTAAAAGATGTTGAAAATACAAGTGAATAGGGTGTGTGCGGGAACAAGCCCTTGGTTAGAGGCTGTAAAAGAGGATGTGTAAATGTGAAAGAACCTGTGAAAAGGTGAGAAGAATCTACTGGGAGAGAATAAAGGATAGCATAAGAAGATTTAGGAAGTGTGGAGATATTCTGGGAAGTGTGGAGATATTCTGGGGGGAGATATTCTGGGAAAAGTGAAGAGGTGGAGAGAATCAGGGAAAAGAGGTGGAGTGAATCATGGAGAAATCAGTGGGATTAGATGCTTGGATGTAAACTCTATAAATTGAGGCATATCCCTAATGAGAATTTGCTGGTTTTTGAGTATCCATGCCTACATTAATCTATTTGTTAATTACCCACTAATTATGTCTTAATTATTTGCTAATCACTTTGTTACTGATGTTGATTCTAGTGTTTGATCCACCATAGCTCATCACAATGCTCAAATTTCAACATGGTATCAGAGCCATGCCTAGAATCCATCAGGTTTATGAGCCCATTATTTAATTAATCAAGATTAGTAGATAATTAGAAAATAATCAAAATTTTAGTTATTTTTCACTTCACCTCTGTACCCCCAGCCAGTGGAGGATCTCATTCACCTTGCACACTCACAATTAGCTTAAACCCTTCTAGCACATGGTAGCCAACCCATTTCTCTTCAAGCTCATCCAAACAAAAGCGCAAACCGCCAAGCAACGAGGGAGAATTCATGATTTTTGCTGGCGCCTTTTTTCTGAGGAGTTTTTGACATTACTACTTCCACAAATCAAAGGTCTCTTATTCCTCTTAGCCCAAGGTGTTTTCAAGCATGCTCTACAAGCTGGTGAAGACAGAATTCAGTTTCATCAAGTCTACTGTGAGATCCAAGCTCTTCATCAAATCTGCAGGTGACTTTGGTAAAACAGAGATTAAGCTTTCAATATTTGGTCAAATCTTGTGTTTCTTGGCTTAATCCTCTACTAGACTCATTGCTATTGATGCCTTTGAAAGCATTTGAGCTCATTTTGAAGTCTAAGGCACCAGATCTAGACTCCCCGCATACTCTGTTTTTTGCACACAAAACAGTGGATTAATTTGCTAATCAGTGATTAATCAATGCTAATCACTGTATTTTGGTGTAATTGAGGGTTCAAATTAGCCATTAGGTATCTGATACAGATCCCTATAACCTAAGATTGCAATTCGGAGTTGGTTTGATACTCCAACCATCCCGTAAAAATTGGTTACCCTTGATTTAATGTAATTTCTGGGAAGGCCATAGATCCATTCTACCATTTACAATCTTGATATTTTATGCATGCACTGGTAGAGAACGGCCCCGGGGCCATTCTAAACTACATTGTGCTTACAAGAATGGCCCTAAGGGCATTCTCTACCTTCTTGTTATGCTTCAGAATCTCTGTCATGCCATTCTAAAGTCCATCATGGATGGTCATGAGCTTGAGAGGGGCTGTTGAGATTCAAGCTTGATGTCAGCTTATGCCAGTTAAGATTGGATGAACTCTAACATGTGGAGGCAGTTTTAGTTCATATGCAACCGTGCCAATCTGATGTATAACTTGAAATGGACCACAATATCTAGGAGATAAATTTGAGCATTTTCTTGTTGACAAAGTCTGAGAATATTTAGGAACTTTGAAATAAATCAACGCTCCTGGTTTAAAATACCGAGGTGAGCATCCTCTATCAGCATAAAACCGTGCCCTATCTTGAGCACTCTTGATAGAATCCTGAGCTTCGGTCATCATTTCTTACATATCATGCAAGAAATCCCTCGATGCATCAAGCTCAATGTCCTTAAGACCGATATCAATAGGTGCCTTAGGTTGATACCCATACATAAGTATGAACGGACTAAAACCAATAGCCATATGTTTAGAACTGTTATAGGCAAATTCCATCGTTGGAAGATACTTTTCCCAATTTGATGATTTTCCAAAGACATATACATGAAGCATATCCTCTACAATCTGAATCACATGCTTTGTTTGTCCATCAGACTCTGCGGATGATCAGAGGAACTCATACTCAAAGTAGTTTCCTCATTGTAAACCATTCGTAGGTAAGACATGGCATTATAATGGCAGGAACCAGGGATCCATCGGCTGCCTCACGTACCCACATCTGCACATGGAATTATCGACGTACCGAGTTACCTATATCAACATAGAGAGTCATCAATATCTCGATAAGTCACATATGTACACCGTAAACCATCAGGTGGACTATATAAATCACCTAAAGGACGAAACTAATGCCAACAAAGGAAGAATCAAAAAATCTATAATCCGAACACAACACGATAAACTCATTGAACTCTAAAGAAAAAGATTTCAACAAGTGAATATCATGAAAACATACAGGGTATAGATAAAAGAAGTTTATCTAGAGAATGCCTACACTACAACTTTAAGTAAATTAAGAAAATGAGATTGTCTTTGAATGTTGAGGTCAACATGCTAAGTGATGTAAGGAAAGTAACAATCTTGAGCCCAAATTATCCCATAAGATAATATATGCAAGGAATCGCTAGCGTCCCATACCACCATGATACCAACCTTACCAATTTGAAACTCCCTAGGAAACTAGTATGCCGTCTAAGAAATATGAATAAAATCCTATATAAAAGGAATAAGGTGGCCTTATCCCAGACTTTCACATAATAAAACCTATCTCTATATACTTGAGATCACATCAAGGAATAATCTTTCCGAGTACATCATTAGAAAAGAATTTGAATTATTGGCACCTTTCTAACGATAACTATCCAATAAACTCAATAAAGTTGGGGTAGAGAAGAGCAACCTTTGATTGTGGTGTCACAGCACAGTTTGTTCAAGAAAGTCGTGCAAGTGCAAGTGATGATAACACAATTACTGGAATGCTTGATTACTTTGGAACCATTCAAGATATATTAAACGTTGGCTTCAGAAGTTTTGAGTTGTTTATCTTTGATGTGAAGTGGTTCAAGGTAATCACGAATGGGCCACATGCAACTGTACGTAGAGACAAGAGTGGCCTCATCCAAGTGGACTCCACAAAGGTATGGACCGATCAGCAAGATACTTTTGTGCGCCCAGAGCATTGTGAGAAGGTTGTCTTTAAAGCGGATCCAAAAGATCCACGCTGGCTATTTGTGGTTCAAGTCGCCCCCCGCAGTAAGCAAATTTTTGAAGAATTTGAGCTTCAACAAGGTGATGTGGATGCACAGGGTGGTTTAGAGCAGCAAGAACAAGCCGATATCAACAATGAAGAGGAGCAAGCAAATGAAGAGGAGCAACTTAAGCAAGATCCAAATGAAGAGGTGCAAACCAAGGAAGCTGAAAAACATGTTGAGGAAGAAGACATAGATGATGAAGACATCCTTCATCAAGGAACCTTTAATGATGAGGATCGAAAATATTAAATTCTTGAGAAAAAGAATTATCATGATTTTTATTCTATTTTTCCTAATTTTTTAGGGTCTTAAAATATGCTAATTTTGAATTCCTTCAAACCTATCTTATGGCATTCTAAACCTATATTTTTCCAAAAAAAAATTAGTAATTAAATTTTCTAAAATATCATTGATAGTTTATACATACCAATTTTTAGGAATTCTAAAAATAATTTCTAGAATATTCCTTATTTTTCCTGATAATCCCATCGTTCACGAAATTTCCAATTCCGTCCGAAAATTCTCAAATCGAATGAAAATTTACAATATAAAGGGATTTTTGAATTTTGTAGGTCAAAAATAGATTTTAAAAGGAATTTGAACAGTCTCACGGGTGCCTGAATGGACACACCTCATGCCAATCACCAACCCCACATTTTCCAAAAATTTAAAATAACCTTTGTCTAATTTTTCACTAATTTTAAGGAAATTTTCAAAAAAATTTAATTTACCCCGAATGCATTAGAATATGAATAGTCAAAAATTTTGAAATCCCAATGGTTTTCCTGGAATACGGAAAGCCAACAGTTTTGAGAAAATGAAAAGACAAAAAAAATCGGAATGTGAAAGGTCAAAAGTTTTCGAAATCTGAAAGGTCAAAAGATTTTTCGGAATTCGAAAAGCCAATAGGTTTCCTGGGAATGCGGAAAGCCAAAGGGTTTCAAGAAAATAATTTCAAAAATTTTCAGAGAATTTTTTTTTCTCAAAATTCATATTTTCTCCCTTTTTTAAAAAGCTTTTTTCCAAGCTTTTTTGCAAGGATTTCAAAAGCTTAAAAAATAGAAAAACCTTTAAAAAATTTAAAATTTTTAAATAAAACTTTAGTTATAAAGCTTGTGGACCCCCCCCCCCCCCCCCCGCCAGCGCGATTTAATTCACCTGAGAGAGTTTAGAGAGTGAGTCTCTCCTCTTCTTCTTCTCCATTCTTTCTCTCTTTCTCCACCCCCTCCTTCTCTCTGTTAAATCAAAGAGGATTACGCTTTGATTAAATTACCTTAATCATAATCAAAATTTAATTATGATTAATGTTTAAGCAAATTGTGCCATCTAAGAGGTGTTCACACGGGTGGGATAGAGAAATAGAAAGAATTTTAAAATTTTAAAGGAAGAAAAGAACTTTATGTGCATGTGAGAGAATCCAATGCAGCAATTTTTTACCCCATACTGTATTTCAACAAAAATTTGGCAGAAAATGGATAGCATATCTGCGGAAAACCCGCAAAAATTTGGTAGAAAATGGATAGCATATCTGCGAAAAACCCGCAAAAATGCATAAAAATATATAAATTTTCCATAAAAATGCTCTAAAAATTTCTAAAAAATTAGAAAAGTTTCTAAAAAATTATAGAAATTTAGGGAATTCACTTTACCACAAATATCCACAATAAAATGTGCAGTATTTTGGTAAAAATTCCATAAATGCTTATTTTAAACCAAAAAATAGAAAAAAATAGCATTAAACTCACGGAATTTTCTCGCAATATTGAGTCATCCATTAAATAGAAGAAACACACATTCCAACCGCCATATCGACGATCCACGTGATAATCATCAAAATAAATCAATAAAATAATATTTTTATTTAGTAAATATTAAAGTTTATTTTTAAAAAAAATACTAAAAATTAGAATAAGAAAGAAAAAATAACAACAATCAATTAACTAGAGATTTCTCTGATACCATTATTAAAACCCTAAGATCTCTCTAGATAATTGTTATGCATAAACATGCATAAATCAGGCACCATCCCCGAGCCCCAAGAGATACACACATGAATTATAATGAAGTACATCATACCCTTACCTTGATGTGCCATACTATCAAGAGGTATGACTCCAATCCAACAACATGTAGCTATAGTGTGAAATGGTAGGTGAGTAGTTACAATCCTCTACACAAGAGAACATAACATAACCTAGCCCAGCCTCCCTTGAGTGTGCCCCATACCTCTACAATCCTCTACACAAGAGAACATAACATAACCTAGCCCAGCCTCCCTTGAGTGTGCCCCATACCCCTATTATATAAAGGAGGGCCCTTAAGTGACTTTTGACTCTCCATTTCCCATATGTGACCCTTGGGATGCCTAACCCTAACCTCAACCCTTAAGGTTAGTCCTAACCCATGCTCCACTAGAGCTTATTCCCATGCTCCCATACTCACAAGCCTAATGTGGGTTAGCCCCCTAGTATATGCACACATAATGGACATATAACAATGTATATATACTATATTATAGTATATACAATATAGTATAGTATATATTATATACTAGATGAGTGCTCGAACAAAAGTATTTCTAGAAAAAGTAGAAAACCCTTAATTTAAAATTTTAAAAATTATCACTTGAGAAAATTTTAAAAATTAAAAAGTATTACTACTATAACCCTTGAAAATTTGAAGGTATTCATACCTTCAACTCAAATTTCAAAAGGTATTTTTTAAAATTTGAAGTTGCGCTTACACTAAACCTCGGTTTTTTTATAGCACTATACTATATTATAGTATATATATAATATAGTATAGTATATACTATATATACTATATTATATATACTATACTATATATATAAAATGTATAGTATATATAAAGTATAGAATATATATGTAAAAAGTATAGTTAAAGTAAAGTATAGTATAGTACATATAAAAAGTATATATAATTCTTATTATATATATACTATATATACTATATTATATATACTATATTATATATACTATACTATATATATAAAAAGTATAGAATATATATGTAAGAAGTATAGTATACATATAAAGCAAAGTATAGTATATATAAAAATTATATATAATTTTCACTGTATATAATATGCATTGTATTAATAGTATATAATGTATAATATATAGTGTATTATAGTATATAATGTATATATACTAAACATTATATATATAGTATATATATAATGTATATATACTATACATTATAATGTATATATGGCCCTAGGGCCATTCTAGGATGCCCCATGACCATTCTTGCACCTGTTGTACAAGAAAAGAATGGCTCTAGGGCCATTTTTCTTGCACCGGTTGTGCATGAAAAGAATGGCACTGGGGCCATTCTTGCACCTGTTGTGCATGGAAAGGATGGCCCGGTTGGATGGCACTAAGGCCATGCTAGAATGGCCCTAGGCAATTGTTGCATGCACAAGAGCATCAAGATTGGCCCTAGGGCTATTCTTGGATGCCCAAGAGCATGCAAGAAAGCTGGTGCCACCAAGGCCATGCTAGAATGGCCCCATATCCATTCTTGTATGTAGTAGAAGAGCATCAAGAATGTCCCTATGCCATTGTTACATGCACAAGAGCATCAAGATTGGCCCTAGGGCCATTCTTGGATGCCCAAGAGCATGCAAGAAAGCTGGTGCCACCAAGGCTATGCTAGAATGGCCCTAGGAAAGCCTTAAACTTTTTGACCATAACAGATGTAGAATGGAGTGATGTCATGGCTCTTGGTGGCTGTGAAGTTGATGAAGAGGAGTAGAAAATCAAATCTGGGTCTCGACCTTCTTGATCATGTTGGGCAGCAGTCTTACTTCAACAATGGTGACTTGAAGGCATGAGAATGTAGCAAAGGTAGCATATTTGTCAAGAAATGGTGGCGCCAGTGTGGACAAAAAAACGACTAGCAACAAGGGGTTGGATAATGGCGGCTCTTTCAGATTTGGAGCAGCTCGGGGTGAGATTAAAAAAATGGCGGCTCCTCTAGACATGGCAGTGACTGAAACAGCAGAGGATCATTTAATAGGTGGCAGCAAGAGTAGATTCATTAAATGGGAGTAGGGATGCGGGAAGGACTGCCCTTGGAGGAGATAACTTCCATTTTCGAGCCACCTCACTCCTAAGGCTTGCCCAAGGAAGGGAAAGCTAGAGAAGGGGACATCGCTCTGATACCACACCTGAAGGAACATGGTGGAGAGAGAAGCAAGCTAATTCTAGGAATGGAAAGAAATGATGGCAACCATAATGAAATGGAAAGGAAATGAACAAGTACTCACATGTAGTCCAATGTAGCTTGACTTGATTGATGTGACATGCAAGAAAGTACATCATTCTTATAGAGTGAACACACACACACACTCAAGTACCATCATATGCTTATGGGATAACTCCTAAAGTGACATGTGGCACTCTCTCACACAAAGACTCACAAATACACACGCTTTGACTACGATTTCCTCAACAGCAACGCTATGTAGCCTTTGAAGACATGCAGGGTGATGGTGAGCATCTAACACTGTTGAGTATCCAATGGTGGCTCACGAGGTCCCAACCTTAAAAAAGAGAAGCTATACCTTCATAAAAAGAATTCCAAATGAGAGAGAACCACCAACTTTGAGTTTCTATTTGTTAATGGAATTAGTGGAAAGGGTTGCTTCTATTGATTGTTGTAAAAACAAATGTTGTTAGCTTGCAGATCGCGACATGATAATGCACATACGCTAAGATTTTTGGGGACAATCTCAAGAAATTCAGACAAACTATGTATATGATGTGCTCTCTATGTCTTGGCTATAAGACTCAAAAACAAAGAAGATTAAATATGTTTTTAAACTTAATGGGATGGGTGTCTGTTGCCAATCATGGTATGAGGTGCATGGAATCTCGAAGACATCCTTTTACCGCTACAGGGGAAAGTTTGAGGCTGATGTGCGTCAACATGTACATGGAAACATAGGGATAGTCCGAAGAATCCTTGAGCATACTGGTATGGCTAGAGCACTACTTGAGGACTTCATCAGCGTTAACTCAGAGTGGATGCCTAAAAAGAGTAGAACTATACTGGATGGCTCAAGGGAGACTCAGTTATTAAGGATATCCAAAACATACAAGCAGGTTGACATATTAGATGAGATCAATACAATGCTTGATCAATTGGGATATGAAAAGAAGTTACCCAAGTCTTCTTTTGGGAGGATATGGAATCAAGAGTATCCCCATGTGGCATTGACAAAGACAAGTGAGTTCTCTAAGTGCAGTTTGTGTAGTTCATTGAAGGCTAGAATGGGAGCCAAACCAAGTCTACAAAAAAGAGCAAAGATCAAGGAGGAAATAAATTTTCACATGAGTTAGCAACAGAGTTGTAGAAACATGTACTATGCATGGCATGTATTTTTAGAATTACAACCAGAGAAATATGTGTGCATCATCCATGATAAGATGGATCAAAAGAAGATGGCCATTCCTAGACTACAAATGGTACCAAAGGACACAGATTCAGCATGGCAGTTATAGGTGGCATTGATTGGTATGATCACTCATGGACATGGGGAGGGGCATTACGATCACTTTATGCTGAATGGGTTATGGCCATCGGATCCTAATCTCACAATTGTATCAATTGCATTGTGTTTGCGTAACCTAGAGTAGTTGGATAAGCACCCCCTTGGTGATCTAGCTACTACAGATGGGGCTTCATGGAGCAATGTTTCTCTTCTCCATGCCTTGAGCTCAAGGGAAGCTTTAGATTACCACTATGATACTGATGGTAAAGAGCTTATTGGCCACCCAACAGTGACAATGCACATGCAAATTCCACAACAACCATTGTTCTAGGAGAACATGCATGAGGTCCAAATGATTTACAAGGTGTCAATGTGATTTCAGCTTTTCGCAGATTGCTCTAGAGAACTTGCTACTGCAACTAGATAATTGTGTAGGTGAAAACAAGAATCGATATTTGTTTGCATATCTATCTCTTCTAGTTGCAAGGGGGTTTTTTAAACTGTTCAATTGGTATTTTTAATGGTCAGACACACACATGAGGACATAGATGCAATGTTTAATAGGTTCTCAGAAAAATCGAGAGTCGGACAGACCTTCACTTTACCACATTTGATGGACACCTTAAGGACCAGCTCAAGCTCTTCACCAGTAACCTTTTTGCTAACTTAAGTACCTGACTTCAAGCGATATTATGATGGATACATTTGTGATAGGCAAGATGCATTTGTAGGCCACTCTAGGCCACTTCAATTTTGATTCTTCATGAATGGGGACACACCAGTAATGCAATATAAAGTGCATGTAGCAACACCTGACAGAGGTATTCCACTATGGAAGAAAGATAGTGAAGGTAAGCCAATGTTACCACCAGGTAATCCATCTTTGTTGTCGATGAGCATGTAAAGCGGGCATGAGGATATGATATGAGGTATAAAGTCTTATATTAGATTTTGACAAAATCTTGGAAATGGTTCTTTTGTTCCAAGGTATTATAGACCTATGATAGATTACTAGAATAATGTAATCCAAGAGCTTGATAAACCAATTATAGCATTGAAGGCTAGATTGTACACACAGTTTTGGCCAAAGTCTCAAGGCTCTCAAAACGGGACATGGATGCTTCCTTTGAGCTGAAAGGTTCTTAGGTTACGAGGAGTACAATGATCATTATTGTGGGCCTCAACGAGAGAAACCAAGGGAAGAATTCAACCCAATGCTAGATGTCCAGCAGCAAGGGGACTTTATCTTGTTGCTCCCACTAAATAGAGATGTGTATCCTATTTGGCTTGCTATGACTGAATCAAACATTGATATGGATAGGAAGTCACCAAACTACAAGAAGATTCTGATACAGCATTGGGCACCGTGTGCAAGAAAGGGTGGTTTGATCAATGCAGAGGCCTATGCAGATATTTGGAAGGGGTTTTGGGTAGAGAACAAGGTAGATCCTCGGGTGTGGGAAGAGGCGGATGCAATTGTTTGGTCATGGAGGCCTAGAAAACCAGGGCCTTATACGAGAATCAAGATACGAGTCAAGGAAGCCAAAAAAACACAAGAAGAATTGTGCCTAGGTGGAGCAGATCAACCTCATGAGGAAGACTTTGACAGTGCCTGCCTTGAAGAGTTATGACTTTTGTGGGTGCTATGACTTTTGTGCTTTAAATTTGCATGATAGTAAAAATGCAGCAGTCTCACTTATTTGGAATTTTCTATTTCTCACAACCTAATTTGCAAACGATATTGTTTTTCCACCATCATAATCTACCATTGTACTTGTTCAAGACTTGGTATTTAAATTTAAAGATTGTTCCATTTAATTGTTACCATTGAAGGTAGAGTTTCATTTATTAGTTTGATCCACAATCATGAAGTCTGTGGGTATTTATGTACAAGACATATGCAGCTTCCTTATTATGGTGTTCAACACCACCTTCCTACATGATCTATCTATCTCCTTGCAAGTATGGAATGGCCCAACGGCAATTATTTACACACGTACAAATTCCCACGATAAGTGGGAAATTCCCAATTTATGCGAAACATACCAATTTCAAAATTCCCAAAATGTAAGATTTTTCCCATTTTATCTAATATGGACTTCAATTACTTTTGATAGTGCCTCAACCCTTTTGCCTCTTCCCGTGCAATTATTCCTTCCTTTGTTTAAGCCTTAATATTTGCCAAAAATAAATTCCTTGGCCTCCTTTACTCCAAACAATTGCGTAAAAATTTTCTTTTGAATTTTTCTTCAAAAATTCTTCTCCCCCAAAGCTCTGATACCAATGTCAAGGCCTTAAAGACACTTGGCAAAGAATTCAATTTCTCAACACAAAAATCAGAGCAAACTGAAGACTTGGAACAAATTAAAAGCATTCACCTTCTATAAACAAAATAAAATAAACAAGAGAGCTTGAAAATAGGAAAGAGATCATAGTCAACAAAAGATTGGGTTAAATCTTCTTTGGATGGGTGCGGCTCATCGTACCTCTTATTCTATATTTATATGAATTAAAAGCTTACTTTTCAAAAAGACAATTCCAAAATCAAAAGCACAAGAGCTTTTAAGGTTTTAAGCATAAAAGCTCTTCCAAAAATATAGCAAGCTACAAATATCAAGTCTTGGGACTATCAAAAGCATAAATACTAATTGGTATGTACAAAGGTTTGAGACCTTAGCCTTCCAAAAAAAATATTAATGCCAAACTATGTAACTATAATAGGTGTCCACATGTCTTCCCAAATATGTCATTGTGTTCCAATAAATGTTCCACCCACGGTTTCACCCACAGTTAACAAACAATTTGTTGAGAAAAGCAATGTGTGAGGGAGCAACATGAATAGAGCAGAGAGGAAGGAGCATGCACATTAGAAAGAGGAATAGACTAAGGGTACATTAGCAAAGGTTGATTTGTATGGTCATTTATGAAAGGTGAATTCAAAGGTCAAAAAGCTAGCACATGTGTGCGCTCTTGCTGCACGTGTCGGAGCTAGGGACTTGCCAAGCACCGTGTGCAAGCCACAAATGGCTGCAAGAACACAACCAGGAAACCAGCAAGCTCAAAATAGGGAGCAATGGTGTGTCACTCACCGCTCAGACCGCCATCGTGAAGAAGGAGCTGCCGCTGCCACTTTACCGCCTCGTCTCGCCACCGTGCCGCCACGCAATGCTCGATCGCTACACACACACACACTCTCTCTCTCTCTCACTCACACACACACACACACGCTGGAGAAGGAGATGGACAAGATGAAGCAAGAGCACTCCTTGTACTCATCAACACTCAGAGAATGAGAGGTTTTAGGTTACATTTGACTTTTATATGTGACCTGGCCATTCACACATGGGCGCCCACACATGGCTGGCCGATCCTAACCCTTATCTTGATGAAATTTGAGGTGCGCCTCTCATCAGCGAGACGATCACCCAATCCCCTTACCCTTTACATGTGGTGCCGACAAGCCCGACCCATGACTCAGAATACGTAAAATAATTATATGACATAAAAAGTAATACGTCTCAATATCCACGCCATAGGTTAACATGCCCCCCTTTTCCTGATGTAGATTCTATCCTCCTTGGAAGCTATGGTATGGTAAGCTCGACAGGGTTTGTTGTGGTAGACTGTAGTATCTGCAAAAGAGGGAAGTAGAGTGAAAGCATGCTTGGTCTTCAAAAGATATAGAGTGTATCAAAAATAAAATCAAGCATGTTAGACCACAATGGAAGTATGCCATGAGAACCTAGTTTAAGAGGTCACATTAAGGAGCTAGCATAGCAAATTCATAGGAGTTTAAAACTATTAAAAGTAATTCAAGAGTTAGCAAGGTGTCGAAGGTTAATCAAGGTCTACAACTGGCCTAAGTCAAGGAAAATTACCAAGCTTAATAAATAAACAAATGACCACAATGTGTCTATTCTAAGAACAAGCTAATCCCAAGAGCCTAAGGACACAAGAAACATCAGAGTCATAGGAGTCTTTTGCCTTTATTTATTTTATGCACGTGATAATTTTTACAAACAATGGCGACCTCCCTAAAGCAAAACTAGCATCGACCCTGGTGCCATGTTTACCACAAGGTCTTCTCCAGGAATCTACTAGCTCACCTCAATGTATTACTCAAGCCCTAGCCATAGAGGGAAGCCATGTCCCTTCTCACACAATGCATAAAGCCATAATCCCAAAAGCTACAACACACTACTTGTGTTGTGTCTACACACAGCTAACCCTAGCTACTGTCCACACAACTATGACCAGCTGGACGTGGTCATTTATGTCTCACACATGCTACTACCTAACATGCTAGCACATAGTGCAACTGGCACAAGCTGTCATCGAGCTTGAATCTCAAGCCCCTCTCAAGCTCATCATGTACTGCCATAGATGAAGATGTAGATGAGCTTGGGCTATCAAATCTCTCAACACTCCCCCTCAAGCTCATTCCATGTACTCCCAACATAGTAAGGAAGTACTCAAACTTCTCCCTGCTAAGTGGCTTTGTAAAGATGTTGGCTTTGTAAAGATGCTGGCCACCTGCTCTTCAGTCTTCACATACTGCAAATCCACTGTACCATCGAACACTTTCTCTGTGACAAAATGATAGTGGACCTCTATATGTTTGGTCCGTGCATGAAAGACCGAATTTCTCGCCAATTGTATGCTGCTCATGTTGTCACAATGAATGACAACCTTGCCATCAATAGGCTCACCCAAATCAGCCAAGAGACTCTTTAACCATACTCCTTCACATGCAGCTATGGCTACACCCCTGTATTCAGCCTCTGTAGTACTGGATAAAGCAACAGTAGGTTGCTTCTTACTGCTCCAACTCACCACCACTGCACTTCCAAATGTAAAGGCATAACCACTAGTGGACCTCCTGTCATACGAGCTACCTGCCCAATCTGCGTCTGTGTAGCCGTGTACATCCAAGCCTTCACCATGCTCATAAAGAAGACCATAATGTGTAGTGGTCTTTACATAGCGCATAATGCATCTCACCGCATCCAAATGAGGTTTTCTGGGGCTTTGCATAAATTGGCTTACTAGCCCCATATAGCATAACTTAGATCCAGTCATGTGATAGTCATGTAAATAAGACTGCCAACCATCTTTCTATACATAGATGGATCATCCAACTCCACCAAAATCATCCTATAGCTTCACATTCTTCTCCAACGGTGTACTCATTGGCTTACACCCTGTCATCCCATATCTTGCCAACATATCCAATGCATATTGGCGTTACACTAACCATGTTCCTGCATGGTCTTTGATCACTTCAATCCCAAGAAAATATCTCAATTCACCCAGGTCTTTCATATCAAACTGCCCACTCAATGCCTTCTTGACATGCATAACATCTGTAGCATGATCTCTTGTGATAATCAAGTCATCCACATAGATGACAAGCAAGACAATCCCATGATCTGTTTTCTTCACATAAAGTGAAGAATCTGCTGTGAAAAAGCCTAAAATCCAATGGAGATAAGATATCGGCTTATCTTATCACTCCAAGTACGAGGTGCTTGCTTCAAACCATATAATGCTTTATTAAACCTGCATACATGAGTGGGGTACCTTGGGTGTAATATCCTTCTGGCTGTGCCATATAAACTTCCTCTTGTAAATCACCATTTAGAAATGCATTTTCACATCCATTTGATGCATTTCCCAACCATTCGCTGCAGCCATAGCAATGATTGCTCTCACTGTTCCCATCTTTGCAACTAGACTAAATGTTTCATCATAGTCCAAGCCTTGGGTTTGTGCATAACACTTAGCTACCAGCCATGCTTTATGGTGCTCAATGGAACCATCTGATTTGCATTTCACCTTATAAGCCCATTTGCAACCAATGAGATTCTTGCCTTGTGGTAAGGCAACCAAATCCCAAGTTTCATTATGGACCAATGCGTCCATCTCAACATCCATTGCCTTCTCCCATACATGCTTCCCAATAGCTTCTACATAGCATGTAGGTTCCACATGCTTCACCAAAGAGGTCATATATGCGTAATGCATAGCAAAATCACGATATGTCAACCTGTCAACTGGATACCTGACCCTTTGGAATCTCTGCAATGCATGCGAATCACTCTGAGCACCTATCACTCTAGCATGTGGAGGCACATATCTATCCTGCCTTGCACCTACTGGTGTGCGTAAAACTGGTATGCTAAGTTCCTCATCCAAACTTTCTGAACTTGACGACTCATAACCTGTAATGCCAATTCCTTCAACCTTCTTTTTTCCTTTATCCATAGCACTACTCCCAGTGCTCACACTATCATGTCTCAAGCGTCCTGACCATGGACGTATAGTACTACTCTCAGACTCTGTTGGCACCCAGACATAGAAATAGAACTTGTTTGTGGCAAGCTCACATGCTCATCAGCATTAATGAAATCAATGACACCCTCATCCTTTGCCTTGTACCAACTAGCAAGTTCATCAAACACCACATCTCGTGAAACAAGCACTTGCCTAGTATGTGGATTGTAACATTTATATGCCTTGCAATCCTATGCATACCCAACAAAAATGCACTTTTTTGCCTTAGGATCTATCTTCTTCCTTCTCTCATGTGGCACATGCATATAAGCTGTGCTACCAAACACTTTGAGGTGTCCAATGTCTGGCCTAAATCTTGTAAGACGCATCTCTGGTGTACTTCCATGTATGGCAGCTGTCAGTGTCTTATTAAGTACATACACCACTGTAGCACACGCTTTTGCCAAATAATATTCTGGCATGCTCTTTTCATTAAGCATTGCCCTAGCCACATCACCAATGACTCTATTTTTCCTTTTAGCAACACCATTTTGCTGAGGTGTATACCTGCAAGTTAGCTGCCTTCTTATGCCATTCTTTCTCAAGAAGTTCTCAAAAGCATGTGAGGTGAATTCACCACCTCCATCTGTCCTTAAACATTTTATCCAATAGCCATACTACTTCTCTGCAAAAGCTTTGAATTCCATAAACTTTCCCAACACTTCACTCTTCTCTTTGTTGAGAAAGTAAATCCAAGTCATTCTGCTAAAATCATCAATGAATGTCACATAGTACATGCTGCCTTTAATGGATGGGTTTTGTGCAGGACCCCATACATCACTATGAACAATCTCAAGTGGCCTGCTACTCATGTTGCCTTCTTTAGGAGATGGCAACCTTGCTTGCTTTCTGAACTGGCAAGCATCACATACATGAATACTTTTGAATCTAGGCAGCCCACCAACAATACCTCTTGCCTGCATGTTCTTTAACTTTTGTATGTTCACATGTCCAATCCTTTTATGCCACATTTCAATGTCTTGTACCACATTTTGGCTTTTAGAGAACATAGCCGATTCCAACTCAGAAATCCCAGCATCCAATTTAAATTACCTGCCTTCTTTCTTGCCTTTGGCAATGACTCTACATCCATTTTTGAAATCCTCAACAAAGCAACCATTTTTGAAATCCTCAATGAAGCAACCATGCTCATTGAAACGAACCTGTAAACATATAAGACGTCTGACATAGACTTCATTTCACCATTTTTGAAATCCTCAATGAAGCAACCATGCTCATTGAAACGAACCTGTAAACATATAAGACGTCTGACATAGACTTCATTTCACCATTGTGCATCACCAATGGCACACTCCCAACATGAGTGATAGCATGCTCAGAATCATCACCTATCTCCACATAGCCTTTCACATCCATTGGCTTCATATGTTCAAACCATTCGCCATGACAAGTCATATGGTTTGATGCTCTAGAGTCTATATACCAAGTGTCATCACTGTCACCATGTGTCATCATAGACCCCACCACATGTTTCATGGCAAACAAGTGATTTACACTACCATCATGACTATTGATGCAAAATTTTCACCATTTGCATAATTTCCACCATGTTGTGCTCCAAAATTTCCACTATTTTCATAATTTCCACCATGTTGTGCTCTACCCTCTCTCAAATCATTTTGTTTGCGGTAACAGTCACCCGCCATATGACCAAACTTTCCACAGTAATGGCATTCCACATTTTGCATAGATGCTTGTTGGCCTTGTGAGATCCCTGTCCTCACCGCGCAACGAATTCAGGGGTGCTAGCAGCGGAAGTAGCACTTCTTGCTTGGGGTAGGGTCCCACACTTGGGGCCTCGCCCACGAATATCCGTACAAGAGACTAATCCATCAGTTCTTCCAAAACTGAACCCGAAAAAACTTTCCTTGCCCGAAAAGCACGGGCAATTCCTCTCCAGGATAAATTTTTCTGTTACGTAGTCAAAAGCTTTAAATATCAGAACTGATTTGACCAACCCGTAGTATCAAAGTCAGATCAAGAAAAAGATTGCACTTGGATCGTAGAGACCAACGCTTTTTTCCTCATTGAGAGGCATAGCCGTTGATTCTTTTCCATAGAACAATTTTTATCCGGGATTTACTTCATCTATCGTACCATAACAGAATTGAGTCTCATTTTAGGGATCCATCAGTCTAACCTAACCCCATCCAATCCCGTGGGTTAGCCAACCACCCAACCACTGTAGTGATGGGATCCAATTAAGAATTTGGTTAGGTTTTGTCCCGGGTACCAGGGAAAAGAGTTCCCAGGCCCCCTAGCCGGATATTCATGCAAACTTAAAACTAGTCACACCACTTACACACCCAATATGAAATTGCCTTTTTCACAGAGTCAGCATCTTCTAAAAACAATCTTTTAATGAAACCATTGTGTCACTGATCATAATCCTCAAAATCTCTGGTTGAATCCTTATTTCCAATCATTCCTTCATCGGTGTACCTATGGCATCATTGGCAACGAGAACACTCACCACCTGTCCACTCAGGGGCCTTTTCGATAGTTCCTAGCTCATAGTAACCGGCAATATATTCACATATCAAAATGGAATCTCCATTGATGAAGATCAGGAAGATCAACCAACGGATCCATATAAAAGAGCCATGGACTCATCCGTTGGAGGACCAGCAAGGTCAATCAACCAGATCCAAGCCCGAATTCAGAAAACAACTCTTACTCCTTGTTCCAATATCTTCCATGACATACGTGTGGGTATCGTCGGTGACCCAGAGCCCGAGCACCGTATGGTCAGCACCCTCTAGGATCCTTTTCACAGGTGACCTAGCGCTTCACTCATAGGCCGCTTCCTTGATCCCTCATCCACCGTACCGGAAGCTCACCATTTTAATCAAACCGTGGTTGGTCAAGACCTCGGCCGCCCCGCGACCTTGCTACACGCGAGACGTCCTCCATTGACTCTCCATCAGCTTTGCAACTTTAACAGATTAGGTCTCCATGACCTCATTCACAAGACGGTCAAAATGCTTCTCCAGCATTCTTGACATAAAACAGTCATTTAAAAACAGCTCAAAAATACAGTTTCTATAACGAACTCTCGTCTTTCCACATTGCTCTACATCAAACCACATTAATTAATTCCACAACCATTTCATAAGTATTCCTATTCTCATCCAATCACATCATTTTCATCTCATCACATCTTTTCTCAATTTATCCTCATCAGATCTCATCCACTCACATCTACCCATATCCACATCTCATCACATCACATTCATTCACATCTCATCCATTCAGACCATTCACTCACATCTCATCCATTCAGACCACATCACATCTCATTCATTTTACCTCACATCTCATTCATTCACATCTCCCGATTCACATCCCATCATATCACATTCATTCATATCCATCACATTCATTCTCATCACCATTATATCACATCACTTCTATCCACATCATATCTCATTCACACACATCTCATTCACTTCACATCCACATATATTCATGTCACATCTCATCTCTTTACATCACATCACATTCTTTCAGATACACATCTATATCCATTCTTTCACATACATCCACATCCATTCTTCTCATACACATTCACATCCATTCTTCACATACACATTCACATCCATTCCTCACATACACATTCACATCCATTATCATCACATACATTCACTCACATCTCATATCATTCATCCACATCCATCCAATCGTTCACATGTACAACTGCTCGCATCTATCCATACATTCATATCTACCACTTCACATCTACATGTATTCATGTCACATCTCATATCTTCACATCACATCACATTCTTTCACATACACATCTATATCCATTCTTTCACATACATCCACATCCATTCTTTCACATACTCATTCACATCCATTCTTCTCATACACATTCACATCCATTCTTCACATACACATTCACATCCATTCCTCACATACACATTCACATCCATTATCATCACATTCACTCACATCTCATATCATTCATTTACATTCTGATTCACATGACATCACATCTCATCCATTCATTCACATTTATCTGATTCACAACATCAGATCTCATCACATCTACTCACCTCACATCTCATCACCTCTATTCACATCACATCCATCCATCCATCCATTCCCATCTATCTGATTCACATCATCTCACATCTATTCACCTCATATTCTCATCACCTCATATTCTCATCACCTCTATTCACATCACATCCATCCATCCATTCTTCTCATCTATCTAATTCCCATCACATCTCATCACATCTATTCACCTCATATTCTCATCACTTCTATTCACATCACATCCATCCATCCATTCTTCACATCTATCTAATTCACATCACATCCATCCATCCAATCATCATCTATATGATTCACATCTTATCTCATCACATCTATTCACCTCATATTCTCATCACCTCTATTCACATCACATCCATCCATCCATTCTTCTCATCTATCTAATTCCCATCACATCTCATCACATCTATTCACCTCATATTCTCATCACTTCTATTCACATCACATCCATCCATCCATTCACATCTATTTGATTCGCATCACATCTCATCTCATATTCTCATTACTTCTATTCACATCACATCTATCCAATCATCTATCTGATTCGCATCTTATCTCATCACATCTATTCACCTCACATCTATTCACCTCACATCTTATCTCATCACATCTATTCACCTCACATCTATTCACCTCACATCTCATCACCTCTATTCACAATTTTTAAACGTAGAATTTAACAGGATCCTAATTTTTGATATAAAGATTCTTTACGCATCTATTTATGCATAATTCAAATTTAAGAAAAATAACACTTTTGAAATAAAAATAAATCCTTTATGCATCTTTCTATGCATAAATTCAATTTTAATGAGAATAACACTTTTGAAATAAAAATTTAATTTTAATGAGAATGACACTTTTGAAATAAAAATAAATCTTTTATGCATCTTTCTATGCATAAATTCAATTTTAATGAGAATGACACTTTTGAAATAAAAATAATTCTTTTAGAATGCACAAATGGCAGGAATTACTCTTTTAGAATAACCTAATGATAAACTTTAGTTCCACAAAATTTAAGAAAATTTTGCCATAACCTCCTTTGTATGGCTGACCATTTCTCAATTTCAGCATTCAATTTATGACTTGAATTAATCCAATTTGAATTCTAATATCTCTAATCTACTCCATTTTCCAAAAATCAAGAGTGTAAACAATGAAAAGAGTTTAATCAATCATTTAATTAAACTTTCTAGGATTAAGAAGGGCTGAATTGTAAAGAAGAGAAGGGGGTGGCCTTTCCATCAAGGCATAGCATCAGATTTTGATTCAAACATTTTCAAAGCATAAAATTTAAGAAAACCATAGATTAAAAATTCACAATAAGTAATAATTAAGCTTACATGGAGCTTGTAAGCTTTCCTTTGGCTTGAGGGATTGAGGGTTCTACTCTTGTTTGCAGCTAGAGTGGCCACCAAATTCACTTGGAGAGGATTAGGCCAAAAAACAATTGAATTATCAAGAAATTCAATGTTAAATGGCTCAGGACCAAAAGTAGAGTAACAGTGCATAAACACCATTAACCTTTTACAAGGGGGGAGGCTTCTATTTATAGGAAAAAGTGAGCCTCTAACCAAGCAAACTGATTCTAGAATTTTCCATATCAATTTGGTCACTTTTTGAGCATTTTTAGGTCAGTTTAGCTTACTTTCTGGATCTAGTTGAAACAGGAGAGAGGAGAGATAAAAATATCTCATTATTTGAGAGTTTAAAACTCATCCACACATCTGAAATAGGTGCCTCCTTCATGAGGGGAATTCCCCACACTGAGGTGTCAAAAATGCATCATTTCCTCCATGTTATGCTCTACCCCCTCTCAAATCATTTTGAATTAATCCAATTTGAAGAAGAGAAGGGGGTGGCCTTTCCATCAAGGCATAGCATCAGATTTTGATTCAAACATTTTCAAAGCATAAAATTTAAGAAAACCATAGATTTAAAATTCACAATAAGTAAGAATTAAGCTTACATGGAGCTTGTAAGCTTTCCTTTGGCTTGAGGGATTGAGGATTCTACTCTTGTTTGCAGCAAGAGTGGCCACTAAATTCACTTGGAGAGGATTAGGCCAAAAAACAATTGAATTATCAAGAAATTCAATGTTAAATGGCTCAGGACACAAAAGTAGAGTAACAGTGCATAAACACCATTAACCTTTTACATGAGGAAGAATGGCCCTAGGACCATTCTTGCATGACCCCAAGGCCTCAAGGTCATTTTTGGGATGGCCATGGGGCATCCAAGAATGGCCTTGGGGCCATTCTTTTCAAGCACAACAAGTGGAAGAATGACCCCAAAGGCCATTCTTGCATGACCCTAAGGCCTCAAGGTCATTTTGGAATGGCCACGGGGCATCAAAGGATGGCCTCTTTTCATGCACAACAGGTGGAAGAATGGCCCTAGGTCCATTCTTGCATAACCCCAAGGCCTCAAGGTCATTTTGGGATGGATATGGGGGCATCCAAGAATGGCCATAGGACCATTATTTTCATAGAGTAAAAAGTTAGATCGTGCGCAGCGTAACTACTCGGCTTACGAGCGAGAGTTACTAGCGATAGTTCATGCACTGAAAAAGTGGAGACACTATTTATATGGTGCTTCTTTTGAGGTCCGGACGGACCATGAAAGTTTAAAATGGCTTTCAAGTCAAAGTGAACTGAAGGGTAGAAAAGCTCGGTGGGCGGAGATTCTATAGGAGTTTGACCTTCAGATATGTTACCAGAAAGGTAAGTATAACATGGTGGCAGATGTACTTAGTCGCATGCCACAGATTAATGAACTTAGTTTCACAGTCTTCACAAGAATGATTTCTTGGATTTACTACGTGGTTTATGTGAGCACGATCCATCTTTTACAAAGGTCTGGCGCACTGTACGTGTACGCAATTCTTCACAGACGCAACCACCTCCCTCGTTGGCACGGATTGCTAGTCCGGAGAGACTGGCCGAAGGTGCAACGGGAAGGGAAGCGAGAGTTAGTTCGGAGAGACTAGCCGTGTCTTCTGGGTATAGTTTGGAGTCGGAGAGCTCTGACGTAGGCCCTTCATCACCTTTGACTGCCACGGCTTCAAAGGGGGGTGATAAACTTTGTCGGGGGAGAAATATGCTAATTACTCCATTGACGAGACGGGTACTTACTCTACAAGGGTAGAGTATGTGTACCAACTATTGGTGACTTTCGGGCCCAAATTCTTAAGATTGCGTTCTTATGTTAGTAAGAAGCAATCTAATTAGGAAGAGTACTTGCCCTTATTGGAGTTTGCCTATAACAGCTCCAAACACTCAGCGACGACTGGATTTACACCATTCATGTTAATGTATGGATTCCAGCCGAGATCTCAGATGGCTGTAGGCCTAGAAAAGGAGAAGATTCAATCTGTCAAGGATTTCCTTGAAGATATGAGTGATATGCTCAGAGCCGCACGTGAGAGCATTCGTAGCGCTCAGGATCGCACTAAAACTTATGCGGATAAAGGACGTAGAAAAGTGACCTTTGCAGAAGGTGACTTTGTATTCCTCAAGGTTCCTGTGCGAGGTCAGAAACCATGAAAACGGGAAAGTGTGATAAACTTTCTCCGAGATATTGTGGTCTGTTTAAAATCCTTAAGAAGATTGGGGACGTAGCATATAAACTTGAGTTACCGAAGAGTTCTCAAGTCCATCCTGTCTTCCATGTCAGTAAACTGAAGAAATCAGTTCATGGGTTAGAGAACGTAGTTTCTCCAGAGATTTTGGTGGACTTGATAGAGCCACCAAAGATACCACATGAACCTGAAAAGATTTTAGGGTATCGTGACAAACAAACCCGACATAAAGTGTACCAGGAAGTACTTGTTAAATGGACAGACAGGGATGAGGAGTCAGCTACTTGGGAATGCCGTAATGCAATATCCAAGAGGTTTCCCCAGTT
This sequence comes from Cibotium barometz, assembly GCF_041138505.1. Taxonomy (NCBI): domain Eukaryota; kingdom Viridiplantae; phylum Streptophyta; class Polypodiopsida; order Cyatheales; family Cibotiaceae; genus Cibotium; species Cibotium barometz. The sequence continues at coordinate 14,755,581 of NC_141101.1, forward strand.
TGTTTTCGAGGACGAAAACTCTTCTTAAGGGGGGGGTAATGTCACATAGGTTGTAATGTAGGCTGTAATGCGTGTGACCGCCCGACGGACAGACCGGATGGCCAGACGGGGCTTTAGCATCAACGCCTCGGCCGGAGCGTCGAGGACGTGGCCATCCGGGGTTCAGTGGGAGAGGACATCCATGCGGAGTCATGGGCGGCCAGGATAGTGTGGACGGCAAGCCACACACTATATAGCCTGGGGGATGAGGGGCAATCCTCATTCTTCCTCTGTGGCTGGGTGGTGAGCCAGAGGCCGTCCCCTCCTGTGGTAGCACCCGTAGTGGCGCTACCATGATCTAACAGTAACCCATCATCATAGTCAACATCTCCCTCCTTTAATCCACCCGGATCAAAAAGGAAATTCACCATCCTTCTCTACATCCTCAACTTCATTTGTTGGCATCTTCAAAGTACTCCTCATATTCATCCACATCCTCCTTAATGTCTTCATGGTGGCAAGGTTCAGTGAGAATCATACTTAGGGTCATCTTCTTGGCCTTACAAACCTTCCAATGATCCTTGTTCCATTTGTAACCACACTTGAAGCGCACAAACCCTTTTCCTTCAAGTCATTAATGCAATCTTCTCCAATAACCTTTGCTTCTGTTAGATGCTTTCGTATCAACTTGCTTCCCATCACCATTTGGAGGTCAAGAAAAAGAGTTACCAAATCTGAAATTTTCTCTTCCACCTCTTCTATAGACCATTGGGAATCTAGGAGGACCAGTGTGATAAGCAACTCCACTTGAAGATTTGCCCAAAGTTAAAGTGCCAATATCAGCCCTAAATCCATGCCTTGATCCACTAGCATGTGTATACTTTGCCTCATAGATCTCCGCAAGAGGCATGACCTCCTTGATGGTTTCGGGCCTTTGAGCATCCGCATTAACCTTGATGTTGTTTTGCAACCCTTTGATAAACTTCCTCAATTTGTACTCCTCACTCAAGCCTTCCACATGAAGTGAAAACTTCATAAACTTGTGCTGTTTGAGTGAGATTATCCCATTTCTCCACCATCGAACTATTGAGAGGGCTGAGACAAAGGTTCTCCTCATCTCATTCTTGAAATCTTCCCAAGTAGTGATCAAATAGCCATGAGCATTCAAGTGCCACCACCATGCATGGGCATAACGTTCTAGATGCAAAGTAGTAAACAAAACCTTGGCCCTATCACTACGAGGACTAAGTTCAAAGTAAAGCTCCATCTGGTCGATCCATTCTTCAAACTCCTCATTGGTTGAGCCTTCACCCTTGAACTTAGTAAAAGTCAACTTGTCCTTCACTCCCTTAAACTCATCTTCATCACCACCTCGATAATGAATGTGCGGTCTATGCTCCTCCATTGGTCTAACATGATTTCCCCCAAACTCATTGAAGTGACGAGGTCTACCATGATTAGGTTCCATCCCGTTAAAATGATGACCCATCTCATCAAAGTGTTGTCCACTCATGTGTGGATGATTCCAATTTCCATTCACCCTTGATTCTTCCAAAACTATGCCTTTGCTTTTGTCCACATTTCTCCCTTGCATTGACAAAACCCCATTCATAGGACCATGCATAGGCATACTGAGCATACTTGTTCCACCTTGATGCATCAATGACAGAGGCATCTTGTCCTTTCCAAGAATAGACCCATGATTCCCATCAACATGGTGCATACTAGCTTGAGGAGTATGCAATGCATTTCCTTGTTGTGAAGGTCCCACAAAAGATCCATAAGCTTGTGACCCCATTGGTGGAAAAATGTTTGCTACAAATGGATGCAACATAGGTCCATCGTGAGCTTCTTTGCATATGGATGCAACATAGGTTCACTATGAGCTTCTTTGCATATGGATGCAACATAGGTCCACATATGTTGCATATGGATGCAACATAGGTCCACCATGAGCTTCTTTGCCTTTATCCGCATCTTGCCTCAAGCTTGAGATCTCATTATGCAACTACTTGCTCATAGAGTCAAACTTGTCCACCATGAATTGAAATCTTTGGTCCATCCTTTCAATCATAGTTTGCATGAGATTAATCATGTTCACGTCCCTGCCTTCTTTAGGTATTTGTGGAACATTTGCCTCTTGATGCATCCCTTTATTGGTGTTGCCACCAATTTCTTATTGTAAAGCTCCTTGAGAAACCTGGTTTGCTTCTTGTCTTGCCTCTTGATGCATCCCTATATTGGTGTTGCCACCAATTTCTTATTGTAAAGCTCCTTGAGAAACCTGGTTTGCTTCTTGTCTTGCTTCTTTCGATGTGCCCGCTTCATACTCAAGAGCTTCCTTATAATTCCCCTTGTTGAGTTTGGCCTTCGGCATCATCTCAAAAGACTTTTGGAAGGGTTCCCAAACTCCAAATTGAATGGTCTTTAGCTCTATAGAGAGGTATTTCAATGCTCTATCCACGTGTATATTGCCTTTGACTTGGTCAACCCTTTACTATTCTTTTTTTGACTTTTTTTTGAAAGTCAACTTTATCACCCAAGTGACCAAATCTCAATCAAATGGAGGCCGATTTTGGAAGTCTTTAGCCTCATGGAATCCTCTCAACAAGCCCTACTACACATCCATGTCAATGCCTTAACCACATTTGACCAGCAATTATCCTCTATTTTGACCTCTTTGGCTAGTCAACTATGGCCGTTTGACTAAGTTAACGGTGCCAAAATCAAGAGCCCTTTGCTTGTCGAGAAGCTAATGGCATGTGCAATGTCCCAACATGTTCAAATCTCCCACTTAATTCTCTGTTTTTGACTAGGCACCCCTTTTGTCTTACGACTAGACTTGCCAAATTGGAGAAGTAAACGGAGTCAAAATCGAACACTTGAGGGCTCTAAACGTAGCCCTTGGAGAGTAGAATGGAGAGTAGAATGAAGCTATATAAACACCTTGAAAAGAGCCCTAACCCTCTCGGATTGAATTAGCAACACAACAGAAAATTGTCAAGATTCTCTCCAATTGCTATCCGCACTTCCCCTTTGCATTGGTAATGTCTCTGACCCATTTAAAGGCATGAACCACATCAATTTGTATCTCTTGGGCATCCAAATCTAACCTCAAGTACCTTGCATAAATTCTTTTTGCAAAAAATTTGACAGCACCTCCTTTGCTTTTGCAACAAAATCTCAATATAAACTCAATTGAAATTCAATTGCAACATTATATCCAATGTTTGCCAAATCTTTACCCATCAAAATGCATCCATTATGAGCACTTAGAAGTCAATGTAGAGCGTTGAAGCTTGCCAATCTCCCTGCCAAGCTCTTCCAACACCCTTACTCAAGTTTGAAATCCGAGAGCAAGGGCTTGGGCCAAGTCTTCACCACCATTGTACCTAATCCTCTTCCTTACCGCTTTACCAAGGCACTCACGACGGCAAGGAAGATTCAAGTAAAATCTCCCCTTGGCCTCTCCCCATATATGCCAAGGTACTCCTCTATCACAAAATAGATTCTACAATGGAAATAGCTTGCAATAGAAGAGTAGAATTAGGAGTTCACTTACAAATGGCACTTATAGATGCATGTCAATTTCCATCAATATACAAGAGTTTAATATTGATGATGAGGATTGCAAAGGTGAGCTTCAAAAGGATGTATTCCCGAGAACACTTCAATCACTTGCCCTTCACAATGCTCAAACATGTGCCTCTTCACAAGAGCATATGGCATACCTCATATCACTTGCATCACATGATCAATGGCATACATCTTCATTCCATAAACTCATATGAAACTATAGCATGATTCATACATGTCATGTGACATATCATAGCATGAAAATGGCTATGAATGGCATCTACAACTTTCCAACGACATGTAACAATGCATGAAAGGAGCTCAATGCCATAGAAACCCTCAATTGCAAAGCAATGTTGGAAATGGATCCAATTTTCCCCAAATTTTTTCAAGAAAATGACAAGGATGCTCAAATCTTGCTTAGGGTTCTTCTAATGCTTCTAGATGCCTCCATTCTTTCAATATAACTTGTAATCACTCACCATTGGTAAGGGAAAAACAGTAATAGGAAAAAGTACAGCTCATTTTGTACATCTTGAACAAAAAGAAAACATGTTAATCACACAATGCATGCCTTGTGTCATGTAGGAGAACACTTTAAGCAATAATCCACATGGAATGCTTGAGAAAAATTCACTACCCTTAGACTCTGAGTCATGCAGAAGGAAAAACGTAGGAGAAACGACCATAATCGGCACCCTATACTGCCATTAAGGCTTCACTCCCAACCATAAAACCTTTGCCAAGAGTTAAGGATGAAGCAATACCTTGACATTATGCTGAAATCGCTGATGGCCAGCCATGGAGATCTCGTGAGAATCCCATTTCCAAATGGCTTCGTTCGCAACCAATGTCAAGCCTAGAAGATCTTAAGTGCTTGGTTAAGCTTTTCCAAGCTTAATCAAGGCTCTCTTGTGACCTTGCAACTCCTCATTGAACCGAAAATAGACGAATGGTGACCAATAGCTCCCAGCTTCAAGCGGCTATCAAACACGACATGAAGAAGCTCTTTGTGAAGATCAAGATGAGGCACATCAAAGCCCTAAGTCAATGCTACAGCTCAGCCATAGAGTGAAGTCCTATTTTCCTCAAGATCAAGCAAGAAGAAGAGGAAGATTAAATGTTTTGGATTAACCTCCTAATCAAGATTAGTAATTTTCCCTAATTTTGGTTGCAAGATTTAAAATTAGGGATGGATCTCTCAGAATCTCCTCTACTATCCATGGCCCCAAAACTTAGGAAAAGGATGAATTAAAAGATTAATTCCACTAAAGCAAGATCAATTCCACTCAACAAGATCATCATGTCCCCATTTCTTAATCAAGAAAATAAAAGATTTAAGAATTCCTTGAATTTTCTTGAAATTAAGATGGAAATGGATCAAAGACATGGCTCTGATACCAATGAAAGAAAGTAGCATCTAGGTTAGCCTTGATTTAACCTAATTATCCTAGATTAAGATGATTAGCTTTAGAGAGAGAAGAGAGAGTAACTTGTATAATAATGATTATCAAAAGGTACCGAAAATATGGTGTATGTGACCTATATACATTAGCCCCCTTTCACACTATCATAAGTGTCGTCCATGGACATAGTCAATTGGCCTTGGGCCTATTATTCATATAAGACAATTCCACTTTGTTACACTACTGATTATGATGAGGATGATGATGAAACTAGATGCTTGCTTAACTCTTTGAGAGCAACTTCCAAGTCCGCATTCATACGTTATAAGAATGTTTTAATTATTGATTTTTTTTTTGTAAAAAAATTTGGTGAATACTAGAAGGGACGTACCGATTTTGGATATGCCCTTTGCTTATACTAATCAAGAGACGTTCTGACTTTTGGAGGAGTACCAACCGCGTTTCGATTCAATTATGGGAGCGTGCCATACCATTGTGAATGCATATATCCGTATTGATCCTAGGATGCATACGTTGTACTGATTGATATAATGACCATGCTGTCACGACTTGAACACATGCATCTGTATGGACTTGGTGGTGGGTACATTACAAATCAAGCGTCTAAGGTTTTGGGATACATGCTTTATCTCATGCAAAATTTGATGTACTAAGATGCACTTTCTAACCTTGCTTTTCATTTAAAACATTTAAAGAATTATTTCTCCAAAAAAAATATGACTAAAATACAATAGCAATCATTACATATAACCAATAAAAGAAAGATATACCCAATCTTTTTACACTTATTTTTAATTTGAAACAACTCACATCTCTATCTTTATATCTTATCTTAAGGAAGCGTTTCACAAAGCTACCACGTGGCACGAATTTGGAGGTTCAAAAAGAGGAGGATGAGGTTCGAGGAGGTTGGGATAGAATTTGAATTCGGAGGTTGGAGACATGCGAAGCACGGGTCAACCGACTAGTACTAAGTAATTGAAGACCAAAATTTTAGACAAAAAAGGTAAAAAAAGTAGCAGGGTGTTTCACATACTCCTAAAAGGGCCTAGGTGGCAAAATCATATTGTTAACACTATATCCATGATGAGTATGGATTTGAATGTATGCGTCCGTATCGATTTGGTGATACGTACATCCGTCTTAATTAGTGTATACTTTCGGTTAGAAGTCAAGGGGATAAGGTTTTAAGGTACATACTTTATGTTGTGTGAGGTTTGACGTACATAAATCCTTACTTTATAAGTTGGCATATATATATGTGTAGTCGTAGTAATTGATTGCAATTATATGTATCATAGTTTTTTCTTGATATATAACACATAATCGATGAAAGAAATATATAATGATTAAGGAATATATTTTCAATATCATATTGTAACACAATGTCTGTGAAGCAAAAAAAAGGAGAAAAAAAGAGAAAAAAAAGCAAGGGTGATCTACAGAGAAGCTCCTTGGGTTCAATGCCTAGGGACTACACAATAGATGACACGCTTGTTGAACCAATGGTATATATCCACCTTCCAAAAAAGAAGAAAAGAAAAAGGATTTACACACCACCAAGTATAAGGCCCAAATGCTAGAGGACCAAAAAGTGGAAGCCAAATTAGGGCCCGAGTCATAGAGAACCAAATTTGGTACACGGGGACAACAGGCCACATCAACCAGAGGACCAAAAATTGGGATGATCTCCATCTCTGCAGGTCGCGCGAGTCATCAGGCACACATCTACAAGAAGAAGAAGCAAAAGATGAGAAACGTGCACAGCGTCAAGCTTCACTTCCACATGCGCCCATTTGCAAGATTTCAACACTGTTGATGATAATGATGATGATGTACGACAACGACACTAGGGGCTTACCTCTTTCAGGGCCAAGTAGAGGGCCCGTGCATGCCTCAGCTGAAAGCTGCTTGGAAAGATGTCATCCAGAGTCCCCGTGTCCACATCCTCAGCTGGCCATGCCACCAGCCTCTGGTCAGTGAGGTAGAGTGAGAGCTCCTCATTGGGCTTGAATGTCTCTGCAGTTAGATACCGGAACATGAACCTCCTCAGCACATCCCTGAATGCCTCTGCACCGAGCTTCGCCTTGCTGCTGCTTGGTACACCCATGCTAGCCCATCCTGGCTTCTTCACCACCACACATGCCCTCAAATCAGCTCGTGTTTCGGCATCCAAATCCGACCGGTAGCTCCCCATCACCATGTCTTCCACTGCTGAGCTTACCACCTCCTCCAGCCCCTCGTACAAGCTCACAACATGCCTCACCTGAACTTCATCGAAGACCGCCTTGCTGAACAGGGGGTGAGCTTCTCTGTCCAGCCATCTGTTGCAGTACTCTCTCAGCAGCTCGGAGGGGTCGGCATTTGTCCTGTGCAAAAACCCGAGGCAAAGCTCGAGGATCCCCAGCAGCTGTCCAGCTCCCAAGCCTTCCACGGTAAGCTCTCTGCATATGCTGCTGAGTCTCTCTGAAGGCAATGCCTCCTGGGCTACAAGTTCCGCAACATCAGAAATCAGTGTTGCATGCCTCTGAAAGGATTCTTGCTGGTATGGAAACTCAACATAATCCTGTTGCAAACATTTTCATGTCTTAGAAAGTGTACCACAGTAAGAAAGCGAATAGAAAGCGAGGCAGTCTTTTTGCATGTGTAGAGCAAGAGTAGCAGTATCCTTACCCCCTTGAGAAGTGCTTTCCCTTGAATTAACCTGCGGTACATCTCAAGCTCAATATGGAAATCGTCATACTGCACTTCGGTACCGTTCCCATATGTTTGATTGCACATACCAAGCTCATTGACCAGAGCATTGGTCCACGGCTCTTTGAAATCGACTATCTGTTCAGCCTGTCAAGAGTAGAAGTTTAGGAACAAAAGACAACTTGCAAGCACATTTTTGAATCATGTTTCTGTTAGCCTAACCTTGCAGAACTGGACAAGCACAGAAGGCATGCATCTGACATCTGTCGCATCAAATAGCTTGAATTTTGTGGAACCACACTCAAGAAGACCAGTCGTTACATCCTCTAAGAAAGCATTCTGACAAGTCCTCAATAGCTCCAGGATAGCAGTGAGGTAGATGCCCTGGTCTTGTCTTTCAAGGAGGCATAGTGCTATTGGCTGATTCTTGTGCATCCCTGGGATTGGCTCTCGGAATTGCCGGCATTCATATCCCTCTACATCAAGCCTTACAGAGTTCCAGCAAGCTTCAAAGGCATTGTATTTTTCCTCGACATCACTGCACATTATAGATCATGCATGGTCAAGTCAGTAAAAGAACAATAGATCTTTTTAAAGCGTTAAAAGGTTTGAGACGGGGTTGGCTGCCTGGACCCTACCCTCTGCCCTGCAGAATCTCTTGTACAGTTGTCACAGCTGCTGCATGTCGAGTTATGTGGTGACCCAACATCTGCTGCAGAGTTGCACTGAACTCGACAATGGGCAACAGGAAAGATAGGATGGTGAGATGTCTTGCATGACCGAGCACGGCAGTAATGCAAGGGTACTGAGCTGCTTTTTCTTTGTTCTGTACGAACATAGTCTCATAGTGGGAGAGGCAGGGTATTCTTGTCATCCTAAAATGATCCTGGAGGGAGGCTGGAGGGCAAGGACTTCTTTCCTGAAGCAGATTGTTGAGCCCATCCGTCCCTTTAGACTGAAGGTACTCAGAAATGACTTCAAGGGTTGGTCGGCTTTCAACTATTTCCTCGAAACCCAGTTCCCACTGGTCTCTTTCATGTACAGTCCGTAGCGGCTCCTGAAGTGTAACTTGAGAAAGAGATTGTAGAATGCTGTGAATATACAGGTATGTCCTTTCACGCTGACAGGCAAGTAGCTTGTCGAGTAAGAGCATGTCTGCTTCTATGGAGTCGGTTAACACACGCATTATATTCCCCTTATCATTTGGCTGTTCCAAAAAAACAGCCAGCTGTGCTATGTTCCCACCAGTAATAACACCTATAAGGAAGCAGTAGTGGACCAAGACACGAAGCAATCGATAACTCCTTGGCTGTATTCGGATTGTGAATGCAGCCTTTGCTGCAACTGAGCTTTCTAGAACCCTCCCTGCAGGTCATGTGTTAGAGGAAATAGTCATGTTACTCATAATTCTTACAAGACAAAAGTGGATCTATTTTTAACACGGGTAGACATGATATCTTTACTCACCAGAATTAGGAGCTTTTAGAGAAGTGTTACCAGGAAGGAGTGCATGACCAGTCCCTCCAATGCTCATCTGACATTGTGGGCAGGTACCTATTTCATTTGGCCTAGTGCATTCACCAATGATGTATATGTACCCGCATTCACAAATATATTCACGAAATGAACCCATGCCAGCAACACCTTGGAGAGCATTATCTGGCTCTGCTAAAACAGATGCCTCTATAAAATGCACTGGATCCAACATACTGTAGCCCCGAAGAGGTGATCCAGATGGCAGAGCTGCTACTTTCACCAAGATGTCTAAAGTTAGGCACCGGGATCTTAAGCTGTCACTGGATAGATCCTCATAGTAGTGCCAAAGACCACCTTGCTCATTTGTCATGAGATGCCTCAGGCTTTGCTTAAGTAGAGGATCCCAGTTGTTTGTTGCGTCTCTCAACCATTTCATGGCATCCAATTCTGCATCAGACAAGGGTCTACCAGACTTCATTACAAAAAGGTTGGATGCGATGGCAGCTATGAATGCTGTCTGCTCCTCTTGACCTGCGTTTCTGAAGAAATATTTCAGTTCCTCTTGACCTGCGTTCCTAAAGAAAGACATTGTTTGCCCTTTATTGCCAGACACTAACTTCTTCAATGCCAGATCTGCAGTCATGTATGCGTTTGAAGAGCATGTGAATGGGTTGAATCCCAATTGATTTCTGAAATTTCTAAGAAGTGGATGGTCTAGCAAACATGACAAACCAAGAAATAGCTCTTCGTTCTCACAGTAGTTCAGTAAATTGGCAATGCCACTTGCTGATAGCCCAAAGTCCCAGTGCAATACCTTCATGAAAAACACTTGAATTGCATGTCTGAGGGTTGAAGTTATGCTGGATAAAATGCCAATAGATGCAGGCAAATGCACAGACTTGTACTGATGCTTGCCATCCTGCTGAGCCCTCCTCATGTATGCCTGATTTAGAACAGAAGCTGCTGAATAAAGGAAGCTTTTCATGAAAGCTAAGGCTGTAATTTTCCTTAGTGAAAATGGCACATCATCTTCACAAGATTGTAAGGCCAAGCAAAGGCATTCATCAAAGGCTGCACAATCCCATTTCTCTCCATGTTCTCTGCCCAAAAGCACTGGTGTTATTGTTTCTCTCAAGTTATGATATAACTGGTCAGAAAGAAGGATGCTGCCTGCATGGTTCATCTCGTCACTCCACTCTTCATTGAGCAGTGCTTCAGTAGTGTTTAGCAACAGATTCATGAAAGCTGGACCCTTCCTTTGAGGTATCCTAGCTCTCGATAAGCAGCAGCTGTTCAAGAGCTGAAACATAACATGACCCATCATGCAAGATGGGATTGGAGAGGTCATCAGTATGTGTAAAATTTTTCCAATATCATTTTTTGGAAGACTTGCAAGATCAGGATATCGCTTGAGCACAGAACACAAGAAGTCAACCCAGCATTTAGATTCATGTTGGTTACCAAGCTTGTTCATATTTGGAAGAGATGCCAGCACTTTCACTAATATGGCAGGAATGCCTACCTCTTTTGATTGCTCCTGAAACCAGCTAGCCAGCGAACTAAGTTGCTCACTGTCCAATTGCAAAGGTATAATCACAAAAAGGGCAAGATCATGCAGAGTTTGCAACATGAACACCAAGCCTTCACTTCCAACTGGAGGTAGAAGTTTTAATAAACCTGTAAACTTCTTTAGCCAGTCCTCAGTGGCTCCAATTTCTTCCAGTAAGGATTTTGTTGGCATTAAGCTTGAGCTGCACCTCATGGCAATGTCCTCATTGAAACTTTTATTTGGAGGCCGTCCTGCTTTCAATGCATTGACTTCCTGGTTTATTTCTAGTGGTGAGAAGCACAGTAAGGCCAATGAAACCTGAGCTTTTAACTCCCTTTCTCTCTTCCAGCAGAGAGTATGAAGATCAGAAGGATGTCGAATGCTTGATTCCAAACCCTCTCTAAAAATCCACTCAAAAGCTTGAGAATCAGTATTCTTATCCCCAAACACCTCACTAGTATAAATTTTAGAAAAATCAGCTATGTAGCTATCAAGATCAAAGTGGATGCAGGTCCTGATGATAGCAAGAGGGGGGGTGAGGGATGCATCAACGTCTCTTTGGATACTGCTGGATTGACCACTACAATCAACCAGGTCACCACTCTGTTTTTGCTTAGCCAAATTTCTCTTTCCAGAAATGATTTCCAGGAAAGGCTGCTTGAAAGTCCTGTCCAAGTGAGCTGCATAAAGAGAACTAAAAGGAAGGTGTAACTCTAATGGTCTTGGTATTGCATAACCCTCCGGATAACAAGGAGCAGGTGCCATGTCACAATTTAAAACATCCGGCATCATGAATAGCTGTCTCCAGATGTGCTGTTTGTTGCTATCATAAGAAAAGTAAGATTTTAGAGAGGATGTTTTCTCCAAAAGATATATGAGTCTGGCAACAGCTTCACGAAATCCCTCTTCCAGATATTGCACAAAAGCATCATGAACACTTGCTGAAGTTGATAGAAGCTTCTGGTTGTTCAGGACAGCTAACTGCCACAAGCTTTCATTCTTTGACAAAACCCACATCAATGCCCTTTGCTTCAAGCAAGCAAGGAGTGATTCATCCCTGCAAATGCTTTGCACCATTTCTTGTGGATATGATGCAGGAATGTTCTTGTCATCGTACTTGATGCACAGGTAACTCCATGTAAGCACTCTAGCCATGATGCGCTTGATAGGCATGGCCTCGTGCTCAAGAATCTCTGTTATGGTTCTGTCCAAATAAACCCTGCACATGCATGCAAATTCAGCCTAGGAAGTTCCTATGCTAAGGCATTGGCTAAGCTTTTGCTGAACTTTTTGTTTTGTACCTTGTATCAATGGGTTCTCTATGGAGGCGATTTATTGTGAGCTGTTTCCACCCACACAAAAAGCTGAGGCTTGCGAATCTTGCTATGCCTTGCTGTACATGTATAATAAGGACCACATGTTTTCGAATGGTTCTGCTCTGACAGAGTATGGTTCTTCTGGCCTTGTCCATGTGGAACTTGGCAAGGGAAATGTGATCTTTGTCCAATACATCATCGGCTTGCAAAACCAGCATGTTTGTATCGTCATCATTCCAGAACTTCTGGATATGTGACTGCAGTTGCTTCTCACAAGTGAAGTCCCCAAGTCGCATGCAATGCACCTGCAATATAACGATCATAGGAGAACGTCAAGCAAGAAGATTGCTCTGATTGTTTCCTGAGGCCAGTGGTGGGTCAACTAGATACTCGTGTTTGTACCTTCAACTGAGAATCTGCTGCTATACTTTCCATGTCTTGCTGTATGCTCCATTGTAGAGGAGTGCGTGTTGTGATGATGAGCTTCACCCCAATGCTATCTGTCCAATTTTCAATGTTGTCTACCTGCATGCATGTACCATCATGTTAAGAGTAGAAGGGGATGAAATTTTAAGACAAACAATGTACTCATTGGCTCAAAAGTACATGCTGGAAGATGTGAAGATTGTGTGGACCATACATTTGCCTTGATAGCCTCTTCTAGGCATTGGACTGCACGCCATGAGAGAAACAACCCTGTCGAGTGATTCAACTCCTCTGAATCAGAGCTTCCCAACAGATGGGCTCGAGCAATGGCGTCCACATAAGCAGTTTGTAATAGGTCAATTTTGCACCTGCACAGAGAAACATTCTGATTGAACTAGCTGGAGTTGGATGAGTGCTTGTCACTACTTTAATACCACATAGTGTTTTCACAAAAGAAAGTGCAGCAATCATCCCCAAAGCCATACCTTTGTAGAAAGTGAGGATCAATAGCCGAAGTATCTTTTTCCTGGAGTTTGCTCCAGTGGAGCATCACCAAGGATGGCACACTGTCCTCATAATATCCGGCAAACAGCTGACTTTCCCAATTACCATCGCAACTGCCAAAATACGATGACTTGGCAGCTAGCTCATAAGCCCAAGATCTGATGGACTTTACTGCTCTCCATTGTGAATCATCCAAGATGCTTTCATAAGTCAAAGTTTGCTTCTCAAAACGGTTTAAAAAGGGAGGATCCATGTAAGGGATCTGGCTATTGTCAACCACGACAATGCATCGAAAAGTGTCATGCACGTAGCACATAGGATTGCTATAAACTCCAAGTGCAATACGGCAGTTTCTGCGTCCGCCAACAACCGTGTAATGTTGATTGAGCATGTCATATAGTGATGACCAGATTTGATCAGCATTCTCCAAAAGAATACACCTGAAAGGCAGGAGTGATGTACGGACTTTCAAGATGCTCACCATCTTACCTAGCTTGAAAATGTTTTACTAGCAAGGGTTCAAGACTTAGGGTGAGTAAATAGCATACCTTCCCATTTCCATATGAAGAATGATATCACTAAGCATCAAATAGCAGTATTCTTCATTTTTGTCTTCCTTGTAAGTACTGCCGCGGATGACAGCAAATTCCTCCTCTTGTCGAAGCATGTGCTGAAGGATGCTTGATGCGGAATCTCCCTGCAGCCCCGTATTCCATAATGAGAACGTCTACCAATGGCAAAGCATGTAGTTATCTTGTCCATCAGCCACAAGGCATGTAGTATTCTTGACCAATTCTATAACTCAGAAAAAAATACAAAATTGCGTATGTAAAGCAACCTAGTTCAGGGTCTTTACAGACATAATACCCACCCCTGAAAGGGGAAATCTCATCCAGCCATCACTCATGGGCAGGTGATCTCCCCCATCCAAACCCTTCCCACCTGATGGGCGGGGGACCTGTCTGTAAAGATCCTCGTTATGCCAAACAATGCATTCTTTTACAAAGAATGATCATACTTTAGTGATGAGTAAAAGGTGGCGTGCTTCAGGGTCTTGTAAGTTGCTCTTGATCAGATCCATGACTGGAGGAGGCTGACTTGACAGTCCATTGCAACCTATCAATTCTTCCACATTTGAGAAAAAGCTTCTTATGTCTGCAGAAGATCCTCCACCAAAGTTTCTCCACAAAGAATGTGCCAACTGATCCTGACCTAATATTGTGCTGCAGAGGCGAAGGGACTTTATCAAAGAGTAGAAATCTCGGAGACCATGAAAATCTGGTCTGGCTTGTTGGGCATGGTACTTGTAGTATGCAGTGGCCAGACTGCGAAGCTTATTTCTCAACAAGTGACTGTTGGCATCCTTGTAGCTTTCAAATATTGCCACACTAGTTTCATGCAGGTCTTTCTCTCCAGGATCTGATTGTGAAAGATGTATTCCTCGGTTCATCTTGGCTGCATCAAGTGACCAGTTGCTAATGCCAACGACTGCTATTTCTCGCACGTCGGGTTCCAGTAATGGATGAAGGACCTGTCAAGATGGCCCAATATCAGCCACAGCACATGCTCGGATGATGGACATCCTCGTTCAAGACAAAGCAGATTAGGACACCATATGCATCACCTTCAGGGGGTTATGACAGGAAGTTTCAGCAAGACCAACTTCATCCAACACTACAACAACCAGTATATCTCTTTCCTTGTTGCTGTGGACGTAGCGCTTTGCTTTATTGAACACCTGTATTGGATGTAAGGCATGAAGGAGTACCATACAAGGATGATTCACAGTTTGTGGAGAGATTAGGCAATCGACTGATAGCTACCTTAAGGATTCCCTCTGAGGTAGAGTTTTGAGACCCTTGGTAAGAGAGAAGCAGAATCCTTGGAAGCTTTTGGAAATACTTGTCTTTTGAGTCCATACCTCTTAAATTGCTACACAATGGCTCAAACAATTAAATCTATAATGATGCAAGACTAATCATGTGAAGGAAGCATCAGAAGGTGAATTAATGTCTATATGTAGACTCAATAAGAGAGACTCTACCTGTAAATGATCTGGAGAGCCAGTGTTTTCCCGGACCCTGGCTTCCCTACAACAAAAACCGGTATGTAATTCAAAAGGCCTACTAACACAACAAACACATTCTCCAACAGTGAAGAGTTTGTAGCAATGCCAGGAGGGATCTCCATACGGCTCAGGATGTCCATCTCTTCTTCTTGCAAAATTTGAAGGTACCTGGCTTCTGATATTCCTTCTAGTTTACAAACCTTGGAGGTTTTAACTGTTTTTAACTCAAATTTAAGAAAGGTGCAGCACATTTCTCTAAAAAGCTTTCTCAATTCTTTCCCAGGAAGACGGCAGTGATAACACAGTGAACATGCCAGGATTTTAGCTCTTCCCTCCACATTGTCTAGCCTTAGCCTGTTGTTTAGCTTTGAGCGTGCTGTTATATCGCCTTGGAGCCAGTCATAAAGAGAAATCCACCGATGTATATCCCTTAAACTCACGCTGGCTACCCCCAAGTGTGTTCTCATGAACTTCTGTGAATTACTGAGCAGATCTATGATGTCCATGCTTCTTTCACCGACCATAGCTGCTATGTATGTCCGCTCATCACTGTCACTCAGGATACCATAGTCCCACACATAGTCCAGCATTGCCTCAGGCAAGGGCTGGACCTTGTATGCCAATTCTTGATTTTTCCATGTATCATGCAAACCGACAATTTCGCTTTTGGGGTCTTGTAGTCGGTAAGGATTACAGGCAGCAAGGACGACAAGGTTTGGGGATAATGATCTTCCATGAATGGTGTGGTGGCAAAGAATCCCATTCAGAAACCCTAAATGATGGCAGGCATTGATCTCATCAAGAAAGGCCCACACCTAGGACACATGAACAAGGAGCAGAGGGTGAGCATGCCATTCATTCTATTACCATGGCATAAGGCACATTGCAGAATCGAATGAATCCAAATGGTAGGTCAGAGTGCTTAGATTTGCAAACCTGTGTATCCTCGGATAAAGCACGAGTCTCGGCAATGTTGATAAACAATTCTATGTCTTGCTCTGTAGATCCTGCATGCAGAGTAAGACAGGAGAAGCTTGCATTGCTGAAAGTTGCCAAAGCCCTCAAGAGGCTAGTCTTGCCACATCCTGTCTCTCCCATTATTATCACAGGAATATGCGTGTTGATTCGAAGAGAGACCAAGGCCATTTTTAAGAAGTTGTCAGGTGTGAGAGCATAATTTGGATCAAATACAGAATTATCCTTGCATAAGAGTGGCCACAGAATTTGCCACAGCTCCTCAGAGGACAGAGTAGAGTAATCTCGGAGCTGCATACCCATCACCTCCGCCTGGATGGACATTATCGTTTTGATTGCTTCAGGAATGAGTTCTTTATCCCGATACAGAACTGTAATGGCTCCATACACATCAAAGAATATCATGGCGTGATTACTTTCAGACCATCGAAGCAAGGAACTCATCCTGTCATGCATGCTTGTGCTCATGTCTTGTTTCATTACCTGCTGCTGCTCCCCATGGAGCCATGGCTTTACTGACCGCAGTGAAAGCTCCCCTGCAGCTTCTACCAATGAGGCAACCAAAATTGACCGGAAGTTTCTAGGATTAGTTTCCCTCAGAATCCAACAAAGAGTTTCTATACTATAAAAGTCAGTTTCACTCAATCTTCTTAGCTGATATGCAAGAGTTTTTATGAATCCATTTAACACAGAATATGACATCTGCCCTGAGTCTTTGGTAAAATACTGATGGAGCAGCTCCTTGCATCGGCATTCAGGCAATGCTGATACATTCCTGTTGATACCAGACATCACAATGTTCTCCATGTCCAGCTTATTTGTTTCCATTGCATCCAAATACACACTAACTACTTGTTCATCACTTTCCAAATCTTCAGAAACCTGCAAGGAATCCAGATCCCAAATAAGATGTTGCGGGGTTAGCCAGGAGCAGACAGACATATTGGCTTCTAGACGGTTCCCAAGGGTGTTTGCAAGCTCCACGTACACATCATTTGTCTCTAATCTGTAGACTCCGACATGGCTTGACTTGAGAGCTCCACAAATGAGAAGCTCGAAAAGAAGAACATTCAAGTTTTCATAACCTTTCTCTGTTGTTATGTCTATGTGCAGAGAGTGATGAGCAGTGATTCCCATACCCTTCAGCTTCAAAATGAGGGATTCTTGCGAGACGTCTCCACTGATAGTAAGTGTGATACTTGAACCTTGAGCTCTGATACTTGTTGACTTTCCCATGCCGCTAAGTTCTGATGTCACCACTTTCATTTTCCCACATTCTCTTGGAAGATGCTGGTGTATGCTCTCAGTTGCAAAGCCGTTCATGAACTGGATGGGCACTTTAAGATGATGCGAGATTCCTTGAAGAGCTTGGCTTCTCGTGCAGCATACTAGAGCCAGGCGGTGCTTTGTTAGTTGTTGCAAGGGGACCAGTGAGACCTTCTGCAATTTAGCCATGAGCTGCGATTGGCACTCAAAGCTCAACCTCTCAATGAAAGCTATTACAAAAACATGAGAACCATCATCTTTTCTGTCTGAAGCCAAATAACGAAGTATTAGAAGATGTATTTCTTCCCAAGTTGTTGTTGAAGAGCAAAGAAGTAGATTGTTCTTGTTATTGCGGAGGTGGCCACAATTTCTATGAAAAATCTCCACCAACACATTCAGTTCACGGTGCTGATCTTCAATTGATACCAAAAGAACTGAATCCTGATGTCCACTGTCTCTAGCCAGTGATGATGTTTCCTGGACAGTTCTGCCAACTGGTGCTTTGAATTCAGCACTTACAAAAATGCCTGCTATTGTGTTAGATAAGCTTTGCAAGCAGTTATAAAGTTCTGTTTCATTTACCTCCCAACCAGGTGGATCAATTGTCTTTTTCCCCTTATTACAAGTGCAGCTCTGCAGAGACGTTACTACTACTTCTTTGTCCAACCCAGGATGGGCCCATTCAAGCAGCTCATAGCATAAATTCATCTGATCAGAAGTTGCTCTTGAGCTAAAATAGTGATGTATCAACCGCAACTCGATGCCTTTAAAGAAGTTGAGACAGTTGAATTGCAGACGTGCTCTTTGGAGAGCTGCATTCCAACTGGCTATCTGGCCATCCATCCATTCCACCTTTTCTTGAAGGCAGTTTATTCCACTTCCACTCCACTCAAACTTGTCAAATAATAAGTGTCCAGATTTGTGGACTGTAGCTATCTGCTCAAAGAGCTTCTCGGCAAGGTTTACATGCTCCACAAACTCCCCCAATGCTTGTATAGTATCAGACCTGTGTCCAGCTGGTAGTGTGCTTTCTTCACTCAGATTAGGTGATGCATCATGTTCGATCCTCCTCCTACTTAACAGCATTTTTGCTCGGCTTCTGAGATCTTTTAAATCCGATAGAGTGAAATGATTTCTGGAATTCTGGCTGGACGTGGCTGCAATGAGAGAGAATTCGCAGACATCAAAGCTGGATCCATTTGACTGGCTTGTGATAGCGAAGGAGTATACACCTGATTGCATGATCCTATGCATGTTGTCCTTAAGTACAGAAGAACGATCAGCTAGAGAGGCAACAAACTGCCGGATTCTATGAATATTGGTATTGCAGTAACTTAGTTTTGCACTCAATTGAGCTGCTGCTGCATCGGAATCTTTGATTTCAATCTTTATAGCGGCTTTCAAATCCGCCATTTTGAAGCTGTCTCTCTGTAGCAGTGGGCAAAACACCTTGTCTATGTGGATGAGATCTGACACAGTTGCCTCGTCAACAAGGGTGTCTTCTGCTTGCTCCTCTACAGCATCGGTTAACACCCGAAGATCATCTGAATTCTCCTTCAAGAAACAGATGAGCTGCTCTGATTCTGCAAGCTGCTTCAAGATCACACCTTCCTTGGTTGAGAAGTAATCTATGACCTCAATATTTTGGTTGTAGATCTCTATGAGGTCTCCTAGGGTACCAGAAATGAAAGAGCTACACAAGCTCTGCAGAGTGTCTAAGAGTCTCTCGTCATCCCTCACAATGCTGAACATGAGCTCAACTTTAAGCAGCGGTGCTATTAAAGACTTCTTTTCTTGCAGGTTCACCCAAGCACTTAGAGCCATGATGGTTGATTGAGATTCCCTTTGTGCTTCCTCTTGGCCATAGCTGAAGAACTTCTCTGCTAGATTAACTTCTGGCTCAATGTCATCCTGAGTGACTCCATGCAACAAGATGCTCAGATTTTCAACATGATAGGATGACTGAAATAAACTTTTCCACTCTTTTTGGTAGCACTCTAAAGATGTTCTCATTAGAATAGCCACACTTGTCCACAAGATTGTATCGTCACATACAGAGGGAGTCCACAGCATTGTAATGTCATAGCTATTGTCATCAGGATCATCCACTGTCTCTTGGCTGTCCGTGATTGTGTTGCTAGGATTCTTTGTTGTTACCTGGATTGCCTTGGTTTTGGAGATGTTTTTCAGGATCTTGGATCTCTCTAAAATCAACATAGACTCTAAAAACTGAACAGTAGTCTCAATAGGCCAATGATTGGGCTCCTTGATCTCCCTCAAGGTGAACTGCTTGCACCCTCTAGTTCTTTCTTGCAGCCATGACTGTGCCTGCTGGAGAGCATCTTCAGACAGTTCAAGCCCCTCGAGAAGAACTGCATAATCTAGCAGCATCTGAAATCCCTTCAACTGAGTGTCCATGTAGTCAGAGACAGCCTTTAAAGCGTCTTTCAAGGCCTGGTCCTTGAATTTCTGCACCTTGCAGATCTTCTCCCAAGAGTCTGTTGTATCACTCATGATTTTGCTGACCATCTCCACTGACATGCTCTCTCCTTCCAATTGCTTTTGAAGATCAGCCCATGCTATTGAAGCTGATGCATACAAGATGTGTTCTCGAACTCTCGGCGGTACCTCTTCAACTTGCAGAAGCAAGAACATGAATTTAGAATCCACCAGAGTGCCACAGGATACTGAAGTGTGGTCTGCACGCAAGGCAACCAAGGCATCCAAAAGAGTGATGCAAAGCTCTTCCTGTATCCTGTTGAAGAGCATGGCATCTTACGTGTTAGTGTTTGAATCATACATTAATTCCAAACAATGAAAAGAGCAAAGCTTTTCTACTGAAACAAACCATCTCACTAATAATTGATTACCAAGCAGAAGCATACCAGCCATCCAGTGAGATGCCATACTTCGATCTCGTGCAAAGCCATTGGAGCAACCCCGCAGCTTTTCGATCCAATGTATTATCTTTGTGCTCTTCACTGTCTGATTCCAAATGCTTGAGAAGTGCATCTTTAGCAAATGAATGGTATTGGGAGCTGAGGACTAAACAATGGAAATGACTCATTTTGCCTGCATCTTGAATGACCATTTGTAGACCACAACGTTGTTGCAACAACATTCGAACAACCTTGTCAATGGTGTCTGCCAGAAGTCCTGCAGACTGCAGACCTTTGTCAAACAACATCGTCACCTTGCTGTATAGTGCATAGGGTGTCATGGGTTCTTGATGAACATTGATTCCTCCTGAAGTTGCTGCAAGCCTCGTGCACACTTTCTGCAGCCAGGTCCGCAAAAGCTCCACAATCAGTCTCGTATTCTCATGGTTCTCTTGAACAGCTTCCACCTGTCTGACAAGTTTGAGGATAGCATGTGCTGCCAAATCAAGATGGCCACAGCATGCCAGATCATACATGAAAGTGGTTTCTGCAATTAGCAATGGAACAGTGAATGTGTGAGGGCATGTGAGGATCTGGACCAAGCACTCCCAGCCACCTGGCTTGCTCTCTTTAGCTGAATTGTGAGCAAGATGGTTTTTGGCAGATGAGAAGATTTGACATCTGAGGAAAACTGTAGTTAAGATCCTCAGAACTCGTGTCATGTTTTTATTACCTGTTTTGAGCTCATCTAAGAGCAATCTAGCCATAATCTGGGGAGTTTCCAATGTAGTTAGCCATTCAAATCGGTGAAGCAAGGCACGACCATAATCAGTGGAAAGGGATTCCTCTACCTCTTCATCTGTGGCAGTCTTAGACAACACATTGCTGCAGTATAGAATGCGTATGGACTTGAACAGCTTCAAACCTGTAGGAGCTGCTAGGATGGCAGCTCTTATTGCTTTAGGCTTGAATTTTTCATCTGGGAGACTGTTTGCAAAGACTAGAACTCGTGAGAGAGCATCCTCGTAATTGTTCTCAGACTCTTTGTTACCCATTCTGCTGTAGTTTACACTGTTTTCGCTTCCTGTCCAGTTTTCAAGAAAGAAGTAAGAAGGATCTGCCTTACAGAGTGCATTCAAGCATGAGCTCCACTTCAGAATGGACGTGAAACTCACCAGGTCACTGGCTGCCCTTTGCAGCTGAACTGCAGCGATTGGTGGCAAAATGTTTGGTGAATCAAGTACTGAAATAACTTTGGAAAAAACATCGAGCAGTGTTTCATAATGCTCCCCAATCAAGTCGTGGAAATGATCCCCTTGCCGTACACGGCGGAGGACCTGAACCTGGCTAATTATGGCCAGGGCCATCTTTGTGGCCCATGCAATATTCAAGTTCTCTGAAATTTCTGTCACTTTTTGCTGGATCCAATTCAACCATAGAGAGGTATTCCTTCGAGCAGCAAAGTAGGCACTGTGAAACCTTTCAGTTGTGTTGGAGGTATGGTGAACATAGTCCTGGAAGCAGTCAAACATGATAGACGGATGGTTAAGCAGAACTAGAACAGTGGCAATGGCCAGCTGTAAGCCGTCCTTATTTTCAATGTCATTTCTATGGAGCACTTCAAGCTGCAACTGTCTTCTTCGCAGGCGAAAGTCTTTCTTTGCGAACTCCATGTTGCCAGAGAAAAATCTTTTTAACAAACTTGTCTTGGAAAAGGTAGCTGTTACCTCGATCTTTGTTGCAGAGGATGAAGATGGGATACAGAGTCGCCAACATGTGTAAGTCAGCATGAATTGCTCTGATCCTTCTGGGAGCTTCAGCTTCTGGAGATCCATGATGACTTTCTTTCCGTGTCCAAGATGCACTGACGCTTCTACTGCCTTTGGGGATGGAGCAATGAGCAAGTAGAAGTTAAACTCACTGGTCATGTAGTTACCAGCTTCTATGTTTAACCCTGATGCTTCTCCTTCCATATCCACTGCCTCACTTTCTTCCTTGCCATGTGCTCCCACCATGTCCACTGGTTTAATTGCTTCATTGTCATGCACTGTTGATGTAGGACCATCTCCTACCATCATGCCCTCCACTGGTTTAATTGCTTCATTGTCATGTGCTATTGATGTACGGCCATCTTCTTCTGCCTTTGCTGTATGGCGATCTCCTACCACCATGCCCTCCATTGCTTCTAAAACCACTGCCTCGCTGTCTCCCTTGTCATGTGCTACCACCGCATCCACTGGTTTAATTGCTTCATTTTCATGCACTGTTGATGTAGGACCATCTCCTACCATCATGCCCTCCACTGATTTAATTGCTTCATTGTCATGTGCTATTGATGTACGGCCATCTTCTTCTGCCTTTGCTGTATGGCCACCTCCTACCATCATGCCCTCCATCGCGTCTAAAACCATTGCATTGTCTTGTTCATTGTCATGTCCTACCATCATGCCCTCCACTGGTTTAATTGCTTCATTGTCATGTGCTATTGATGTACGGCTATCTTCTTCTGCCTTGGCTGTATGGCTGTCTCCAACCACCATGCCCTCCATTGCTTCTAAAACCACTGCCTCGTTGTCATGTGCTACTACCATGTCCACTGGTTTAATTGCTTCATTGTCATGCACTGTTGATGTAGGACCATCTCCCACCATCATGCCTTCCACTGGTTTACTTGCTTCATTGTCATGTGCTATTGATGTACGGCCATCTTCTTCTGCCTTTGCTGTATGGCCACCTCCTACCATCATGCCCTCCATTGCTTCTAAAACCATTGCATTGTCTTGTTCATTGTCATGTCCTATCATCATGCCCTCCACTGGTTTAATTGCTTCATTGTCATGTGCTATTGATGTACGGCCATCTTCTTCTGCCTTTGCTGTATGGCCATCTCCTGCCACCATGCCCTCCATTGCTTCTAAAACCACTGCCTCGCTGTCATGTGCTACCACCATGTCCACTGGTTTAATTGCTTCACTTTCATGCACTGTTGATGTAGGACCATCTCCTACCATCATGCCCTCCAGTGGCTTAATTGTTTCTTTGTCATGTGCGATTGATGTACGGCCATCTTCTTCTGCCTTTGCTGTATGGCCACCTCCTACCATCATGCCCTCCATTGCGTCTAAAACCATTGCATTGTCTTGTTCATTAACTATGTAGCTGCCAGCGTCTATGTTTAACCCTGATGTGTCTGCAGCCATATCCACTGCCTCGTTTTCTTCCTTGTCATGTGCTACCACCATGTCCACTGGTTTAATTGCTTCATTGTCACGTGCTATATTCAATGTAGGGTCATCTCCTACAATCATGCCCTCCACTGGTTTAATTGCTTCTTTGTCATGTGCTAATGATGTATGGCCATCTCCTTCCGTGTTTGCTGTATGGCCATCTTCTACCATCATGGCCTCCATTGCTTCTAAAACCCTTGCATTGTCTTGTTCATTTACTACAGCCTCGTTCTCGTGCTCTTCTTCCTCCACATCCCTTGATTTGCTGTCCTTCACCTCCTTTTCCAT
The DNA here is from genome assembly GCF_041138505.1 of Cibotium barometz. Classification (NCBI taxonomy): domain Eukaryota; kingdom Viridiplantae; phylum Streptophyta; class Polypodiopsida; order Cyatheales; family Cibotiaceae; genus Cibotium; species Cibotium barometz. The sequence goes on from NC_141101.1 coordinate 14,779,231, forward strand.
TGTTTTGCTTGTGCCACTGTCATCAACTGCTGTTTCACATGCTTTGGTGTCCTTTGATGCCGTAGTTGCAAACATTTCTCTACAGAGCAATGCAAGGAACTGCGGGTTGGAACAACAAAGAAGCAACAATGAATTGCAGAATCAATGGCAGAAAGCAGACTCGTGTGGAAGCATAGAATTATGTTTTCTCAAAGCAATTTTCACAATCAAAAGCAAGGTGGGTGGGCATAGTAGCATCCACTAGAGCAATGCAACGATCAAAATTATCAAGCGAGGTGCAATGCAATGATCAAAATGACTGACTGCAATGCAGTGATCAAATGTATCGAGCAAAATACAATGCAATGGATCAAAATGATTTTGACTGCAATGCATTGCAATAGAGTCTCTAGTTTTTGTAATGCAATGAAATTTTGTAGCGGTTTGAGTTTAGATTTCTCCTTGCCTTCTGCCAGAAAAAAATGAAGGATGAAGGCTAGTGTCTGCCAACCTTGTGCGTGCGTGCGTGCGTGTGTGTGTGTGTGTGTGTGTGTGTGTGTGTGTGTGTGTGTTGCTGGCTGGAGCAATGGCCTTGCCTTTCTGTGTGGGGGTGTGTCTGTTTTGCGCGTTAACGAGCTTGTGTGTGTGTGTGTGTGTGTGTGTGTGTCTCTCTCTCTCTCTCTCTCTCTCTGTATTTTGTGTTTGTGTGTGTGTGTGAGTGGGTGGTTGTGTGTTTTGCTCGCTGGAGCGTGACCATCACTCCCAAATGGCCTGTGCTTTCAAAGAATAATCTTTCCACCAAAAGTTTATTTTGATAGACTTTTCATTACTTCCCTAAATAAACTAGTTAAAAAAATATAAATAGTTTTATGCAGCTATGTCTATGAAATAATCAACACTAAATCAACTATATTATCATTTTTATTATATTTCCAAATATGTATTTTAATTAATATTTTCTAAAATTAAGGCATGCCTATTATTTAAATAATTTTTAAAATTAGGTTTTGAAATATAAGAATCTCCTGTGCAAATGTAGGTTCTTATAATAGAGTAATTTCAAAGGAGAGTTTGTCTTTCTCTCTCTATGTGCAAATGCAAGTTCTTGAAGAAATAATTCTCTTATAGGATTTTATATATATATATATATATATATATACATACATATTAATATATGTACAACAATATGTTCATCTCTCTCTCTCTCTCTCTCTCTCAACTTTTGGGAGAAATATCATAATATAATATATATTATATTTAGTCTTAAAATTATGTATAATAATATAGCACAATAGTCACTATAAATTTTAAAATATAAAATGATACTACATAAAAAATGTAAAGTTATAAATTAATATTTAAAGCATATAAAACACTCAATGTTGCTTTATAATATAATATTAATTGTGTAATTGTATATTATATATTATAATACCTATTATACATCGAGAGAGAGAGAGAGAGAGAGAGAGAGAGAGAGAGGCAACAATGAAATGTATAACTAATCATAGAAAGTAAATTAGTGTGGAAGCATAGAATTATGTATAACTAACCATTTTCAAACGATGGAAATTAGTGTGCAATTTTTAGCCTACCACCTACTCTTCACAATCAAATGAAGGAAAAGCAACGTGGATAGATTAGAACTCACTGGAGCCTCTAATTTTAGTAGTGTAATAAAAAATTTGTAGTGGTTGAATTTAGATTTCTCCTTAATTTTCACCAAAAAAAAAATGAATGAAGGTGAAGTTATGGTGACATCAAAGGTACCTCTCTTATGTAACCTACCAACCTTCTTGTGTGTATATTTTGCACGTTAACAAACTTAGATAATACACATATTAACTCTTTCACTAATTAATTAATAGCAAAGAAGAATTTGGGACCCATATTACACACACTTGTATAAACCTTGTGTTGAAGCGTGGATATCACTTCTAAGACTCCTTTGAGTCCTTTTGAAGTGAAAAATACCTTGTAAAATGGGGCTACCTTTATTCCTTTGAGTGTGAACATCAATCTTAAGTCCAAGAAAAAGGAGCTCGCCTTTGTCAAAAGTAGTTCTTAGCTATATATTCGATACTATGAACTTTCTTATTTTCTAGGTTGCCTTTGTTAAACTCAAATAAGTGGCAATACAAAACGACTCAAATGAAAGGGATACTATAGTAATTGTTTTGTTTGCTTGTAAGAACAACTCAAATAAATGGCAATAAAAATGAAAAAATAGGAGAAAAGTAGATTTAAAAAAAAACCAAATTAAGTCTGGTTATCTAATAAATAAATCAATTAAAAATATGTTACCAAATGATTTACAAAATTATACGCAGATATTTCTATTTTATCAATATGATGTAATCCTTATTCTTAGATAGAGTGTGAATATCACTCTTGAAATGCCTTTGTAAAAAGTGAGCCTTATCTTTATATTGGATATTCCAATATCACTCTTGAAATGCCTTCGTAAAAAGTAAGTCTTATCTTTATACTGGATATTCCAAGCTTTCCATTTTTTTATTTTGTAAAAGGCAAACTATAGTGATCAAAGTTTACGAAAAAATAGTAGAAAATAGAAGAAAACAAATCTATACATCTCTCTCTCTCTCTCTCTCTCTCTCTCTCTCTCTCTCTCTCTCTCTCTCTCTCTCTCTCTCTCTCTCTCTCTCTCTCTCTCACACACACACACACACACACCACACAAATTTTAAGGACATAATGTTTTACATATGGTAAGCTTTTCTCATGCCTAAAGATAAGAGCAACAAAGGGAAAAGAAAAGGAGAAAAGAAAGCATACACCAACTTTTTTTCCCTTAAAATTTGCAAATACTTATGGGTTGTAGCTTGGCTAAATTCCAATGGAGTCTTGCCTTTCACAAATGCTAGTTAAAAAATGGCAACTTTTAATATTAGAATTTGTCTATAACAAGCTTGCCTACATGAGAATAAATTCTCTATATGGAGTTTTTCTACAAGATAAGACTACAAGGATCCCACCTTTGTTACCTATTTAGAGAGTCTCAATGTAGAGGTTATGGGTTGGAATCTACCATTAAACACACATCCTTCATTACTTTCTCCTTGCACGTTGAAAGCATCAATACATATATATAATCAAATTTTAATTTACATTCTAATTATCTTTATAGTAGTTATTTTGGATATAAATCAAGGTATATAATAGTTATATTATTTTATATTTTTATATTTATAGTAGTTAATTTTTAGATATAAATCAAGTTATATAATTCTATAACTAAATATTGATAAAGAAACATAAAGTGTTTTATGTGTTTTAGCTATTAATCAATATCACTTTGTAAATTTTTAATTTATGAGAAGAATTATAGTTTAAATTTATATTAAGTATTACATCATATTATTTATGTAGTTTTATAACTAATTATATTATATGAAAGAGAAATATTAAGTGTCTTATGTATTTCGATCATTACTAAGTTCTGTGAAAATCATATTTATAAGGTTACTTTTATATTAACTAGGGTATTCTTGTTAGTAATATGTATATTTTGAATTACCAAGTGTGTACTAACTAATGTAAAAAGCAAAGAGACACACACACGCACATCACACACATGCACGCACGCGCGCGCGCGCGCGCACACACACACACACACACACACACATAGAGAGAGAGAGAGAGAGAGAGAGAGAGAGAGAGAGAGAGAGAGAGAGAGAGAGAGAGAGAGAGAGAGAGAGAGAGAGAGAGGAAGACTTCACTTTTTTCAAAACCTAATTTCAAAATTCAATGTTCTCTATACAGGCAAACAACTCTCTCCTTCGGGAGAGAGAGAGAGAGAGAGAGAGAGAGAGAGAGGTGTTGGTCCATTTTGTTCTTCTCTATCTAACTACTTATCCATTTTTTGTTTCTATTTATTTGGGTTGTTCGTTAAGCAAAACAAATTGATTGCTATAGTCTATCTTTTACAAAGGCAAGCCCCTTTTCCTTGGACATATTCTCATGCTCAAGTCAAAGAATAGCTCATGCCTACTTTTTACAAAGGTATCCTCATTTTATAGAGAATTTTCACTTCAAAAGGATTCTAAGGGGACTTAGAGTGATGTGACATTTTCATTCCTCGACTAGCACAAGGTTTTGATATATAGGTGTGTATTATGTAAGCTTGTTTGAACGTGCAAAATACACATATTAGAATTACAACTCAACCTTCATTCATGTTTTGGAAAAAGGTAAGGGAAATCTAAACTCAACGCTACCATGCATATACCAAAAACTAGAGGCTCTTGTAGGCTCTAATATATCCACCTTGCTTTTTCTTCATTTAATTTTGAACAGTAGGTAGTAGGCTAAAGAGTGCACACTTTCCATCCTTTTAAAATGAGCTTTGAGAAAACATAAATACATGCTTCCACACTAATCTACTTTTTGTAATTAAGTATGCATCTCTCTCTCTCTCTCTCTCTCTCTCTCTCTCTCTCTCTCTCTCTCTCTCTCTCTCTCTCTCTCTCTCTCTCTCTCTCTCTCTCAGGATGAAGATTGACACTACATAACCTGAGGTTGGGGAGCACTAGATTTTTGATTCATTGTACATGTATGGACATGTTTTCATTTGATATATATGTCTTTTCTTGTTCCCATGTTTTATGATCTTATTTTACACATAGATCATATGTATCACATTTTCGGTCTCATACACCCATTAAGATGTTACTGGAAACTATAAGAAAACACAATAGCAGAAGAACAATCTTCAAAATATAAATCACTTAATTGCTAGATGATCCGACTCCCTTTTTTTTGTGCCCATGGTGACAAACCGATCACAAGTTTGACGATTTGATCCAATGATAGATGAATCGATCCAAGGATATACGATTCAACTCTTGGCTAAACATTCCGACTTTGGACAATTTATCTCAGGCGATTCTTCTTTTTGTGCCAGCGATTCAATCACAAGTTAGATGGTTTGATCCAAGGATAGACAATTTGACTCTTGGCTAGACGATCCAACCTCTTGGATAGACAATCCAACTCTTAGGTAGATGATCCAACTCTTGGCCAGATGATTTGACTCTTAGCTAGATGTTCTAACTCTTGGCCAGATGATTTGACTCTTAGCTAGATGTTCTAACTCTTCATGCTAAACGATTCTTCTTTCAACACGATTTTTCATTCTAGATGATTCTTCTTTAGACACGATTCTTACCCACAGCGATTGCACTCCACCAATCTGATTCTTTTGTAGGCAATTCATGGGGTGATTCATGATGCACCGCACAATTCAAAAGACATTTACTATATTTAATTGATTTAAGCTCTTATGATGTCCACATGGAATCTTATCATTGGCTAGGGATTATTTACAAGTTTACATAGTGTTTAGGGTTTACAAATAACCATAAAGGGAAAAACAAGCAGGATGGCAACAACAGGGGGGGCAGTGGAGTGGTGGACTTTTGGTGGAGTGGTGTGTTATGCCTAGCATAGGTTTCTTTGGAATCTTATCATTGGCTAGGATTCTTTACAATTTTACATAGTGTTCAGGGTTTACACATAACCATAAAGGGAAAAACAAGCACAAGAGGGAGTGGTGGACTTTTGGTGGAGTGGTGTGTTATTTGCCCAACATAGGTTTCTTTGGCAATAGGTCAAGTAGAAGGGTAGAAAGGCACTAGAAAGGGAAACACAAGCTGGATGGAAATAGCAAGGGCGATGGAGTGGTGGGCTTTTGGTGAAGTGGATCGCTAGACTTAGATCGCGAATCCAGTTGAGCAGAATCGTCGATCCAGGTTGGGCTTTTGGTGGAGTGGATCGCTAATCCAAGTTTGAGCAGAATCGTCGATCCAGGTTGGGCTTTTTGGTGGAGTGGATCGCTAATCCAAGTTAAGCAGAATCGTCGATCTCGGTTGTAGTTGAATCACTCGATTCATCTTGAACCACCTGCAGCTTTAATCAACATGACTCGTGAAAATCTTGAATTGTTGATTTATAGATCTGAATCGTGGATCGTTTGAAATCACAGGAATCGCAGATCGTCTGAAAACTTTGTTTCAAAGAAAAGGCTATTATATTAGGAGGAAGTTATATAGTGGATCGTCTGAGATCTTGAATTGTTTCAAGCTTAAAAGACACCCCAACCTTCTACCTCTCACAATAATGCCAAGCAAATATCCTATTAAACCTATGGGTAGCCCCTTATTTATCTCTTTATGGAATGCATGGAACTTAATTAAAGGGGATCTTACCCTCTCAGGGAAACCAAGCCACACTTGGGGGATTCATGGGTCACATACTCCATTTGGTGGCCAATGCTACCTTCCCCTCGGTGGAGGAGGCCAAGATTGACTCAGCTCTTAGATTACACAATGCAGGCATTTGCAACTGGTGGGATGTGTCGGACAGTACTTGCAATAACTGGACTTCTAGAGTTGACCTAATCAGATTGTTTAATTTGTCAAATGCAAAACTTGAGCTCATTGGGGACAGAATTAGCATGTGGTCACACTTTGACTATTGGTTATTATCCATTAGGGACCTTCCTCTTCCCAAAGCCTTCCAGTGGAGAACTCAATCAAGCCTCCTACCCATCCTCGCTAGGAAAATCTCACCACACATGATTTATAATGCTAAATTATGGATAGTCTGAAATCTTGAATTGTCCATGTTGAATGGATGATTTTTGTGAGAGCCACAAGGCTCTAATTTGTTTACTTGATACTATTAAAGCTATGAATCATGGTTGAACTATCAAATTTGCAAAGAGAATCGTTGAAGAACGTGTAATAAATTCACAAAATCCTAGGTGTACTGCATTGAAACCTATGCCAACACATCACATGGCCATCAAAAACCAAAATCGTGGATCGTAGTAGACTTAGATTGCTGATCCAAGTTGAGCAGAATTGTCGATCTAAGCTGTAGTTGAATTGTTGAATTACTTGATTCACCTCTGGAAATCATGAATCACGTGTAACTTTAATCGTGACTTGTAATATCTAACAAGGGAAATCTAATGAGGTTCTTCTCCAATGATGAGCAAAAGCTCCTTGCTCTCTTATGATGAGGAAAAGAGATGGAAGGAAAAAACAAACAACAATGGATACGGGTCCTAAAGATAAAGACCTATTCGATAAGCGAAAAATTGAGCCAGCAAACGGATACGGGTCCCAAAGACTTGTTTGATATGCCTAAGCCTTTAGAGCAAACCTTGGCATAATGGTCATATGGCAGTTTCCTCTTAGTTTATTTACTTGCAAGTTTATGTGTATAAAATAGTCAATCATTAGTTGATCATTGATTCTCTTTGTTTTGAAAATCAGGATAAGTTTGCAAAGAAGTGCGAGAAGGAGATGTGCAAAATAAATTGAGATACATTAATGCATGAGGAGGCGCATGGGGCAAGAATAAATAAAGTGGAGGAATGGTGAAAGGAAAAGGATATAAGGTTGATGTAACTCCATGGTGAATGATTTTTTCAAGTGATATTCTCCATAAACTTTGAGCAAAAAGGAAAATCGGTTACCGAAGATAAACTCAACTACTTATGTGCAAGCAAGTTTAGACTGAGAAGTATAGTTCAATTACCCTACACCCAAGTGAAGTACTTTGTTTTGCACTTACTACGATCATTGTATTGTAATGGTAACTTACTATGATCATTGTATTGTAATGGTCTTTGTTTTACATGTAACAACACTTGTTTAATGGACTACATAGGAAGAAAGATAGGAAGAAAGAGGTGTTGAAGCTCCTTGCTTTGATCTAGGCACATGGGAAGCTCATAGTATGAGGGCTGACAATAAGTCATTCTGCAAGTACATCTCTAAGGAGACATATTAGAGTCAAATGATTGATATTGCAATGGACATGGTTGTTAGCATGATGATATTAGATAGGATCAAGTGCAAGTTCATCATGATATTAGATAGGATCAAGTGCAAGTTCATCATGATGCCCTTATTTATTTTTGGAGTTGTCTCACGACAACTACATTTCAAGGATGCATTCTTCAACATTGAGGATGACATGAGACACCATGTTCTTGTAAACAAACAACCATTCATGAATATTTTTGTCCCTTGTCTTGTTTATAGAGGTGACTTGTTTAGATAACCCTTTAACAAGTTCAATAATATATATATCTTATGTATGCTTAGGTAAAACTAAAGTTGGATTGTAGGTGGGTTATGCACCTACTTTGAGGCCAATATATTATAAATGGAGTGTCATAATTGGGTGATTAGGGATGGCTCCTCTACTATGTATCTGACCAAGTCTTGTGGCTTGTATCGACACAAAATGGGATTTGGGCATATGTCCTTGGTGGATTGATTTATCCATCAGGAAAGAGACACTCTTCATCAGAAGATCGCTTATTCAAAGGTAAAAACCAAAACTTGTCGTTATGATCTTCTTGTGTCCATTCTACCATACATGCTTGATGAGATAGATGATTTTGTGCATACAAGAGTGGTTGGGGTGGAAAGAGTGAAGTATTAAGACTCCTAAGCAAGGATCGGCTTCCAAGAAAAAGGAGTAAAGATTTAAGAAAAAAATGCCATGCCTCAAGCAACAATAAGAAGGACCTCAAGAAGAACCTCTTTAAATCAGTCCTTCATGAAGCCTAGGAATGATGTGGAAGGCATCACACACGATCATGAAAATTAGACTGGTGAAATGCAAGGTAAGAATCTTAAACCCTGGTGGTCTAAAGTTAATTTGAATACTTAGCAAAGATATGTGAATTAATTCCTAAGTTGATTGAGGATGTTTTTTGTCAAGATTTATGTACCATCGTGTCATAAAAGGAGACATACTAAAGGTTGCAGATGCTATTAGAACAATAGATGGCCATAGATTAGTAGCTCTATGTGAACACCATCATGCAAATGTATAGACCATTATATTCTTCATTACATGTACATGTGATTCTATATTCATAGGGTGCTTTGCAAAGTGTCAAACTTCTTGATTTTAAATAGCCCAATACTTGTCATTGCAAAGCACAAGTAGTGAGAATGAAGTGGCTATGTTGATATGGGTAGACTTCTGACATTCCCTTTCAATTCCACAGTGTGGAATGGGCCAAAGGAATCCCAAATGGAATATAGAGATTTAAAAAAGAATTTAGATGGGCAATAAAATAAAGATAGACATTTCTTGGAAAGAATCTTGCCCCTTTGAGCATCATTTGAATCCCAGACTTGCAGTTTCCTTTTGCACTCCTCTAGCATAATACATCCTTATTCAAAGTTCCCTCTTGCCTTTTCTTCAAGTCTTGTCTCTTTATCACCTCATGTTGTAGGCTCCCTCCTCTCCTAAGTTCTTTCTTTTCACACATTGTCTTATCACATCATGTATGTCCCACGTAAAGGCAGCCCATTGTCGATGCCACTAATCTTTGTATTCAAGCATTTGAATGGATTTACTAGTAAGAAGCTCAACAAACATCTGATCCTTTAGCAAAGAGTCATTTTCCATCAGTAACATTTTGGGGAAATCCTTCCTATCCCAGCTAATATCCTCCTAGTACCATGTGAGAGGGAACTGATCAGAAAGCATAGAGAAGGTATCCACCCAAACCTCCCAGCCCCATGTGAGAGGGAAGTGATCAGAATTCATAGAGAAGGTATCCACCCAAACTTTCCAGTCCCATGTGAGAGGGAAGTAATGAGAAAGTGATAAGAAAGCACAGAGAAGGTATCCACCAAACCTTAAGAGTGTGGGGAATGTTGGAATCCCGAGCACCAAAGTAAACTCTATCAAGTCTAGCTGAGGAATCCTTATATTGCATACTAAAACATGTATGACCTCTCTCATCTCTCCATCCCCAAGCTTCTAGCAATCAAGGAGACCTCTCCTACTAACAAGCAGCTCCCAAGATTTCTTTAAAATCACCCATGAGAATCCAAATATGGTTGCCTTTGTTTGGTAGTGTGCCAAGCATAAACATTCACAATCCATCTTATTTGGGGTCAACGGGAATCACGTGCATGAAGGAGAACATCATGAGTCTTTAACACCTTGATCAAACTTCTTCTCAAAACTCTAGCATCAAGAACATCATGAGTCTTTAACTCCTTGATCAAACTTCTTCTCTCTTTATTTTCTTCTTGTTTGCCATAATTCTTGCTTTTTCCCTTGCTTGGCTTGATTCCTCCACACCTTGTCTCAGTTTTACTACTTTTGGTGTCCATACTTTTGTTCTTGGGTTTCTTTTTTAGTACTTCTAATTTACTTGTTTCAAACTCTCTTGCTCTTTCTTAATTGACATCTTGTGCTTTTCTTTTCCCTTCTTTTTTATCTTCCCTTTAAGTCTGATCCTACTTGGAGATCTCTAGCTCTGCATGGATTTTGTTTGAGAATTCACCCACTTTCAAGCATCCTTCCGTTGGTTGTAGGTGGTCTATCCATTGCCACATGGATCTCACAATGTGCCTCTTTTCTTGGCATTTCCACTACCTCTTTCACTTTTTGTAGTTGCCTTGTGATTGTTGTCCCCTCTGTTTTTCTTCAGACCACCTTGGCAACCCTTTTTCCTTAACCAACTCCCATTCTTTTCTTGGTGTGCTCACTTTACCTTATCTAGCTTATGCTCTCTTTCACTAGTTAATCCTCCACCTCATGAATTTCTTTAAGCACTAAAATGAATTTGGGTTCTTTTGCACCAATTATAAGCTTTTACACTAAACGGAATTTGGGTTCCTTTGCAGCCTACCTCTATAATCCAAAATGCTAGTTGGTGTACTATGAGGAGACTAGGAGCTTTCTCTCTTGCCACCATACTTACGTTCAACATTCTCCTTTCTCCCACATGTGGATAAAATTCCTCCCAAATATGTCGAGCAACTGAAAGGGGCAAATAAATCCATTATGACGGCCATATATTGACCCTTTCTACCAGCTCATCCAAGTTCTTATTGGGTGGCAACATTTGGCTTCTCTGAGTCTATTACTCTTCAAGCTATTTAAGAACTAGGCTCTTAGACTCTGGTCTCGGTAGGAGCATTACTCAATTATGTTGTGATAACTCCTTGATTCTCTCCAGATGGAAAGTGACTCTTGCTTGATACTTCCTAGCTTCTTAAGACCATCGTCATCACTTCTTGGGTCTCGGTCCCTCACAAGGAATGTTGTTTTTATTTACTCATAGCTCTAGGAATTCTCTCGAGGGGGTATTGATAATACCACCTTTGAGCTTTTCCCTTCAAGTAGTCCTTGGTGACTTCGTTTAGCCTTGCCCACCTTTCAAAGGCCTACACATTAATGTTTAGATCTTGCTAGGGTCTCTTTTTTAGTGCACCTAAATATGTGAATCATGAAAATCTTGTCTGTGACATGAGATCCAAAGTATCCATGTTTGTTGATGATGTTGCTCGCAAACAAGGCAAGGTTTGAAGTTGTTAACATCATAAGTACACTTTTAGAATAATCAAGGTGATGCTAGGGGTTTACAATTGTACTTGATAAGTCTTGCTATACCACCGATATAATCTACCCTTTGTTCTTTGTAGGAACATCAAGGAGATAGACCTCAACAAAATGGGTGTGGCATCCCATGTCTCATGAGAAAAAGGTGTAAGAAGTAAACTCACTTTAAAGCTTGCAAGCTAGCTAATATATTATTATATATTGCCGGTTGTTGAAGGTGTACCTCATTTTATATCCTCCGTATCCAAGCTCGTACACGGTGCTTTCCATCCCATACGTAAAATACCTTATTGGTGCTAAGGAACTCCCAACTTGTTTTGAGTATCGCTTGCTTGAATTGTGTGTTCTTCCACATCCATTTATGTCATCCAGAAGAGCTTGTCTACATCATTATGATCTCACGCTACTAAGAAAGGCATGGTCAAGGAGTAAATGAAGTGACCCTTGTCTCATGTGTAACTATGGTGAAAGAACTCCGCATATAGCTTCTTATATCATTCATTGACCCTTCAGATAGAAGGATTGGAGACAAGACAGATCATGGACACCTCTTGACAAACAAAAATAGCAGAAAACATATTCCTACACACTAATTTGTTGGTGTATATGAATAGCAGAAAAACATATTCCTACACATCAATTTGTTGGTGGGACTCAAAAGAAAAATCCCATGTAGGGAAAAGTAAAAGATAACATAGATTTTTAGTGTTGCAAATGAGTGTAATATTTGGGTAACATGTTCAAGAGAATAGTAAGGATGTCAAAGCAAGGTGGCGTGTACAAGGACCAAAGTCAAGTATGCTAAAGTTGAAGAAGCAATGTGCCTATGAGTTCTTTCATGGTAGTCGTTTTCTAGGAGAAGTAACCAAAGATCACAAATGG